>NC_140167.1:137931291-138531291 GCF_963971535.1 Notolepis coatsorum | reverse complement strand
ATTTCGTTCCGCTCTGATTTCTTTGTTCCAGCCAGACCTCTCTCCACACTGCATTAGCGCTGTGCCAGCATTCCACTAGACTAGTGGAACAACCATAGAACTATATAAGGGAACACGGTCTTTCTTCTTCCTCCATCCCATCTCCCCCGCAGTTGGCCTGGGCCCACCAACGGGAGCGCGCCCCACAGTTTGGGAACCACTGATCTAGTAAATAAATGCACGTCAGCATTCCTCTTTTCATCCCTAAGATGGACCATCAGAGCCGGAGTGTGGCCTGCAGTTCTAGTCCTTAATGGAGTGGGATAATGGTCGGGCAAATCGTTCCCAGGCACCGGCTCCATTCTGCCCCGCCGAGTCCCGGGGATCCGGGGAGTAAATAATGCGATTTCGCCTTCCCTTTATCTCCGAGACTCCAGAGAAGCGAGGGGTCTTTGAAATGCCATGTCTTCTTGTCATGACCCCTTTTGTGTGCCCTCCGCCCGTCTGCGGACCCCGGCTTTAGATGCCGTCCCCTTTCCAAGGGGGCTCGCTGGCACAGCCTCAAATAAACCTGCTGGAAGTGCCAGCCCTGCTTTCCATTTTCCTGTCGTCCCCAAACCCCCCCCTTTGCTTTCTTTTCTTTCCCAATGTTTATCAGACATTGAACTCTCCCGAAAACGAGGAGTCTCTCTCATGGTTAAGTAGCGGAGTTCATGCCGAGGTTTCATGGAAATTCACCAGGTCTTTTACAAACCTTTGCGCTGAGAAAAAGACTCTTGTCCTGATCACTGGATGCGAGCCACACCGGGCTGCCCTCTGTCAGGAGCGAGTATACAACTGGTAATAAGCACTTCTGCTGCGTGCTAAGTTGGTCCGGTCATGACATCTTTAAGCTAAGGGGGCCGTGCCAGGTCTCATGTGGAATTTCCTGGAGAGGCTCTGAAAAAAATAAATGCTTCCCCAGAGTTGCAGCCAGGTGCTCTCTGTGGGGACTTGCACTCAGGGAGATTTAGTGGCATACTTGAGTCCTTGCCCTCATCTCATCTCCTTGGGAATCCAGTGAAACACTGTCTAAGCCACCTGATTAGCTGAGTGGCAGGTTTTCAGGGTAAATAATTCAGGACAGTTAGGACAGCTCCAGGGAATGATGAAGGATTCGGGGAATCCCTGCATAACGACAAGACGGAGCCCCACCCTGGCAACCAGGAATCAAAACAGAGCGAGACGACCTTAAAAGGACGAAGTGCTCTGGTCCACGCTTTTTTTCTTCTTCTTTTCTTTCTCCATTTTAACCAGCACCAGGTGAATCCTTGGTAATTAATTCATTGTGCGTGCAACACGGCACGGTTTGCAGAGTGATGTTTCATCGCTGTATCACAACGTGGTTTCTATTTGCGGGAAATACGTTTAAAGTAACCATAAGTTCACATGCATTTTACCCTGGGAAAATAAGTCCTTTCTTGGGACTTTTTGATGTAGTTCCTTTTAGGTCACATGTCCGCCTTGCTATGCACTGTGAAGGTTCACAGATGTGAAATAATAGGAAGTTGGAGCAAAAAAGCTCAGTGTATGAACCTATGAGGTTGGACCGCCTCCACTCACCAGGCCATTAGCCAAGTCAATGCTAGAGACACATGAACTCCTCCACATTTATTAGTCCTCATTTATGAGTATACATAACTTGTTTGTTATGGTTTTCATAGCCTTTAAACCTATTGTAAAATATGGTATTTTATTACTCTAATAAAGCTCTAAACCTCAAAAGGGTGTAGGGGAGATATGGGGAATACACCCATGGGTCCTCAATTCACAAGGGATATGTATATTTTCCAATCTGCAACATATTATCAATAGCAACAGGTATGTTTGTTGGTCTGAGAGAACTTGGACGAAACTATTGAGACTTACAGTATGGGTCTGAGAGTACTTGATGAGTTTAAACTATGTCATATGGATACCCTGGCCCACTATATGATTCATTAAGCTGTGCATGCTGTATTTTCCTCTGAAATGACTGAAGTAGAATGGCATCCTATAGGGAGGCGAGGCTGAAGTGTAGGTACCCCCACTCACTAGCGGCTACTGTAGGTGCTTTTCGCTCACTTCCATAACTGCACTTCAAGGGGACACATCTTACAGCAAACAGAAAATATGAGGTGAGGTTGAAAATCATCCTGCTTCCACCTTCCATTATTACATGACCATCAGGGTGGCAAGTCTAGTTAGCAATTCCCACTAATAGGGCTATGTAGTTTCCTAGCAAGCTTAAATTAACAGTAATTACTTGTTTGTTTGTATTTTGTCTGTATGCTCATTCTACCAAATATCACCTTTTTTGTTGCGAGGTAGGACGTTTCCCGCATTGGAGTTGATACTCTACATTCCTAGATAGGAATTTGTGCCTTGCTCATCCAAAATAACTACTGGGAAATATCTAATATCTTAAATTCTACCAGATGACCTGCACTTGAATCAGGTCCTAACCAGACCTAAAGAGCAAACTTTTTGTTTAAGTATTTCAAGTATTAAACGTGTGAAATATTGTGTTGCAGGGTGGAGTGAAAAACACAGTTGTAATACGTCTAGGCAGAACATGCAGGGTGGGTTCTCCAAAGGGAACCCCAACGACCACGACGCCTCATGCAGAACGTCTCGGCCCTTGAATTCATCCCTCCTGTCTCCCTGACGTCAGATTATTCACATCATAGACTCCTGAAAGGGCGAAAAGGGAGGAAATAAAAGTCAATAACCCGTGTCTTCCACCCCAGCCTCAGTCTACCATAGATTCAACTGATTACAGCCATGTTTTTGATGGACCAGTGGAGAGCAGTACATTCCACTCCGTCGCTCAGCGAGTTCCCCCGAAAGCTGACCACACAGGTCCAGTTGGAACTGGTCCGGTTTCAACTCTATCCTGTTCTGTTCTCTGAATTAATCAGCTTAAAAAACAAAACAAAAAAAACAAACAAGCAATGTTATGATTTTTGTTATGATCCCGCACACCGTCTTGAGCTTGCAAACAGAACTTGTTCATTAGTAGACAACATTTCGAGTCCCAAAGGATCTTCCTCAGGTCTGCTATTCCAATGCCAGAAATAAATAGCATAACAAATAGCGCTAGCTGTGCTGAGCCAGATAACTATTACCAACAGTCTTCTGAGGCTAACATGTTTACAGAACATGCACATACACATCTAATATCCTGGTTAAGATCTTAGGAGGGATAAGGTGTTTGCATTTTCACATCCGAAACACGACTACCTACCCCAGTGTACACAAATAAACACAATATTGTGAATATTACCATGGAAACGGAACGTACAAAGACGGCAAAATCCAATGGTAAACAGGATACGATCCTTACATGCCTCAGTAGCCCAATTAATAATTTACATAATCTCAGCGAACATATTGGGGTTTCTCATAGATGGGGATATGAGTTTATCCTGGCAACTTGCCATGTCGCACAGAGTCCTTGAGTATCATGAAACGCAATGGAAAATCAATGTGCATGTAAACTCACTCTTAGGTCTACAATGTATAGTGTGTGTGTGCGCGCGTGCATGTGCGTGCGTGTGCACTTTCACATCAGTTTACATTTAAGTGCATTCCATTCGCACAGGCTCCCCTCAACATGCCGTGTGTTGCACCGTTGCACAGAAGGTCAAATGCTTTTCATCCTCTTATCTACTTCTGCTTCAACTGTGTGCGTATTGTCTATGGCTCACAGATCAAACACAGTAGCTCATGTCGGCTGGACGCGGTGGTCCTCATGCACATGGCGGTGCCGTACAGGCCATCCCTCATCTTTTGCGGCGGCGCGGCGGGTGGTCCTTATCTGCTGGATATGTGTCCGACACCCTTTTAACGTCAAGCCCCTTCGTGGGGTTCTTTTTATTTATTGTCTCCCGCTCTCACCCCCTTTTAAACTTATTTCTCGCCTCCCCTTCAAAGTAAAAGTCACCTCCATCGCTGACTTCTAACCCCCACTTTCTCTGACCCTTTTATCTTCCCTCTTTGTCTTCTGTTTCAACTTACCAGCTGTAAGTCATCGCAATTCCCTCGCTCCCTCCTTCTATCTTTTGTAACTTTCCCATTTTTCCACATCTAACACTCTCTCTCTCCTTTTTCTGTCAACACATGGCTTCCGCAGTGGTGGAAGAAGTACCCAAATCCTTTCACTCACTCAAGTAAAAGTAAAGAAAATACCTGAATACCCCCCCCCCCCCCCCATTCCAGATTCTACTGAAGTAAGTGTATTAAAGTACTTGATTATCAGAACTAAAAGTAATTATTCATGGAGAAGGCTGTCTTCGATGTAGACCTATTCATCTTTACGTGAAAGCTAAGAGGGTCATTGGTCCAGCTATAGCTACAGTATGCTGGTGCAACGTTAAAGGGATATTTCACTTTTTTTTGAGAAGCTTATCTGATTTATCATGATTTGGGAGTAACTAATGAGCAACTTGCATCAGTGTTTGAATATATATATAAGAAACAGTATTCTCACATGAGCTATGTGTAAATATAAATCATACAAGAAAAAGAAAAAAACATGAAAATGTAATAATGTGATAATGTGAAATTCATCAATTCTTCAGATCCCAACTTTTCTCTCGGTTGCTTTCCTTCATTTACCCTCTCCCTCCCTCCTGCTTCTCTTTCTCTTTTCCTTATTTTTTCTACCTTTTCTTTTTGGCAGGCTGAATCCCACAGCGAACCCATCATCCCAGGGCCTCTCTCTGGCCAATCATGGCCTGCCATTGGAGATGGATATCCAAACAAAGCACAACCTATCATCTTTACATCCCCGGTTAATGGGAGCATCGGAGGGGTGTTTCCAATAACACTGAGCAGCCACAAGGGTTCACCATGAGGTCGGTCAGACCGCACAGTGAAGGGAGGGGGATGAGAGAGAGAGAGAGAGAGAGAGAGAGAGAGAGAGAGAGAGAGAGAGAGAGAGAGGCAGAGGCAGAATGAGGGATGAAGAAAGAGAGAATAGGATAAAGGAAAGAGAGATAGCGTTAAGAAGAAGAAGAGAGAGGGTGAGAAGGGATAGGAAGAGAGACAGTGATAGGGGGGAGGAGAGGAAGAGCAAATGTTATAAGCCCCGGAGCTTGCAGACAGGAGATGGCGAGCACTAAGGGAAGGCTGGAGGCTCAACCCCTCCCTCCTAACCTCAACCTAACACCAGCCAACCACGGTTCTGAGGCCTGTGTCAAGGACCGCTCTGACAACGAGCGTCCACAGCAGTCTGATAAAGCCTAGTGAGAAGAAGACTGACAGCCATTTCCCAGGCTCCTGGCAAGAACACTCAGAGCTGAGATGAGTTCAGGGGAAAAAAGGATTTATTATTACAGAATGTATTTATTATGGCAAGGAATATAAAGTTACTATGAACATTAATAAGCTACACTCTGGGCTTTATTTGACAATTGGGTTTTTGCAATTAGGCCCATACTTTCTGGAATAGCCTGTGTAGACATTAGACTGGCAAACTATTCATTCATTTAAACCTGCAACTTTTTCATGGGAAAATATTGCTTGTTTAGTCTAATCTAAGTCCCCCCTGAGGTGGGGTGAACAAGAGAAAACCCTCCCATCAGCGATGCATGAAACCCTGAGGAACTGCCCAGACTAACACTTATGGTTGGTCACGACCAGTGAAGCAGAATCTTCTCTGCAAACAGGAAATATGCAATTTACATATAAGAACTAAAGCCGACAGTGTCATTACTGGAGCATAAATATTAATGACACAAATGAAAAACAGTGTAAAACAGTTTATCAGTCTATTTGTCAATTGTAACTTTGTAGAGTGACACTTTAATAAATGTTTCTACTTCTACATGATTGATTGATTGATTGATTGATTGATTGATTGATTGATTGATTGATTGATTGATTGATTGATTGATTGATTGATTGACTGGGTGATTGAACATTATTTTACCTTTATTTTACCAGGTAGTCACTTGAGATCAAATATCTCTTTTTCGAGCAAGGAACATAGGGGTGGGCGGCCCAACATTTATATCAAGTGGTCATCATTTCCTGTGAAAATATTTCCCTTATTTGTATTGGTTACCAAGTAACGTCCACTAGAACTGGGTTTTTTTGCCACTGAAACAGAAATCTAGCTCAAAAAGAGGTCTTGTTCTGAAATCCCTTGAGGCGTGTGTGTTTACCTTGCGATGCAGCTGGAGATGTGTGCGGGCGTGCGTGTGTGAACCAGGAAACAAACGACAACTGGAGTAACACTTGTGTTGGACTACTACAACTTTTTTGATTGACAATAGGTATTAACTCTTTAAGCCCGATCTGACGGTTGAGATTTATTTTTCACGTCATAAATAGATCAATACAGTCCGTATTAATTAATGTTGCGTTTATTTTTCAAATGTAGCCAAGAGTAAATACCCTAACCCTATCAAAACAGCAGTCAAAGTGTAGATGTTCAGCACTACGTTTGTTTACCAATGATTTTAAGTGTTACAGATGAAGCCCTTCAGATTCAGGTCCCTTCTGCCACTCCTCTGTCACTTTAGAACTAGCACTCAGGTGTTAATTTTAGGGGGCTGGTGGCTGGGTCTAAATGCAAACAGATGAAGGGTACTTAACTTAAGTGCTTCCCCAGGGAGGGGGTTGGGGGCTACTGCCCTCAGACCCCCAAGATAATTTGTATATGGGCAGTCTGACTTGGGGTACTGACCATATATTAGTGTTGAAATGCATGATAAATAAACAGTGAAAAAAGCTAAGAAATCGGATGGGGCTGGGACATTTGGGACGAATCAAAATGTAAGATGAAAATCTCCCCAGTGTCATGGTCAGGGCTCGGGCCTTCCTCTGCCCCCATCCTGCCGCGCCCATATATGGGCAGCTTCCTGCTGCAGCATTCCCACGCTTCCAGATGAGCATCAATCAGCGCGGCTGTGAGGGATTCCCTCATCAGCAGCCCCTATATCACCTGACGGATCCTGTCGTCCCTCGTCGCAGTGTTAAACTAGCTACCTAGGTACGACGGGAACCAAAAGCCTCGCAACCCTGTCCTCGTTGATGTACCTTGTCCTAATCTGTTTCTCTCTGTGCCCAGGATCACCGCTCCAGTACACCTCCAACCTGGATGTCCCGTGCTGCACTAGGAGTGCACCAGCTCTCGTCTATTGTACATCCCTGTACCCAGGGACGTGCACAGGACTTTAGAGGGGCAGGTGCTCAAAGGCTGAAAAGGGCACTACACTTGTGTGTGTATATATTAACGAGCGGGCGTAGCGTGCAAGCACGATTTTAAGGGCCCTTTTCGGGTGCTTTTTGGGGTGTTTTGGTGATCAAATATTGAATATTGAACTATAATAATCAGTGCAGGAGCTCACTTATCCATGAAAGACACTTTTATCACTGATTTAAAAGGCCCATACATCTCCATAAATGTTCAGGGGGGAGGGAATAAGTGCTTACCCTACAGACCCCAAGAAGTGCTGTATATTCTGTATTGTTTAATATAAATGCATTTTTTATTCCAATCCCGATTTGTATTTGAGATTCCCAAATCCCATCGGACTTGACTTCTTCGTGTCCCTCAATGAGTATAATACCAGCATTCAACAGCGGTTTCTATCATCATCATCATCATCACCACCCACGCTATGCATAAAATATATAGGTCCGCGGAGAGGCACGGTGAGGAGGCTGTGCAAACTGCAATGGAATATGGGGCATCTCTCTCTCTTTACCTAATATTTAGATTCTATCCTGACATTTTTCAGTTGGAAGGGCAGTCTATATGCGTAATGGTAAAAAAAAAAAAAAAAAAAAAAAAATTTAAAAAGGCACTTTTTTGATGAGGCTCAAAAAGGCAGGTGCTCAGGCACCCCTTGGCCTCTATGTGTGCACGTGCCTGCCTGTACCTGTTGTCCCGTTCTGCACAAGGAGTGCTCCTGCTCTCGCCTATTACAACACGTACCAGTTACCCCGCACTGCACTAGGAGTGCACCGGCTCTCGTCTATCGTACATCCCTGTACCTGTTGTCCCGTGCTGCACTAGGAGTGCACCAGCTCTCGTCTATCGTACATCCCTGTACCTGTTGTCCCGTGCTGCACAAGGAGTGCTCCTGCTCTCGCCTATTACAACATGTACCTGTACATTCCTGTATTTACCTGTAAACTGTCTGCTTGGGGAAATACTATTAAAACACCCTAAACCACTACATTCTCTCTCCTCCTGTGTTTGCTATTGGGCTCCACAAAACCCCCTCCTCACAGAACAGTGCGACCAGATGTCGGACCCAGCACCACAGGACGTCGGCGAATGGAGCAACAATATCCAGGCTACCGTCAATGGACACGCCATTCTGGTAAACCAACACTCACAGTTACTGGATGAAACCATTGCCCAACTCGGCGCTCTCACGCTCAGCTCCGTGGAGCGAGACAGACAATATGAGCGTTTTGATGCATACGTCACTGCCCAGCTAGAATCCCCACCTGTTGTATCCCCGCACAGGGAGCCTCATCTCCCCGCACCAGAACGTTATGGCGGAGACGTCTCTAAGTGTCGTGCCTTTATTTTCCTATGTTCATTAGTATTCGGGCAACAGCCACAAACCTTCCAGAGTGAAAAATCCAAAGTCTCCTACCTGTCTGGTTTGCTCACGGGTCCCGCGCTAGAATGGGCAACTGCCCTCCAGCTCCGTGGAGCGAGACAGACAATATGAGCGTTTTGATGCATACGTCACTGCCCAGCTAGAATCCCCACCTGTTGTATCCCCGCACAGGGAGCCTCATCTCCCCGCACCAGAACGTTATGGCGGAGACGTCTCTAAGTGTCGTGCCTTTATTTTCCTATGTTCATTAGTATTCGGGCAACAGCCACAAACCTTCCAGAGTGAAAAATCCAAAGTCTCCTACCTGTCTGGTTTGCTCACGGGTCCCGCGCTAGAATGGGCAACTGCCCTCCACTTCAGTCGTTCCCCCCTCTGCGATTCGTACTCTGCTTATGTCTGCGAAATGCGAAAGGTTTTCGACCATCCCCCCGGGGGCTCGGATTGTACTGCCGCCTTGTTTACAATCCGCCAAGGTCATCGCAGCGTGAGTGAGTATGTTATTGAATTCCGTATCTGGCAGCAGGTTCCGAGTGGAACAACACGCCGTTACGAGGGGCTTTCCGCCAAGGCCTCAGCGACATCCTAAAAGATGAATTGGCATCTAAGGAGAAGCCAACTTCCCTTGACGAGTTGATTAACTTAGCCAGATAATTGGACACACGCCTCCGCGAACGCCGCCGTGAGAAAGCCAGTGCCGTCCATAGTGTGCCGCTGCAGAGCCGCAGACCCGGAGCGCGCCGTCAATAGTGTGCCGCTGCAGAACCGCAGAGCCGAAAGCTCGGAGCCTATGGAACTCAACCGATCTCGCCTCCCTCTCCGCGAACGCCGTCACAGACTCAGGACGGGGGCATGTTTGTACTGCGGGCAACTCGGCCACTCCATCACTTCATGCTCGGTTCGCCCAAACGACGGGGCCCGACAGTGACGCTGGGCGCATGTACGAGCCTTGATTTTGCTCCCAGCTCCGGCCCAAACATGCAATTCAGTGCCACGATTTATCACAATGGTCAATCGCTCCCTCTGTCCGCGCTGGTCGACTCAGGCGCAGACGAAAAAACCTCATTGACGCTGGGGTAGTGTCCTGCTTCTACATTGCCACCGATGCCTTGCCAATTCTCTCCGTCTCCAACTCTCAGGGAATCATAGCAAGGACATCCGTTTCCACGTCACTAATTCCCCCCATAATCCCATCGTTCTAGGCATGCCTTGGCTAAAGCTACACAACCCTGTAATAAACTGGCCAACGGGCTCAGTCACGAGCTGGAGTGCTCACTGTCACGCCTCTTGTCTACGGTCAGCTCGGTCGCCATTGGGAGTCGCTGGCTCTCCCGTTCCCAACGAACCTATTGACCTTTCGAGTGTTCCTCCTATTTATCACGATTTAGAGGCGGTTTTTAGTAAACAACAGGCTCTCTCCCTGCCACCTCCGACTGGCCCCCTCCCACCAACGTCAAGCAGCTCCAACGCTTCCTGGGGTTTGCTAACTTCTACCTGCGTTTCATCAGGGACTACAGCCGGGTCGCTGCACCCCTCACCCAACTCACCTCGCCTTCCGTGCCCTTCGTCTGGTCTGACAGAGTGGACTCCGCCTTCGCCGAGCAGCGCCGGCGCTTCACCTCCGCGCCCATCCTCGTCCAGCCGGACGCGTCCCGCCAGTTCGTGGTGGAGGTAGACGCCTCGAGTACCGGAGTAGGGGCGGTCCTCTCCCAACGCTCCGCTCTCGACCAGAGACTGCATCCCTGCGCCTTCTTCTCTTGCCGCCTGACCCCAGCGGAGGTCAACTACGATATTGGGAAACTTGAGCTCTTGGCAGTCAAACTGGCCCTGGAGGAATCAAGGCACTGGCTGGAGGGCTCAGAGATCCCCTTCCTGGTCTGGACTGACCATAAGAACCTCACCTACATCCAGACGGCCAATCGCCTGAACTCCCGCCAGGCACGCTGGGCACTGTTCTTCACCAGGTTCAATTTCACCCTGACCTATAGGCCTGGCTCCAAGAATACCAAGCCAGACGCCCTCTCCCGGCAGTTTGTCCACCAAGAGGGTCCCGCACACCCTGACACTATCCTCCCCTCCTCCTGCTTGGTGGCCGCCGCCACCTGGGAGATCCAGTCCGTCGTCCGGGAGGCCCAGCGTGTCCAGCCTGATCCAGGTAACGGCCCACCTAACCGGCTTTTTGTCCCCGACCTTGTCCGCTCCCAGGTGCTCCAGTGGGTCCACGCCTCCCGGTTCGCCTGTCATCCTGGGATCAACCGTACCCTGTACCTGCTGAGGCGGCACTTCTGGTGGATCTCCATGAGGGAAGACACCCGCGCCTTCGTCCTTGCATGCACTGTCTGTGCTTGTGGGAAGGCTTCCCACCAACCGCCCGCCGGGCTCCTCCGTCCGCTCCCTGTTCCCGGTCGGCCCTGGTCGCACGTCGCCCTGGACTTCATCACCGGTCTGCCCCTCTCACACGGTAACACAGTCATTCTCACTATCGTTGACCGTTTCTCGAAGGCCGTGCACTTTGTTGCTCTCCCCAAACTCCCCTCTGCTTCAGAAACCGCAGACCTGATGGTGCTCCACAGGGGCCCGCAATTCATCTCCCAAGTCTGGAAGGCCTTCTGTCGGGCCCTGGGGGCCACGGCCAGTCTCTCCTCCGGATACCACCCGCCAGGCCACGTGAGCGGATCGGCGCGGGCGAGAAATCCGCTCTTCGCTCTTTAAAGCTTGGTCCGCTCCGCTAATCGCTCATGTTGACCCCGCCCCAAGTCGATCTCCGCTCGCTCACCGCTCACCTTGAATCGAGCGCTCCCGCGCCACATCGCTCGGCAGATTTAAAAAAATATTTTCGAGCATGTTGTAAATTAGCTCAAACTACAACAGTCTACACCCCCTGGGCCCCTTAACAATTGTTTGTATTGAGCCGCATTGTAATTGTACCCATTCTGCAATGTTAAATAAAGTTGTTTATCCATTCACTAGCTCTATTAAGCGATGATAGCTAGCCTAGCCACAATGCTATGGTCGCTGCCATTAACGTTAGCATGTAAGCTAACGACAACAACAATGGCGTAAAAACCTTTTGTGACAGGATGTGAGTGACAAAGCCTGAACAGGATATCATAGGTTCACCCTTCTCATTGGTTGAAAATGGCCTTCATGTTTGTACATCGCCATCTGTTGCTTTGGCATTGTACTACATGTATATTACATCAGTGTTAAACCACTGTGTGAGCGGCCCGGAGCGGATTGGAGCGGAGGAGAACTCCCGCTCCGGACGTCGCTCCGACCCATTTTAAAACCCACTCCTCGCTCACGTCAAAACCGCCCGCTCCGCTCCCCGCGCCGCTCACGCTCCGCTCCGCTCACATGCACTGCCACCCGCAGACCAACGGCCAGTCGGAGCGGGCCAACCAGGACCTGGGGTCCGCCCTCCGCTGCGTGACGACCCGGGACCCCTCCGGCTGGAGTGTTTTCCTGCCATGGATTGAGTACGCCCACAACTCTCTGTCCTCCGCGGCCACAGGTCAGTCCCCCTTCGAGTCCTCTCTGGGCTACCAACCCCCGCTGTTCCCTGCACAGGACGAGGAGATCGCTGTTCCATCGGTGCAGGACCACCTTCGCCGCTGCAGGAGGATATGGGAGGACACAAGGGTTGCGCTCCTCCGCTCCGCTGAGCAGAACCGCCGCTTCGCCGACCGCCACCGGACCCCGACTCCCGACTATCAACCAGGTCAGATGGTTTGGCTCTCGTCCCGGGACCTGCCGCTCAAGTCTTTGTCCCGCAAACTCACCCCCGTCTTGTTGGTCCCTATAAGATCCTTTCCATTATCAACCCCTCAGTCGTCAAAATCCAGCTTCCCTCCATCATGCGCATTCACCCCTCGTTTCATGTTTCCCAGTTGAAGTCGGTGGTCTCCAGTCCCCTGTCTCCTCCAGCTCTGGAGCCTCCCCCTCCGCTGGTCATCGACGACCACCCGGCCTACACCGTCCGGCAGCTGCTGGGCGTGCGTTGCTGGGTGTGCGTTGCTGCGGCCGCGGCTTCCAATACCTCGTGGACTGGGAGGGCTACGGCCCAGAGGAGCGCAGCTGGGTCTCCCGCGGGTTGATCCTGGATCCTGACCTCGTCTGCGACTTCCATCGAGATAACCCTGACAAGCCTGGAGGGTCGCCAGGAGGCGCCCGTAGAGGGGGGGGTCCTGTCATGGTCAGGGCTTGGGCCTTCCTCTGCCCCCATCCTGCCGCACCCATATATGGGCAGCTTCCTGCTGCAGCATTCCCACGCTGCCAGACGAGCATCAATCAGCGCGGCTGTGAGGGATTCCCTCATCAGCAGCCCCTATATCACCTGACGGATCCTGTCGTCCCTCGTCGCAGTGTTAAACTAGCTAGCTAGGTGTCAGGAATGGAGGTAGGTGAATTCCAATGGGTGAAGGCAATCACAGAGACGGAGAGTGTTTACTCTTGAACAGGTTCGACTTTAATAGTAAGAACACAGAGTAAATTCTAAGAGAGACAAGTGCTAAATAGCACAGGCAGGAATAAGGTAAATAGGAGCTTATTGGAGGTCCAGAGTTGAACCGTCCGCGTTATCCTCGAACGCAATTAGTGAAGACCTGACAATGAACAAGCAGAAGACAGGTAGGTTACATAGACACCAAATACCAACATTCCACACACACCCCCGTGACAGCCAATCAGGAACCACCCCTAAGTGACAGCACTAATTGACAGGGAAAGGACAGGTGACAAGCCCAGTGACATATGCCAGGAATGTGGGTGGTCACCGACCTCAGTCGGTGTCCAGAACGTAACAGTACCCTCCCCCGACGAACGGCACCAGACGTTCACCTAGGGGCCTCGGGATTCAGCCGCCGGAAATCAACGATCAGGCTGGGATCTAAAATATTCCTTTGAGGCACCCAAGAACGATCTTCTATCCCGTACCCCTCCCAATCCACCGAGAACAGAAACCCCCTACCCCTCCGCCTACAACCCAGTATCCTACGCACCGTGTAAATGGGTTGACCGCCAATAAACCGGGGCGGAGGAACCACAGGCAGTGGCGGGGCCAAGGGCGATGAGAGGAATGGCTTCAACAGGGACACATGAAACGTCGGATGAACCCTCATAGAGTTCGGAAGTCGTAGCTTGTAAGCCACTGGATTAACCCGATGAATCACTTTAAATGGTCCTCTAAAGCAAGGAGCCAGCTTCTTGGATTCCACCCAGAGAGGGAGATCCCGGGTGGAAAGCCAAACATGCTGCCCTGGACGGTAAACTGGAGCCGGACGACGCTTACGGTTAGCTTGGAATAGGAAGTGGTCGGAGGAGACCCGCCGGTGCCCGTCGAGAGGTCTTACTACGTGCGCACACCGGACAGGCCGCCACAAAGGAACGTGTATCGCCCTCCACTGTCGGCCACCAGAACCTCCTACGGATAAATTCCAGGGTCCTGGTTGCCCCTGGGTGGCTGGTGAGGGATGACGCATGTGCCCACTGTAGCAAGCGTGAGCGCGCCACCTTGGGAACATACGACCGTCCCGGAGGACCCCCACCTGGATCGGGCTCCCGCGTTAGCGCCGACCTTACCACCCTCTCTATGCCCCAAGACACGGGTGCCAAAATCAAGGCCGGTGGAATAATGGGATGGGGCTGCTCCTCCCGACCAGGAAGATCAAACTGGCGCGACAAAGCGTCAGGTTTGATATTCTTGGAGCCGGGTCTATAGGAGATGGTAAATCGAAATCGTGTGAAGAACAACGTCCACCTGGCCTGGCGAGCGTTAAGGCGTTTAGCCCCTTGGATGTAAGCCAAGTTCTTATGATCAGTCCAAACAATGAAAGGATGTGTCGCCCCATTTAACCAATGTCTCCACTCCTCCAGTGCCAATTTGATCGCCAATAACTCCCGATTACCCACGTCGTAATTACGCTCGGCTGGTGACAGACGGCGAGAAAAAAAAGTACACGGGTGCACTTTCCCATCCTTTAAGCATCTCTGAGAGAGCACCCCCCCCCACCGCGATGTCAGAGGCATCCACCTCCACAATGAACGGAACCTCTGCGTCATGGCGGATCAATACAGGAGCGGATGTAAAACGACGTTTAAGATCGCATAAGGCCGACTCAGCCCTAGGCGACCATTCAAAGCCAGGGAGAGAGGCCTTAGTGAGAGCTGTTAATGGATTGGCTAAGGCGCTAAAGTTGCGAATAAAGCGCCTGTAAACATTTGCAAAGCCCAAAAACCGTTTTAACCCCTTGAGCGACGAAGGCCGTGGCCAGTCCAAAACTGCACTCACCTTGGCTGGATCCATGCGCAGATCGCCCTTCGTCAACACAAAGCCCTGGAAGGACACGGTGTCCGTGTGAAACACACACTTCTCAGCCTTAACGAATAGTTGATGCTTGAGGAGACGGTCTAGCACCTCCCGAACGTGCATTTGGTGTTGCACCATATCGTGAGAAAAAATCAGGATATCATCTAAGTAGACAAACACCGACACCCCAATCAAGTCTCGCAGCACGTCGTTAACCAGGGCTTGGAAGACTGCCGGAGCATTAGCCAAACCAAAGGGCATGACCAAATACTCATAGTGCCCATTGGGTGTGTTAAATGCAGTCTTCCACTCGTCTCCCTCTCTAATCCTGACCAGATTGTATGCATTACGTAAGTCAAGTTTAGAAAAGACCTGTGCCCCCTGTAAGCACTCAAAGGCCGTGTCCATGAGAGGTAAAGGATATCGGTTCTTGATGGAAACGTCATTCAATCCCCTATAATCAATGCATGGGCGCTGATCCCCATCTTTCTTATCAACAAAGAAGAAGCCAGCGCCGGCAGGGGAAGTGGACGGGCGTATGTGCCATGCAAGCAATGCCTCCTCTATGTAGGTGTTCATGGCCAAGGTTTCGGGGCGTGAGAGAGAGAACATTCGCCCGCAAGGCGGGGAGGTACCGGGTAGAAGATTAATGGGACAGTCGTATGATCTATGAGGCGGAAGTGCTTTAGCACGCGTCTTGCTAAAAACGTCCGCCAGGTCCCAATAGATCTCAGGCACCCCTATCAAATCGGGATTAGAGGGTAGATCAGAATCTGCCACGCTCCCCACTATCCTGGAGAAAGAGGGAGGAGACAAAAGGGAAGAGGGGGGGGAAGACAAGGGTTTGGGCAGACTCCCGCTGACGATCGACTTGACGTCGGCCGCCATTGAGAGTTCGCCCGTGCTCCAATTAATGATATGAACACATGACGACAACCAGGGATGACCCAACACCATGACAGAATAGGGGGAAAAGATGACAAAAAATTTAACCCATTCCCACTCCCCACCCGCCACTCAGATGTGTAAAGGAACCGTGCGCTGGGTGACGCTCCCACTGCCCAGGGGCCGACCGTCCAGTGCGTAAACCGGTAAGGGAACCCCTAAATCCTCCACTGGGGTTCCCCACTCCTTCACCAATCCCACGTGAATAAAATTGCCCGCCGCCCCTGAGTCAATGAGAGCCTTAGTTCCCCTAATGTCACGCCCACAGTTGATCACCACCTCAAAAAATGTACGTGGATCAGTGGGTTTGGCAGGAATGAGCCCACCTGCTGGCGCTTTCTCGAAGCCTGACGGCGCACCTTCTATTCCCGACTGGCGCCAAGCCGATACAGCCTGGACCCGACAGCTGCCGAAGCAGTGACCGGTGCGACCGCACCGGAAGCAGCGTCGCTCTTTGATGAAGCGCTGCCTCTCGTCGTCCGAGAGCAACAGCTCTCCAAGCTGCATGGATTCATCACCCAGTGGCCCACTCGTATAATGCATGGAAGTATCAACACCAGGAGAAGAAGGAAAACATACCTGGGTGTTGTTGACACGCTCCTTATCCCTCTCCTGGTGCCGATTGTCCATCTTGATGGCGGTGTTGATCAGCACTTCCAGCTGCTCGGGGATCTCACGCGCGGAGAGCGCATCTCGCATCCGCGCTGAGAGTCCCCTGACGAACAGAACCACGCAGACGTTCTCCGCCCAAGCTGTCTCCCGAGCCAAGATCCGAAAATTGATAGCGTAAGCTGCGACCGTGCGGAGGCCCTGCCGGCAGTCGAGAAGACGACTGCCAGCCTCGAAGATCGAGAGTACCCGGGAAGTATCGAATACTATTCTCAACTCCCGGGTAAAGGCGTCCAGACTGTCGCGGATTATCGCTCCCGCCTCTAATTCCGCCGTAGCCCAGGAGAGAGCTTGACCGGTGAGCAGTGTGATAATATACGCTACCTGTGCTGTCTCCGATGGAAATGATCGTGGATGCAGCCGGAAAAAGAGTAGACACTGGGTGATGAATTCCCGACAACCATCCGGTGATCCATCATAGCGAGCGGGCGCCTGCAGTCGTGGCTCGTGGGACCGTTCCTGGACCCCGAACACCCCCCGACTTTCCTCTGCGTGGACTGCTGCTTCTCCCGTCGCCGACTGAACTCCAGCCACTCCTTCTTGGGCTTGTCAGGCTGTGGCCAACGCCGACTGCGCCACCGCTTGGGATGAGCCGACGATCCCGTTGAGTCGGACTAAGTCGGCGCTGACCAGCTGTTGATGTTCTTCCATCCGTGTCTGGGCCGCTCCCTGCGCCTGGAGCATCTCCATGATGGCCTCCATGGAATTCTGATGGTCAGGTCTTCTGTCAGGAATGGAGGTAGGTGAATTCCAATGGGTGAAGGCAATCACAGAGACGGAGAGTGTTTACTCTTGAACAGATTCGACTTTAATAGTAAGAACACAGAGTAAATTCTAAGAGAGACAAGTGCTAAATAGCACAGGCAGGAATAAGGTAAATAGGAGCTTATTGGAGGTCCAGAGTTGAACCGTCCGCGTTATCCCCGAACGCAATTAGTGAAGACCTGACAATGAACAAGCAGAAGACAGGTAGGTTACATAGACACCAAATACCAACATTCCACACACACCCCCGTGACAGCCAATCAGGAACCACCCCTAAGTGACAGCACTAATTGACAGGGAAAGGACAGGTGACAAGCCCAGTGACATATGCCAGGAATGTGGGTGGTCACCGACCTCAGTCGGTGTCCAGAACGTAACAGCTAGGTACGACGGGAAGCTAAAGCCTTGCAACCCTGTCCTCGTTGATGTACCTTGTCCTAATCTGTTTCTCTCTGTGCCCAGGATCACCGCTCCAGTACACCTCCAACCTGTTGTCCCGTGCTGCACAAGGAGTGCTCCTCCTCTCGCCTATTACAACACGTACATGTTACCCCGCGCTGCACTAGGAGTGCACCGGCTCTCGTCTATCGTACATCCCTGTACCTGTTGTCCCGTGCTGCACTAGGAGTGCACCAGCTCTCGTCTATCGTACATCCCTGTACCTGTTGTCCCATGCTGCACAAGGAGTGCTCCTGCTCTCGCCTATTACAACACGTACCTGTACATTCCTGTATTTACCTGTAAACTGTCTGCTTGGGGAAATACTATTAAAACACCCTAAACCGCTCCAGTCTCTCTCCTCCTGTGTTTGCTATTGGGCTCCGCAAAAACCCCTCCTCACACCCAGCATGTGGGAGGCAGTGGAGGTGTGAAATCTAGCCCGATCCAGAACAATAGGAGTCAAAAAATCAGTTTGGAGTGGAGTGGTGGAGTAGTGGTAGAGATGCTTGACTATTCATGGCTTCATCTGTATTAGCAAAATATGAGCTTATAAATATCTCCATGCATTGCATTGGAAACCGAATGATTTAGACACAAGGAAATGACGCCATCATGAAATTGTTGTAGTCCTAAGAAGGAGGAGACCCAGGGCTTTTGACGGACGTCGGAATTTCATAAAACTACACTACCCAGCTCACACTAGCCACTGTCAAAGCTGCAGCCGGCTGACGTTAAAAACAAATATTGGCGTAATATTTGTGATTATATCTCACCGGTCGAACAAACCGGAACATTATTTCCATGAAATACAACATATATTGTTTCTTTACCTTTCTGTGAACATACTTACAGTAGATTTCATTCATGGTTTTTGTGCCCTGTAACGGGCGCCTGGTGGTGATAAATCCAGAGTTAACTATATTGGAAAGAGGAGATTTGGCCCGATCCATAGATGTATGACTTGGCCATAATAAGGTCATTTATAGGCTTAATATTCTATATTCATATTTAAAATAGCAAATTGGCAAAATTCTGTACCAAATAATCTGCCCTTTATTAATTTTCTTAGATCCTTAGTACACTTGATCTCAAGAAGATAATAAAAAAAAAAGATAATAGATAATCATTCATATTCTACTTTGGTTGATTACAATTTACTCAAGCATAGTAACAGACACAATATTTCTGACACTGGGAATACATTCCCTGAGGTCAATAGATACCAATAACATACAAATGGACCTTGTAGAAGTGGAGCAATCTTTAATTTTAGGCACATTTTCTGAAAATATGGCTAGGGCTTAAGAGGTTATAAAGTATCGGGTATAACGTTTTTGCAATAAGCTCAATAAACACAGCTAATATTTGACCAGAATTGATCTAATTTGTCTGGGATATTGAAATAATTTCAGAAAGTATTCGTTCGTTTGCGTCATGGTTTACGTGTGCTTTTTTATTAGCCAATAATGGACCAACCTTTTGATGTGTCTTTTTCTACAAACTAGTTTATTATATTTTAATGGCAGCACGCAGTTCACTAGGTTTGTGTGTTAGCTGCTAAAAGTAGCCGGTAACACTTTATAATAACACTCAGTTATAAGACCTTTATAAGGTATTTGTAGATAATGAACTAATCATGGACAAACCATGTATATACATTCCTAAATGATTATTAAATCATTTATAACTATATTTGTATAACATTTACAAATGAGTCCTACATTATTTATAACTCATTATCAACATTGTTTGTACTTGATTTGTTCATCATTAAATAATGTTGTTAATGTGTAGTAACACATTTGTAGATGGTTATGGATATGAAAAAACAACTATACTGTTCCTCCATTTATTTGTTCATGTTCAACAAATGATTTGTTAAGACATTCATAAAACATCTATAAATCATTTACAGCTGCTATTGTGTGCCCTAATCTATAGTGAAGCCTATTCATCATTAACAAGTTACACTATGTTATGTGTGCCCATGTATTTTATATGTTAATAAAATTGCATTTATCTATAGTCCTAATTCTGTCACTGTTTGATGTCACTGTTGATGTCACTGTTTGATGCCTCCTTTACTCTATATTTGTAAATGATATGCCTTATGTATTGGAAAGTGCAGGTACAGCGATGTATGCTGATGATACAACTATGCATCCGCTGAGAGCACAGAACAAGTGAATAAGATACTTCAGAGTGAATTATTTATGATTTCAAATTGGATAACTGAAAACAGACTAAAATTAAATGTAGCAAAAACAAAATGTCTTATACTCGACTCTAAATATGCCTTAAGGTCGGAGCATAGACTGAGTCGCTCATTACAAGACGCTGGTATTGAACAAGTGAAGGAGGCCAAATTGTTGGGTGTAACTATTGACGAGGCACTACTTTGGTCAACCCAGATTAATAACATGGTTACCAGGATGAGTAGAAACATCTCCATCATAAGAATAAATGCCTACCTCCTAACGAATACAACAATTAAAATGGTAGTACAATCTTTAGTCTTGTCCCATCTTGATTACTGCCCAGCAATTTGGTCTAGCGCGTCAAAGCAAGAGCTTAGTAAACTCCAGCTCACTCAAAATAGAGCTGCCCGACTCACTCTTCACTGCTCTATAAGGAATAGTGTGGAGGGAATGCATGCTAGACTGTCGTGGATGAGGGTGGAGGAGAGACTAGCATGCAGTTTGATTAGGTTTTTAAAGAACATTTGTACCTTGGGTAAACCCACTCAATTGTATTCTATGCTTTTATCCACCAATGATAGACATGACCATAATACCAGACATGCTTCAAGTAGTCGCTTCACCCTACCTCTGCCTAGAACCAACGCTCTAAAGAAAACTGCAATGTATAGAGCCATAACATACTGGAATAGGATCCCATTACATATTATACGGACGGAAAACAAGGACAGTTTAAAAAAGAAACTCAAAGGAGCCATAATCCGGAAGGAAATTAATATATGTCATGCATGAGTGTAGCTGCAGCAATGTTATCCAAAACTTCTTCTGATTACTTTGTGTGTTTTTTCTTTTCTTTTTAAAGGTATGGTGAAATTGATGTTTTAGTAACATTGATGAGCATTCTAAAAGCAATTCTTAAAAATATTCAATTTTAAAAACAATCTTAAATTGTATTTAACATTGTATTTTGTATTTTGTTTTGTTTTTTTGTTTTCTGTTTCTTTGCTTGCATGCAATTTTAGCCATCTTAATTGTTAGTTTCATTGTGTATTGTATGTTGAGTACTGGCTTTTAATCATTCTGTTTTGCAATAATTGTTTTTGTATGTTTTTTTGTGTGGACCCCAGGAAGACTAGCTGGTTGCCATGGCACCAGCTAATGGGGATCCGTAATAAAATAAAATCAAAAATCACAAAGAAGGGTGTATCCGAAAGCTGTCTACACAACATTTGTAACAGGTGATGAAAAAGTCAACAAATAATGAACTGTATTAGACATTTGTTAATGATGAATAGGCTTCACTTTAGATTAGGGCACACAATAGCATCTGCAAAGGATTTATAGATGTGTTATGAATGTCTTAACAAATCATTTGTTAAACGTGAAAAGACAAGTCTGGTAATTGCTTTGTGTGTATTCATAAAAGTCCACAAATAAACAAACTATTAGACATTTGTTAATGATGAATAGGCTTCACTTTAGATTAGGGCACACAATAGCATCTGCAAATGATGTATAGATGTTTTATGAATGTCTTAACAAATAATTTGTTGAACATGAACAAATAAATGGAGGTACAGTATAGTTGTTTTTCCATATCCATTTTTCTTTTGAACAATAGATGCTATTTCTAATCTGTCTGCTGTTCTATATTGCCAACAAGATTGTCTACATTCCATGCATTACACATACATCTAAAATAAGCAAGGAAAGTGCTTGACATTTTTTTTTCTTCCAAGTTTAATTTCAACAAGTTCAAGTGCAACTACATGTGAACCATAATAATAAACATTATGATGATAATCATACACTTATTTGATATGATTGGAAAGCCCTAGTTGTTAGCTTCAAAATGGTACCAAATATGAGGTACTTTGAAATACCCAGTAAGGAAAGGTTATCCTATAACCTAGTTATATGAATACTGGCAGAGCGTCTCGCTCTTTGCCATTATGAGATAACTCTTATCTCCTAGCACCTACTGTGCTCATGAACAAACAATTTGCACTCATGCACGTGACCAGGCCATGCCCCCGGGTCCTGCTATAAGACGCCGGACATGGTCACACTCTACCTTTGTCGGAAAAAAAGTTTCCAACATTGAAAACCCAACCAAGGGACCTCAGGGCGCCAAGAGCGAGACGCTCTGCCAGTATTCATATAACTAGGTTATAGGATAACCTTTCGTTATATATCATACTGGTCATCACGTCTCGCTCTTTGCCATTATGAGATATGGGACAGAGCGGACGTGTGACCCGACAAGTGTACCCCCTGAGGGCCCGTAAGCCCCACTACCAGGGAGGAGGGGAGTCCCGTCCACCCGCCCATCCTAACGAAGGGGGGAAGGCAGTCAACTCCACCAAAGTATGAAAAAGGGGGAACCAGAGACACCTGAAAAATGCACAGCACAGACGAGACCACGTGTGACACATCTACACACCCCTGCTAGCCCACCAAAGGCGGGACGCAGGAGAGGTCCCAGACCTCAGAACCGCCTGGGAGACAGAACCCCCAGTCATGTCCACGAGGGAAAACTTAACGAAGGGACCCGGGGAGGACCAGGAGGCCGCAGCACAGATGTCCTCCACCGAGGCCCCCCCTAACAGGGCAGCAGCCCGAGGGGGGACCTGTCCATCCAACGTGCAGCAAAAGGCAACGCCCCCGCACAACCAATGTGACAGTCGCTGCTTGGACAGCGCCTCACTCGTGCAAGGGCCACCGTAACAAACAAACAGTTGAACGGAAGCCATGAGAGCGAGAGTCCTGAGGTAAACCCTCAGTGCACGGACAGGACACGACAGGTGAAAGCCTGCCTCCAACTCACTAGCGTGAGGTAAGCCCTAGGATGGAAGATCGGGATGCGAATACGCATCCTACAGGTCTATGGAGGTGAACCAGACCATGGGACAGGTCCAGTATGGGTCTGACACCGCCCCCCGATTTCTCGGGCACCAGAGAATACCGGGAGGAAACGCCACACATCGCGTCCTCCTTTGGGACCACAACGATGGCTTGCTTCGCCCACAGAGATTGGATCTCGTCGGCCAGAGCTGTCACTGCTGTTGACCCTGACAATAGGGTCTGTACCAAACCTGAAAACTGGTGGGGTTGCGCAAACACAAGTCCCCGCCTCATTGTTCTCTCCATCCACCTCGACATATGGCACTGCTGTAGCCATATGTGATGATAATCCCAAGCGCACCCGCCGCCACTTGGCGCTGGTCTGCCAGGAACCGTAGATCGGCGGCCCTGTCCCACCCGCTGTGCGTTGCCAACCCTGGACTCGCCAACCGCGCAAGCTGGGCGTCTCGTGGAGCTGGGATATCGTACCCTGACACTACCAACGAGGCAATCGCACCAAAGGGGGGACCCCGACAGAAAGGGCCGGTTTGATACGGGGGAAGCTGACATCAAACTGGGTGACAAAAGCTCCCCCACTGAACACCTCCCCAGCATGGATTGCTGAGGAACTGTTCTACAGCTGGACATGCAATGTGTGAGGTCCTACACACCGTAGCCCTGCAGTGATATTACTACCACCCAAATCACGCGCGCCTGCCTGACCACCGCCGGTCTTCTGGCCGTGGGAGGCACTGATGTGATACAGGGCCTGGTGAGGGCGGGCTGGGGGAACTCGCGCTGCGACCCCCTGAGCCTTGAGTTCCCCCCGCTGACAACCTTTGTCGTTGACAGACACAACACCAGGCTCACCAAACAGACGCAGAATGTGTGGCGTGGGAGCCGCTTGACAGCACAGCATTCTCACGGACAGACCCATGCCTAGCCAGCAACTGGGTGTCAGCCCCTGTCCCCATGAGAAGCGAGACGTGGGGCCGCTCGTGCTTCACTGAAAGCACGCGGCCCGCAGCCAAAGGGAACAAATCAGAGCCTGTATCCCGCTGGTGTTGGGGGGGGGGGAGTGACCGGAGAGCGAGCTAGACACAGCTAGACGGCAGCGGTTTTTTAGGGCGTGCTCATCTAATGTAGCCGATCCCTCGGCCGACAAGGCAGTCGGCCTTGCGATCACCTGTTGTCTTTGTGTCCAGGATACCTCAGGCAGGGGAAACATGGCCGCTGGTTGGGGGCCCCGCCACAGCCGCTGGCGAGGCCGGGCCCTCACCTCTGGCTGTGCCGTGTGAGGCGGTGTGGGGCCTAGGTCAAATACCGCCCACGCTCCTGCGGAAAGACAAAAGTCCCTCTGCAGAGAGGGGAGCCCTGAGGAGGGAAAACCCTTCTCTCCTCCTCAAGGGGAGACTGATCCAACCAAAGATGTCTGTAAACAAGCGTTGACAGCATTCTAGCCCTCCCTGCGGTTATAGCTTGCGGCTAGGTCAAAATCGAATAACCTCAAAACCTCGCTGGCCCTAAGGCCCCACCACCCGACACCATTTTTGACAGAAAAAACAGCAATTCGAACAATGTTGCTAGTCGCTGCTAATTATATACAGCCGCGGTATAGGTTTTAACAGCCCACCAGCCACCTGCCGGGCCGGCACGCCTCATGGCCGACACGTTCCACCATGTCAGAGGCAAAGGACTGATGCCACCTGCTTCACAAGTACGGAGCACCAGTGGTGGCTGCAGACAAAAGACTACTACTAGTGAAGCACTGCCTCACTAGTAGGAATGCAGCAACCTCCACTGTGGTGTGCACCCATGAAGGGGTAAATTAATAAATGAACGAAAACTCCACTAACACACTGCAGAATGGGCTAGCCCATACACACAAATGTTAAGGGGATGCATACCAGAGAAAAACACCAGTCCCGCACACAATTCATAGATTCACAAAAAGCACACCAGCCCTAGGCCTCAGCCCATCCACCCATGAAAATGGTAAACAAGCCCCCGCTAAACCCCCAACATTAGACACTGATTGACCGTCAGCATAAATGGTTAAGAGGAGGGAAGACCTTTTAGTAAAGACAGCCCTCGGCGGGGAACAAGAACTGAGGCCCAGCATTGTAGCATTAGCCGCGCGCACTAGGATAGTCGGGAAAACACCCAAAACAGAGTCATGACGACCATGGTTTCCCAAATATCCTGCCCCTCGTGCCAATACACAACTCGGCTGTGTCACGGGACAACGAGCAGTATCACAAATGCTAGCATTAATGCCTGGCAGCGCAGACCATACCTGTGCGCGACCTAGCCCGACAGCTAGCCGCTGTGCGACGTCCCTCGATCCGCTATCACGAGATGAGGGAGCCCCAGGACAGGTCCGATGCGCTGTTAGGATGTGCCGAGAAGATTCCAGAGGCTGGTGAACCTCTGGCGAAAACCCAACATTGTGTAATTTCTCTCTGCATTTCATAACAACTAGTTCATGGAGTGCACTGCAACGTCCAATGTTATAAACAAAAAAATAGCAAGGTAGAGTGTGACCATGTCCAGGGTCTTATAGCAGGACGCGGGGGCGTTGCCTGGTCACGTGCATGAGTGCAAATTGTTTGTTTATGAGCACAGTAGGTCCTAGGAAATATGAGTTATCTCATAATGGCAAAGAGTGAGACGCGATGACCAGTATGATATATAACTAATAATCTATCACAAACCAATGCAATATCATGTTCAGGGATTAGGGCCTTTGAGTAAGAATCTGAGTTTTTCAAGGTTTATGGATAATAGTAATTCCTTAACCCACCTATTGTGAGATGGAGGTTGGTTGTGTTTCCATTTAAAGAGAATAAGTCGCCTGGCCAATAAAGTGGAGAAGGCGAGAACAGGATGCGATATTTTAGAGGAAAGAGGCTGCAGAGGAACACCGAACAGGGCCACGAGAGGATCAGGGGTAATAGTAATGTTGTAGGCTGTGCCTAGAATGTGGCATGGCTAGGGCAGGACCAGAACATGTGGGTATGGTCGGCAGGGGATTGTTTGCATCTATTACATACGTCAGAGACGTTGGGGTAAATTCAAGAGTCTCAAGTTTGTATAGTGGACTTTCTGTATAATCTTGCACTGTGTCAGTCTGTGTCTCGCACAAATGGAAGATGAGTGGACAGAGTCCAAAGCCCAACCTCAATACTCATCAGACAGTTCTATTCCCAGCTCCCGCTCCCAAGAGTTCTTAGGGCCGGTTACTGGGGTATCCGTAGCGGAGTTAATCAGATTGTAGATGTTGGAGATAAGCAGTTTTTTTTTCGGGTTGAGGACCATTAGTGAGTCTATAAGGGTTTCTGGAGGACGACTAGGGAATTTGGGGTTCTGGTTCTGTGTGAAGTGCCTAATTTGGAAGAAACAAAACAGGTGGGATTTGGGAAGGTCAAATTTCTTTGCAAGGTCTGGAAAAGACATGAAGGTCCCTTGATCATAGAGATCGTTTAAAGTGGTTATCCCTTTGTGAAACCAGACTTGAAAGAAAGAATCAGTGCAAGAGGGCAGGAATAAATTATTGTTAAAAATAGGGGAGAGGTCAGAGGCCCTATGGAGGCCGAGGCTTTTCCTGAGTTGAATCCAAATTTGAGTGGACCACCACTGGGTTTGCAGAAAATCCAGTAACCGAGATAGGGAGTTACAGTGGGTGACAATATTGTCACAAGGAAAGATGAAATTACCTACCTGGGGTCCATCCTAGAGGCTAATCTCTCCTGTGACAAAATGGCATCCAATGTAATAAAAAAAGTCAACCAACGAACTCGATTCTTGTACCGGATCTCCTCTCTGGTAAACAAGAACACCCTGAAGACTCTGGCAGGAGCACTCATTCAGGGGTACTACGACTATGCTTGCACCTCATGGTACCAAAGCACCTCAAAGGCGCTAAAAACAAAATTACAAACATCTCAAAACAAACTGGTCAGACTACTGCTTGACCTTACTCCTAGAACCCACCTCACCCCTGCCCACTTCGACAACCTAGGATGGCTTAGAGTAGACGACAGAGTACAACAACTTGCAATGGGCCTGGTCTACAAGATACACTACACGACCAAGGTACCCATGTACATGTCAAAATACTTCCCAAAGGTCAGTGAATACCACGATCACAACACCAGAGGGAGCTCCACAAATCATGTCAAACCCAGATTCGGCTCAAATAAGGGACTAAACACGTTTCGCAATTATGCCACATCAATGTGGAACGCCCTACCCAAAGCTGTAAAGGAATGTGGATCACTACCCACTTTCAAAACCTCTCTCAAGGGACACCTACGGGAGACTGCAATTCAACACTGGCCCCTGTAAATATCCGAACCCAATCATTCCAACCCCCTCCAATGTACAGTCATTTACCTAGTATGGTTTTGTCAATAGTTCAATGTACAATTGTGCTTGTTTGTACAGTGTCTCCTCCCCCCCCCCTCAATGTACAGTGTTACTTGTTTATACAGTGTGCCCCCCCGCCCCCCCCCCCCCCCCCAACCACCTCCAATGTAAATTACCCAGTATGGTTGTCAATATCCCAATGTACCCAACCCCCCCCACCCAACCTCCAATGTACAGTTTCTACGTCAAATGTATATACTCCCTTTTCTTGACTCCTTCTGTATCACAAACAGTACTGTATTTGCAAATCTGGTATGTCATAAATGTATAGATGTAGCAGTACTGACTATCTGTATGTCATGTATGTCATATATGTCTATATGAATTGAAAATGGGGGACCCTGATGGAAACAAGACAAACGTCTTTCTCAGGTCTGCATCCCCTTAACAATTGTATGTATTGAGCCGTACTGTATTGTACCCATTCTGCAATCTGTTAAATAAAGTTTTCATTCATTCATTCATTCATTCATCATTCATTCATTCAGTTGGGAGCACAGCAGGGAGCGAAGAGAATATCTAGAGGAGGAGAGTTTCATGTCGACCCACACCGGGCATAAGTTGTGTGTCGTGCCCCTCATCCAATATAAAAGTTTGTGAATGTTACACAACCAATAGTAGTGCTGGAAATTAGGCAGTGCCAGTCCACCGAGCTCTTTGGGGAGCTGTAGTATTGAAATCCTGATCCGTGGGTTCTTATTGCCCCAGAGGAAGGAGCTTATTAATTGATCAAGTGTTTTAAAGAACAACGTCTTAATGAGGACTGGGATATGGGTGGAAAGATATAAAAACTTTGGTAGCACTACCATTTTGACTAAATTGACTGCCCACTAGTGATAATTTGCACTTTTCAAGGAGCGGTGAAACGTTTTTCGAGAACATTGTTTGGATTGAATTGGTGATGTTAACCCCTAGATATCTAAATCCATCTGTTGTATACTTAAAGGGGAAGAAAGTTCGGGGTATTTTTTTGGCTGAAGTGTTGATTGGAAAGAGTTCACGTGACTTTTGTGAAGGTTTAACTTATAGCCTGAGTAGGACCCGAACTTGTCCAATATGTTAAGAACTATAGGGATAGAGGTGGCCGGGTTAGACATGTACAGAAGGAGGTCGTCGGCATATAATGACAGTTTATGAGCTTTTCCGGGCCTGTGTGATACCTTCAAACCTCTCTTCCTGTCTTAACCAGATGGCCAGTGGTTCGATGGCTAGGCCAAACAGAAGGGGGGAAAGGGGGCAGCCCTTTCTGGTGCCCCAATGAAGGGGAAATGAGGCTGACTGAAGTTCGTTTGTATGGACCGAGGCAACTGGGTGTGTGTAAAGCAACTTAATCCAGGCGATAAAGTCAGGGCTGGTACCCCCACTCCACTCTGTCAAAGGCCTTCTCTGCATCCAGGGAGACAATTACTTCTGGGGACTTATAATTAGGGGAATTGAGAATATTAAAGAGCCTTCTAGTATTACGGAAGGAGTGTCTTAGGCCATCGGGACGTTCAGGACGAATCCCGATGGGCCGGAACCAAAGTGGGCTGGTCCAAAAAAAAAGAAAAAAAATATTAGATTTTTTATTTTATTTTTTATTTTTTTGGCCAGTGTGTGGGCCAGTGTGTGGGCCAGTGTGTGGGCCACTAATGTGGGCGGTGTGTGGGCCAATGTGTGGGCCAGTGTGTGGGCCAGTGTGTGAGTCGGTGTGTGGGCCACTAATGTGGGCCAGTGTGTGGGCCGGTGTGTGGGCCAGTGTGTGGGCCAGTATGTGGGCCGGTGTGTGGGCCAGTATGTGGACCAGTATGTGGGCTGGTGTGTGGGCCGGTGTGTGGGCCAGTGTGTGGGCCAGTGTGTGGGCCACTAATGTGGGCCGTAGGGTTGCCACCCGTCCTGTAAAATACGGAATCTTCCCATAATTGGAAACTAAAAGACGTGTTCCGTATTGAACTGATACGGGGATGCCCTTTGTTCCGTATTTTAAGGTTGCCAGTTTAGTGAGAGAAATAAGCCAGCCGACATACAAAAACAAGCAAAATTGTGTCCAAAAGTTACGGAAAATAAACAGACTTGGCAACTCTGGTATGATGGGCGTGCGCTCAGCAGCTCACCGACCAATGAGAATTAGCACTTTCACGCTTGCTAAGAAGAGTTCTGTGCCATTGTGCCAATCCTCCGTCTGCGCGCTGCGTGATTTATTTTCGAAGACGCTTTGAAAATGTCTACAGCAGACACTGTGACTCCACCGCGTCCTAAAAAGACAAAACGCCTCCAGAAATACAGACCTGAGTGGGAAGCGGCAAACCACTGGCTTGATAGCGTGCGTCAGTGGAGATGTTTACAAAGCTAACTGTAAAGTATGTAGGTGTTTTCTGTGGCGCATGGTGGACTGACTGACATCAGCCTGACTCAGGAGAACAATATTCCCGAAATATAAGAACGCAAAGGACACAAGCACAGGTGTCACCAGTGGCGGACTGACCATCGGGACGTTCGGGACGAATCCCGATGGGCCGGAACCAAAGTGGGCTGGTCCAAAAAAAAAAAAAAAAAAAAAAAAAAATTATACTTTTTTTTTACCTTTTTTTTTAACTTTTTCTTTTGGGCCAGTGTGTGGGCCAGTGTGTGGGCCACTAATGTGGGCCGGTGTGTGGGCCAGTGTGTGGGCCAGTGTGTGGGCCAGTGTGTGAGTCGGTGTGTGGGCCACTAATGTGGGCCAGTGTGTGGGCCAGTGTGTGAGTCGGTGTGTGGGCCACTAATGTGGGCCAGTGTGTGGGCCGGTGTGTGGGCCAGTATGTGGGACGGTGTGTGGGCCAGTCTGTGGGCCGGTGTGTGGGCCGGTGTGTGAGTCGGTGTGTGGGCCACTAATGTGGGCCAGTGTGTGTGCCGGTGTGTGGGCCAGTGTGTGGGCCAGTATGTGGGCCGGTGTGTGGGCCGGTGTGTGGGCCAGTGTGTGGGCCGGTGTGTGGGCCAGTGTGTGGGCCAGTGTGTGGGCCGGTGTAATGTGTGGGCCGGTGTAGTGTGTGGGCCAGTGTGTGGGCCGTATGTGGGCCGGTGTGTGGGCCATTATGTGGGCCGGTGTGTGGGCCAGTGTGTGGGCCGGCAATAAAACAATAAACAAGTTGCATAAACTAAATCAGATAAAAAATTATCACAGTTCTGGTTTGCCTTAAGATGCAGTTTAAGATGGGTCTTGAACATGGAGTATGTAGGGCACTCTCTAATCACAACTGGTGGCTATTCCAGTAGTTACCACTTTTAACAGAGAACACAGTTTTTGCAACGGTAGTATACCGAAAAGGCACCTTACAGTCCCCTCTACTGATGGCCCTGGTGGTAATGCCAGTGTCTGCTTTCTGTTGGATGAACTCATTCAATGGGGGAGGGGCAAGTCCATGCAGAACCTTGTACATGAAGCAAGTATATTTGAAAACTTGGAAATTCTCGAAACTTAGCATGTTATGTTTTTCTAAAACATTACAGTGATGAAATGAAATTGGTTTCCTATCAAATACTTTTATGGCTTTTTTGTAGAGTAATTCTATTGGTGTAAGAGTAGTGACATATTAAAGAGACCAGTTGATAAAACAGTACTCGATGTGTGATAAAATCATTGAATGCAGAAACATCCTTGCAGCATTAACTGGCAGGCAGGGCCTGATCTGCCTGAAGTTTTCGATGTTAAACTTGACTGTGTTTGTCACTTTCTTCACATTACTTTTTGAAGGTCAATGTAGAGTCCAATGTGACCCCAAGATACTTGAATTAATGTACAATGTCCAGCTCCGCCTCTCCCAGAAACACATTAGAGTGAGTGACCTCTACTGGTGACTTTGTGAACATCATACACACTGTTTCTTGGTGTTAAGTGAAAGACATGCTTTTGTTAGCCAGTCTTGAATGAGACATGAGACATCAGTGAATGAGATTCACGTTTCCTCCCAACCGCGAGTAGGCCTAGAAGCGCAGAAATGGAGAATGCAAAAAAAGAAAGGGTGGAGCTGAAAAAGCTAGAATTGCTAGTAAAAGACGCAGAACAATGTTCTAAAATTACAGAGATGTTTAGTAGAGGAAGGGCTGGCGTTAGAGTAGCTGCTGCTGCTAATGATGATGAAGTTCAAGTGGAAGGAACCAACAGTAACATGACAGGTGCGTGCAGTAGCCTAGTGCATATTCTACTGTTGGTGTGTGCCGGTTCATGAGGGCTAGCTAGCCTATACTAGTTCTTGCAGTGATTTCAGTCATTCTATTACAAGACAATGTGCTTTCCGTATTCCTGATTCCTTACAGCACGTGGACGTAAATAGTCGTGACTCGTGACGTTTTTTCTCTGACTAAAAGTTTAGTTAGCAATGTTAGGACTAGTGCCCACCACAGCATCAGAAGCTAAAGTGCTAACCTAGAGAGCCAATCAGAACCTAGGACGGGCTGCAAATTAATTGGCTACTAATATTATAATAGTAAATACTAAAATAAAATACTATTATGTTCCCTTTCAAATTTTCATGTTGATATAATATTCGTAATCTAATTGATTGAATTGATTAGTTGCCATTTTACATGCTTAAATAAGATGTACCTTAGAATTCCCAACAGTTAGCCATGTTCTCGATTAGTCTCATCTACATGTTTGTAGATAACCACAGCTAACTAGCTTAAGCTAACAACTAGGTAAACTACTACCCCGTAGTTAAACAAATGTGATTGCATATAACAGCTAACTGCTACAGCTAAGTTGGTAGTTAGCCTATTCCATTAATGTTGAATGTATTTATGAAGGTTGTTGGCGCTGAATAGCAGACATGATTCCGTCAGTCTGCCACAGGGAAGCTGTGTTTGCTGATGCTGCTCACGACCACCAGTAGCGTATGACTGTGTGAGTGTGAATGCTTGATGGTTTCTGTGAAGCGCTTTGTGGAACAATGCTGATATACAGTTAAGAATGAGTAATTCGCTTTTGGTTTTTAAGAAAATGGTTTGTAAAGCTATTTTTGAAAACTACAAGGGTGAATAATACTGTTTTTTTTTGCTATTTTCTTTTAGAATACTGTTTTGGAGTATTAATTTTTTTAATTTTTGTTAAGAATATAGGACAGGCATAGGCTATATAAGCATTGCTTCAGTCTGTACCTTCTCAGTCACTGTAAAATCAAATATTGTTAAATGATGGTGTATATTGTATTGTGTGAGATGATGACTGAATAACTACTACTACTACTACTACTACTACTACTACTACTACTACTACTACTACTACTACTACTACTACTACTACTACTACTACTACTACTACTACTACTACTACTACTACTACTACTACTACTTTGGGTGTTTTCAAAAGGCTGAAAAACGCTGTATGAATTCAAGCCATTATTATTGATTGCTGATGTTCTTCTTATGCAGTTGACTCTGAGGAAAGAGAGAGCGCCCAGTCCAGCACAGCTGACCCTGAGGGGAGAGAGAGTGCCCAGTCCAGCACAGCTGACCCTGAGGGGAGGGAGAGAGCCCAGTCCAGACAGACAGACAGACACACAGAGAGAGAAAGAGAGAGAGAGACACAGAGAGAGAGACACAGAGAGAGACACACAGAGAGAGGGAGAGACACAGAGAGAGAGAGACACACACACACACACACACACACACACACACACACAGAGAGACACATACACAGAGAGAGAGAGAGAGAGAGAGAGAGAGAGAGAGAGAGAGAGAGAGAGAGAGAGAGAGAGAGAGAGAGAGAGAGAGAGAGAGAGAGAGAGAGAGAGAGAGAGAGAGAGAGAGAGAGAGAGAGAGAGAGAGAGAAAAAAAACAAGCTCTTGGAATGGGTGTCTATTGATTAAACGGCAAGCAACTAATGTCATGAGTGCCAAATTAAAGGACAATAAATCCAATCTAACTGAAATTGTGTAGCACAGACCTTTTCTATGGATCAAAACCTCAATATTATTATGGTGTAGTTAATACTTCATGTATCCTTAATCCCTAGGCTAATGAGGCACTAAGATGTTAGTTAAAAAAAAAGAAAATATGCCAATGACAGGAAGTAACGGTATATGTATGTGTGTGTCTCTGTGTGTGTGTGTGTGTGTGTGTGTGTGCACTGTGCATGAGTGCACATCTAGGGGCGGTGTGTAGATTTGGTCTCCCTGATGTTGACTCCTTAGCCACAGCCTTGGGTTGTTTAATACTGGACAAGTGTTTCATAACGGCCGTTGTGTGGGCCGGTTTCGGGGCCGGTGCGTGGGCCGGTGTGTGGGCTGGTGCGTCTGAATGTCCCGGGCTGAATTTGTGTCCCAGTCCGCCACTGGGTGTCACAGTTCTTCATAACTGAAACATCTCCTGAGATTGATTTGGTATGGCATATTACATCTTATGTATCTGGTTGTGTTTTTAACTAGATGTCAGTATTTCTATTTACCTGCCCTGGCAGCCAGGAGCCTACTCTTCTTTGCACTTTATTTTTTATTAATCTTTTAATTTGGGTCACACAAGTGTATCATTATATTATTGTCCTCTTTCAGTAAAAGTGTTCCCAGGCTTTGTTTTTACAGCACTTTATATTCATACAGTATTATGCTCAAGTTGAGGCTATAGTTCAGCCAATTTATTTAAACAATGTTAAATACAAATAAAGCACTTTAAACTTTAAGTATGACTAAATTCTTTCTTGACTATATATAGTAACTGTTCCAAAATGCATCGATTTCTATGTATTTTAGGGGTTTGGGGGGCTAGCTCTTTTTAATATAAATGTCATAGATTGTTTTATTTAGATTTCATAGATTTCTATGCATTTCAGGAGTTTGGGGGGCTGGCCCCCCAAAATAATTAAATAATATAACCTAAGCCTAACCCTAAAACCGAAATAAAGTAAAAAAAATAAAATAGTGACAAAATCCGCCCATTTCCGGCAAAGAAACACCCCACCGCTACGCGCACGCTCACTGATAGGTGTCCCTTATTTCTATTGGTCAATGGTGGCAACCCTAGTGGGCCGGTGTGTGGGCTGGTGCGTCTGAATGTCCCGGGCTGAATTTGTGTCCCAGTCCGCCACTGAGTGTCTACCCAGCATTAATCCTGTTTGGTCGATTGAAATTAAACTTGGTAAAACCTGTTGTAAATGTTGGGCTAGGATTTTGGATAACATTTTTTGATTGGTCCAGTTCTTTAGACAAAAAAAGAGGAAAGAGGCTGCAGAGGAACACCGAACAGGGCCAGGTGTGAGTCCGTGTCTCGCACAAATGGAAGATGAGTGGACAGAGTCCAAAGCCCAACCCCAATACTCATCAGACAGTTCTATTCCCAGTTCCCGCTCCCAAGAGTTCTTAGGGCCGGTTACGGGTATCCGTAGCAGAGTTAATCAGATTAATCAGATTAATTAAACAGACAGTTAATCAGTCCAGTTCTTTAGACAAAAACAATGACACACAGTATCATAGGGTGCATTCACACCTGGATAATTTGGAGCGTTGGATACAGAGAGCATTTCCCCCCTTCCTCCTTGGATGTGAACACAGCAATCAGACTCAGATGCGGAACAAAACAAGCAAGCCGATATCGCCAAGAAAGAAAGGTCCTGGCTCGCTTCCATTCCAAGCCTGGAGCGGTTTGTTTTAAGGTGTGAAAGCAATTGGACCAAAAGCAAGAAAAGAGACGAACAATTGCACATTTAATGAAGCTGATTATGCAGCTTTTGTTGACATTTCCCCATGTATTCCCAAATATGCGATTTTTCATCACCATAAGGTTATTATTTTCACTGCTATTATAGCCAAATGTTGTGATACTAAACAAATACCTTGCATGCATAAGTCAGGTGACAGCCGAGAGACAGCACAAAATTAATCACCAACAATGAATTGGAAAACATACACTATTTCTTGTGCATATCAAAGTGGGGATTACAAAATTATTTCTATGTACATATGGTCCAGCAAGCCAGCTATGTTACATCTACACAAACATTTAAACACAGCCAAACCAACAGTAACATTAAGCACATTCCTGGCAGCGACACGGAACACAATCAGCCAACCTAACGTTACCCGAGGGGTCACACACACACCGCCTTGAAATGTAATCAGTAATCAGTCATCATATATTAGCATCACTTGTTGTCAGCTGACCTCATGTCTTTACACAATTTTCCTTTCAGTAAAGCAAATAAAAAATAATCCATATCTCGATCAGGTAAAGTAATCCAGGCGGAGACAGGAGGTTTGTATGTCAGCAGTTCAGGTCAAGTTCTTTCCAACTTCTCAAGGGGTCACATGATGGCTCAATGACCGTATGAAGACCCTGCAATTTAATCAGGTATTTAACCTCTTCCGCCCGTGCGGTCTGTCGGCGGACCGCAAATGACATCTGGTCATAAATCAATATCTCCAGATTGTTCTACAAAAGTAGCGTTTTTATTTTCAAACGTATTCAAGTATAAACATCATAACCATGTCACAGCAGCATTCATAATGTATATTATCATCAATACGTTAGTTTAGGAAACTCTTAGCATGCAACGTCCCACATATGGGAAGTTTTTCGGACTTTTTGCAACCAGCACTTTGGCGACCCCTAGTGGCTCGGGTGTGCTTATTTGTTGCCTGTCGATAGCGACAAAATCAGACAGAATCCAAATGCAAAGTACACGGTATTGCACAAAATACCACTCCAGACTCTGCAGTAGTTCCGTCAATCTAGATCCGATCTCTAAAATGATTGTGGATCGTTGTAGCCAATGAGTGTGGCTTACCAATGAAACACCACATGGGGATGTATGAATCTAAACAACAAAAACAAACTAACGAGCAAAAACAGGAAGAAAAAAACAGCCGAATGAATTAAAGTCTATGAGAAAACTTAGTTTTTCTTTTGTACACAGTTTACCAAAATCACTCCTAATCACTAATTTCTGAATGGATCTTTATGAAAATGTGGATATGTACTACATAAGGCCTCAGGCTATGGCTCTGTCTGGATTTGTAAGCCATACCACCTTCTGGGGAAATACTACCTCTGGACTACTAACTACTACAGAAAAACTTGAGTAACAAGTTTTTCTACAACTCAAGTTCAGACCTATGTTACTCTATTACGTTAGCACTGAAAGTTAAAAAAATTCTGGAATCATAAACTTTAGAATGTCATCCTTCAAAAGAGACCAGGCTCATGAATGTGCTATAAGTACCAAGTATGTTGTTTTGGTTTGCAGAAAAAGTATGCAGTCTTCAAGTTCAAGTAAAAAAAATTCCACCTTTCTGCCCTTTTCGAAATGTCTGATTATTTCGCGAGAGGCGACCATTTTTGAAAACCTTGAATCCTGGGAATTGTAGTTTTTCATTTTATAGTGGACATCCATAGCTCTGGATCTGCGTTGGAATTTTTCAAAATTACACTTCCTGAAAGGATCTATGGGGTTCAAGGTTCATAGTTCTGTATGCATTTTTTTAATAACTCTTATTATTCGGGATAATATACCACAAAACGAAGGTTATTCTATAACCTTAGTTATATGAGTAATAGCGAGCGTTTTGCTCTATTGGAACTATCCCTTTAATCATATTCTAAAATGAAAATGTTCACCAAGTGTACAACCTGCCCACCTGCCTGACCACTCCCACATCCGCTCCTACATAAGCGGGGTCATGGCCACACCACAGCAACTTCCCCAGTCTTTCACCGCCGAAACGGAAGACCGTGGGGTCCTCAGTGAGTGGGAGCAAAGCGATCGCTATTACTCATATAACTAGGGTTATAGAATAACCTTTGTTATATTTCGTTAATAGGTTTATCCCTCAATCCAGGCCGACAGGTCCCAAGAGTAGAACTCGACCTGTGCCCGGAGCACTGCGGACTAGACAGGCGCGTAAGAACAGTATCCTGGCGAAAAGGGTGTTCTGGTATGCTGTGCACCATGTCACAATTATTAATCCCACAGGGTCGAGGTTCAGAGAAAGAGTTTGACACAATTGGCAGACGTCATGAAAGATGCAGGGGCATACTCTCGGGCAGACGGGGTCAAGCCCGGCATCAACCCGCGAGTCGATTCTGCTACCAACACACTGGGGAGACAACCACCCCCCTATGTTTATTATAACAGGAGGTGGGTGCTCCCTTAACCCACTAAGAAACCCCAGAAACAAAACTGCGCGTATACACATGCTATACAATGCAGTTCAAGCGTTTCAGGTTTAAAAAGGTTTAACCCTTTTTTTAAATTTGCAGATATCCCTACTATTAAGGCCCAGCAAGGACTTGTTACAGACCCTAAACAAATCAACGAGACATTCAAAAAGTTTTACTCCAACTTGTACAAATCAGAAATGGCCTTCGATCAAAACAAAATGGATATATATCTTAATCAAATGATCCTACCTAAACTATCAGAGGATGACGCTAAACAGTTAGAAACACCCATTACACTAGATGAACTTAGAGAGGCTATATCTGAAATGCAAATTGGTAAGGCTCCTGGAAGGGATGGTATCCCACCAGAAATGTACCTCTCATGCTGGGATGTAATTGGACCCCTATTACTTAATATGATTTTATACTCAATCAAGGAGGGGAATTTCCATAAGATCGACAATATTGCACTCATAACAGTCCTCCTTAAAAAAGACAAAGACCCCACCGATTGCGGTAGTTATAGACCCTTGAGCCTCCTCGGAACCGATATCAAGCTTTATTCCAAGGTATTAGCCATCAGACTTCAAAAACATATGACGTCTTTAGTTCATCCTGATCAGACTGGCTTCATAAGAGGCCGCTTGATCACGGATAATATAAGACGGTTACTACATGTGCTAGATGCCAGCAAGGATGACACCCCACCTATAGCGATGCTGTCCCTGGATGCGATGAAAGCCTTTGATAGGTTGGAATGGTCTTATTTATGGGCAGTACTAGAAAGGATGGGGTTAGGAAAAGGATTCATTGATATGATAAAAGTATTATACAAAGACCCATCGGCCATGATTACAACAGGTATAATCACCTCTGAAATCTTTCCGGTATCGCGCTCCTCCAGACAGGGTTGCCCTCTTAGTCCCGGACTATTCGCTTTATCATTAGAGCCTTTAGCACAATATATAAGACAATCCCAATCCATAGAACCAATCGCAATTAAGGGCACACAACATCATATTAGTTTATATGCGGACAACGTAATATTGTTCATGCAAAACCCTACCACCTCAATGCCTCATCTTCTCAAGTTGATTGATGACTTTGGCAATCTATCGGGATTTAGGATAAATTGGCCAAAGTCGGCCTTAATTCACTTAATTCACCAGTTCCACATATTATTTTTACGCACAGTTATTGGAATGTTTGAAGGCTCATGGAGTCCCATTAAGGATACCAATTGAGCACCACAGATATCACAAATTATTCTATGAAAGAGAGACATCGAGAGGCTTCGTATCTGATTTTTATCATCACTTACTAACGTCTTCGTATGGAATCCTTCCCCTAGACTCAGTCTGGAGGAGGGATATACCAGACTTGGAAATAGATTTTGATTGGCAAGAAGTCTGGGCAAACGTTCGAATTGCGTCACGCAACCCGGACCATCAACAAATGAATCTTAATTATATTCTTAGGACATACCTGACTCCTATAAGATTGAACAGAATGGGACTTAGACAAGATTCTCTATGTTCCTTATGTACAAATGGGGATGAGGGTACATTTATGCACATGTATTGGGATTGCCCACCGGTTAAGATATTCTGGGAAGAAGTGACCCAGCAATTATCAGAATTCTTATTTCTGAACATACCTGTACACCCCTCTGTATTGCTGTTGAATGATGTTTTTCAGTTTATACAGCTAAAGAGACTAGTTTTATCCGGTCTCACAGCTGCTAAAAAGCTGATAGCATCACGATGGATTCAACCGGATAAAATGTGCCGGAAGGTATGGGTTCTTACCTATCTCGATGTGATTTATCTAGATATATCTACAGCAAGAATTTTAGGTGTCAGTGAAACCAACATTGCAATCTGGTTAGAAGTGGTGGAGAGAATGAAGGCTAGCATATGAATTGTAGTGCCTGGTTAGAAACAAATGAAAATGGATGGATTATCCAAGTGGGGGTCCGGGGGGGGAGAGCGAGCAAGAGCATATGTATGTATTGTATTAGATAGCAAGTATTAGGTATATATCTCGTAAACTACATTTATATTGATTCAAATGGAATGTATAGACCTGTGATTTACTTTGGATGTTTACTAGTAATGCTTGTGTGTCTAATTTTATGTTATGTTTAAAAAATAATTAAAAAATAAAATACAAAAAAAATAAAAAATAAAAAAGGGTTAACCCAGGCCAACAGGTTATTGAGGGCAAGGCCCGACCTGGGCCTGGCGGACCGGGACCTACACAGGGATGCATAGAGGCAGTGTTTCCCACAGGATTTTCAGAGACTATGGGGGGTGAACCTCCAACCCTCTAGGGGGGTCATTTTAAAGTTAAATGCATCAACCTGGTGCACTTTGAGAGCAAAATAAAGAGGCTAGATATATCATGAACTTTGTGGTCAAAACACAAAATCGACTAGACTAGTGCTTCCCAATCCTCTCCTTGAAGCACCCCAGCTGTAACTGAGGGGTACAATTCCCTGACTGTATTGAGAGTATGGTATTATTAAACCACTACTTAGTTATGTACTTTAATTACTGGCCATACAGTACATGATATATATGGTGAACACCCACACAAGAATACGGCAATGACAAAGAAAGTTCTAGTTAGAGGTATTTATTATTATTAGAGCAGCAACGGTAGGTTACAGATTGAGAATTATAATTGTGCTTGTAAGGCGAAGAACACTTAAAGTAGGTCAAGAGCGTAAGTCCATGAGAATAGTAAGATGGGTATAACTGACGCCACCTGTAGCATAGTAATTACATAAGGCACACTCGTAGTCAGCTGGAGACACTAGGGGGTTCCCTCCGGTTGTAAGCCGGCAGGGTAGAGGAATGTTCGGGAGCAAAGTCTGGATCAACGCAGAATAACGAGGCTCCAGATACAGGAGCCAGTGCAGTACTCCCTTGGTCCTCAGACAAAGCCACAGCTATAATCCAGTATGCACGACAGCATGAATGAAAGCTAGCCAGCCTCTGGTCCTAGAGGCGGGCTCGAGGGTGCTCCCCACAGGGGTAGATCCCACACGACAGCGGGGCAGACGGCCCTCTGCTCCAGCAGCCACGGCACCAAAGCAACACAATCCAGCCGGAAAAGGCTCTGCACTCGCCGGTGCAGGCTCCCCGGTGTACATATCCAACGGCTCTCGTCTAGGACCCCCCGGGTGGCGGCGCGAGCCCAGGCCGCCCAGCCCGGACAAGTGCACCAGCCACAGGCACGACGAACCGGCGGCAATGCTGGTCACTGTAGAACGGTAGCCGCACGATACACTATAAATAATAGACTATTACTTCACAATAGAATAAGTCGAACTCGACGATACAGCGTTAAACTCTGACACTTTAGCTATATATTCGCACGCGGTTCTCAAGGCTCTATTCAGGGGCAAAGAGGCCCACTTCACGGCACGTTGTATCGTGGTGAAGGCTTCAACGTTTAGGATACTCTACTGCTGTATCCACCTGCAACGTATTTATACGTAAGGTGAATAATCTAGTGCCAACCTCAGTTCTGTCTCGTATTACTGTACTGCGCAAACCTGGACATGTTGAGACATGCCTTGGCGTTGTCTTTGAACTTGCCATTGGGGGTAGGGCCGTTGGCGCCTAGGGGTCGCTGTCCAATAGGAGAACGAGTATTATGGTCTGGTTTGTACCTAGGTAAAGGGATATTCCGTGTATATATACAAAGAATATACAAGGGATATCAAACGATATACAAATATTATACATGGGATCTCAAGCAATAAATAAATATATTCGGTTTAATCTGACCCTTTGTAACAGCCGCCTCCTAATTAGTCCGCACCTAATTAGATAAGCAGAGACAGATTAACCGTCTTGTCAACTACTCAATGTCCGTTGTGGGGAGTAGGGCAATTCACAAAGTCAGTGGGTCATGGTCGTCATCAAGGGAGTCAGGGAGCCTTGGCAACTCTATCAGCCTCGCCACGGGTCGGGTGTATGTCCGTCCCTGGACAAGAACTTCTGCCGCTCTGACCTTTCCGTCGGCACCAGTGATCACTTTGCTTACGCGGCCGGCCGGCCACATAGCTTGGGGTAGTGACTGGTCTATGATCATGACGACTGTGCCCTCCATCAAGTTGTCTCTATCTTTTACCCATTTCTGGCGGGTCTGTAGAGACGGTAGATAGTGGAGGAGGAAACTGTTCCAAAACTTGTCAGCCAATACTTGACTGTACCTCCACATTCTTCGGCTGTTCGCTTCCTCAGGTCTGTACACCGTCTGTGGGAGCGCGGGGTCCAGCCGCCCCATCAAGAGAGTGTTGGGGGTGACTGGGTCGACATCTGCTACATCACTTGAGACGTAACCGAGGGGCTTTGAGTTCAATACTCCCTCGATCTCTGTGAGGACTGTCGTGAGGACTTCTTCAGCCACGGTCTGGGCCCCAAGCACGGCGTACAGGGCTGTCTTTATTGAACGTACTTCTCGTTCCCAAGTTCCCCCGAAGTGAGGGGCGTTCAGGGGGTTAAACTGGAAGTCAATCTGAGAGGGAGCGAGGTGGGTCTTAAGTTCTGGGCCCATAGCTTGGAAGCTCTCTCTCAGCTCTCTTTCTCCGCCTTTGAAGTTTGTCCCGTGATCAGACAATAATATAGACGGTTTTCCTTTCCGCGCTGTGAATCTCCAGAAGGCCATAAGGAATGAGTCCGTATTCATGGTTGGAAGGAGTTATATGTGTATCGCTCGGGTGGTCATGCATTTGAATACAATACCCCACCTCTTCTCCGTCCCTCTTCCTTTCTTCACGTACAGCGGGCCGAAGCAGTCTATGCCGGTGGAGTGAAAGGGCTTGTCGCCAAGTCGGAGGCGACAGGGAGGCAGGTCAGCCATCCTGGGTATACTGGGCTGTGCTCGCCACTTGCGACAGTCTAGACAGGTCCGCTGGAAGCGTCGTACTGCTTCTCTTCCTTGCAGTATCCAATAGCGACGTCGGATCTCAGCGAAGACTCCCTCTGCCCCAGCGTGGTGCACATCCTCATCGTATTTCTTTATGATGAGCTCTGTGACCTTGTGTCGGCTGTTGAGAACTATAGGGAACTTGACGTCGTCCGTTAAGTCCGGGGCCCTTCTCAGACGACCACCCACTCTGATGAGATCATGGGCGTCGCGCTCAGGGGCCAAGTGGAGCAGTCTGCTGTCTGACGGGACTGGCTTTGATCCCTGCAGACAGTCTAGCTCGTCGGGGAACGAGTCTCTTTGGGCTCGCTGTAGCAGAAGGAGTTCTGCTTCTTCGTAATTAGCTGCATTAATGTCAGTAGTGGAGGGAACCTCAGGGTGGTGCCACAGGAATGTCTTTAACTGCGCACTCTCAAGGGTGGGGCAGTCGTCTATGTTAGGGTCGGTGGGGACTGGTGTGTGCGTCAACCCACAGAACATAGATTTCTTCATCTCTGCCTCCTCTTGACTAGCCTCCCGTGGGGTGGGGTTAGGCCACTCTTCTTCCGGGAGCTTGAGGAACTCGGGACCGTCACTGTAGATATTGTGACGTGTGAGGTCATCTAGGGACATTCCCCGTGTGATGACATCTGCTGGGTTCTGTTTTGTGTCCACGTACCTCCAGCATGCTGATTCTGTTAAGTCTTGGATCTCTGTGATTCTGACTCCCACGAAGACCTTGTATCTACACGAATCGGACTGGATCCATGTGAGTACGGTCATGGAGTCTGACCACAGGATTGTTCTTTGCACCGGGATGGTGAGTTCACGTTGGATTAACGTGGCGAGTTGCGCGCCTACTAGGGCTGCGCAGAGCTCTAGACGCGGGATCGATTGTTGCTTGCGGGGGGCTATCCTTGAGCGAGCCAGGATGAAGGCGGTATGTATTTCTCCTCCCTCCTCTCGGGCCCGCAAGTAAGCCACCGAGCCGTAGGCTACTTCTGAGGCGTCGCTGAAGACGTGCAGGTCCATCTGGCACGTCTCCAGCCGCACTGTGGGTGGGAAGTAGCTGTGGCGTATGTTGACACCTGGGAGCGAGTTGAGTTCCTTTTCCCACTCTCTCCATGTGGAAGCAAGGTGGTTGGGTATGGGGTCGTCCCAGCCCTGTTCCTTGTCCCACAGCTCTCGCACAATCATTTTTGCCCTGGTGGTGTAAGGTAGGATACATCCCAACGGGTCATATTGTCTGGCGAGTGTTCTGTATACACTCCGTCTGGTGGTCGGTAGTGAAATCGACCTTCCCTGCTCCTTGGTCAGGGGTGTGTGTCTGTAATGGAGCGAGTCTGTTTTGAAGCGCCAGACTAGTCCTAATGTCATTTCTTGGGCTTCACCTGGGATGGTCGCCATCCAGGTCTCGCTGCTTGCTGCCTTGTTCTCTGGGGAGAGGCTGCGAAGTACTTGAGGGTCGCTGCTGGCCCACTGCCGGAGATCAAAGCCGCCTTTGATCAGGGAGGCGCGGAGCTTGAGTAGGAGGGCCTCGGCCTCTTCTGGCGTCGAGACGCTTTGTAGACAGTTGTCCACGTAGAAACTCCTCTCTACACTTTGTGGGACCTCCTCGTCAGCTGCTGGGTCCTCTGCGACATGTTTTTGCAGTGCGAACGTAGCACAGCATGGGCTGCATGTGGTTCCGAAAGGGAGGACCTCCCATTGGTAGATGGATGGTTGCTCATCCCCGATCCTCTCTCTCCATAAGAACCGCAGCAGGGGCTTGTCCTCTTCCACTAGTCGCACCTGCAGGAACATCCCTTTGATGTCGCCGCTGATGGCCACCTTGTCTTGGCGGAAACGTAGCAACACGCCTAGTAGAGAGGGGCCAAGTGTTGGGCCGGGCAAGAGTTCTTTATTCAGATTCTGTAGTCCGATCTGGTAGCTGCAGTTGAACACAATACGATCCTTGCCGTTGTGGTGGACCTTGTGGTGGGGCACGTACCATGATTCGGTCGTCTGACCGGCCTCTTGAATGTCAATTTTCTGTATGTGTCCCGCTGTGATTAGCTTGTCAATCTCAGCGCGGTACACAGTGGCTTGAGTGGGGTCTCTGGCTAGACGCCGCTCGGTGTTCAGTAGATATCGCTCCGTCGCTTCTTTTGAGGCGTGGAAGGTGGGCATACCCTCTCGCCTCAAGAGTGGAGTTGCGTATCTCATCACTCCATTGACCTCGACTCTCTTTGTCCTCTGCTCGAGGAGGGTTATGGCATAAGTGTCTTCCTTTGAACGAATTAGTTTCTTTTCATTCTTAAAGGGCATTGTGTCTAGTGTCCATAGCCTCTCAACGTGCTGTAAGAGGGTGGTGTCTTCTTCTGTCATTCTGGAGTGGAGGCAGCGAGTGGCTGCTGGTCGGTTGGGAGACCTGGAGAGGGGGCCTTGTAGAGTCCATCCTAGGCGGGTCTCGACTGCTGCTGGACAGCCTCTGGGCCCTATGTGGACCCGGTCCGTTGGGACGATGAGGTGTGCGTGGTCGGATCCTATGAGCAGGGTCGGGGTGGCGCCGTCGATGAGCGGTATAGGTAGTTGACGTAGGTGCACATATTTTTCCATCAGCTTGGGGATGGGGTAGGTGTACTGTGACAGGCCTATGTCTTGGCTGGTGAAAGCGTTAGTAATCCTATACTGCCTCTCGGGCTGCCCGCTTGCTGCGATAGTGAAAGAGACGTTTTCACCCTTTATTGTCTTCAGGTCTCTTCTTATAGTACGAATTGTCATTGTTTCTTCGCTTCCCCGCAGACCCAGCCGGGCTGCAGCGGATGCGAGGAGGAGAGTCTTTTCTGACCCATCGTCAAGGACGGCGTAAGTGTCCATGACCTTGTCCTCGTAGCTTAATATCACTCGGACCACTTTCAAGAGCACTCGGGAGCTTCCGCTGCTGGCGGGGTCGATATACATGACGTTTACTCTGGTGCTGCTTGGGGGTGCGAGTTTCTTCCTGTTGCTGTCATGCAAGACATCCAAGTGGGCGCTGTCACACCTGCTGCATTTCTTCTTTAGGCGGCACTCGGCTGCCATATGGCTGCGCGCGCAGCGGAAACAGCGGCGGTTGGCTTTGATCCACTGACTCACTTTGTCGGCGGTCATCTTCTTGAAAGTGTCACATTGAGACAGCCAATGTTCTTTCTCGCAGTACTGGCATACAATCTTCCACTTCTCTTTCGTCGAGGGGGTGTTGTGGTTCTTGTGCCGCGGTACTGATTCGGCTTGGTGCATAACGGTCACCAACCGGCGGTTATCATTGGATCTCCAAGGTCCATCTCTTGGGCTTGGTCCACTCCGCACGAACGTATCCAGTCGTAGGCTGCTGACTTCTCTCGCGAGGAAGTCGGCCAGGTCTAGGAGGGATGGCTCGGGACCGTCGGGATCACGGTGGTCTCTCTGCCGCCTAAAGCGCTCTTGGCGGGCTGGAGGGAGCTTCTCTAATATTCGTTCTACATTAGAGTTAGCATATAGTTTGTGTCTCCCTTTTTCCTTTTGGGACCCCAGCATCCCTACCAGGGATTGTACCTTGATAGAGAGGTCATCCAATGATCGATTGTCTGTGGCTGGGGGGAGACTGTCAATATTCCTTATTTCTTGTATCACGTAGTCCCATATGCGTCCATAACGCTGGTCGAGGGCTACTAGAGCCGCGGAGTATGGGGTGCTTGAGTTGGAATATGCCAGCGCTATATTATGTGCTCTGGGTACCTTGAGATGCTTGAGGAGGATAGCATATTTGTACGACTCATCAGGGACGTCGGACATCATAGTCTCTAAGCACATCCGTAATTCCGTGTACTGTGCTCTGTCCTCGTGCGTAAAGTCCGGGAACGTCGGTGTGCCAAGGTACGATGCCATGGATGGCTGGCACATCGGTGAGCATTGGGGGAGAGGCCTCCTGGGCGAGTCTCCCCGTATGTGTTGTCGTGGGCTGGTACTTGGTGGGTACCATAGGCCGGGTACCCAGGTGCTGTTCCTCGGTGCTGGCTGTGCGTCAAACTCACCCTTGAGTTGAGTCGGGGGTTTGTAGCGCAGTGCCTCGGGGTGAAGTCTGGGCTGTACTGGACCTCCTGGTGCTGTGGAGTACGTTGCTGCTGGTGGGCTTGACCTTCCTCCTCTTCCTCTTCCTCTGCTAGGTCTTCTAGGTCTTGAAGTCTTCTATTCAGTCTCTCGGCGGCATAGGCCGGTTCTTCCCGGTTGCTGGGTCTCGTATGGACCGGTCGGGGAGGGGGTTCGGAGACGTGGATAGGATCCTTCTGTTGGCCGGGCTCCGGGTCACTTGGTCGGGTAGGGGAAGGTGCCCTAGACCCTTGTCGTGATGATGCCCTGGAGCTCCGTGCGGAGAGAGGGGGTGTCGCCCTGGCAATCAATTGCTCCATTATCTGCGCCTGTAGCCGGTCGCGCTCTGCTTCGCGCTTGATGTGGGCGATGTCGCGCTCTGCTTCGCGCTGGGCTTGGGCTGCGTCGCGTTGTGCATTGGCGGCGTCGCGCTGTGCATCGGCGCGGTCTCTTTCAATGTTCTCTTCCGTCTGGAGGCGTCTGGTCTCCAGGCGTATGCGGTCGTCTTCACTCCTTTGCTGCGCCTGGAAGCGCTCTCGCTGGGTTGCAGAGTGTTCGCGTTCACTAAGGGCTTGCGCTTGGAGTTGCGCATGAAGGCGCTCTCGTTGGTCTGCAGATTGTTCGCGCTCACTCAGTTGTTGAGCCTGCAGGCGTTCTCTTTCCATGGTAGAGTGTTCGCGCTCACTTAGTTGTTGCGCCCGGAGGCGCTCTTGTTCCATGGAAGAATGTTCGCGCTCACTAAGCGTCTGTGCTTGGAGTCGATCGCGTTCAGTGGAGGCTGCCAGGGTGGCGATGAATGCCTGCGCCAGCATCTTGTCCGCTTCGCTGGGGGAAGACACTGATGGAGGTGATCGGCTTCTGACAGTGCTCGTTGGAGATCTGTTCTCTTGGCGCGCCCCGAGGTCTATCTCCTGGGCGCGCTTCTCTTCTGGTAGTGGGTCGGGTTCTGTCCCTGGAGCGCTTTCTTTATCCTGGAGCTCTCCGGGGACCGTCCCGTTGACGTTGTCTGGGGGTATAGTCATGTCATGTCCCCCCTGGTCCCCCCCGTGAGCTTGGTCAGTTACGTTAGAACCCACTAGGGTCTCTACTGGCAGGGTCGCCTGGTCGGTAGGATTTGACATGCTTTTACTATCCGCTTTTTCCGCATTTAACGTCTGTATAAAGCTAGGTATTAGACTGACAGCGTATTCCTCTAGGTAGGGAGGTGGCTGACGTCTGCGCTGCGGGCGTTCTAGCTTGGGAGAGCCGCTTGGGGAGTGTTCACCGCTGGCCATGGTTAATATCAATATTATACTTAGATATTACACTGATATTCATCCGGCTCGAAGGACCAATTGTAACTGAGGGGTACAATTCCCTGACTGTATTGAGAGTATGGTATTATTAAACCACTACTTAGTTATGTACTTTAATTACTGGCCATACAGTACATGATATATCTGGTGAACACCCACACAAGAATACGGCAATGACAAAGAAAGTTCTAGTTAGAGGTATTTATTATTATTAGAGCAGCAACGGTAGGTTACAGATTGAGAATTATAATTGCGCTTGTAAGGCGAAGAACACTTAAAGTAGGTCAAGAGCGTAAGTCCATGAGAATAGTAAGATGGGTATAACTGACGCCACCTGTAGCATAGTAATTACATAAGGCACACTCGTAGTCAGCTGGAGACACTAGGGGGTTCCCTCCGGTTGTAAGCCGGCAGGGTAGAGGAATGTTCGGGAGCAAAGTCTGGATCAACGCGGAATAACGAGGCTCCAGATACAGGAGCCAGTCCTCAGACAAAGCCACAGCTATAATCCAGTATGCACGACAGCATGGATGAAAGCTAGCCAGCCTCTGGTCCTAGAGGCGGGCTCGAGGGTGCTCCCCACAGGGGTAGATCCCACATGACAGCGGGGCAGACGGCCCTCTGCTCCAGCAGCCACGGCACCAAAGCAACACAATCCAGCCGGAAAAGGCTCTGCACTCGCCGGTGCAGGCTCCCCAGTGTACATATCCAACGGCTCTCGTCTAGGACCCCCCGGGTGGCGGCGCGAGCCCAGGCCGCCCAGCCCGGACAAGTGCACCAGCCACAGGCACGACGAACCGGCGGCAATGCTGGTCACTGTAGAACGGTAGCCGCATGATACACTATAAATAATAGACTATTACTTCACAATAGAATAAGTTGAACTCGACGATACGGCGTTAAACTCTGACACTTTAGCTATATATTCGCACGCGGTTCTCAAGGCTCTATTCAGGGGCAAAGAGGCCCACTTCACGGCACGTTGTATCGTGGTGAAGGCTTCAACGTTTAGGATACTCTACTGCTGTATCCACCTGCGACGTATTTATACGTAAGGTGAATAATCTAGTGCCAACCTCAGTTCTGTCTCGTATTACTGCGCAAACCTGGACATGTTGAGACATGCCTTTGGCGTTGTCTTTGAACTTGCCATTGGGGGTATGGCCGTTGGCGCCTAGGGGCCGCTGTCCAATAGGAGAACGAGTATTATGGTCTGGTTTGTACCTAGGTAAAGGGATATTCCGTGTATATATACAAAGAATATACAAGGGATATCAAACGATATACAAATATTATACATGGGATCTCAAGCAATAAATATATATATTCGGTTTAATCTGACCCTTTGTAACACCAGCCGTTCAATGTATTTGTTAAATTCCACCACCAGCACACCTGATTCAACTTAACTAGCCCTTTATTAGTTGAATCATATGTGCTGGTGGTGGAATTTAACAAATGCATGGAACAGCTGGGGTGCTTCGAGGAGAGGTTTGGGAACCACTGGACTAGAGCATACATTTGAGCCATCAAAGAAATTAAGCAAAAGTGGTTACCTGTGTTGAACTGTTTTATTTTTTAGAAAAAATAATATATAGTGGATTACTATTACGACTACTACACCTGCCAATACTACTGATACATCCCTATTGGCAAACTTTATATAAAAAAAATTGTTATTTAGTTTTTAATATTATTATTTTTGGTTCATTATACAACTGTGGCGGGACTAATTAGATAATTAATTAACTAATTTGTGCGGGCCGCCACAGTCTAGGTAATTAATGGGAAACCCTGAGAGGAGTTGACAGAAGCAGCCTCCCCGACAGCCCCCTCCCATCCCCGGTTTAACAGGGAGGAAGGAAGGGGTGAAACAAATGGAGAAGGACCAATCCCCTAACATCGTGCAAAAAGGTACAACACAGTATGGACCAATGCACGCCACTGTTAAGGGCAACTCAAGGTGACATGTATATGACACACATTCATGACATCAACCCCTGTGACGTCTGGCCCGACCTGGCATTTTCCTCTCTGGGAACCAGAACCTGTCTGTGCCCCGGCGGACAACGGGTTAAACTGATCTGGCCCGGCGCGACCAGGACCAGTCCCGTGCCCTAGTCACGCCGCCGCCCCCAGTCCTAAGAGGGGGGTAGGTACCCGTGTCGATCCAAAACATCACAGAGGGCGCCACCAAGACGGTCAGTACGCGAACGCACTGCTCTTGGTGGCCCACCCAAAGGCGTGAACCCCCCCTGCCAATGTTTGATCTACTCCTTCATCTCCCCCCGGAGATGTACATGAGCCGTTGAGTCTAACTTAGTGCACTGGCGCTCGGTAAAGACAAAAATCTCCTTCCCAGCCGACCGCATAAAAAAAGGCAGTTTTTATGATGTTGGGCAACCAAGGCACGCCGGACCCACAAAGCATATTCAATCATTGAAAAAACACCCTGGGCCAGCGCTGATCGGTCTCGTAAGACCATACATGACAAGCCTGGGAATAGCAACCGCGTCAATTCTACTCTTTATGTAAGAGGGGAAGACAGCGATTTTCCCAGAGACCTCAACGTGAGTAAACAATTGAAAAAGGTTCATGTAACACATTGGACTCTCTGACCCAATATACACTACTGGTAGGGAGCAGAGTAGAAGACAATAGACCTATCGCTAAGCCACGCCCCCTTTGAAAACTCGGACACAGAGCCGACAGTGAATGAATGACTCGTTGACGATGGCTGCAGGCAGCCCCTTTCCTGACTGTGATGCAAGCCTTGCTTCACAGTCACGAAAGGGGCTAGGCCGCTGGAGATTTACCACAGCAGGTAATAGACCTGTTTTTTTTAAGATAACACAAATATTTCATCTAGAAGCAGACAGAGAGGGTTACAATATGCAGTGGAAAAGTACGTTCATGAGATACACATTTACCTTAGACCTCCATGGTGATGCAAGCATTAGCTTTAGATAACGTCTCAAGCATTACTTACAGTTGACTTGATTGAAGATTACAAGAACTATGACGATTACTATTGCTGATACATTTAGTTTAGTGGTCCAACGCAGTATACGAGCTAGACCCGACAGTGGTGTCACTAGTCACTAGAATGAGGAAAAAAGTGAGAGCTGTCACTTGCCAACAATCCTCCATAAAGGGGTGAGACGTCAGAGAATGGTATGCTGCACATTCTAGTGTACATCAGGTCAAATGATTGATTACACTAACTATAAATGTATAGTGATAGAGACCAAAGTAAGAATACCTAATAATAAAATAGACCTAATAGGCGACAGTGGGTTGGGAGTAGAACAGTCGTCTGGTAATCCGGAGGTTCCCGGTTTGATTCTCGCTCCTCCCGGGCAGCGTGTCGAAGTGTCCTTGAGCAAGACACTGATGAGCAGGTTGGCACCTTGCATGGTTGCCTCCACCGTCGGTGTGTGAATGTGTGAGTGAATGGGTAAGATGTGAAAAACAAATTGTAAAGCGCTTTGGATAAAAGCGCTATATAAATACAGCCATTTATCATTTACCAAAATACCTGTACATCACAGTAAATGGGTACAGGTCAGGACATAGCTTTTCTTATAACACTAAGTATAAGTTATATTTAATATAAATATAAATAAATGCATATACAACACATTCTCAAGATAGCTCACTCTGATTAGAAAAGAAAACCCACAACTAAAGTGTACATAAATAGCCACTATTTTTAATATATACAATAAATATACATGGGTTTACGGTTACAAAAATGGATGTACGATATAAACTGGAATAGCGAACAATATCATGCGTTGTTGTGATACATCTATGGTAATTTAACATTATATTCTTCTAGTACCTCCATTATGGATTAATAGCCTGGTCTGTTGACGAAGATTAAGTACTTTAACATTGTAAACCAGCAATCTGAGGGACACAAAGCAGCATAACTGGACCACTTTAACAACCTTCAGGTCAATCGAGGGTTGAATGCACTGAAATACAAGAACGCCCTATAGAATATGTACTGTACTTTTACTTTTGAAACTTAATACAGTACTGTAGTGATTGTAATGGTACATAATTCACCCACAGACCTATTGTTAGGAACATTCTAGAAAATTAGTGCCGCCCGAACATGCTGGAACGTGTGTGATGATGTCATGGCAGTACATTCTAGAACCTTAGTACTGCCCGATCATTCTGGAACGTTGGTGATGCTGTCATAGTAGGACCTTCTAGAACCTCTAACATTCCTATTTAAGCATTCTGTTTAGCTTTCTAGTAATGTCCACCTTCCATTGGGGGAGCCTGGTGCCCACAGGCCGGCACTCCTCATCTGGAGTAAGAGGTGAGGAGAGAGGGGTGATGGATAAGGGGAGAGGGATGAGGGGGAGGTGAATGAGGAGAGAGGTGAATGAGGAGAGAGGGATATTATTCAGTTCTGTATCACACTAGCTCCCGCTCAGCGTCTCATTGCATATATCTCGCTTCAGCATATATACACTGAATACATTTAAAAATGTACCTTTAAATGCCAGCGTTCATCTGGCCACACCCCCATCCGCTTACCTACATGAGCAGGGGTGGTGCCACACACTCATCTCCTTCTCAAATTTCATCACAAGCAACATGTTGCTCATATGCCCACTTGACGTGGAGAAAAATATTGGTTGACAATGTTTACGAGGAAAGGAAGAACAAGAGATACGTTGACATCATATCTTTATTTTCTCTCTCACTATTTTCGAGAAAATACGGCGATATTGTCTTCGTCACTGGAGTGTCTGGAAGATGGTGATCATTCTAAAATCCTCCACCGGTTTTCGTATTGGGAGCACGCCGCTGCATGCCTCTCAACTGCAGTTCCTTGCTGTGCTGGTTGGGGTGAAACCTTTCAGGACACAGCTGAACTGTAGGACGCGCCGCTGTTGTGAGAAGCGGTGGGTTTCAGGTTGGTGAGTACTGTTTTGCTTGCAGCTCCACTTGTCTGTTAGTGCTATGGGGGCTAACTGACAATGTTTACGAAAACCGGCCCCAGATTAAAGTCTTTTGTTCAGCCTCTTAGGCAACAGCGGAAGACCTTAGTCTGAAGCCCATTTTAGTTAACTAGTGGGCCACGACCATTAACACTGGTGATCCCTGTGTTTTCTGGACGAGTGGATGTTTCCTCTGTCACCGTGTAGGCCCCATCGTTCATATCCAAATGAGAGTATTCCCTCACGAGGAAATATGGGCATAGATGTTCGTTAGTGGAAGATCTGTGTTCAAGTCAGCTACAGGCCAGTTTGGTATTGTGCTGGCTCCGTCGAGTGTTGGTAAAATCACCGTTGTAAAACTGTGTTAACATCTTGTTTCTCTTTTCTCTTAAAAAGTGAGGAGGGTTTCAGAACGGCGGCCTGTCTGAGTGAGTGTTATATCTTTGTGTACAAGTTCAGGTGATAGCTGCTTAGCTTACGTGCTAGTGGTGGCCTACTGTTAGCCAGTCAGCTGTTAGCTGTGGCGCTAGCCTGCTGTGATCACTAGGTGGCCTACCTAGGCTAGGAAACGTTAGCTTGCTGCTATCGACCGAGGCCCAGCGCGGGGTGGCTCCGGCCCCTCGCGCGCCGCCGCGGTTCCCAACCCCCCTCTCCCTCACGGGGAGAGGCGGGGGGGATTCGAAGCTCTCCTCTGGTCGCGTGCGCCGTTTGCTCGGCGTCTCGCGGGCAGGGGCGGTAGCGCCCGACGGTTAGAGCGGCCGTTAGCTTAATGCTACTCTGTTGAACGTGCTTTGATTATAACATGTTTTAAACACTCTTGACTACGACATCATCTTTGACAGAGGATGTTCGTCGAACCTGCCCTGGGCCAGGACGGCAAGGATGCGTCAACAAGGGGGACCGTAGCGACGGGTTGGAGCGGCAACGCTGCCCAGATCGACAACACAGGACGGCTGTGTTTACTACGGTGCCTTGAGACTGCACTTCGCTTGATCTACGCTCCGGGTAGGCAAGGCCTGACCAGACCTTGTACACTTCTTCTGGCTTTCCCATCTAAATGTTTTGTAAATAACGATGTTTTCCAAAACGAGTGTTGCTGCACTACATTTAGGATACGACGCGAGTTATGTGTGAATTGTCTTGTCACTGGTATTTAGCTTCTCCATGCAAATCAGGTTGTTGTTACAGATGTGAAAATGATCTGGTTTGTTGTGTTGAGAAACATCATGTGTGTTTATATGTACCGTGTACTCACAACTAAGGGGGTTAACTAACCTATAAAGCTATGCTTAGTGACAAATGAGTAAAGAATGATTCTTTTCTCAGCCTGTAATGACAATGAACAGTGTGTTCACATATTAACAGGTTTTCCTGTTTTAACTGGCCGTATTAAGGGTAAAGTAGGAGGATTGTGTTTCCCCCCGGTTCCCTGGGGACTTTTTCCTCTTCCGACGACCAAATCCGACGACCTGGTTTGGTTATCGACGGATTCTCGTTCATATCTGGGGGATGATGACGGAATGGATCTGAACATATGTAGAGGGGTCTCACGCCCTGGGGGTGGGCCACCGGGCGCGGTTCGCCCGAACGTCTGGGTGGCGCCTTCTTTTCATGTTAAGATCAACACGCATATCTGCCCCTTCTCCTGGAGTAGGCATGTCGGCGTGGTTAGGGCACGGGACTGGTTCTGGTCACGCTGGTACGGATCAGTTGAACCCGTTGTCCGCCGGGGATGCAGATCTGCTGTTCTGGTACCCTGAGGGACTTGGGCTTTTTTCAGGGGGAAAAATGCCAGGTCGGTCCGGGTGTCACAGGGTTAAGCGCTATGGAGACCCTGGTTGGGTGCATTTTTTACTCAGCACTGTCGTAATGGCTTACGGCCATGCCAACCTGTACACGCTCGATCTCGTCGGATCTCGGCCGCTACACAGGTTGATCCTGGTTAGTACTTGGTTGGGAGACCGCCTGGGAATACCAAGTACGGTGTGCTTGTGGCTGGTTCTCCATTATTTTTCGTTCCTCTCTCACGCATGGCGAAGAGGGGCCTGTTGGGGTGGTCTTTGACCTCCTCTGGTGACCCTGTGCTTCCCGTATCGCCGGGCCCGGTCCGAAGTCATGTTTCGTCGACCCGTAGGCCTGTGTTAACCCTTTTTTGAAAAACTGAGGTGTGTTTTGGAGTTTTTTTCTTGAGGGGTTATAGGAACAACCACCGCATTGGGTAACACCAAGGTGGTTGATTCCCTGGTGTGTTGGAGCAGTGTCAACTCCCGGGTTCACCGGTTGAGGGTGCCCCTGCACGTTCATGACGTCTGCCGATCGTGTCAGCCTTCTCTGCCTCAACCCCTCTGGGTGTTTTTTTTTTTTTAAATGGAGGCTTGGTCATGCAACAACGCCAGCTTACGCCCTTTCCGCCGGGGCGGCTGTGTTCAGCTGTCCCCTCTGGTGCCTGTCTCGTCCGCAGTCTCCAGGCTAGGGTTAACAGCCTGTTGCCTGGTTTTTTCCCCGGTGCGCTGCCTGCTTCCGTTGGTTAACCTTTTTTGTGTGCTTACGGCCATGCTGACTGCCTGTTCTGCAGGGTCAGTGTGCCAGGCGGTGTACTATTGGGGGGACAGGGCCCGCTCGGCTGAGGGGCCTTTGTCCGAATACGCTGGCGATGTGGGGGGCGGGGTCACTAAGTGCCCACCTGGTGGGGTCTTGATGCTGGCATCATGGACTTCTCCGGGCCCCCGTTCCAGGGGGTCCAGTCCCTTTGGTGGGTCTGGGTCTTCCTTCGCGCTCCGCTGCTACGGCCTTGCCACGGGGTTGGGTTTGCCCTTGACCCCGTGATTCTGGGGGCAGTAACGAGGTTGTTCCCTCCGTTCCCGGGTGGCATGCGGGTTGTGCGTGTGTGTAGTCGTGGGGTCAAGCCACGGTCTGCTCACCCTGTACGTTGAGTTGCTTGAGTGCCTCTTCGCACGGTTGGGTCCGTCGCCCTCCCGTGAAGCCCCCAATGGGGGGGTGCCCTCCATTAGGGGGGGTCGGGGGGGCTCGGTCCTCTCTGGTCTGATGGTTGTGGGGGGCCTCAGCGGGGTACATTTGTCGAGCTTCTAGCTCCCGCCCAGCTCCTATTATGCAATGAGACGCTGAGCGGGAGCTAGTGTGATACAGAACGTTAGGTTATGACTATAACCAAGTTCTGTTGACACTAGTGGACGCTCAGCGTCTAGACGCCGCTGCGGCCCTTGATTTTTCATTGTGGTGAAATTTGTTGGGAAGGAGATGAGTGTGTGGCACCACCCCTGCTTATGTAGGTAAGCGGATGGGGGTGTGGCCAGATGAATGCTGGCATTTAAAGGTACATTTTTAAATGTATTCAGTGTATATATGCTGAAGCGAGATATATGCAATGAGACGCTGAGCGTCCACTAGTGTTAACAGAACTTGGTTATAGTCATAACCTAACGTTAATGACATGATTGTGAAAAAAACACAAAAAGCTGAGTATTAGCTAAGCATAGACAGATAATAATAATAGTTCATTTATGGAGCATCTTTCATACATAAAATGCAGCTCAAAGTGGATTTTATTCACAACAAACATAACAACTTTGACAGATCAACATTTGTGTTTGCTTTGTCAGGGATAAAACGAAAAGGCCAGCACTTATTTACTGTTTACATCGTTGTCCCTGTTGTTACTGGTTTCAAGTGGCACTATGGCATCTGAAGTGCATTGAGCATTCTTAGTGCATGTAGTAGTATTCATGTGATTAGTATTCTGTTGTCTGTTAGCCAGTGAAGTAGATTCCCAAGCTAATACGGTTCTGCTCTGTACCAGAACCGGGCGCCGATCTGCTCTGCGTTGTGTTTCAATAACTCTAAGGCTCTGGGAAATACTTATGAACTTCTCAGCGGTGCAGGCAGGAGAAATCAGGAGGAAAAGGTTATATAACAACAGCTGTTTTAATCAAAGTTAAGAGTGTATACAAATTACAATAAAGAATGCTATAATTGTGATCAAAGACACTATGCCGTCTTGATCACAACCAGACTAATATTACAGTAGATAAAGAATGATAGTTGTTGATGAGCTTTGTTCTCTGGCTGAATGAACAAAGCAGTTCTGTTTTTCCCTCCAAAAGTTATTTGTTGTTGTCCTGCTGCCGCTCCTCTGTGTAGATGGTAGGTGTGGTTCCTGGTGAGTTGGGTTTCAGCGTTCCTCTTTTCATCACAACATCCCATTATATCCCCAAGGCCCAGCGTCTCGGTGTGATGACATCATCAAATTATTTCCTCCAATGTCAGGCCTGCTAAGCTTGAATTTGAAAATAGGGGTTTGGCTTAATAGGCCAACCCTCTTCTTAGTTTAAGCCCAGAGAATAGTTTCCCTGTATTTTTAATACTTTGATTGATGAACCTCAAGATATATTGATTACATAAACACAGATATATCATACTTAAACACATTACTTGTACACATTCTGTTATTTTTAAGACTAGTTTCACCTTAAGTGAAACTAATCTTCTTTACCACAAAGTCGGCTGACTTTCAATAAATTGCTACCAAGTCTAATCATTCTGTTAGCTTACATCAATATTTTATACAGTTTTAGTATGTCTTCAAAATTATTACCACAATGTAAACAGGCCTAATTATTCTTTCATATCAAAACTAATCTAAATGGGTTATCAGACCTTTGAAGATGTACTTAGTTTTTAGCAGACCAGGTGGCCACATCTGTGTCTCCTAAAAGGAGACACATGTGTTTATCTAGGGCTTCCTGTCCTTTGTTCTTACAACCCCCTAAGGGGAAGTAAGTTACCTTCCTGATTAGCCACCGAACCATTGTTACTTCAGCTGCCACTAGCTGCCACTATATGCAAATTACCTCCTGGAGTGAACACAAGGTCTTTGTAAACACACACACTCTATGAAACTATAGTTGAGGGCCAATTGTTCCACTTCGACTGTTTCTACACATTAGTTTGATTTGAAATCCCGTTATGATGATGATCTATGTTCAAAATCTACCACACCAGTTCTTTATACTATCAATGGTGGTCACTACATTACATCTATAACTATAACTGTCCTTGTTGGTCATCATTTCCACTGTTATGCACCTGGCTTGCGGTAACGTTGCTGATGTTATGATGCAGAAATATCTGCGGTATCGTTACATGTTGGCAGCTAACGTTAGCTAGCTGCTAACGTTAGCTAACTGGGCTGGATATACGAGAGCTAGTTCGCAGTCAAAGTCAAACGTTAGCAAACTAATAGTTTGGTCTACGTTTCTAATACATGCTGTCAAATATTATGTCTTTATGAATTGACCTTACCATTGAGCAAACATGGTCGACGACACAACATAATCCATCGCTTGTATTTCTCTAGTTTTCGTTTGGGCTTTGGGAAAGGTATGAAATATACTCCTCCATCCAGTCTTTCAGGGTACCTGGTGTCCGAATTACAGGTACCCCACGCACAGCATTTCACCATCGGATATTAGGTAGATAAAAACATATAAACTGAACTCTTACACAGTGGTTTTGATCACAGCCGCCTGGTTTGATGCAGCCCACAAATGGCTTTTCTGGTGTTGACCGAGTTTTCTGCAGCGAAGGTTTTGCTGTGATATGATTGGACAAATTCTATTTTGGGGCGTGGTTTAGTGACAGGTCTATTGTCTCTACTGCATTGCATCACCTATCCTTTACAATGACAGCGGTCTGCAGCACAGGCCCTGTAACTCACGGACATGTCTCTTTGCCAATAAGAAAAACGCGCTTGTGCTTTAATGGCCTCTCGAGCCTGGGAATAAAAACGCCTCAATTTTGCTCTTCATGTAAGAGGAGAAGACAGTGATTCTCCCAGAGACCACAATGTGAGTAAAACAATTGAAAAAGGGTTCATGTAACAATTGGACTAAGACTCTCTGAGGAGGAGGCTCTGAAACTCTGAGGAGGCTCGCTCACTGAGAGGGAGGTTCTGAAAATTCAGAGGAGGCTCTGAAACTCCCTGAGGAGGAGGCTCTGACCCAATATACACTACTGGTAGGGAGCAGAGTAGAAGACAAATTGTCTCTACTGCATTGCATCACCTATCCTTTACAATGACAGCGGTCTGTAGTACAGGCCCTGTAACTCACGGACATGCCTCTTGGCCAGCAAGAAAAAGCGCCTGTGACGTTTTTCAAATGGCCGGGAGAAACCCGCACCTCACTTATCCTGATTTGGGGTGGGAGACTCCCCCCCCCCCCCCCCCCGTGACGAGAGAGAGAACGCTCTCGACAGGGAGACTGATAGGTAGAAAGGCACAACCTCTCGGCCAATCAGGTTCGTAAGGATATAACTTTATCCGGGAGGGGGAGGTTTATTTTATCCACCCCCTCACCACCTCACCCCTGATACGACGCCAAAAGAAAGCAGAGCTGTGACACCAGTTGCATGGCGCGCCAGATGAAAGCACATACTTTCATACCCGGAAGAGAGCTCACATCACCCCTGTACTTGACTCCCTACACTGGCTCCTGGTGCGCTTTAGAATAGACTTTAAGGTCCTTTTATTGGTTTACAAAGCCGTAAATGGTAAGGCCCCTGCTTACCTAGCAGACCTCCTCACCCCCTATACCAACGCCAGGGCCCTCAGATCGGCTGATAAGGGTCTCCTAACCACCTGTACGTCTAACTTCAAGTCTAGGGGGGGACGTGCTTTTGCGGTCGCAGCCCCTGACCTCTGGAACAGCATCCCCATGTCCATTAAATCTGCCCCCTCCATCGAGTCTTTTAATAAGCCTTAAGGTCCCCCTATAGGAGGACCATGCGTTTCTTTATCATAAATCGATCAATAGAGACCGTATTAGATCCCCAATTATCATATCATGGGGTATCATTGGAAAGCCACACTCATTGGCTACAACCCTGTGCAAAGATTTTCGAGACCGCCAAATGATTGACGGAGCTAGAGCCCCGGGAGTCGTGGTGGTAATGTGTACTTTTGCGTACTTTGGGGCACGCCTCACATATCGGCATGTAACTCGAGAACCGCTGAACGGATTTTGTCACCTGAAAGGGCAATCGACAAGCAACAAATAGGGCTTTAATTAATAAGATCTATATATTGTATTAAAAGAAATGCACACCCGAGCCACTAGAGGTCGGCAAATAATCATCCACATGTGGCCCCTTGGATGTTAAGAGGTCAATGTTTTTAAATAATTTTTTTTGTAGCCAAGAGTAAAGACCATAACCATATCAAAAACAGTAGTCAAAGTGTATATTTTCATTTTTACCGATGTTTTATACGATTTATGGAAATACAAATGTATCGGAAAATGCTAATTATCGTAAAAACCGCAAGAAATTACTAAATCCAGATTCAACCCTGCCATTGGAAAGAGGAGCATTTTCCCTATCCATAGATGTATGATTTGGGCATAATAAGGTCAAGGTCAAGTTCAAGGTAAATATGAATTTATAATTAAAGTCGATTATCATTAATTACTGTATCTACAAATCCTTCTGTTTAATCATCTTCCCGAGGTTCATTTGCTTAGATTTTTTGTACACATGATCTCAATAAGGTGGTGAACGAGCTCAGTGAGCATTTTCTCCTACCTGTATACATTTTTGATCATCATCATCAAAATCATAAATCATAATTAATCATAATTTATTTATTCATTTACAATTTACAATTTCAGACACAATATTTCTGACACTGGAAATACATACCCCCAGGTCCCTAGATGTTCCTAGATACCAAGAACATGCTAATTGACCTTGCAGAAGTGGAGCAATCTTCCATTTACTTAGGCATGTACCTTTAGGCGAAAACGGTCTACAGATTAACAGGTTAAATCAAAACTCAAAACCCACCTATATCGCCTGGCCTTCCCTGACTCACTTTGACTCTTGCCTTACTTGTTGACGTGTTGTTCTGTTTTTCCTTTGTCTATCCGTTGATTGTTTATTTTTATTTTTTCTGTTTATTTTATACTTTTCTTTGTTCTTAGCTTAGCTATGTGAAGCACTTTGGTGTACAAGCGTCATGTTTAAACGTGCTATATAAATACATTTGATTGATTGATTGATTGATTGATTGATTGATACTTACCTGTAGAGTAAAAGCTTTACATCATGCACGCCAGCCACAGCCGATAACCTCGTTTGTGTAAAAAACTAGCTTTATCCACGGCTCTGGCTTATGTGTGAAAACTTGCCACCCGTTATTTTTATCATTACCCTTAAGCTTAAGCAAAGAAAAAATATCAAGCTAAAGAGAGGAACTCAAGGCCCTTCGTCATATGCCACTATGTACAACTCTGTAGGCTAACACCCAGACCAGTTGTGGACTCAATGCTATGTTTACCTAAACGCCACATGAAAAACACACACAACTTCTCATCATACAATAAAAAAAACCAGTTCACTTTTACTCACGTAAGAAGAACGCTGTTTTTAAGTAGAGAGAAGGACATAAGCCTTGGCCAAGTGCTAGCTACAGTACAAGCCTTGCTAAGCTATACACAATAGTGACCAACACAATTTTCAAAGAAAACTGCACAACACTCCAAGCAAGAACCCAACCCCAGCATTTGTAGCTGGAGTTCACATAGCACACGTCGTATCCCCCAAAATGCAGTGAGGTAACACACGTTTTGTTAAACAAAAAACACTGTTATTAACCAAAACATTCGGGGGGGGGGGGGGGAGGAAGAGTGGGGCAGAGTGTATCCTACCTGACCCCCGGACACAGGACGAATGGACTAAGACTCTCTGAGGAGGAGGCTCTGAAACTCTGAGGAGGCTCGCTCACTGAGAGGGAGGTTCTGAAAATTCAGAGGAGGCTCTGAAACTCCCTGAGGAGGAGGCTCTGACCCAATATACACTACTGGTAGGGAGCAGAGTAGAAGACAAATTGTCAACAAAAGGCTGGTCCACCATGTTGACGAGGCCAGAAGCCGCAATGGCTGGAGCCTCGCTCCGGCGTTTCGCCATATCCTGCGGCCGGTCATGGTGCAGGCCGGCGACATCTTTTGCCAGAGATGACGCAGAGTCAGAGCGCTCAGGGCCCGCTACTTCCTCACGGCTAACACCAACGGTTTAGCACAAGCTAACAGCTAACTCCAGGCTGACAGTTAGCATCAAGCTAACGTTCCTAGCCTTAACGTAGTAGCAAGCTAACGGCTAGCACATCAATGTGGAACGCCCTACCCAAAGCTGTAAAGGAATGTGAATCCCTACCCACATTCAAAACCGCTCTTAAAGAGCACCTACGGGAGGCTGCAATTCGAAACTGGCCACCGTAAATGCCCAAAACCCCCACCACCTCCTAATAGACAGTCTCCTCCCCACCGCATGTATATATTCCCTCCCCGCCGTATGTATATTTCTCTATATAACGGCTACTACTGAAGCTGTGTAATGTGAGGAACAGCATGCAGGCCTAACCACTTCAGACAGCCTACTGTCTCTTCTTTATCCCAAACTTCTTTCTTCGAAAAAAGGAGGGGGACAACACCCGTCTCTCTCACAAGACGGCATTACCAGAGATATACAGCTCCGTCGGCAGCATGAAGCTCCGTTTCATGCGGGCTGTTGCCGCCTTGAGTTCGGGCTCAAAAACACGCAAACTCAAATCCCTCACGCCGGGAGGATACACACACTGTTTCCATAAGATAGGTGGGAGTCAGCATCCGGCGCGGCTAGCAGAGGGCATCCCTCCTTAGAGACTTGGGAATCCAACCCAGACTCGACTTGGGGCTCCCAGGAAAAACAAAGCTCTTTTTCCGTGGGGCTTCAAACAGGAACCCATTGTCCCCTCCATCCCGCGATGGAAAGGCAACGGAGGAATCCCCGCTTGGATCAGGCCGTTCTACGGGGCTGCAAGCCTGCGCAGCCGACCCCACACAACGGACACACTTGAGGCTCGCATCGCAAGACACCACCCACCAGCCCGTCGGTCCAGCTGCACAGCCGGAGCACAACGCCGGCGGGGGAACTGCTCATATACGCGCGCCCCAAATGCGAAGCGCCGGTGGAGGTCAGAATGGATCATCATCCTCTAGACACTCCGATGGTGACGACATTGTCCTTTCTTTCTCCCGTAAATTAGTGAGAGGGAGAAACAAAAGACAATGCCAACACAGCTCCTATAACTAAACTAACTACTTTAACACTAAACTTAAAGCGGTGCTAGACACGGGCTTCGGTGGTGAAAATAGGGAAGGAGCTGTCGTGTGGCCATGACCCTGCTTATATAGTAGCGGATATAGTGGTCCTTGTAGAAGTGGAGCAATATTCCATTTACTTAGGTATGTATTTTAGGCGGATTTTCAGAAAATAGGCTCTGGGCTTAAGAGGTTAAACGCATGAATAACAATAGGTTCACTCATGGCACAACTTTGGGTTTCATTGTGTTCATTGTGTACGGACCCTGGACTGGCTGAGAAACCCCCTTGTGTACTGACCCTGGACCGGACGACTACCCTGAGTATTGAACAATCCCTTTTTCTGTCAGCGAGCCTGTTTTGTGTTTTTGACCATCGGACTGTATTACGACCATTCTCTTGCCGATCAAACTGGATTCTGCCTTAATTCTATTCTATATTGCTCTTGTGTGGACATTCAAATTAGTTTGTATTTGAACCGTGGCGAGTCTGGACCCCACCAGGCTTGTCACAATACTTTGACGTGCAATATCATTCATCAAAATAGTACATTTCAAGCAAGTTCACTCCAAAGTTGTGTTTTTCTGTATGTGAGACAGGAGAGTGAGAGGAGGTAAGTAAAAAAAAAAAAGAAAAAAAAAAAAAGTGACAGCATCATATGGAGTAAAATAATTATTAAAATAAAATAGAAAAGTCACAGGAGAAACATGGCATCTTACATCAGAGGCTATTACATTACTCCAGTCCCCTCACCGACAGACATATCTCTACCCCCTGCCCTCCTCTCAGGTCTTTGGCACCTTTTCAGTTCACTCTGTGGTGATTGTGATAGAAGGTGCCTGTTTAGGTTTTTGGAGAGTGCGTCGCCCCCATGCCTGTCTCCCTACTCATGCAGGTAGCCCTGAGGGACAGAGAATGGACTTCTTTCAGAGGAGAGAGAGAGAGATAGAAAGGGGTGGGGTTGAGGAGGTGGGCGTTTGGGGGGGTGAAGAGGTTACGTTGCAACCAGCATCGCCTCCCTCTGCCTGGGTTCATTCTGTAATGAAATGCCCTGTGTCATAGAGGCCTTGTTCTAACAATGGGTCTATTCACCCCAGAGAGGAGACTCTGTCAGGGCTAGGCTGAATACGATACCTTCTGATTCAGTGCTTCGGCCTCTCTCTCTACCTCTCTCTCTCTCTTTCTTTCTCCGCTTCTTTCATGGGATTATGGGACATAGGTGGATGTTCCCATGTTGCCTCATCTTTCCCACGGCAGCGCACAGGAACTGTCGCCATAGGCTATGCATGGCAAACTGGGATTCTGTCAGGGACTTTTCATGAGAGATGTTTATTTCGAATGCATGCGCAGAGCGGGTACACGTATTGCGCAATTTCACGTTTGTTAATATATAAAATAAACTATTGTGCATCACTGCTGCTGTCAGCCAAACTGTTGACAGAATCCGGCTATAGGGCGACAATAATGTGGTCCAGAGGCATGGTTTCTATCTTTAGCCTTTAACTGGCGTGGTTTCTTTATTCACATGGTATGAGCAGTAACACATGAGTCATCCTCTGTGAGAGGTAGGTGGGGGAGAGAGGTAGAGTAGGAGGAGACATTTCTATTTATATTCGCCACCTGGTGGTGTCTTGAGTGGCTCCGCCTAGAGTGCCCTCTAGTGGAAACAGTTATATATATATATATGCAGTTAGACAGTTACTAACAATCCTACCTAGAACCTCTGACTTCAACACTCCCACTTAGGGTTGTATTAGCATACTGGGTAACTTCTCCAAAAAACATTTTACAAAGGAAATAATATAATCCAAAAACATCAAAAATAATATGGCAGTCAATATCTACACACCAAACATGACCTCTGCAAATCTCTTCAATTTCAATTTGGAAGCAGGTTTCTTCATAGCGTCTGCTACCATGTCGTCCATTGGACAATAAATCAGTGTCATCCTTTTTTCTCTGATGACAGATCTGATTAAATGATATTTTATATCGATATGTTTACATCTCTGTCGGCACACAGGGTTCCTAGCAATCGCAATGGTTCACTGGTTGTCCTCGTAAACAACAGTCTTCTTATATAGGTATCCATCCCTTCGAGCAGTTCCAGATAAATACACTCCTGTATGGTCATAGCTAGGGCCATATATTCGGCTTCACAAGTTGATAGTGCCACTGTGGGCTGCTTCTTTGTTTTCCATGAAACCAGTGAACTGTCTGTGTTCAAACTCACACAATATCCTGTGGTACTCCTTCTATCTGTGGTGTCAGCTGCCCAGTCTGCATCACTGTAGGCTTTCAGTCCTAGACCCTCGCTGCTCTTTCTGAAACACAGTTGTTTATCTGCTGTACCTTTAAGATAACGAAAGACATGTTTTGCTGTAATCCAATGCTCCTCTGTGGGGTCAGCAAAATGCTGTGCCAGTTTACTCACTACAAAACATAGGTCAGGGCGGGTACAGGTTGTTAAATAAATGAGGCTACCCACAGCTTCTCTGTACATTTTTACATCTGTCAGTTTCTGAGCATCCTCCGGATAGTCTAGCTTTTGATCACATGGTGTTTCCCTTGATCTGCATTCTTGCATGTCAAAACGTTTCAGGATCTTTTCCAAATATCTCTTCTGGGATATTTTTACACAATTGGCAGACTGTTTAAAGTCCATGCCTAGAAAATGCTTTAACCTCCCAAGGTCTTTCATTTTGAATCTGGTGGAGAGCATCTCTTTCACCTGTGCTAGGCTCCTAGTGTTGTCTGCTGCGATGATCAAATCATCCACCCAAATGACGATGATCTCTTTTCCTGACTCCTTTGACTCCCTCGAGTAAACACAGGGGTCTACTGGGTTCTGTAGGAAGTGATCTTCGATAAGACATGTATGAAGCATCTCGTTCCAATTTCAGGCCGTACTGTTTCACGCCGTAAATGGATTTTTCCAGCTTACACACTAGCTTCTCTCCTCTCTTTTCGTAACCCTCAGGTTGTTCCATATATATCTCCCTATCTATGGGTGCGTGCAGATAGGCTGTTTTCACATATATCTGTCCTCAGCTGCTTTCTGCATCACTACCCTTATACTGGTCAGATTGGCTGTGGGGGAAAATGTTTCACCGTAGTCTATCCCCTCCCTCTGACTGTAACCCTTAGCTACAAACCTCGCTTTGTACTTGTCATGGCCTTCAATACCCTCCTTGATTGAATACACCCATTTTCCTCCCACTGTCTGTCTGCCCTCTGGTAACTTGGTTAGAGTGAAGGTGTGGTTGTCCTCTAGGGACCTCATCTCCTCATCCATTGCTCTCTCCCATTTACTTGATTCAGGGGACACTATGGCCTCTTTAAAGGTCTGAGGTACCCCACTAACTACCCTGTAGCAGTAATCAACGATGGTGGGTGTACTGTCCTCCTCGTCACTCCCTTTCCGGGCATAGTCTGTCAGATACTTTGGGGGTTTGTGTTCCCTTGAGGGATACCTCCCACTGCTTGGGGCACTTGACGTCACCCTCGGGTGCTCCTCTTCATCGCCCTCTGGGGGTGGCTGACTGTCTGCCTGCACGACCATGCTAAGTACACTGGGCTGATGTGTCTCTGTTTCTACACACCTTACTCTGGAGTCCAGCTCTGGCTCCTCTGTCTGTGTCCCGCCCTCACATGTTGTCTTTGTGACAAACTTGACTAGCCTGTATTTCTGCATTCCCCCTTTACCGGGATAATAAACCAGGAAAGCGGGGCTTCCCTTGTCATGCCCTACAAAGAGTCCTTTTTCACATCTGGACTGGAGCTTTCCTCTGTACTACAGGTACGCATAACACACTGATCCAAATCGGTGCATTCTGGTTAGATTACACTTCTTTCCTGTCAGTGCTGTATACAGGGTGGTGCCTGTGTGCTTATTAAAGCACCTGTTTCTGGTGTAAGTGGCTTCTTGCACCGCATAGTGCCATAGACTCTTAGGTAAATTACTGCCTACTAGCTTACACCTAGCCATTTCGAAAAGAGTGCGCCATTCCCTCTCTGCCACTCCGTTCTGGTGTGGGGAATATGGACATGATGTCTTGTGTCTTATCTTGTTCCTCCTCAACAGTGATTGGAACTCTCTGTTTGTGAATTTGGTTCCGTTGTCGGACCTCAAACATCTTACGTTACCATAAGGGGCTATGTCTGCCAGGAATTTTTCCGTGGCCTGGAGTGTGTCCCTCTTTGCTTTAAGAAAGTAAACAAACACTGCCCCTGTGCACACGTCTGTAAAATACTGTACATATCTAAAGCCTCCTATGGACTCGTTTCTTACTGGACCGGCAAGATCTGTGTTAACCAACGCAAGTGGTACCTTTCCTTTTCTGTGGGATTTCCGTTTCTCGATTGAGCAAACTTCCCCATTATGCACACTACACATTCTTTATCAGGTCTACGCTTTTCACCTTCAATGTGCATGCCCTCTGTCACTGCTTGCAGTTTCAGTAAATCCTCGTAATTACAATGACCCATAATCTCATGCCATGTCTGAATATCGTGGCTGACAGTTACTTTACACATATCATTGTCACCATTACACTTGTCATTGTCATTACACTCTGTTTTCAGGTAATACATTCTCTGATACACCTCTATGTCAAATCGCGTACCGTTGGGCTCTACAAGAAATGTTTTACCTTCAATGAAGAACACTCTGGCACCGTTCGCAGTAGCAGCTATTACAGAGAATAGTCCTTGTGGGAACGATGGTACATAGAGAACGCTCTTTAACGTCACTGTATGCCGGTGCCCCCCGCTGTCCGTGAGGCATACATGTGCGTCTCCTCTCTCTTTCGCCAACCCGTAGGTGCGCTTTCCATCTGCCAGCTCCATGCTGTGTCTCTCCGGGCGGAACTTTTTGTCAAAGTTCTTGAACCGACTCCTGTCGTTGATGACGTGGGACGACGCACCTGTGTCCACGATCAGTCCCTTCCTCTGGGCCTGTCGCAGCTGCGTTGGCCTGGTGACATACGCTGTCTGCGCCTTTGCGGATGAAGCCCTCTCGTCCCGCTACTCTCCAGGGATCGCCTCGATTCGTCTCACGCCGACCATTGCCTTCACCTTGTCCATGCGTGCGTTGCGCGCCCTGGTTGCGTTTCTTCATGCACGCTCTCTCTGCGTGCCACGTGGATCTGCAGAAGCCACACCAGACAGTCCTTGTGCAGTTACCTCTCCGATGGCCTTTCTCTCCGCATCACCAACACGCCAGCTCCGTCGTGGGCCTGGTCATTTCCGTTGGCGTCGCTCTGGCCTTCAACACCCTCTCTCCCGCCTCCGCGGCGGCTGGGTGGGTATCTTCTGAGGCCTCGAAGTTTCTTAACTTGGCCTTGAACTGTCTCAGCGTCATGTCCGCTGAACCGTGTGTTACCAGGAGTGTAAACGGTTTGTACAGCTCCGGTAGTCCTCTCATCATCATCGCCATCATTAGCCCATCGCTTGGTGCTTCTCCTGCACTCCTCAATGGCGTTGTGATCTCAGTGTTTGCGGACGACTCAGCCCTGCTGGTCTCTGACAAGAACAAGTTACAGGTTGAAAAAACCCTCAGCTCGGAACTAGGCAAAATCTGCATATGGCTCGCTGATAACAAACTATCATTACACATGGGCAAAACAGAGTCCATTCTCTTCGGTTCAAATAACAAACTCAGCAAGACCGACGACTTCTCAGTTACAGTGGGTGACAATATTGTCACAAGGAAAGATGAAATTACCTACCTGGGTTCCATCCTAGAGGCTAATCTCTCCTGTGACAAAATGGCATCCAATGTAATAAAAAAAGTCAACCAACGAACTCGATTCTTGTACCGGATCTCCTCGCTGGTAAACAAGAATACCCTGAAGACTCTGGCTGGAGCACTCATTCAAGGGTACTACGACTATGCTTGCACCTCATGGTACCAAAGCACCTCAAAGGCGCTAAAAACAAAATTACAAACATCTCAAAACAAACTGGTCAGACTACTGCTTGTCCTAACTCCTAGAACCCACCTCACCCCTGCCCACTTTGACAACCTAGGGTGGCTTAGAGTAGACGACAGAGTACAGCAACTTGCAATGGGCCTGGTCTACAAGATACACTACACGACCAAGGTACCCATGTACATGTCAAAATACTTCCCAAAGGTCAGTGAATACCACGATCACAACACCAGAGGGAGCGCCACAAATCATGTTAAACCCAGATTCGGCTCAAATAAGGGACTAAACACGTTTCGCAATTATGCCACATCAATGTGGAACGCCCTACCCAAAATGTAAAGGAATGTGGATCACTACCCACTTTCAAAACCACTCTCAAGGGACACCTACGGGAGACTGCAATTCAAAACTGGCCCCTATAAATGTCCTAACCCAACCCCCTCCAATGTACAGTAATTTACCTAGTATGGTTTTGTCAACAGTCCAATGTACAATTTTGCTTGTTTGTACAGTGTCTCCCCCCCCCCCCCTCAATGTACAGTTTTGCTTGTTTATACAGTGTTTCTCCCCCCCCCCCCCCCCAACCACCTCCAATGTAAATTACCCAGTATGGTTGACAATATCCCAATGTACCCAACCCCCCCCACACAACCCCACCCAACCTCCTCCAATGTACAGTTTCTACGTCAAATGTATATACTCCCTTTTCTTGACTCCTTCTGTATCACAAACAGTACTGTATTTGCAAATCTGGTATGTCATAAATGTATAGATGTAGCAGTACTGAATATCTGTATGTCATGTATGTCATATATGTCCTGATGAATTGAAAATGGGGGAACCTGATGTAAACAAGACGAAAGTCTTTCTCTGGTCTGCATCCCCTTAACAATTGTGTGTATTGAGCTGTACTGTATTGTACCCATTCTGCAATTTGTTAATAACGTTTTCAATCAATCAATTCAATCAATCTGCTCCGCTCTGTTGACATATTCGGTCACAGTCTCGGTGTTCCCCTTCTTCAGGGCCGTTAGTGCTATGTGGAGGGCCACGACTCGGGGTCTTCCTCGCCCGATGTAATGCTCTCTCAACACCTCCAGGCTTTCTCGGCCTTTGTCTTTAGTGTCGCAGAATATCAGCCCCAAGCTGGTGTCGTCGAGCAGTGGCGCTATCTCACAGTACGCGTCTGCGTTACGCTGGTCGTCCAGGGCTTTCTCTTCCGCCGTCAGGTCTCCCGTGGGGGCTGCCAGGATTGTCTCCTTCAGTCCTGCACCATGCATGCAGCATAGCATGCGCTCTTCCCAGAGCTCGTAGTCCTCTGCCTTCCCATTAAACAAGGGCCATTTGCTCCTTCCTTTGGTCGCCACGAGTTCTAAGACGGGGTTCTCCCCCTCGCCTCCGTTGTGCTCAGCAGGCTCCGTCTCCCCTGGTGCCGCCTCCTCGGGGCTCTGCGCGCTGCTCTCCGGGCGTGTCCGCTTGTGCTCCAGCAGCCCGTCGCTGGGGTCGGTGCCCCGCTTCCTCTTGACGCGCAGGATCATCGTGTTGGAGTCCATGTTGCTCTTTGATGGTGGGCGTAGCCTTTGCTCCTGTTGGCCTAGCGTCTAGCCACGCGGTACTCCCGGTGCTAACCTAGCCTATACTTTAGCTAAACTTGCTACCCTTATTATTTCGCCCCGGCGTTATCTGGGCCCATAACCTGTTGACAGAATCCGGCTATAGGGCGACAATAATGTGGTCCAGAGGCATGGTTTCTATCTTTAGCCTTTAACTGAGGTGGTTTATTTATTCACATGGTATGAGCAGTAACACATGAGTCCTCCTCTGTGAGAGGTAGGTGGGGGAGAGAGGTAGAGTAGGAGGAGACATCTCTATTTATACTCGCCACCTGGTGGTGTCTTGAGTGGCTCCGCCTAGAGCGCCCTCTAGTGGAAACAGTTATATATATGCAGTAAGACAGTTACTAACAATCCTACCTAGAACCTCTGACTTCAACACAAACACCTCACAGATATTTCCACAATGGTAGAACGAACTTCCCACCAGACGTTGTCAATCAATATCTGAAATAAAAACGAAGGCAGTTGAAATAATAAATTGGGTGCATTTGGACACATGTGTAATAAATGTGGTTCCAAACCTTGTTTTGAAATATAGCCTTTTGATGTTGAGCTTACACTATTTTTCATGAAACACATAGGGCCTTATTTTCTTCTTATGCATGTGTTTTGTGTCGAGCGTTGGCCAGGTCAGGCCAAAGCCCCATGTTTTCTATGTAGTATATTTACTGCAGGTCTGGCCAAAGCCCCATGTTTTCTATGTAGTATATTTACTGCAGGTCTGGCCAAAGCCCCATGTTTTCTATGTAGTATATTTACTGGTGCAACATGTGTCATGTTATGATTCGAAAGGTTATTACTGTCTGCCTGCAGCAACTAATTTGTTCTGCGTGCGTGCGTGCGTGCGTGCGGTGTGTGTGTGTGTGTGTGTGTGTGTGTGTGTGTGTGTGTGTGTGTGTGTGTGTGTGTGTGTGCGTGCGTGCGTGCGTGCGTGCGTGCGTGCGTGCGTGCGTGCGTGCGTGCGTGCGTGCGTGCGTGCGTGTGTGTGTGTGTGTGTGTGTGTGTGTGTGTCAGGGGAGGTGCATGGGTCAGCAGATGTTTCACCAAGTGGAAGACATTTTGACTTGTACCCAGGGGTCTATCTCTCTTTCTCTCTCTCTCTTAAACCCCTCTTCGTTCCTCTCTTCCTCTTTGCCAGTTTCCCGTGATGCTACAGCAACTTCAAAGCAACTGCAACACAACATCAGCACGATTTCAACGCGGTTGTTGCAGAGGGTCTTGTAGACTGTGTTGCGAGGATGTTGCGTACATCTCCCCAAAATCTAATCTAAACAACCGTTGCGTTGATATTGCGTAGCAGTGATTGGTTCGTGATTCGTATATACACTGAATACATTTCAAAATGTACCTTTACATGCCAGCATTAATCTGGCCACACCCCCATCCGCTTACCTACATAAGCAGGGGTGGTGCCACAGACTCATCTCCTTCCCAACAAATTTCACCACAATGAAAAATCAAGGGCCGCAGCGGCGTCTAGACGCTGAGCGTCACTAGCATTCACAGAACTTGGTTATATACATAACCTAACGTTCTGTTTCATGCTAGCTGCCGCTCAGCGTCATATTGCATAGCAGGAGCTGTGCGGGAGCTAGAAGCTCGACAAATGTACCCCGCTGAGGCCCCCCACAACCATCAGACCGGGGAGGACCGAGCCCCCCGACCCTCCCTAATGGAGGATACCCCCCCTATTGGAGGTTCACGGGAGGGCGACGGAGGGCGAAGAGGCACTCAAGCAACTCAACGCACAGGGTGAGCAGACCGTGGCTTGACCCCACGACTACACACACTGTTATGTGTGTCATGTGCCCTGATCAGGCGTTCCTAGTGTGATGTGTCATGTCTAGATGTAGTCCTCTGTCCTAGTGTGTAGTCCCTATTGTTTTCCCCCCAGGTGTACCCAATTACCATTACCCCAGGTGTGTGTTGTCTCGTCATTTCCCTTGTGTATAAGTAGTCTCTCATCCCTTCCGTCTGGTGCTGATCCTGTCTGTATAGTCCTGTGTTTGTCTGTCTATTATTTGATGTTCATTTCAGTTACGAAAAACCATGGTAACTATTAATTAAAATATTCTTTATTTAGATACTTTGGCTGCCGTCTCCTTATTGTGTAACATTGACAAGTTAACGAGCCTTCCTGTAGTCAATGGTTACGTAATATGGGGGCTCGGCCAAACGACTAGGAGCAAGCATTTGGTGATGGCCGCTGGGCTTGATCCACACTGTGAGGTATGGTTGGCATTGTCGTGTGTGTGACCCATGTTTTAGACCCCCTTGGCAAATACTTCTCCAATAGGGAGCGTTCTCAACCAGCTAGGGCAGTTGGACCATTTTATATATGGTACCTTCCATCGCCTGGGGACACACCACATGCGGTCGGGGTATTAGAAGGACCCTGTCAGGCTCCTCCTAGGCCGGCGTGTGTATAGTGGTTACTTATATAGGGGTACTATAGTGAGGGTTGAGAACGTTTGGGGATGGGTTTTTTTTTTTTTTGACACATGACAGTGGTTGATTTGCGAATACCTCTAGGTGTGGAGGCAGTAGGCGGTCGTGCCAGCGCTTGTTTATATATCGTACATACAGTACCAGGGTTGGTAGTGGAGCGGTGGCCGAAGTAGGTAGGGACCAGGACTATACAGACGCTAGGGTGAAGCTGTTTTTCTTTTGTTTGTTGTGGTTAGTTAGGGGTTGATTGTTTTCGTTTGTTTTTGATATATGGTGGTTGTGTTTGTAGGTATCCCTCGTTTTCTCCTTCCCTGTTTCTTCCCGGTTCAGAAATGCCAGTGACAGTGGCAGACTTTGTGCGCAGGCCGACAGTGGGGTTGTTAGGCGTGTGCACGAAGGATGAGCTGGCGGGAATAGCGGAACATTATGGGGTTAAGCTGGCCCCGGGTAGAAAAGCACAGCAGCGGGGGATATTGGTAGAGGCTCTGACCACCCAAGAGGTGGTGCATGATGACACCGATGAGGAGTTAGACCAAGTCTCTGATGGCTCTCTGGGGCTGCGCAAGTTGGAGTTGGAGCTTTGGTTTGAAGAGCTCAGGTTCAAGCGTGAGGAGGCGGACCGTGTGCGCGCGGAGGCGGAACGGGTGCATGCGTTGGAGCGTGTTGACCGTGACCAAGCCGAGGCGGAGCGCACTCACGCGTGCACGCTTGAACTCAGGAGGCTTGGGGCAGAGGTGCACCCACACGTTGAGGATAGGTTTGATGTGGCAAAATATCTCTGTCTCGTGCCACAGTTTCTGGAGAAAGATGTGGATAAGTATTTTTCCATGTTTGAAACTGTGGCCACGACACTGAGATGGCCGGCCGAACACTGGACGTTACTGCTCCAGAGTGTCCTCACGGGAAAAGCCCAGCATGTGTATGCGTCCCTGTGCCCGAATACCCAAGACAAGGGGGCGGTCAAAGCTGCGATTCACAGGGCGTATGAGCTGGTGCCTGAGGCGTACAGGCAGCGGTTCAGGGCTCTGAGAAAGGGCAGCTCGCAGACTCATGTGGAGTTTGCGTACGAGAAAGAGCTGTTGTTTGACCGGTGGTGCACGTCGGAGAAAGTGGACACCCTGGCTAAAATGCGGGAGCTCATCCTCTTGGAGGAATTCAAGTCGTATTGTTTGCCCGATAATGTGGCGATGCATATCAACGAACATGTGGCTAAATGCTCGGTGGCTGCCGGTCTGGCGGATGAGTTTGTTTTAACACACAGGGTGCTGTTTGTCAAGCCTGGCTGTCCTGGTGGGGAGGACAGACCGGGGTGGAGCTCCGGTGGTAAACTGGGGGCCTCTGGCAATAGCGAGCAGTTAACACATGCGGACGCAGGTGGAGTTGGTGAGCGAGGTCTGGGGGGGGACACTCGTGTCTGTTTTCATTGCGGAAGAAAAGGGCATATAAAAGATAATTGCTATGCTCTCCTTCACGGGGTTAACAGTCCTACCACACAGATGACACAAATATCGTTGGTTGCGACGCCCACTGCTGTGGGTGAAGGCGTGGCGGCAGCCTATTTACCTTTTATCAGTAGAGGGTTAGTATCATTTTACAAAGGTGGTAGGAAGGTCCCTGTGACTATCTTACAGGACACTGCTGCGTCTCAATCGGTTATCCGTAGGAATGTGTTACCCTTTGATAACAGATCAAAAGCACATGCTGGGATAAGGGTCAGAGCTTTTGGTAGACATGTTATGAGAATGCCGCTACACAAGATTCATTTGGAGTCGGGCCTGGTGTCGGGACCGGTCGTTATCGGGGTCGATAGCCGTTTCCCGATCGAGGGGGTGTCATTGATCCTATCACCTGAACTTGTACACAAACGATATAACAAGCCACACTTCCGACAGGCCGCCGTCTGAAACCCTCCTCACCTTTAAGAGAGAAGAGAAAAAGAGATGTCAACACAGTTTACAACAGTGATTTTACCAGACATCCGGCGGAACCAGCACAAGTCCCATCTGGGTTGCAGCCGACTTGAACATGGATCTTCCGATAACGAACATCCATGCCCACATTTCCTCGTTAGGGTATACTCTCATTTGTATATGAAAGATGGGGCCTACACGGTGACAGAGAAGCATCCACTCGTCCAGAGAATCCTGGGATCACCAGTTCCTGGTCGTGGCCCACTAGTTGACTATAATGGGCTTCAAACCAAGATCCTCCGCGTCGCCTAAGAGGCTGAACAGAGGACCCTAATCTGGGTCCGGTTTTTGTAAACATTGTCAGCTAGCCCCCATAGCACTAACAGACAAGTGGTGCTCGCAAGCAAACATTACTCACCCAGGCTTGAAAACCAAAAGTCCCTCACAACAGACTTCCACAGTCCAGCTGCATAGCAGGAGGGTCGAACCCTGCAGTTTGGACTGCAGGGTTGGGGAGTATATTAGTGACGCGAGCCCCTAATACGAAAAACCGGTGGAGGTTTTAGAATGATCATCATCTTCCAGACACTCCAGTGACGAAGACAATATCGCTGTATTTTCTGGAAAAAATAGTGAGAGAGAAAATAAAGATATGATGTCAACGTATCTCCTTGTTCTTCCTTTCCTCAGAGTAAATATTTTTCTCCACGTCAAGTGGCATGTGAGCAGCACGTAGCTTGTGGATGAAATTTGAGAAGGAGATGAGTGTGTGGCACCACCCCTGCTTATGTAGGTAAGCGGATGGGGGTGTGGCCAGATGAATGCTGGCATGTAAAGGTACATTTTGACATTTATTCAGTGTATATACGCTGAAGCGAGATATATGCAATATGACGCTGAGCGGCAGCTAGCATGAAACAGAACTAACTTTAGATTAGTTTAGGTTCGTGTTAACGTTAGATAATGTACAAAATAAACGTATTTACGGTGCTTTTAGACGTCGCTCTTTTATTTTGAAATCCCCCGACCGGAAGTAAAAATAATGCTTCTGTTTCTGCTTGTTATCAATGGGTTGGTTGAGAAGGGAAGTTTCATCTATCTAGGGACCTAGCCACATCCGGGGTACAATGTTGCATAGGCTGCACATCGATGTTGCAGAAGCATAAAGGCAGAGTGTCTGCAACACCGTTGCTTTGTCGATGTTGTGTTGCAGTTGCTTTGCAGTTTCTGTAGCATGCAGAGGCCTTAACTCCCAACTCCCCTGAACCACTCCCCAGCTGGAGCGCCATGCTTCTCCCAGCCCTTTTTTTCTTTCTTCTCGCTTGGATGCAACCGTTTCTTTTTCGGTTTCCAGACGTAAATTTGTGGCTCCTCAGGAAATGGAAGTAGTATCTGTAAGGGATCACTGCCGCTGTTCATTGCTGCTGCCGCTGTCATCAGACGTCAATCACAGCCACCAACCCGAGGAATCCATCCAGCAGCAGGCCCCCGGGAACGGTTAGTCCCGCCTACACAGGTCCACCCCCGCTGCCACTCTACCATCTGCGACATCGGAAATAACGTGGTGTGAAACACGGACAACGTTTCCTGGTGTTGAAGGCCAGATTGAAGGCGCACTCTACATCTTGATGAATATATCGCGAAAACCTTTTAAAATCGTGTTTTTACAATTTAGATTTCGTTTTTTTTTTATGCTCCATGCTCCTCTATGTAGGCTATTAAGTTTAATGATCTTTGAGTGTGAGACTTTCCCAAAATGCAGCTGTTCCAATTAGACAGGTCCAAATAGTTTTCCTTAATTCCTGAAACGACGGCTTTTCTGGTGGAAATATAGTTGGGCCATCTGTGGCACTTCCGTGACGGCGGAGAGCGAAGGTCCGTTTCTGATGCACAATACATGGTTTCAAAGCTTATATTTGTCAGGAAATACATAATGGTGTTTATATAATGATTTGACCTATTTTCTACCTTCAAATGCAAGATGGCTGCAAATGTTTTGTTCCAAAATGGATTATTTTCAAAATCGTCACAGAGCCTTCATATTAGTATGGATGGCCAAATGGACATACGATCTACCAGATGGCAATCAAATAATTGGAATATTCTTTTTGGAATCCCACCGCCCACAGGTAATAGCAATTTAACGTCAATTTCAGCTTGATTGTGCCTTGTTTTCATAGCCATCGCCCTGATCAGCGTATGTTGTTGTACTAACGAATGCCGTTATTGACAATCAATTAATCCGAAACGACCCCCCCCCCTTTCATGCATTTATGATGGAACATAATATACCGATCATATGCATTTGAATTTTGAATTGTAGCATGTATAGGGACGGAATGCCAATGGATTAAGTATAATATACGTCACAGGCTATTACTAGCCTCCCAGGAATTACCCTAAACCGCTCTAAAACCATACTTATATTCACCACGGTATAAAACGGGAATGTATGGATGGACATTTTTTTTTTTTTCACATCTTGAACGATAGATACTCGATTTCAAATGATCCATAATATTGCATCTGATTACACTCCTCCACATACAAATTTATTTGGAATAACAAACCACCACGTATAAAAAGATCCACCGCACAGAGAAATAAAGCAGATGGTGGCATGGCATTTCCAGATTTTTTCCTATATTTTAAGGCGTACTCATTAAGTCCATTGACAACATGGTTTGACTCCCAAGCATTAGCATCTTGGAGAAAAATAGAAGAAAACATAGTAGCCCCACATAGACTGAAGGACATAGCATACACTAAACTACCAATCAAGCACTGTGAACGAAAATTTGGCCCCATAATTACTCATGCGTTCCGGATATGGCGTGAATCACAAAAAAAAAATCCTAACCCACAAGAATGGCACAATCATACTCCCTTATTCAATAACAATGCTCTCTTAATTGGAAAACGACCTATAAGATTCCCTATATGGGAAGAGCAAGGCATACACTCATTAGGGGATGTTTTTAACAAACAGGGTTTTTGTAGTGATAAAGAAATACGCAAAAAATTTAATCTCACCAAGTCCACATGGCTTTTTCACAAACAGTTAGAGCTATGTTTGAAGTCTCACGGTGTTCCATTAGACAGACCAATTGAACACCACAGATACCACAAATTCTTCTACTCAAGAGAGACATCGAGAGGTTTTGTTTCAGAATTTTATCATCAATTACTAACGTCCTCGTATGAAACCCTCCAACTTGACTCTGTCTGGAGGAGGGATATACCAGACCTGGAAAATGACTTTGATTGGCAAGGAGCCTGGGCAAATGTCCGACTTACATCAAGGAACCCGGATCATCAACAAATCAATCTTAACTATATTCACAGGACATACTTGACTCCTATAAGACTGTGCCGAATGGGGCTCAAACAAGATTCCAAATGCACCCAATGTACAAATGGGGACGAAGGGACATTTATGCACATGTATTGGGACTGCTCACCAGTTAAGGCATTCTGGAAAGATGTGACCCAACAAATATCAAAACTCGTATCTTGGAATATACCTGTACACCCCTCGGTATTGCTGTTGAATGATGTTTTTGAGTTTGCAGTGAATCCACAGCTAAAGAGATTGGTTTTATCGGGTATCACAGTAGCCAAAAAGCTGATCGCATCACGCTGGTTTCAACCGGAAAAAATGTGCCGTAAAGTTTGGTTTCTTACATATCTCGATGTAATTTACCATGAAATATCTACAGCAAGAATTCTGGGTCTCAATGAATCCAAAATGTCAATGTGGTTAGAAGTGGTGGAGAGAATAAAAGCTAGCTTATAATGGTAGTGTCTGGTTAGGTGCGAGGGATAGTGGAGGTACTTCTCAAGGTGGGTCCGGGAGGGGGGGGTTCGAGCTGAGCATATGTGTGTAGTTTTTTTTTTTAGATAACAGGTATTATGGGTATATCTTATATAAAACAACTAACTAAAAGGTGATCTCATTGGATGTGCCCTGACAATTAATGCTTGTATATCTTATCGTGTGTTGTCATGTTTGTTTATATGTTTGTTTAAAAAATAATAAAAAAATAAAATACAAAAAAAATAATATTGCATCTGTTACAAAGGGTCAGATTAAACCGAATATATATATTTATTGCTTGATATCCCTTGTATAATATTTGTATATCGTTTGATATCCCTTGTATATTCTTTGTATATATACACGGAATATCCCTTTACCTGGGTACAAACCAGACCATAATATTCGCTCTCCTATTGGACAGCGACCCCTAGGCGCCAATGACCATACCCCCAATGACAAGTTCAAAGGCAACGCCAAGGCATGTCTCAACATGTCCAGGTTTGCGCAGTAATACGAGACAGAACTGAGGTTGGCACTAGATAATTCACCTTACGTATAAATACGGCGCAGGTGGAAACAGCAGCAATTCGTTCAAAGTATCGATTCGTTCATTACTAGTAAACCCTTCACCACGAGTCAACGACCAAGTGAAGTGAGCAACCTTGCGTCTAAATAGAGCACTTATAACATGTGCGAATAGGATCGTGCACAGGATAACCTACACCGGCGAATGCAGAGCCTTTTCTGGCTGGATTATATTGCTTTGGTACCGTGACTGCTGGAGCAGAGAACCGTCTACCCCACTATCGTGTGGGATCTACCCCAGTGAGGAGCATCCCTCGAGCCCGCCTCTAGGACCAGAAGCTGGCTAGCTTTCATCCATGCTGTCGGGCATACTGGATTATAGCTGCTGCTTTGTCTGCCGATCAGGAGAGTACATGTACCGACTCCCGTAGCTGGAGCTTCTTTATTCTTCGTTGACCCAGACTTTGCACCCGAACATTCCTCTACCCCCGACCGGTCTTACACCCGGAGGGAACCCCCCAGTGTCTCCAGCTGGTACTAGTGTGCCTTATGTAATTGCTATGCTACAGGTAGTGTCAGTTTAGACCCATCTTACTATTCTCATTGACTTACGCTCTTGACCTACTTTAAGTGTTCTTCGCCTTACAAGTGCAAGTATAATTCTCAATCTGTAACCTACCATTGCTTGCTCTAATAATAATAAATTCCTCTAACTAGAACTTTATGTGTCATTGCTGTATTCTTGTGTGGGTGTTCACCAGATATATTCATGTACTGTATGGCCAGTAATTAAAGTACATAACTAAGTAGTGGTTTAATAATACCATACTCTCAATACAGTCAGGGAATTGTACCCCTCAGTTACAATTGGTCCTTCGAGCCGGATGGTATCAGTGTAATATCTAATATAATATTGATATTAACCATGGCCAGCGGTGAACACTCCCCAAGCGGCTCTCCCAAGCTAGAACGCCTGCAGCGCAGACGTCAGCCACCTCCCTATCTAGAGGAATATGGTGTCAGTCTAATACCTAGCTTTAAACAGACGTTAAATGCGGATAAAGCGGATAGTCAAAGCATGTCAAAACCTACCGACCAGGCGACCCTGCCAGTAGAGAACCCAGTGGGTTCTAACGAAACTGACCAAGCTCACGGGGGGGACCAGGGGGGACATGACATGACTATACCCCCAGACAACGTCAACGGAATATTCCCCGGAGAGCTCCAGGATAAAGAAAGCGCTCCAGGGACAGAACCCGACACACCACCAGAAGAGAAGCGCACCCAGGAGATGGATCTCGAGGCGCGCCCAGAGAACAGATCTCCAACGAGCACTGTCAGAAGCCGATCACCTCCATCAGTGTCATCCCCCAGCGAGGCGGACCAGATGCTGGCGCAGGCATTCATCGCCACCCTGGCAGCCTCCACCGAACGCGATCGACTTCAGGGTGAACGCGATCGACTTCAAGCACAGACGCTTAGTGAGCGCGAACAGTCTTCCATGGAACAAGAGCGCCTCCGGGCGCAACAACTAAGTGAGCGCGAACACTCTACCATGGAAAGAGAGCGCCTCCAGGCTCAACTCCACAAGTTGAGCCTGCTGCAGACCAACGAGGGCGCCTTCACGCGCAACTCCAAGCGCAAGCCCTTAGTGAACGCGAACACTCTGCAACCGAGCGAGAGCGCTTCCAGGCGCAACAAAGGAGTGAAGACGACCGCATAAGACTGGAGACCAGACGCCTTCAGACGGAAGAGAACATTGAAAGAGGCCGCGCCGATGCACAGCGTGCCGCCGACAATGCACAGCGCGACGCCGCCCATGCCAGCGCCAATGCACAGCGCGACGCCGCCAATGCCCAGCGCAAAGCAGAGCGCGACGCCGCCCATGCCCAGCGCGAAGCAGAGCGCGACCGGCTGCAGGCGCAGATGATAGAACAAATGATTGCCATGGCGACACCCCCTCGCTCCGCACGGAGCTCCCGGAGATCATCACGACAAGGGTCTAGGGCACCTTCCCCTACCCGACGAAGCGACCCGGGACCCGGCCAACAAGAGGATCCTGTCTACGTCTACGACCCCCCTCCCCGACCGGTCCATACGAGACCCAGCCACCGGGAAGAACCGGCCTACGTAGCCGAGAGACTGACTAGAAGACTCCAGGACCTAGCAGAGGAAGAGGAAGAGGAGGAATGTCAAACCGACCAGCATCAACGTACTCTGGACCAGGAGGCCCAGTACAGCCCCGACCAGCAGCAACGTACTCTGGACCAGGAGGCCCAGTACAGCCCAGACGTCAGCCCCGAGTCACTGCACTACAAACCCCCGACCCAACTCACGGGTGAGTTTGACGTACAGTCAGCACCGAGGAACAGCACCTGGGTACCCGGCCCCTGGTACCCACCAAGTACCAACCCACGACAACACGTACGGGGAGACTCGCCCAGGAGGCCTCTTCCCCTACGCTCACCAATGTGCCAGCCATCCATGGCATCGTACCTTGGCACACCGACGTTCCCAGACTTTACGCACGAGGACAGAGCACAGTACACGGAATTACGGATGTGCTTGGAGACTATGATGTCCGACGTCCCTGATGAGTCGTACAAATATGCCATCCTCCTCAAGCACCTCAAGGTGCCCAGAGCGCATAATATAGCGCTGGCATATTCCAACTCAAGCACCCCATACTCCGCGGCTCTAGTGGCCCTCGACCAGCGTTATGGACGCATATGGGACTACGTGATACAAGAAATAAGAGATATCGACCGCCTCCCCCCAGCCAAAGACAATAGAGCATTGGATGACCTCTCTATCAAGGTAAAATCCCTGGTAGGGATGCTGGGGTCCCAAAAGGAGAAAGGGAGACATGAACTATATGCTAACTCTAATGTAGAACGAATACTAGAGAAGCTCCCTCCAGCCCGCCAAGAGCGCTTTCGGCGGCAGAGAGACCACTGCGACCCCAACGGCCCAGAAGCATCCCTCCTAGACCTAGCTGATTTCCTCGCCAGGGAGGTCAGCAGCCTACGACTGGACACGTTCGTGTGGAGTGGACCAAGCCCAAGAGATGGACCTCGGGGATCTAACGATAACCGCCGGTCAGTGACTGTTATGCACCAGGCCGAGTCAGTGCCGCAGCATGAGAACCACAGCAACCCCCCGACCAAGGGGGAGTGGAAGATTGAATGCCAGTACTGTGAACAGGAACATCGGCTGTATCAATGTGACACTTTCAAGAAGCTGACCACTGACGAGGTGAGTCAGTGGATCAAAGCCAACCGCCGCTGCTTCCGCTGCGCGCGCAGCCATATGGCAGCTGAGTGCCGTTTAAAGAAGAAATGCAGCAAGTGCGACGGCGCCCACTTGGAGGTCCTGCACGACATCAACAAGCGTCCGCCAGGAAACCAAAGTGGGCCCGTCACGGTGATGTATCAGGCCGAGGCGGTGGCACCACTACAGAAGATCCATAGGACCGCCCCCTGGTGTCCTGACTGCTACAGCAGACACTGGGAGTCACGGTGCCACTCGGACGACCACGAGTCGGCACCACTAGAGAAGATCCAAGGCAACCGACCAACCGGAGTGCTCCACATAGACCCCAAGCATAGCGGGACCCCCCGAGTGCTCATCAAAGTGGTCAGAGTGCTCCTGAGTTACGAGGACAAGGTCCTGGACACTTACGCCGTCCTAGACGATGGGTCTGAAAATACTCTCCTCCTCGCTTACGCCGCAGCCCAGTTGGGCCTGCGGGGTGCCAAAGGAACAATGACAATCCGTACACTTAGAAGAGACCAGAAGACCATAAAGGGTGAAAATGTCTCCTTCAAGATAGCAGCGGTCGAGCAGCCCGAGAAGCAGTATAGCATCACCAACGTCTTCACCAGCCACGACATAGGCCTGTCACAGTACACCTACCCCATCCCACAGCTGATGGCGAAGTACGAGCACCTACGCAGACTACCTATACCGCTTATCGACGGCGCCACACCGACCCTGCTTATAGGCTCTGACCACGCGGACCTCATTCTCCCAATTGAGGCGGCCCACATCGGACCCAAAGGATGCCCAGTCGCGGTTCAGACCCGACTGGCGTGGACGCTCCAGGGCCCCCTCTACGGACTTGACAGTCAACCCACGTCTACACGCTGCCTGCACACAAAGGTGAGCGACACCGGTCACTCTCTCGTACAGCCCGTTGAGAGGCTATTGACATTAGACGAGAGGCCTGTGAGAGAACCGTGGGCACAGGAAGAGGGAGTTCTGAACTCCACCCCCCTCAGCTGCGCTCCAAGTGACGTAGCTGACCTCGAACCCAGCACCCCAAGCGACTCCTTGATGGCGCGGCCGGAACCGGCCCCTCCTCAGACGGGGTACAGACCAAACAAGAGGAACAGACGGAGGATGTGGAGACACAGCCAAGCACAGCCCAGTATACCCAGGAGGGCCGACCTGCCTCACCGCCACACCCGACCCGTGGCGAGGCTGATGGAGTTGCCGAGGCTCCCTGACTCCCTTGATGACGATCATGACCCACTGACTTTGTAGATTGCCCTACTCCCCACAACAGACATTGAGTAGTTGACAAGATGGTTAATCTGTCTCTGTTTATCTAATTAGGTGCGGACTAATTAGGAGGCGGCTGTTACAAAGGGTCAGATTAAACCGAATATATATATTTATTGCTTGATATCCCTTGTATAATATTTGTATATCGTTTGATATCCCTTGTATATTCTTTTTATATATACACAGAATATCCCTTTACCTGGGTACAAACCAGACCATAATATTCGCTCTCCTATTGGACAGCGACCCCTAGGCGCCAACGACCATACCCCCAATGACAAGTTCAAAGGCAACGCCAAGGCATGTCTCAACATGTCCAGGTTTGCGCAGTAATACGAGACAGAACTGAGGTTGGCACTAGATAATTCACCTTACGTATAAATACGACGCAGGTGGAAACAGCAGCAATTCGTTCAAAGTATCGATTCGTTCATTACTAGTAAACCCTTCACCACGAGTCAACGACCAAGTGAAGTGAGCAACCTTGCGTCTAAATAGAGCACTTATAACATGTGCGAATAGGATAGTGCACAGGAGAACCTACACCGGCGAATGCAGAGCCTTTTCTGGCTGGATTATATTGCTTTGGTACCGTGACTGCTGGAGCAGAGAACCGTCTACCCCACTATCGTGTGGGATCTACCCCAGTGAGGAGCATCCCTCGAGCCCGCCTCTAGGACCAGAGGCTGGCTAGCTTTCATCCATGCTGTCGGGCATACTGGATTATAGCTGCTGCTTTGTCTGCCGATCAGGAGAGTACATGTACCGACTCCCGTAGCTGGAGCTTCTTTATTCTTCGTTGACCCAGACTTTGCACCCGAACATTCCTCTACCCCCGACCGGTCTTACACCCGGAGGGAACCCCCCAGTGTCTCCAGCTGGTACTAGTGTGCCTTATGTAATTGCTATGCTACATGTGGCGTCAGTTTAGACCCATCTTACTATTCTCATTGACTTACGCTCTTGACCTACTTTAAGTGTTCTTCGCCTTACAAGCGCAAGTATAATTCTCAATCTGTAACCTACCGTTGCTTGCTCTAATAATAATAAATCCCTCTAACTAGAACTTTATGAGTCATTGCCGTATTCTTGTGTGGGTGTTCACCAGATATATTCATGTACTGTATGGCCAGTAATTAAAGTACATAACTAAGTAGTGGTTTAATAATACCATACTCTCAATACAGTCAGGGAATTGTACCCCTCAGTTACAGCATCCATAGCTATAATATAGAATATAGTTATAGCCCAGGCGGCTGGGTGGCGCAGCAGACATTGCGCTCGTCACCAACGCAAGAGACACCGGGTTCGAATCTGGCTGTCGGCGTTGCCTCCGGCTTGGGCCGGCCATCATACTAACTCAATTGGCAGAGTTAGCGGGTGGAAGTCGATGGGTGGTAATCTGGACGTTGTGGACAGCGACTCCTATAGGTCGGTTGGGGGACGCCTGCACAGCAGAGACAGGAAATGGCGGGGGTAGTGTGAGCCTCCCACATGTTACACCTCGCCAATGAGGGTCCGCGCTGGCAGGTGAAAAGATGTGACAGGCTGCCTCCTTGTGTATCGGAGGTGACACGTGATGCAAGGCTTCCATCCTCCCTACAACCGGCCAGTGGGGGGGCATATGCGAGCAACGTTCAAGACAGGAGAGGGGAGAATTGGCACAGCGAAATTAGAAAAAGAGGAGAAAAAGTGGATAAAAAAATATATATATATATAGTTATAGCCCTGCAAACAAGGTGACCGACTCCATTGGTTTAATGCGTGGCAGCACATAGCCATATCCCGTTCCCAGCTTGGCAGAGAAAGAGTTAAGCTTGACCTTTTCCCTTTGACCCCTTTTTCAGTCAAGCATTTTCAGTTTAGCTCAGTCAGTCTGTAAAGCAGTCAGTGTCAGCACTTGCGCAAACTCGCTTTTTCTCTAACTAACGTTAACGTTACACACTTTAACCATTTGGTTGCCAAAAACGTAGAACTATGTTTCTGTCGCCCGATCGTTGAGTGCGGGAAACGTACATCTACGTTTTTCTCACGGTATTTATTTTATTCGCTATTGCCATTCATAATTCAGTGGGGCACCTTGTGAAGATATGATGTCAACGTATCTCCTTGTTCTTCCTTTCCTCAGAGTAAATATTTTTCTCCACGTCAAGTGGCATGTGAGCAGCACGTAGCTTGTGGATGAAATTTGAGAAGGAGATGAGTGTGTGGCACCACCCCTGCTTATGTAGGTAAGCGGATGGGGGTGTGGCCAGATGAATGCTGGCATGTAAAGGTACATTTTGACATTTATTCAGTGTATATACGCTGAAGCGAGATATATGCAATATGACGCTGAGCGGCAGCTAGCATGAAACAGAACTAACTTTAGATTAGTTTAGGTTCGTGTTAACGTTAGATAATGTACAAAATAAACGTATTTACGATGCTTTTAGACGTCGCTCTTTTATTTTGAAATCCCCCGACCGGAAGTAAAAATAATGCTTCTGTTTCTGCTTGTTATCAATGGGTTGGTTGAGAATGGAAGTTTCATCTATCTAGGGACCTAGCCACATCCGGGGTACAATGTTGCATAGGCTGCACATCGATGTTGCAGAAGCATAAAGGCAGAGTGTCTGCAACACTGTTGCTTTGTCGATGTTGTGTTGCAGTTGCTTTGCAGTTTCTGTAGCATGCAGAGGCCTTAACTCCCAACTCCCCTGAACCACTCCCCAGCTGGAGCGCCATGCTTCTCCCAGCCCTTTTTTTCTTTCTTCTCGCTTGGATGCAAACGTTTCTTTTTCGGTTTCCAGACGTAAATTTGTGGCTCCTCAGGAAATGGAAGTAGTATCTGTAAGGGATCACTGCCGCTGTTCATTGCTGCTGCCGCTGTCATCAGACGTCAATCACAGCCACCGACCCGAGGAATCCATCCAGCAGCAGGCCCCCGGGAACGGTTAGTCCCGCCTACACAGGTCCACCCCCGCTGCCACTCTACCACCTGCGACATCGGAAATAACGTGGTGTGAAACACGGACAACGTTTCCTGGTGTTGAAGGCCAGATTGAAGGCGCACTCTACGTCTTGATGAATATATCGCGAAAACCTTTTAAAATCGTGTTTTTACAATTTAGATTTGGTTTTTTTTTTATGCTCCATGCTCCTCTATGTAGGCTATTAAGTTTAATGATCTTTGAGTGTGAGACTTTCCCAAAATGCAGCTGTTCCAATTAGACAGGTCCAAATAGTTTTCCTTAATTCCTGAAACGACGGCTTTTCTGGTGGAAATATAGTTGGGCCATCTGTGGCACTTCCGTGACCGCGGAGAGCGAAGGTCCGTTTCTGATGCACAATACATGGTTTCAAAGCTTATATTTGTCAGGAAATACATAATGGTGTTTATACAATGATTTGACCTATTTTCTACCTTCAAATGCAAGATGGCTGCAAATGTTTTGTTCCAAAATGGATTATTTTCAAAATCGTCACAGAGCCTTCATATTAGTATGGATGGCCAAATGGACATACGATCTACCAGATGGCAATCAAATAATTGGAATATTCTTTTTGGAATCCCACTGCCCACAGGTAAGAGCAATTTAACGTCAATTTCAGCTTGATTGTGCCTTGTTTTCATAGCCATCGCCCTGATCAGCATATGTTGTTGTACTAACGAATGCCGTTATTGACAATCAATTAATCAGAAACGACCCCCCCCCCTTTCATGCATTTATGATGGAACATAATATACCGATCATATGCATTTGAATTTTGAATTGTAGCATGTATAGGGACGAAATGCCAATGGATTAAGTCTAATATATGTCACAGGCTATTACTAGCCTCCCAGTAATTACCCTAAACCGCTCTAAAACCATACTTATATTCACCACGGTATAAAACGGGAATGTATGGATGGAATTTTTTTTTTTTTTCACATCTTGAACGATAGATACTCGATTTCAAATGATCCATAATATTGCATCCATAGCTATAATATAGAATATAGTTATAGCCCAGGCGGCTGGGTGGCGCAGCAGACATTGCGCTCATCACCAACGCAAGAGACACCGGGTTCGAATCTGGCTGTCGGCGTTGCCTCCGGCTTGGGCCGGCCATCATACTAACTCAATTGGCAGAGTTAGCGGGTGGAAGTCGATGGGTGGTAATCTGGACGTTGTGGACAGCGACTCCTATAGGTCGGTTGGGGGATGCCTGCACAGCAGAGACAGGAAATGGCGGGGGTAGTGTGAGCCTCCCACATGTTACACCTCGCCAATGAGGGTCCGCGCTGGCAGGTGAAAAGATGTGACAGGCTGCCTCCTTGTGTATCGGAGGTGACACGTGATGCAAGGCTTCCATCCTCCCTACAACCGGCCAGTGGGGGGGCATATGCGAGCAACGTTCAAGACAGGAGAGGGGAGAATTGGCACAGCGAAATTAGAAAAAGAGGAGAAAAAGTGGATAAAAAAAAATATATATATAGTTATAGCCCTGCAAACAAGGTGACCGACTCCATTGGTTTAATGCGTGGCAGCACATAGCCATATCCCGTTCCCAGCTTGGCAGAGAAAGAGTTAAGCTTGACCTTGTCCCCTTGACCCCTTTTTCAGTCAAGCATTTTCAGTTTAGCTCAGTCAGTCTGTAAAGCAGTCAGTGTCAGCACTTGCGCACTTTTTCTCTAACTAACGTTAACGTTACACACTTTAACCATTTGGTTGCCAAAAACGTAGAACTATGTTTCTGTCGCCCGATCGTTGAGTGCGGGAAACGTACATCTACGTTTTTCTCACGGTATTTATTTTATTCGCTATTGCCATTCATAATTCAGTGGGGCACCTTGTGCATGCTGTACTGAATGTGTCTGAGCTGGCAGACGGTCTTATACCGCCCTCTAACGCCTTCTGCCATTATTGCACCCCGTTAGAAACGGGTTAGTTTATTTTCTCTACCGAGCTGCGGCGTGGGGGTGGGGCCTAAACACACGCTTGTAGGGATGGTTTGGACTACTGACCCCGCCCGCCCGTTGAAGTGCAATGCCCAACAACGTCGGAAACAGGATCGCTGTGGATAACTGGAATGGCGATCAGATATTTGGATTCTTTTTTTGCATTACATCAGAGACCAGGTAAGGAAACTATGGATGAAAGCTTGCATTGATCTGATATTTATTTCTATGGCGATTGAAGCTATCTGTGTTTTATGTGTATAGCTGTTTGCCATTGGGTTGCAGGAGGGGGGTGCGCCGGTCTAAATCACATTGCATGCTTGCACAAGGAAGGATAATAATTATGATCTAACGTTGATTTCAGGAAGATCCGATAATCAGGGCGAAAAATTACAGCGGGTTTATTGAATTACACAAAAACGCAGTTTTCGCGTCTTTTCCCTGGAATGACTCAGAAGCAACCAAACTATATTCATATTCAAAATGGTATAAAACAGAAATGTACAGATGAAAAAATTATCTGGTTTTTGCACGTTGACCAGAAGCAACTCAATAAGACTCGACGGCGTTATTAGACCCAGAGCTATACTATAAAATATAGGTTTAGCTCTACAAACTACAACTACGTTTACATGGAGTTAATGGACGGCAAGGAAGGGGTCACTTCCTGGAAGGGGCGTGGCACTCAATGTGTTAAGACACTTTGTTTGAGGATATCAACGTTATTTTTTTGGCAGAAGTCATCATTGATATTTAGTGTTAGCAAAAGTTAGGTAGCAGTAATATTATTTTTAGCTAACGTTAACGTTATCTGTCTCCACACTCCTATCAACTGACATATCCATTTGCTTTTGAAAAAAACCGATGTATAACAGCAATATTATATCTAGCTATAGCTTCGGCATAAAACATAATCCAGAGCCTCTGTTGTTATGTAGGGAAGGAGAGTAAAAAACGGAATCTCTAGTGATAACATTAATGTTCCGATCAGAGAACAGTACATTTAAAATCCCATAGACTGCATTTTCAGATACTATTTTGATTTGATTTTGATTTTGATTTGTCTCGAACATAGAAACATAAAACAAGTTTAAAAAACAAAAAGGTAAATAGTCAAAGACTATTTCCATACAATAAGTGTTCGAGAAGGAACAGGGGGAAGTAAAACCACGTATCAAGCCCTGCCCCTTACAATATTTGACATTATAATTTAATAAAAATAAAAATATAACAAATAATGAAAAATGTAATAAAAGTACAGTTTTTTATATATCCAAATATTCAAATGAGAAAAAATAATAGGCAGTTACATTACTGCTCAAGCTTTTCTCTCTTATATTGTTTATAGCTACCTTTAAATTGATTGATATTTTTGCTTAATTTTATACTCCATTCCAAAGTGATACCCCACAAACTGCAATGCACATTTTTTTTCTTTTTTTTAGGTTTATCTTTTTTTTATTGGAAGAATTAGTACATATTTATACATTTCAGTTATCAAAATTATACAACTTCCATTTCCTTCCCCATTCCTATCCCCTAATCCCACCCATCCCACCCAGTGAGGGTGACGACAAACATACATGTAAAAAAAGAGATACAATAAAAATAAAAAATAAAGACATTTAAATAATTAAACAAAAGTACAGATGTGGCAGACAAAGCTATGCAAAAAAAATGAAGTAAAATTAAAAGAAAACAAAGAGAAAAAAAGAAATATATATACATACACACACATACACATACACACACATATATACACATATATATATATATATACATACTGTACATACATACATACATATATACATAAATAGGAAAGACCGTAATAATAATATATAATATAAGTGATACTCTCCATTTTAGTAGCGTGATTTCCAGATGGTAAAACAAATAAATGGAAAGTAAATTTAACACCCTTAGCAGACCACCACAATGCCATCTCCCCAGCCATGCGTGGGCTAGCAGTGTCATGAAGATAGATAGGGGGAGGAGGGGGGTCATGGGGTCCCAAGTTTGGATGGAGTCATATGTGTTTTGAAATGAGATAGGAAGGGCTGCCATGTTTTGTGGAAGATATCCGTGTGGCCTTGTGTAGTAAATCTGATTTTCTCTATATGTATAAGAGACATGACATCCCTCATCCAGTGTAAGTGTGAAGGGGGAGTGGCTGCCTTCCAGTTGAATAGGATGAGGCGTCTGGCAATGAGTGAGGCAAAGGCCATGGCATTGGATTGCCCAATAGATATTGCAGCGTTTTCCGGTGTCAAACCAAATAGTGCAATAAGAGGGCATGGGTCAATATTCATAAAAAAATATGTCTGAATAAGATTTAAAAATGGAAGCCCAGAAAGGGGCCAGTACTGGACAATGCCAAAACATATGAATAAGTGAGCCAGGGGCTTGGTGGCACCGGTCGCATGTGGGATCCATGCCAGGATTTATCTTTGCCAGTCTAGTCTTTGACCAATATAGACGGTGGAGGAGCTTGAACTGTATCAGTGAATGGCGGGCACATATTGAAGAAGAGTGTATTCGGGCAAGAGCGTTTTCCCATTCTTTGTCTGTAAATTGATGATTTAGATCGGACTCCCAGTTTTGTCTTATAGCCAATACTGAGGAGGGTAGGGATAGGGATATGATGTTATATAGTTTAGATATTGAGCCTTTGATTACAACCTTCACCTCCAAGATGCGATCGATCAACGTTTTTGGAGGTGTATGGGGGAACTGGTCAAATTTGCTCTTAACAAAATCACGTATCTGTAGATATCTGAAAAAAATTGTTTTTGGGAAGTTAAACTTTCGGGACAGTTGTGTGAAAGACATAAATGAACTGTCTTGGTACAAATCATAAATGTTCAGAATGCCCTTCTTAAACCAGTTGCTGAAGGTTTCATCCACCATAGAGGGAGGGAAAAGGACGTTTTTGTGGACAAGTGACGACTGTGACATGGCGTGGAGACCAAAGTGTTTTCTGAACTGGGACCAGATCCGGAGGGAGTGTTGTACTAAGAGGTTGTTGGTGTACTGGGCGGTTGTGACTGGGAGCGAAGAGCAGGCTAAGGATTGCAAATATGTTCTAGAACAAGATGCCCTTTCCATGTCCACCCATGCCGGTACCCACTGACAGAGTCCGTAGTGGGAGTGACTCCAATAGAGAATGCTGTGAATATTTGCAGCCCAATAGTAGACCAAGAAATTGGGTAGTGTGAAGCCTCCCTGCGATTTAGGCTTCTGGAGGGCCATTTTATTTATTCGGACTGGGCGTTTGTTCCAAATAAAATCTGATATTGCCTTGTCGAGGGCTTTGAAAAATGACTTTGGAATAAAGGTTGGAATATTTTGAAATAAGTACAGACATTTCGGTAATGTGTTCATTTTCACAGTGTTCACTCTGCCAACAAGTGATAAAGGAAGTGATGACCATCTGATAAAATCCTGCTTGGTGCGCTCCAGTAGAGGGGTGAAGTTGGACGCTATGAGATTAGAATGTTTATGTGTTATCGTTATGCCGAGGTATAATAAACTAACCTACACTGTAACACGCAACACTTTGATGAACATTGTTACTCAGCTGATAGAGTTATACCCTTCTTGCTGTCTTGTCGCACAGAACTTGTAAGTCGCTTTGGATAAAAGCGTCAGCTAAATGACTAAATGTAAATGTAAATGTAACCGAAGCTGCTTGGGGAAAGCTTGAAGGGGAACCTAGAGGGGGGGATATTTCTAGCTAAGGAGTTTATGGGGAAAAGTTCACTCTTGTTTAAGTTTAATTTATAGCCAGAAAAAACACCAAACTCGTGTAGTATGTGATGGACACGTGGAAGTGTGGCCGCTGGATCCGCGATATACAACAGGACATCGTCCGCATATAGCGAGATTCTTTGTTCCTGTCCATTTCTAATGATGCCTTGGACATGGCGGTCCATGCGAAAGGAAATAGCTAGTGGCTCGATCGCTAGTGCAAATAGTAGCGGGGAGAGAGGGCAACCCTTTCTTGTACCGCGTTGTAGGGGGAAATATTCCGAAGTCACATCATTTGTTCAAACTGATGCCACTGGAGAGGAGTATAAAAGTTTGACCCAGGACACAAATTTCTCGCCGAAACCGAATTTCTGCAGAGTATAGAATAAATAGTCCCATTCAACCCGGTCAAAGGCCTTCTCTGCGTCTAGCGCAACAACGACCTCTGCAACGGGAGACTCGGTGGAGGAGTAAATTATATTCATAAGGCGCCGCAGGTTGAAAAAAGCCATTCTATCCTTCACAAAACCAGACTGATCTGGATGGATAATACTTGGTATAACGGATTCCAGTCGTCGAGCGAGTACCTTTGCCAAGATCTTTGCTTCATTGTTAAGGAGAGAAATAGGACGATATGAGCCACAGTCTTTCGGGTCCTTATCTTTTTTTAAGAGTAGGGATATTGAGGCTTGATAGAGAGTCGGAGGAAGCGAGCAGGATTGAAATGATTCCTCAAACATTGAAGCCATAATGGGACATAACTGGGTGGAATATTTTTTTTAAGAATTCCACTGGGAACCCGTCTGGGCCTGGGCTTTTCCCACTCTGCATCATGGTTAAAGCCTGTTGAATTTCATCAGCGATAATGGGCTCTTCCAAAAGCGTCATTGAATCATTGTCTATGACTGGTATATCCAAATTTGCGAAGAAACTATTCATGAGAGAGGGGTCTTTAGGGGAATCGGAGGTATATAGTGAAGAATAAAATGTTTTGAATTGACCATTTATTTCCAATGGGTCCGTATAGATCTCTCCAGTGGCAGAGTTAATTTGCGTGATCAAGTTCTGAGCGGTGCTGTGTTTTAGCTGTAGTGCCAGCACTTTACTAGGTTTGTCACCAAATTCAAAAAAGGACTGGCGTGATTTGAGTAGAAGCTGCTCAGTATGACTGGTGGAAAGGAGGTTAAATTCCGTCTGTAGAGTCACTCTTTCATTATAAAGTGAAGGTGTCGGAGAAACTGAGTATGAATAATCCAATTTAATAATTTGGTCTGAAAGTTCAGTGCATCTGCTGTTGCGCAGTTTATTACGTCGAGCACAGTTAGAAATAATTTCTCCACGGAGAAAAGCTTTAAGAGCTTCCCAAATGATGGACATAGACATGCCAGAGGTAGAATTTACCTCAATAAAAAATGTGCTCTTAGTGGACAGGAACGACGAAAATGAGTCCTCAGATAGCAATAGTGGATTAAGTCTCCACGGCCTGAATGATGGACATTTGTCCGGGAAGGCTAGCTCTAAGATTATTGCTGCATGGTCTGAAATAACAATGCTATCGTAAGAGCAGGAACGCACTTGAGATAGAAATGTGTTGTCAATAAACAAATAATCAATTCGAGAATATGTATGTTGAACTGGTGAAAAGAAAAAGTACTGTTTGGCGGTGGGGTGAAGGATGCGCCAGACATCTGAAATACCGTATTGCTTCAGGAAGGACACTATGGCTCTAGCAGTCTGAGATTGTGGAGCTGGATTAGATGATGATCGATCTAAGGCTGGGTTAAGAGCACAATTAAAGTCACCTCCCATAATCAGTTGATTAGAGTTCAGGTCGGGGAGTGAAGACATAAGTTTATTGATGAAATGCGTGTCACCAAAATTGGGAGCATATACGTTGACTAGGACTACCTTTGTGGAATAGAGAGTTCCTGAAACTATAATGAATCTGCCATTAGGGTCAGAGATCACATCAGATGGAGTAAATGGTGTGTTTTTGTTAATCAGAATGGCTGTTCCTCTGGCTTTGCTCTGAAAACCAGAGTGGAACACGTGACCTACCCAATCTCTGTGTATTCGACGGTGATCTACTCGCCGGAGGTGAGTTTCTTGCAGAAAAGCGATGCCAAAGTGAGTAAGGATCCTAGTACGTTTCAAGGGGTTATTTACACCCTTCACATTCCAACTAATTATGTTAGTATTGCCCCCTGACCCCTTATTAGGATTAAACACTGGCATAAGAAAGTGAAAAAATATTCATGGCAGAGTGGTGGTCCAGGGTGCTTACAATTAAAGATGAAAAAAAGTGATAAGAATAGAGACAAAAAACAATAAACAAAAACAAAAATAGACAAAGATATTCACTGTAAATATTAGCAATGAAAAACAAACAAACATAGAACGCCCTCTCACGTCCCCGTGGGGCGTGACTACTCACAGCCATAGTAACACTGACTGTGCAATGCACATACTTTTAAGAGTTGTACGTACCGTAGGTTGTTTTAAAGCTAATGTACCTCTAAAATGATAAACACTCTCTCTAGCCATGACATTTTTTTAATGTTGCTTGGTAATTTGTTTCTTATTGCCAGAAACATAATTTGTGTAGATTTGAATTTGATTAAGTCAAGTCCATGAATTTTAATGTTTGACTCTTTACAAGATCTAAATATCTACCATGATGTACTATCCGTATGGCTCTTTTTTGTAGTGTGCATATCTTTTGTAAGCTGCTTTTATAAGTATTTCCCCAGGTTTCAACACAATATGATAGATATGGTACAATGAGTGTGCAATATAATGTATATAGAGTTTTCTGATTCAGGATATATCTAGTCTTGCCCAGTATACCAATACTTCTCGCTAACTTTGAACACAAATATTTTATATGGGGTTTCCAGCAGAGTTTGTGGTCTATTAAAACCCCTAGAATCTTGTTTGTATATACTCTCTAAATTTTTACATTATCAATTTTCAGTTGAGGATCAGTGTTTATTTTACAATTTCCAAATATCATGAAGTTGTTTTTTTTCAAATTGAGTGATAACTTATTTGTGTCGAACCAACCTTTTAATTTGTCCATTTCTTTGTTTGCCACTTCTAAAAGCTGCTGAAGGTCATGCCCCGATCTATGTAGCCTACTACGAAGCCATTTCCATGAAGTTATAAAAGAAATGTGTATTTCCGTAATAACCTACAGATACAGCTGGGAAAAGTCCAGGAACAGCTGTTTGCCTGCTGTTATGACGTCGCTTGGCATGGTTAATGTTAACAATGACCAGCGGGGGCGCTCTCATACAGCTGGTGACAACTGCCCGACGCGCCGGCTTTTGTTCATTCATTGGAGGAGCTCCGCGCTGGACTAAGCTCGAGTTCCATTCAATTCCATTACAGCTGGTGACTTCATTCATAGGATGCTACAACGTCCTACAGTATGTCTACAGACTGCATGAATGAATGTTGCTGAATTAAAGAATGAATAAGTTAAACGTGTCAATTCAGCAGTCAAAGTGTATATATTAAAACGTGTCAAATCTAACTTCATTAGATGGCCGACGTACGGCTCTCTTTTCCATTCATTTCATCAAAAGAAAGCGTTAGTGTAATGCTTCTTGGTAACAATAAGTTTGTGTACGCAATGTTGCTGAATAAAATAATTAAACCGTTAAGACCTGTCGAATTAGCAGTGGAGGTACCAGGTGGGCTCTATTTATAATGATATATTTTGTCTAGTACCGTGGTCGAGTGGTTTATCCCCATTCCTTTCAAGCCGACGCCCGGGGTTTGATTCCCAGCCTGTCAAATATTTATATATTTTTTTATTATTTATAAAATGAAATTGCCCGCAACGATGTGTGCATAATACAATAGTAATAATATATAATAAGAATCCAACCAATAGAGCGACATTGTGCAATAAACAAGTAAACAAAGTAGGGCATATCGGCATTTGTACATGAGTTATTCTGAGTCAACTTATTGTCTGTTGTTGCTACGCAACTTCACTTGACTTGAAAAGACTTGATACCTCCCCCCATGCCCAACGATTAAAAATTTACGTTATTAAATGTATATATATTAATTCATTTTGCGCGAATCCACACTTCATTTCCCAGACCCACTTTGTTTTGAAACAACCAATCACGTTGCGCGATAGCACGAGCGATCCACAGTCAGTAATAATGTTACAGCTGAGTTCACGGCGAAATGTAAAATGCTACCCAGATTGTTGCGTTTCGTTATAAAAACTATGCGGTGATAAACAAAAAACGAATCGCAGTATGCAAAACCTGCGGTTCGAGGATCACAGATGAAGATGCGCAACGTCCAACTTCGTTCGACACTTGAACAAAGCTGCACAAATATCGGTAAGTGAATGAACGAATGAATGAAAACTTTATTAACAGATTGCAGAATGGGTACAATACAGTACAGCTCAATATACACAATTGTTAAGGGGATGCAGACCAGAGAAAGACTTTCGTCTTGTTTACATCAGGGTCCCCCATAGTAACTTGGCTTGCTACAGTAGAGTTAAATCAATGAGCCAGTGTGCTAACGTTATCATATACTCTCTTTTTTAGACTCTTTTTGTATCACAAACAGTACTGTATTTGTAAATCTGGTATGTCATAAATGTATAGATGTAGCAGTACTGTATCTGTATGTCATGTATGTCATGTTATGATGAATTGAAAATGGGGGACCCTGATGTAAACAAGACGAAAGTCTTTCTCTGGTCTCTTCGCTGGACTGAGACGTGACGTGATTTTAATTATAATATGCATGATGTTTTGTTTTGTACAGGCAATAATGAAGAAGTTCCCTGGAAGGAAGGATGTCTCTTTCAGGAAGGGTCCATCTGGACATCTACGGCAGGACCCCGCTGAGGAAGCAAGGGGATCAAAGATCTTCTCCTCTTCTCTTCCTCCTCTGCACCAGCCCAGCCTGCCTCCACTGCACCGCTACCTGCAGCCTCCTCTGAACAAGCCCTCATGAAGCTACAATGTGAGAGCAGAGTATTTAGCTTCATTATGATAAACAGCAACCTAATTATCTGCACCTCTACCTGCAGCACGTCTACCTGCAGCCTCCTCTGAACAAGCCCTCATGAAGCTACAATGTGAGAGCAGAGTATTTAGCTTCATTATGATAAACAGCAACCTAATTATCTGCACCTCTACCTGCAGCACGTCTACCTGCAGCCTCCTCTGAACAAGCCCTCATGAAGCTACAATGTGAGAGCAGAGTATTTAGGTACCTTGGTCGTGTAGTGTATCTTGTAGACCAGGCCCATTGCAAGTTGCTGTACTCTGTCGTCTACTCTAAGCCATCCTAGGTTGTCAAAGTGGGCAGGGGTGAGGTGGGTTCTAGGAGTAAGGTCAAGCAGTAGTCTGACCAGTTTGTTTTGAGATGTTTGTAATTTTGTTTTTAGCGCCTTTGAGGTGCTTTGGTACCATGAGGTGCAAGCATAGTCGTAGTACCCCTGAATGAGTGCTCCTGCCAGAGTCTTCAGGGTATTCTTGTTTACCAGAGAGGAGATCCGGTACAAGAATCGAGTTCGTTGGTTGACTTTTTTTATTACATTGGATGCCATTTTGTCACAGGAGAGATTAGCCTCTAGGATGGAACCCAGGTAGGTAATTTCATCTTTCCTTGTGACAATATTGTCACCCACTGTAACTGAGAAGTTACAAGTTGTCGAACAGAACTTGTAAGTCGCTTTGGATAAAAGTGTCAGCTATTTTCTTTTCTATTTTTTTTTTTATATCCTTTATTTATCCAGGAATGTCCCATTGAGATACAATATATCTTCTTCCAGGGAGTCCTGACCAACACGGCACACAACAAGTTTCAACATAAAAACAAGGGCATTAAACAAAAAACATACAAATCAAATACAAATATAGAAGGCCATTTGTGCAGTCGCAAGAAGCATAATCACATCAGCAATAATGCGTGATCCACAGAGTCAAACGCTTTAGACGGATCAACAAACAATGCTGCACAGTTTTTTCTTGTCTAGTGCTTCAATTATGTCATTTGAGACTAGCATAGTCACTGAAGTACTATGGATCTGAAGCCTGACTGAAACTCGTTAAGAATATTATGGTCAGCTAGAAACTTTTTCAGTTTGTTTACAAGAGATTCAAAGACTTTGGCCATTACAGACAATCTGGAAATAGGGCGATAACATTCTGCACTCGCACATACACAAACGCACTTTAAGAAAATAACTTGTTGTGATTGTCCTTGTTTTCCGTCCGTATAATATGTAATGGGATCCTATTCCAGTATGTTATGGCTCTATACATTGCTATATAAATGAAGATTATTATTATTATTTACAAATATAGAGTAAAGGAGGGGTTCCTTTACAACTTCCTTGGGGAATAACACACTGGAGTGTTACCATATTTGACATGGAACCATTAAATACAACACATTGTTGTCTATTAGACAAGTAGCTTCTCATCCATTCCATGGCAGTGTCTTCAAGCCCATATGTGTGTAATTTCAATAATAATAGGCCATGATCTATGATGTCGAAAGCTGCACTGAAATTCAAGAGCACTGTACCCACAACTAACTTCCTATCGATCAGTTGTAGCCAGCTATCTGTAAGAGATGTTAAAGCAGTTCCTGTAGAGTATCCTACTTTGTATGCATGTTGGAAATCAGAATTAATGTTGTTTTCGTTGAAATACTTTTGAAACTGCTTGAACACAATTCCTTCCAATAACTTACCTATTACTGGTTTTTCACTCGTTTTCCAAGGCTGAGGAAAGACCCTCGATTCAAAACATAAATTAAATATATGTGATAGTGGCTTAGCCACACATTTTGCAGAGATTTGTAGCAGTGTTCCATTCAGATTATCAACACCGCAAGGTTTATCTGGTTTAAGTGATAGGAGGAGCTTTTCAATATCATTTGGACTTGTGCATTTAAATTTAAATCGGCATTTCTTGTCATACATTATATGTTTTTTAATTACAGAGTCTGACAGCTTACCACTCATTGGCAACATTTGATTTATAATTGTGTTTACCTTGGAAACAAAGTAATTGTTGAAATGAGTTGCAATGTTAAATGGTTCATTCAATGTTTTCCATAGTCTCTTACTATCCCCTTTACACTCCTCCAATCTGGTTTGATAATAATGTTTTTTCTTCTGTAATTGTATTCATTTATAAATGTATAACTGTTGATTGATATGCACTGTCCCTGATCAAATAAACTGAGTAAACTCAAACGAAACTATTGTTTTATTGCACAATCGTAGCGGGCATTGTAACGTTTGGGGTTTTGCGAGAGAACCAGTGTTGCAGTGAAAGATTAAACAAGTGAGAGAGACAGATGGACAGAATGAATTAATGAAAACTTTATTTAACTGATTGCAGAATGGGTACAATACAGTATGGCTCAATACACACAAAATGTTTAAGGGAATGCAGAGCAGAGAAAGACTAGCCTGCAGTAGGTGTGACATTGGATTGGCAACCCCCCACACACACCATTGAAATGCTAATTGTTGGGGGACCCTGATGTAAACAAGACGAAAGTATTTCTCAGGTCTGCACCCCCTTAACAATTGTATGTATTGAGCTGTACTAAGCTCATTGAGCTGAGTAATATTATTGGCAAAACTTAGCCTGAAGTATATAATTAGGTTGCTGTTTATCAAAAAAAATGAATTATCATAATGAAGCTAAATACTCTGCTCTCACATTGTAGCTTCATGGGGGCTTGTTCAGAGGAGGCTGCAGGTAGACGTGCTGCAGGTAGAGGTGCAGATAATTAGGTTGCTGTTTATCATAATGAAGCTAAATACTCTGCTCTCACATTGTAGCTTCATGAGGGCTTGTTCAGAGGAGGCTGCAGGTAGACGTGCTGCAGGTAGAGGTGCAGATAATTAGGTTGCTGTTTATCATAATGAAGCTAAATACTCTGCTCTCACATTGTAGCTTCATGAGGGCTTGTTCAGAGGAGGCTGCAGGTAGACGTGCTGCAGGTAGAGGTGCAGATAATTAGGTTGCTGTTTATCATAATGAAGCTAAATACTCTGCTCTCACATTGTAGCTTCATGAGGGCTTGTTCAGAGGAGGCTGCAGGTAGACGTGCTGCAGGTAGAGGTGCAGATAATTAGGTTGCTGTTTATCATAATGAAGCTAAATGTGACTCGACGTGACCAAACCCGATTTGATCCGGTGAGAAACAAGTGCCAGAAAAGGAACAATTGTCTTGCTCTTCAGAAAATCGAAAAAAATCGAAATCTGTTTTTTTTTACATCTTTGAAATGTCAATAATGTGTTCTCTTATTTGCTCTTATTTGCAAACTTAAATACAACTTGTAAATGAGGTAATTATTGTTATATAGTTCGACAGTATTGTCTCTCAATACTGTGGAAAAACTACAGGTGAGGGGATTTACGTGTGGGTCTGTCAGCTTAACAGGTACTTAAGAGGTGTTGAAACACACACAGCCAAACGCTCTCCTTTCTTAGCAGGGAGAAGAACAATGTTTATACACTTTATCTTAATGTTATAAGTTATAGCAACGCAACAAACGCAGTGTCCTGTCCATATAAAAAAGATTAAAAAAAAACGCAAGTCCGCGCGGGTGTATTGTCATTAAATTAAACAACATTAAAACACATTTAGAATGTCACGAATTTGATGAGCGAACGAATTTAATTCGGGTGAATTTATTGCAACCTAATGGTATAAGAAGTAAATTCATTCAATAGGGAAACTCAAAGAAAATAACAAACAAGTTATTATTATTATAGGACGCGCTGGCAATTCATTTGATGACAAGACAAACGTCTTTATGGGTCTGCATCCCCTTAACAATTGTGTGTATTGAGCTGTACTGTATTATTGCAACTTGGCTTGAATCCGCAGCAATAAGCCAGATAAACAAAATTGTATTAACGCGCCTCGTTAAATCCTCCGCCGTTTCCTCTCTCTCAGTGCTCCACTGTCCGGCTGGCTGCTCTGCCTGTCTGTCTGGCTACTCTGATCCAATCACATTCAGCGTTTCTCCCCCCCACCCACAGTCTGCGAATCAGAGCAGAGTAGGGCGGGTTTTCACGGAATGGAAAGTCTCTTTGCTTGTGAAGAGTGGCAGAAACCTTTCACTACCACACTACAGAAGGTTAACCCTTTCACTGCCACACTACAGAAGGTTAACTTGATTGATTGATTGAAAACTTTATTAACAGATTGCAGAATGGGTACAATACAGTACAGCTCAATACACACAATTGTTAAGGGGATGCAGACCAGAGAAAGACTTTCATCTTGTTTACATCAGGATCCCCCATTTTCAATTCATCATAGAAAATAATGTTATGAATGCCCGAAAACAATTTGTGATGTCACAGTATGATGTCATAATCAAACATTCTAGAACATTTGTGTATCTATTCAACAATTATCTCACAGCTACAGAAGGTTAACCCTTTCACTGCCACACTACAGAAGGTTAACCTTTAAATCTAAACATCTAAATGCTTATTGATGTAGCCTTTCCTTCAGCCAATACCTTGACCCCCAACATTACATGGCTTATGTGAGGCTTCCAACAAACCTTTCACTACCACACTACAGACGGTTAACCCTTTCACTACCACACTACAGAAGGTTAACCTTTCCTTATAATACATTTACATTTAGTAATTTAGCTTTTAGACTTACAAGGCCAATACTTCAACTGCCACAACAACTTGCCACAAGACAGAGTCATTGCCATAACAAAAGAGCCTGATGCAAGGTGTTAATGTCCCCAGAGAGAGGGGGGCCATGGAATACAATGCATTCTGGGTAGGGTTGTAGTTGATTAAATCACAGGTGTGAACCTCTCCACAAGTTCGAAGACCATTCATCTCTGAATGCGTTTACTGATATCTCCATGATTCATAGGATGTAGCTTGAAAAATATCCCACCAAAATGTTCAAGTGATGGCTTATTTTTAAGGTATGAATCTGTACTTTCACAATATGTAAAAAAATAAATAAATGAAGATCCCTCAACATGACCCTGAAGTCCATACCTGGTCACAAATACTCTGCTCTCACATTGTAGCTTCATGAGGGCTTGTTCAGAGGAGGCTGCAGGTAGACGTGCTGCAGGTAGAGGTGCAGATAATTAGGTTGCTGTTTATCATAATGAAGCTAAATACTCTGCTCTCACATTGTAGCTTCATGAGGGCTTGTTCAGAGGAGGCTGCAGGTAGCAGTGCATTGGAGGCAGGCTGGGCTGGTGCAGAGGAGGAAGAGAAGAGGAGAAGATCTTTGATCCCCTTGCTTCCTCAGCGGGGTCCTGCTGTAGATGTCCAGATGGACCCTTCCTGAAAGAGACATCCTTCCTTCCAGGGAACTTCTTCATTATTGCCTGTACAAAACAAAACATCATGCATATTATAATTAAAATCACGTCACGTCTCAGTCCAGCGAAGAGACCAGAGAAAGACTTTCGTCTTGTTTACATCAGGGTCCCCCATTTTCAATTCATCATAACATGACATACATGACATACAGATACAGTACTGCTACATCTATACATTTATGACATACCAGATTTACAAATACAGTACTGTTTGTGATACAAAAAGAGTCTAAAAAAGAGAGTATATGATAACGTTAGCACACTGGCTCATTGATTTAACTCTACTGTAGCAAGCCAAGTTACTATGGGGGACCCTGATGTAAACAAGACGAAAGTCTTTCTCTGGTCTGCATCCCCTTAACAATTGTGTATATTGAGCTGTACTGTATTGTACCCATTCTGCAATCTGTTAATAAAGTTTTCATTCATTCGTTCATTCACTTACCGATATTTGTGCAGGTTAGTTCAAGTGTCGAACGAAGTTGGACGTTGCGCATCTTCATCTGTGATCCTCGAACCGCAGGTTTTGCATACTGCGATTCGTTTTTTGTTTATCACCGCATAGTTTTTTATAACGAAACGCAACAATCTGGGTAGCATTTTACATTTCGCCGTGAACTCAGCTGTAACATTATTACTGACTGTGGATCGCTCGTGCTATCGCGCAACGTGATTGGTTGTTTCAAAACAAAGTGGGTCTGGGAAATGAAGTGTGGATTCGCGCAAAATGAATTAATATATATACATTTAATAACGTTAATTTTTAATCGTTGGGCATGGGGGGAGGTATCAAGTCTTTTCAAGTCAAGTGAAGTTGCGTAGCAACAACAGACAATAAGTTGACTCAGAATAACTCATGTACAAATGCCGATATGCCCTACTTTGTTTACTTGTTTATTGCACAATGTCGCTCTATTGGTTGGATTCTTATTATATATTATTACTATTGTATTATGCACACATCGTTGCGGGCAATTTCATTTTATAAATAATAAAAAAATATATAAATATTTGACAGGCTGGGAATCAAACCCCGGGCGTCGGCTTGAAAGGAATGGGGATAAACCACTCGACCACGGTACTAGACAAAATATATCATTATAAATAGAGCCCACCTAGCTATCTACACAAAATATACACATTGACTGCTCCATTCGACAGGTTTTAACTGGTTAATTATTTTATTCAGCAACATTGCTTTAGACATGGTATGGTATTTATTTTAGACAACAAAACATACAGATCGTTATACAGTATACTGTGTAGGACGTTGTAGCGTCCGTCTAATGACTTTGCGCCTCCTGGCGGCATAAAATAGAACAGCAGCCTGGGTTCCTAATTCATTTCCACGACGTGATATAACCGTGCTCACGTCGCGGCAAAGCGCCCTGGAATACTAAAAGCTTCATCTGTAACGTTACTAACTCTGCAATTCTCAAAACGTAAGCCTATTGTTGGATTCTCGTGTTATCAGCCAGTAATCTCTCTGTTGTTCCATGAAGTCTGCGTTGTGTTTGTTATTTCTTACTCATCTTACTGGCTGTCACACTCTATCTCTCCCGTTAATACATCCGTAATCCGAAGAATCAACACACTGGAAAAGTGATCTCTTTCCTTAGATCGTGATGTTTATTCCATAAACATAGACTCATAACAAGATGGAAATGGTTTGAATTGTCTTAGAAAGTCTTTTCTCATATCAGCCCGGTGATTCTTGCTGCCTAGTCTCGTGGCCTCCCCTCCCCCTCCTCTGGGTTTGAGGGTTGGGAGCTCAGCTCCTGACTTGCTGTTAACGCGTCTGCGTTTCTGGTTAATCTGCTAGTCTGACTCAACCCGGAAGAACCCCCCAGCTATAAAGTGTATTTCCCTAGCAACGGCCGTTAGCCATGGCAACGACGCTGTCTACGTCTCTTGCAGTGGTGAATATTCATGGGAGCCAAGGGAAGCCAAGCTTCCCCATTTTTTTTTTTTAAATTTAAATTAAAAATATTTTTAATTTTTTTTTAAAGTTTACAACAATAAAAAAATAATTATTTTTCATCTCTGTGTTATAATAATTTTCTCCCTCCTGGAGAAATTAACCGAACAAGCTAAACTTCGCCCACTCTCTCTAACACTGTCACTGTGGCCCATACTCAGACTCTCACAGTCTGCCAGCCTGGAGGCTCACGAGATAAAGTTGGGAACGGGGTTAGGACGCTAGGCCGCTTTTTTGTTTGTTTATTCATCCTATTACCTCATTATTAGCCAATAAGATTCAAGCTGGGTTGGGCTTAGCTCCTAAACCTTAACACGCCCCCAGCTTGGTTCTCTAGGTAGGGGAATATATCCTAATTTCGCGTCTGGCCCAATTAAATCACATTAAAAGCAAACGTGACCAAACGTCTTCGCCTCGAGGGCACTTTGGTATATGCAATGAAGCATATAGCACTTTATTAGCACCTTATTTTTCGCCAGCAGCACAGCACACCACTGTGGATATTATGATTTAACAAATCTATCTGTCCAGGAGGATCACCACATTGGCCAGGTAAGCAGCCTATATAGGCTAGCTTGATTTCTAACTAACGTAACCAAGCTAGCTTGGTTGTAGCCCCTTTCATGACTGCGATGCAAGCCACTTATTCCTCCATAGTAGCCAGGTTAATTTGCACCACCAAGCACTGCTTAAAAGCTAGCGGTGGGTCCACAATATATCAGATATAAATTTCAAAGGTACCCAGCGTTCCATTAGGGTTTCACACACACACGCGGCAGGGTTTGAAAGCTTGGCGTTGCTAATAAACATTTTAAATAATTTTTATAAACTGGTCAACACTGCTCAAAAACGAGAAGCATGCAGCTGCAGAGCTCTGAGGACCGCTCAGCAGCACCACCCACCCAATGGCTGAATTGCCAATGGCTGAATTGGAGTATTGCACTGTGCGGGCACAGCTGTGAGATCCGCGCGAGGCCAGAGGATGTACATACTCTATGAGTAAATTAACTATACTTTTGCTCACCAGTGATGCCGGTAACGCGTTACTAAGTAACGCGTTATTGTAATCTGATTGCTTTTTCCCGAAAATAGTAATCTAACGCGTTAATCTTTAAAAGCCAGTAATCTGATTGCAGTTACTTGTCCAAGTGGCTGTTCGTTACTATTTCGTTACTATCTCATCATAAATTCATAATGCAGGCGGAATGCAGTATTTTATTTCGTTTTCGACAGTCAAAAATACATTTTGAGCTGTTTCTTATTTGGGAGTGACGTGGTGTGGCAGTGAAAGGGTTATACAAGAATGTGTCCCGCGGCGTGACTGGACTCTCTGTCTGTGAGTGACTCTGCTTTGGCCCAATCACATTCCCCATCCACAGTCTGCGAATCAGAGGCAGAGTAGGGCGGGTCTTCACAGCACGTCATGTGACATATGCGCCAATCGTGTGACAGCAGGGCTCCGTTGCATTCGTCTGAGAATTCCACCCCAAAACGCTTGTCTAAACGAAGTGAAACCGCAAGAAGACTTTTGCGGTTTCTGTTCAGACTTCCACCCCAAAACGCTCGTCTAAACGTAGCCTCAGTCAAAATACTGTCTACCGCTAAAAACAGCACATCCAATTGCATTGAAAGCATCTGGAATCACAACACTAGCCGACGCTTCGACTAGGTACAGGAGGACTCGGAGGCCAGCCAAACAGCAAAAGAGAGAGATTGTTTCTTTCCCTATTGATTAATGTATATTTGATGGTGGCAGAGCAAAAGCTCTTATTTGCCAGATTTACAGTTAATTTACATGTTAAAGAGAGACTGATTGTATGTTTATAGAGAGACATTTATAAAAACAATTTAATAGTTACAGTTGATATAATTGAATAGTTCAGCCTGCATTTGTTAGATGTGAATGGATACACTGGTTTTGTAAAACCACTGGCTGGCTGCTCTAATGCTGTGAGCATCATAGACTGTTGCTTTACCATACTTGATGGTACAGAAGCTGAAGCACTAGTTTAACAATTTACGTTATGTGCAGAGAAACAAGTTAAAAACAAGTTATGCACTTTCAATAAAGCGTTTAAAAAAAACTGTTGGGGGAACGACGACGACTTCGTAACCTAGTTACTTTCAAAGTAACTAAGTTACTCTGATAATCAAGTAATCAGTAAAGTAACTTGGATTACTTTTTAAAGGAGTAATCAGTAATCAGTAATCGGATTACTTTTACAAGTAATCTGTGGCATCACTGTTGCTCACACAATATCTTGAATTAATGCGTTTTTTATTTATTTCGAACATACATTGAAAATAAATAATAATAAAAAACAAGTAATAAACATTAAAATACAAACAAGCAGGAGTAGGATGAAGTGTAAACGTATGTATTCCTACCCCCTTGATTGATTGATTGATTGAAAACTTTATTAACTGATTGCAAAATGGGTACAATACAGTACAGCTCAATACACACAATTGTTAAGGGGATGCAGACCAGAGAAAGACTTTAGTCTTGTTTACATCAGGGTCCCCCATTTTCAATTCATCATAACATATGACATACATGACATACAGATAGACAGTATTCAGTATACCTTCACACTCTATTATCTTATGCAACTCATATTCACTCCACAAACTGAAATATACATACATTGTTGAATGAACAGCCTGTTTCTTGAAGTTAGACTCTCCTCTAAATTGTAACCCCCCTCTCTATAACAGAATTTTTGGATGTTACCCGGGACTCCCGGGAGTGAATTGTTTCGTGCTTTAAACATGATTTGTGCAGTCTTAAATTCAGCCAGGTCCCAGAGTTTCATGGCATGTGATTTAAAAAATAGTGTGTTTGTGTGTTCCAGATATCCTACCTTATTGATAATCAAATCAAAATGGGCTGGACACGTCTTCTTTAAACAAGTCAAGAAAAAACATCACAATAAGTCAAGAACAAAACAAGAACACCATAAAGTCCAAACAATTTTAAATAAATATATGATTCCACAGACATAACTTTGACCACAAGACCACCTGACATAGAATAGGCATGTATAATAATGTATAATATTGCTGGCTGTACAATACTGCTGTAAAATACTGCTGTAGGCCTATAATACTGCTGTTCATATCCAGTATATACACATATTTACATTAAACATAATATTCACCATTCCTTAATTACCATCATACCCACATCACATAGACTGTAGTGTATAGCATAGCAAAAGTATACCGTTACCTGGACCATGGGGACATTAACGTGTGTTCACTGAAAAAAAAAGGTTGCTGGATTTACTTGATTTTAATGTGTACATTGGTTCCACATGATCAGAATATGTCCAACTGACACTTTTCCTCGTTCTCCTGACTTACTTATTGCTTGTGAACCCAACATATTTCATTCACATTAAGATTACTTAAAATAAACATGTTGATTCAACATATTTGTCGTTACAGTAAACACAATTTAATTGTGTAATGTTAACATACTTGAATTATGTTCAACACTAACTCCAACTTGATTTCTTAATGTAAATCTAACTTCATTTGTTCAAGTTAACAAAACTTGATTTCTTAATGTAAATCTAACTTGATTTGTTCAAGTGCATAAAATCTTACATGTTTTGGCATTGACAAAAAAGGCAAAGAGTCAGAGTTATGTACCAAAAATTAAAAAAAAATTATTGAACAAGTAAACAACAGCAGTGGATAGTATAGTCAATATATAATAATAGATAGTCAATGTTTCTAAAACTGTTCTGGACCTTAAATGGGTGGCAGTTGTATGTTTTGTTTTAATTCTCTTTTAATTTAGTTGTTTAAAAACTCCTGGTACGTTAGTATGATAGAAATGTGTGTGTATTTTGCGTGTATGTGTCTTGGTGTGATCAAAATGTGTGTGTATGTTGCATGTATGTGTCTTGGTGTTATACAAATGTGTGTGTATGTTGTGTGTATGTGTCTTGGTGTGTTTGAAGCTCCGCAATGTAGTTTTGGGAACAAAAACATGACCTGTAGTATAATGTTTCAGTGGTTCTCTATAAAGTGCATATGCTCACTGTATATTTAAAAGGCAAATACAAAATACTGTGAACTGTTACCACAAACAAATGAAATTAAGGGAAAAAAACTACTGTTGATACACATCTGGTGTAAGATTAAGTAATGGATGAAGATAAATACAAAATACAACAAGTAAACCCTGCATCGACAGCATATAACATAGGGGCCCCCCAGGGCTGTGTTCTGAGCCCCCTCCTCTACTCCCTGTACACACATGACTGCGTAGCACAGCGGAACAACAACACCATCATCAAATTTGCTGATGACACAGTAGTGGTGGGCCTGATCTCTGCCAACGACGAAAGGGCCTACCTGGAAGAGGTAGAGAACCTGTCACAGTGGTGTCAGGAGAACTGCCTCTCCCTGAACGTCAGCAAAACAAAAGAGATGATTGTGGACTTCAGGAGGTCGGGGGTCAAGGACTACAGCCCCCTCAGCATCGACGGGGCACCAGTTGAGAGAGTGAACAGTTTCAAGTACCTCGGAGCCCACATATCCGAGGACTTGACATGGACCACACACATTGACAGTGTTGTGAAGAAGGCACGACAACGCCTCTACTTCCTCAGGCGCCTAAGGAAGTTCCAAGTCAGTCAGAAGATCCTTAGGAACTTCTACTCATGTACAATAGAGAGCATCCTGACCGGCAACATCACCTCCTGGTTTGGGAATAGCACTGCACAAGACCGTAGCAGACTACAAAGAGTGACACGTTCAGCCGAACGCACAATTAGAGGGGGGCTTCCCACCCTCCAGAACATTTACAACAAGCGGTGCAAGGGGAAGGCTAAGAGAATTATTAAGGACTCGAGCCACCCGAACAACTGCCTCTTTGAACTGCTGCCGTCAGGCAAGCGATACCGGAGTCTTATGGCGAGCACAGAAAGACTCAGAAGGAGCTTCTATCCCCAGGCCATCAGGCTGCTAAACGAACAATAATCGCTAAACGAACAATAATCACTATGCAACAACCATCAAATGCACACAGCACACACACCCACACGCACACACTCACTCAAACAACAACACACTGCAGCACCCACTCTCCACACTTTAGATCACACAAACACACTTACACTTTATATTTATTGATAAAGGATTTGCACTACAACTCGTACACCTACTGTGAATTGTACCTAAACTGCACCTCGTCCATTTATGCCTTGCACTATATAGTATTGTATATTAGTACACTGCACAGTATTGTATATTGTATGGTAACTACGTCTACGAACATTGTACATATGTCTAAACTGAACACTGTGACCTCTTTTTTTACTTCTAATTTTTACTATGTTTTTATTTCATACTTACCTTGTCATGCACAGTCTCTGGAGCGCAACAGTAAGAAGCATTTTGTACAAAAGTATTCTGTACTTCTGTATGACAACTATTAAAGAAACTTGAAACTTGATAAATACTGCTGGGAATGTAACAGACACTATCAAGTAGGTCCAAGCTTTTGCATCACTACAGATTAAGGCATTCTTTAACAGCATCATAAATCAAATCAAATCAAATTTATTTATAGGGCCCGACAACACACGTTAATGTCCCCATGGGCCGTACAGGTCTTCTTTAAACAAGTTAAGAAGACAACATAACAATAAGTCAAGAACAGAACAAGAACACCATAGGGTCCAAACATTTTTTAGATGAATGCAAATAAATGAAAGAATGCAAGCACTCCCAGACATACCCCACGCGAAGGTAAGGAAAAACTCACTAAAACCTAACAATAGGGAAAAAAGCTCCACAGGCAATGTGGAGGAGAGAAACCTTAGAAGGGCCGTTCAAGGGGGGATCTCCCTTCTTAGATGTCGGTGATAGTAGTGTTGCAGACGGACAGTTGGTAAGCATGCACTCATGTGTGTAGTGAAACACAGATGAGTGCATGCAATAGCAACTGTACATTTTGAAAAATTAAAGATAGAGTTGATAGCGGATCTATTTGAAGCACAGGGGCGGCGCAAGAGGGTCACGTCCTCCCCGTCTTAGTCACGGGACATTCAGCACTCCGGTCGTTGCTCAGGGACAGCCGGAGACAGGGGGAAGGGGGGGTGGCACAGAGAGGGTCGCGAACTCCCCGACATCATCGCGGGACATCCGGCACTCCGGTCACCACTACGAAACCTCCGAAGACAGGGGGGCACGCAGAGGGGGTCGCAATCTCCCGGCCTTCGTCACGGGACATCCAACACTCCGGTCAACACTCCAGGACAGCAAGTCATAGGAAGACAGGGAGACGGGACAGGCGTTAGACAGCTCATGAGATTGTAGTAGGCGGACATAGCAATAGATACAAGTGGTAGGCATATATGTGAATGGAGTAGATATATGAAGTAAGCGTATTATGTGAATAGAATAGAAGTACTTAACCCAGCAATGAAACCGCGTTGACTGTTAATCTGTTAACAGTCTGTTAATCAGTTGACAGGACCACGGACAGACGGCGGTGAATAACTGATCCAATGCCTCGGAGGTGCACGTAGAGCAGTCACTACAAGCTTGGCCAAGACCCCGAGGCATCCATCACCTTGGTCAGCGCCAGGAGACGGGTACTCAGAGAGAAGGGGGAGGGAGAGGGGGGGGGGGGGGAGAGGGGGGGGGGGGGGAAGAGTTAGAGAGTTCCCATGTTTGTGGTGCTGCAAAGGAGCAGACATGTAGTACCCTGTAGTGCCATGTAGTACCCCGTAGTGCCATGTAGTACCCTATAGTACCCCATAGTGCCATGTAGTACCCCGTAGTATCCTGTAGTACCCTGTAGTGCCAAGTAGTACCCTGTGGTGCCATGTAGTACCCTGTAGTGCCATGTAGAGCTGTGTAAGCCATGTAGTACCCTGTAATGCCATGCAGTACCAAGTAGTACTCTGTGGTACCATGTAGTACCCTGTACCCTAACTAAACTACCCTATAGTAAACTACCCAGTGGTACCATGTAGTACCCTGTACCATAACTAAACTACACAGATTAATCTAAAGGTCAGTCCCCGACCAGGTGAGATCAAGGTAGGTTGAAGGAGAGAGAGAAAAGATGAGTCTTAAGCAGGGATTTAAAAGCTTCGACAGAGCAGGCGCCCCTGATGACGGCAGGTAATTTGTTCCACAGGTAGGGAGCGCGGTAGACAAAGGCTCTGTGGCCGGCGGATTTCTTTTTAACCCTAGGGGTCGATAGAAGCCCCGCATTTTGTGAGCGCAGAGCACGAGCGGGCGAGTATCGGGAGATGAGATCAGATAGATAGAGCGGTGCAAGCCCATTTAAAATTTTGTAGGTGAGGAGTAGCACTTTAAAGTCAGAGCGGGCTTGGATAGGAAGCCAATGTAGGGCGGACAAAACTGGTGTGATGTGATCAAATTTTCTAGTTCTAGTTAGTATCCGTGCAGCCGCATTTTGCACGAGTTGAAGATTTTTGATGCTTGAATTAGGTAAGCCTGAAAAAAGTGCATTACAGTAGTCCAGACGTGATGAGACAAAAGCATGAATCAGGGTTTCAGCATCAGCCAGAGTTAAAATGGGGCGTATTTTTGCGATATTACGAAGATGGAAGAATGCAATTTTGGTGACGTTTTTTATATGTGCATTAAATGAGAGGGAGGAATCAAAAATGACTCCGAGGTTTTTTATGGTGGAGCTCTGGGATACATGACAGGTATCAAAGTTGAGGGAGATGTCCTGAAACAGGCCTCTGTGGTTTGGGGGGCCAACAATTAACATCTCAGTTTTATCTGCATTAAGGAGTAGAAAGTTTTGCGACATCCATTTTTTGACGGCAAGCAAGCAGGCCTCAAGGTTTTGTAGTTGGGAGGAATCATTTGGCTTAATAGGTATATATAATTGGGTGTCATCAGCGTAAAAATGAAAGTTTATGCCAAATTTGCGTATGATATCGCCGAGGGGTAGCATGTAAATCGAAAATAGCAACACATTACACATTAAAACACATTTAGCTGGTTAGTGTTTGTCCTTGTATTTAAAGATATATCCATTAATTATGAATTGATAGCACTAGTACATTTCCATAATGTTTTGAATTGTTAGTGCAGTAGATCTTTTTATTATAATTATAGATCAGAGCTTTAATAATGTAACTAATGGTCTTGATTTGTCACTCTGTGCTCAGTGATGCACAGTGATCAGACTATATATGCATCACTGTGCCTCACTGCATCACTGAGCATGCACAGAGTGACGGTTACCATCTTGCTGGACTTTTACTTTTAAAACAACATTGTCAATATTACACTTACAATACACTTAATGTAGATCTATATTTTTTACTGTATTTATATTAGCATGTACATACATTACATAGGAAATGTGAATCCCGGACCGTATTTTATTTTATTCTTTATTCTTAGGCAATTTCTTTCTTCTTATTTGTGATTTGTTTCGTCTACCTAAATGTTTACTGTGAGCAATTTTTAGTGCCAAATTTCCCTCGGGATGATTAAAGTATTTCTATTCTATTCTATTTATGTTACAGGGTTAGGTGCTGGGAATGTAACAGAAACTATCAAGTAGGTCCAAGCTTTTGCATCACTATACAGATTAAGGCATTCTTTAACAGCATAAACAGGATTTAAAAGGCAAATACAAAATACTGTGAACTGTTACCACAAACAAATGAAAATAAGGAAACAAAACTACTGGTGATACACATCTGGTGTAAGATTAAGTAATGGATTAAGAGAAATACAAAATACAACAAGTAACTTGAACTTACTTGAACAACAAGTAAACCCTGCATCGACAGCATAGGTAAATACTTCACCTACAAACATAATACTGTTCTGACAGCACATCAGTATTGGTGTAATGAAGAGATTTGCTGAAAAATAGAAAAACTTTAAGTGCGTAGGTTTATAAAAAACAATGAAATAAATTATGTAATAGCAACAGACGGCGAGGTGGTGCAGGTTTGATTGAGACATTTTGATAGCAGGTGATCTTAAAGGAAAACTCCAACATTTTGGGAAATTAGCTTATTTAACATCTTCCCTGGAGTTAGACAAGAAGATATATAGCTTTTTTGTCTCTCTGCATGCTTTGGGCTTAGGGAACGCCTGGATCGTTAGCCTAGCTTAGCTTCATCACTGGAAGTGGGGCAGACATCTAGCCTAGTTCACTACAGTTAGGAAATATACTCCAAATACAATCAAAATACAACTCCTAAACGTTCCTGTAAACATGTTGTGACCTGTGTATTTACCATGTCTCCAAGTCACACAAGTCACACGAGTCTCCCAGTCACACAAGTCTCCAAGTCACACAAGTCTCCAAGTCACACAAGTATCCAAGTCACACAAGTCTCCCAGTCACACAAGTCTCCCAGTCACACAAGTCTCCCAGTCACACAAGTCTCCAAGTCACACAAGTCACACAAGTATCCAAGTCACACAAGTCTCCCAGTCACACAAGTCTCCCAGTCACACAAGTCTCCCAGTCACACAAGTCTCCAAGTCATACAAGTCTCCCAGTCACACAAGTCTCCAAGTCACACGAGTCTCCAAGTCACACAAGTCACACGAGTCTCCAAGTCACACAAGTCTCCAAGTCACACAAGTATCCCAGTCACACGAGTCTCCCAGTCACACAGGTTTCCAAGTCACACAAGTCACACAAGTCTCCAAGTCACACAAGTATCCAAGTCATACAATTCTCCCAGTCACACAAGTCTCCAAGTCACACGAGTCTCCAAGTCACACAAGTCACACAAGTATCCAAGTCACACAAGTCACACAAGTCTCCAAGTCACACAAGTCTCCCAGTCACACAAGTCTCCAAGTCACACAAGTCACACAAGTCTCCAAGTCACACAAGTCTCCAAGTCACACAAGTCACACAAGTCTCCCAGTCACACAAGTCTCCAAGTCACACAAGTCTCCCAGTCGCACAAGTGACTTGGAGACTTGTGTGACTGGGAGACTTGTGTGACTTGTGTGACTGGGAGACGTGGTAAATACACAGGTCACAACATGTTTACAGAAACATTTGGGAGTTGTATTTGGAGTATATTTCCTGACTGTAGTGAACTAGGCTATGTCTGCCCCACTTCCAGTGATGAAGCTAAGCTAGGCTAACGGTCCAGGCGTTCCCTAAGCCCAATGCATGCAGAGAGACGAAAAAGGTATGTATCTTCTTGTCCAACTGTTACATCCCAATGTATATATTCCCCAGTGTGTGTCTCCATGTGTGTGTGTTCTCCATTTTGTTTCCTCCCTCCAGCCATTGTTCCCTTCCCCATTGGTCCCTGCCAGGCCAATCCTTCCATTATTGCAACACAGCAGTGATTGGTGGATGGCTTTCCAGACTCCAACACTCAATCCACACCACCCAATCATGGATCACCCCACACCTGTTAAAACATGGCTTCTCACTTCAGTCTCTCTCTCTCTCTGGCATGAGGCTAGGCATGTTGTGTTTTTGGTAAACCTGTAAACTTTGACAGTATTGCATCTCGTTTATTGGCCTTTGGTGCTTAGTAGTAATTTCCTTGTGTGTGTATGGCCACAGAGAGAGCATTGTATAGTTATAGTTTGTTTTTGTATATATTCTGCCTTTGTTTCTGTATAATTAATGTGTTTTTCTCTCTTTCTCAGGAAGCACAGATGGGGTGAGCTGCCATTTCCTTTGGACATTGTTTTCTCCTGTTTTGGTTAGGTAAGAGTAGTTTAGGTAATGTAATCTCTTTTACCATAGATTAGATTGTGTTTATTTGGAGTATAGTGGTGTTTGTTTGTTGTTTTGGCCTGGGCTCACCCCTGAGCTACATGTGCTTCCTTTGCCTCTATTCAATAAATATCATTGTTGTTTACAAACCTGGTCCATCTTTTCTGTCAACCAACTGTTATGTTACAGCCCTTTACCCTTAGACTCACAGGGGTCGTAACATAAATGGGGGCTCTGCCTGGATCTTGTAACCCGTGTTCAATTGTTGGTTGATGGATTTGGTGAACTGTGTTTGTTTACACTTGTATAGTTATTAATTAATTTGTGTAAAAATGGCATTTGTGTAAGAAAAAGATAATGGCAATTAGTACTTTTGATCTGGGGAAATTCTTGAGCAATCCTACTTGGGAAGCGCTAGATAGCTGCCGCAAGGCAGACTTAGTGGAGATTGCCACACATTTTCAACTCTCGGTTCAACAAAAGCATCTTAAGCAGGATATCAGGTGTCTTGTGGTAGATAAGCTGTTGGAGCAGGGGACGCTTGTTTTACCTGCGGTCTCTGATGAACATGCAAGTCCTCCTGGTGAACTTACAGAAGCACCGCCTTCTGAGGAGCAAGCCCATGGTGCTGAAAAGGCAGGTGTGAACGTCACATTGCCACATTTTCACTTGACCTCTCCTGTGTCAACTGGGTCTCGAGAAGGGGCCCAGGTCAAGGTTAGAATAGCCCGTCTCCAGATGGAGGCTCAGGAGAAGGCACAAGCACGTGAGGCGGAGTATCGGCTTCGTAAAATGGAGCTTGAGGCGGAAAATGAAAGGGCTATTAACATCCGTAGGTTGGAGCTTGAGGTGGAAAAAGAGCTCAGACTGCGGGAGTTGGAGCTGGGAGAACAAAGGAGTGGATCCAACTCTGCTACACCGACTCCTCCACAGCTTATTCATCACACACTTTTGATATAAGTAAACACATTGCTTTGGTGCCTCCGTTCCGAGAGACCGAAGTTGATACTTATTTTAATGTGTTTGAGCGTATTGCTGCTTCATTGCGCTGGCCAAGAGAGGTCTGGCCTTTGTTGCTTCAATGCAAATTGACTGGTAAAGCCCAAAAGGTTTGTTCAACACTTTCCCTAGAAGATAGTCTATTGTATGATACTGTGAAGGCTGCCATCCTTCGTGCATATGAGCTTGTGCCCGAAGCTTATAGGCAGAGGTTTCGTAGTCACAAGAGAGCTGTCAACCAGACCTTTGTAGAGTTTGCTAGAGAGAAGGGAACTCTCTTTGATAAATGGTGTGCAGCAAGCAAGGCCTCAGATCTTAACTCTCTCAGAGAACTCATTCTATTAGAAGAGTTTAAGAATCGTTTGCCAGAGCGTATTGTAATTTACCTGAGTGAGCAGAAAGTGTCCACTCTGCAGCAAGCTGCTGTATTAGCTGATGAGTTTGCGCTAACCCATAAAACTGTGTTTGTAGATAGGCGTGACTCGTTTCTCCCCCATGATTTCTCTCAGAGACCTTCTGTCCCCAACCATTCAGAATTCACACACCCCCGACCAAAAATGTCACCTCCACGCTCAAAAGAGGAGCGGACATGTTACTACTGTCATAAATCTGGTCATTTTATTTCTGACTGTTTAACATTGAAACGTAAGCAGCAACCGTCCTCTCAGAACTTTAGGCAACCCAAAGGGGTTGGTCTGATTAAAATGGCACCTGATTCCGATCAACAGATGCACAATGATCAGGATGTTCTCGATCCTTGTTTCAGGCCATTTACTTCCAAGGGTTTAGTTTACTTGACAGGGGATCCAAGAGATCAGTGTACAGTTCAGATCTTACGAGATACTGGAGCCTCACAATCCTTTATCCTCTCTGATGTACTACCTCTGTCTGAGAAATCTTCCTGTGGTTCTAGTGTCCTAGTTCAAGGTATTGAGATGGGTTTCGTGCCAGCCCCGTTACACTGTATTCATGTACAATCTGATTTGGTCACTGGTTTCTTTAAAATAGGGGTGAGACCTTCCTTGCCAGTTAAAGGCATTTCCTTTATCATGGGAAATGATTTAGCTGGAGGACAGATGAACGCTGTGCTGGAAGTGTTGGATCACCCAGACACAGATTCTCTGCCTGATGACTTGTCACAGAACTTCCCTGAAGTTTTTTCTGCAAGTGTTGTCACTCGGGCTCAATTGAAAAAGAGAGGTGATGAAATTAATTTGTCTGACTCTGTTTTTGCTTCAGCTTTTGTCAGGGAGGAGTTGCTGGCTCCAACTTCTGATACCGCTGACAAACCACCGACTCATAGTAAGGTACCCCCACAGACAACTGTAACTAGTTCCGACGCATTGAAGTTACCCGTTACTCGTGAAATGCTAATTACTGCCCAGAAGGCTGACCCTTCTCTTGCAAAATGTTTCTCTTCTCTTGAAACAGAACAGAGGAGAGAGTTGCATTCTTATTTTGTGGATGAAGGAGTTTTGATGCGTACATGGAGGTCCCATGGTACTAGACTGGCAGAGCATGCACAATCGGAGATAGGGCTACCAGATCAGGTACCAGACTGGAGCACTGTTTATCAGATTGTTGTCCCTGCAGTTTATCGTCAGCATGTACTGTTCTTGGCCCATGACCACCCTTGGTCTGGACACTTGGGAGTCACTAAAACATACAACAGAATACTTCAACATTTCTTTTGGCCCGGTTTGAAGTCCGATGTAGCACAGTACTGTCGTACCTGTAGTACTTGTCAGATCACCGGAAAGCCAAACCAGGTAATTCCACCTGCTCCCCTCTGTCCTATACCAGCGGTCGGTGAACCATTTGAACATGTCATAGTTGACTGTGTTGGTCCGTTGCCAAGGACCAAAGCCGGCAATCAGTTTTTGTTGACAATAATGTGTACCGCCACCTGTTTCCCTGAGGCTATCCCTCTTCGCAGAATTACAGCGCCTGTAATAATTAAGGCTTTGACGAAGTTCTTCTCCACGTTTGGACTGCCTAAGGTAGTACAAACGGACCAAGGCACCAACTTCCTGTCTAGGTTATTTGAGCAAGTGTTACAGTCCCTGGGTATCCGACATATAGTGTCCAGTGCCTACCACCCTGAAACTCAGGGGGCTCTAGAACGTTGGCATCAGACCTTAAAGTCCATGCTGCGTAAATATTGCTTAGACATAGAGAAAGATTGGGATGAGGGTGTCCCCCTTGTTCTATTTGCTGCGCGAGAGACCATACAGGAGTCTCTTGGTTTCAGTCCTGCTGAGCTCGTTTTCGGGCACACTGTTAGAGGGCCTCTGAAAGTTCTTAAAGAACGGTTCATGTCAAAGGGTGCCAGCACACCCACTAATGTTCTAGATTTTGTTAGCCAGTTTCGAGAGCGACTGCATCAGGCGTGCTCTCTCGCAAAAGAAGCGCTCTCTTCTTCCCAGAGAACTATGAAACGGCACTATGACGAGAAAGCTGTTTCTCGATCTTTCCAGCCAGGTGATAAGGTTCTAGTCCTGTTACCTATCCTTGGTTCTGCTCTTTCCGCTCGTTTTTCCGGACCGTATGCAATAGACAAGAAGATAAGTGATACAGACTATGTGGTTCGCACCCCTGATCGTAAACGTCACTCTCGTGTTTGCCACATCAATATGCTTAAACCATATTTTTCCAGAGATAGTGTGCAGGTGAAGACCTCAGACCAGACAGCCGGACTGGCCGTCTCTGCTGTTGCCTCAACTCCAATAGTTCCGGACTCTCCTGACGTTAGTGGTGAGGACGTAGATGGCTTGGAGTTGCGCAATGCAGCCCATCAGGGTGCTAGATTGTCCAACACTGAGATGTTATTGAACCTGCCCACTCACTTAGCACACTTACCTGAGGAGCAGCGAGAGGACATCACGGGTTTGATTCAGGCCTACATGGCTCTGTTTGGTGATGTTCCCTCCTGTACTTCTGTATTGGCCCATGATATTAAAGTTAACAATGCTGTGCCTATCAAGCAACATGCATACCGTGTTAACATCACCAAGAGGGCCATGATGCAACAGGAGGTTGACTATTTGTTAAAACATGGTTTAGCCAAGCCAAGTTGCAGTCCCTGGAGTTCACCTTGCTTGTTAGCTCCCAAATCGGATGGAACTCCTAGATTTTGTACTGATTTCCGAAAGGTAAATGCTGTCACCGTGCCTGATTCCTTCCCACTGCCCCGCATGGAAGATTGTATTGACAACCTTGGATCTGCCACCTATGTTAGCAAACTAGATTTGTTAAAGGGTTACTGGCAGGTCCCTTTGACCCCCCGTGCCTCGGAAATCTCGGCGTTTGTTACTCCTGACAATTTTTTGCAATATACTGTAATGCCTTTTGGAATGCGTAATGCCCCGGCCACTTTCCAGCGACTGGTGACCCTAGTCCTGGCTGGTGTTCCAAATTGTAATGCCTATCTCGATGACCTGGTTGTCTATTCGACCAACTGGCGTGACCACATGACAACCTTGCAAACTGTCTTTGACCGCTTAGCTGGAGCCTCCCTGACCCTTAACCTTGCCAAGTGTGAGTTCGGCAAGGCTACGGTTACCTATCTTGGTAAGCAGGTAGGACAAGGCCAAGTGCGTCCGGTGGATGCAAAAATATCTGCAATCACAACTTTTCCAGTGCCTACTACTAGGCGGGAATTGCGTAGATTCCTTGGGATGGCTGGGTATTACCGTGGTTTTTGCCGGAACTTTTCTTCTGTCGTCACTTCTCTCACTAGCCTGTGTAGCCCGTCCAAACCATTCATTTGGACAGCTGATTGTCAAAATGCATTTGATAGTGTTAAAGCTCTCTTATGCAGTTCCCCTGTTCTCTCTGCTCCAGATTTCTCCCTGCCGTTCCAGCTGGAGGTGGATGCCAGCGGGGTGGGAGCTGGAGGGGTGTTATTACAGGAAGATCATGATGGTGTCAGTCACCCGGTTTGTTATTTCTCCCGGAAATTTAACAAACATCAACTAAACTATTCCACTATTGAAAAGGAGACTTTGGCTATGTTGTATGCGTTGCAACATTTTGAGGTGTATGTCGGTTCGAGCGTATTACCAGTGGTAGTATACACCGACCACAACCCATTGGTTTTTCTGTCGCGGATGTACAACCACAATCAGCGCCTCATGCGTTGGGCGCTCATAGTGCAAAATTATAACCTCAGCATAAAGCATAAGAAGGGGTCTGATAATGTGTTGGCGAATGCTCTGTCTCGTAGTTGAAATCTCTGTTGCTGTCGACTCGTTGTCTGTTGCTGTCGACTCGTTCTACTGTATATTGCTGTCGACTTGTTCTATTTTGCTGTCTACTCGGTCTATGTTGCTGTGGACTCGTTTTATGTTGCTGTCGACTCTTGCCGTCAAGTGTGGTTGTTGTGCCAACTGCTAGTTTTTTTTATAGCTCTTTGTTTTGGAGTGCATGTTAACTCGGAGATGTTGAAAAACATGTTTAGTTGGTGTTAAGTGTCAAACATGTTTTTGTCTTATGTATGGGGGTGTTACATCCCAATGTATATATTCCCCAGTGTGTGTCTCCATGTGTGTGTGTTCTCCATTTTGTTTCCTCCCTCCAGCCATTGTTCCCTTCCCCATTGGTCCCTGCCAGGCCAATCCTTCCATTATTGCAACACAGCAGTGATTGGTGGATGGCTTTCCAGACTCCAACACTCAATCCACACCACCCAATCATGGATCACCCCACACCTGTTAAAACATGGCTTCTCACTTCAGTCTCTCTCTCTCTCTGGCATGAGGCTAGGCATGTTGTGTTTTTGGTAAACCTGTAAACTTTGACAGTATTGCATCTCGTTTATTGGCCTTTGGTGCTTAGTAGTAATTTCCTTGTGTGTGTATGGCCACAGAGAGAGCATTGTATAGTTATAGTTTGTTTTTGTATATATTCTGCCTTTGTTTCTGTATAATTAATGTGTTTTTCTCTCTTTCTCAGGAAGCACAGATGGGGTGAGCTGCCATTTCCTTTGGACATTGTTTTCTCCTGTTTTGGTTAGGTAAGAGTAGTTTAGGTAATGTAATCTCTTTTACCATAGATTAGATTGTGTTTATTTGGAGTATAGTGGTGTTTGTTTGTTGTTTTGGCCTGGGCTCACCCCTGAGCTACATGTGCTTCCTTTGCCTCTATTCAATAAATATCATTGTTGTTTACAAACCTGGTCCATCTTTTCTGTCAACCAACTGTTATGTTACAGCCCTTTACCCTTAGACTCACAGGGGTCGTAACACCAACTCTAGGGAAGATGTTGGAGTTTTCCTTGAAGATGCCTCAGCGGTGCATAGAACAAGTGGGCCCAATGTCTATCACTGTCTGTCTGTCTCTGTTTGTTTCTCTCCGTCGGTCAACACGTTTTTAGCTAATTAACATTTTCAACATGCTTTCACTGAAAGAGCCTGTTTTTTAGAGCGAGTGCCTTGTTTGAAAGTTTACCTCCATCCAGTTCCATGAAAATCTTTTTGACTACCTCAAAGGTGTAGCGGAGCTGCGAAGGGTAGCTGAGGTTTAAGGCATACATCAGTCCGAACAGCATTGCAACAGCTAATGCGCCATTATCCAGACCTTCCAATATCTTGATGCCTTCGAGGATAATTCCTATGTTCTCTGATTCGTCACTTGAATCATGATCTTTAAGAACATAAATCCCCACAGTGGTGTCTTCGATGGCCTTGTTGATGACATCTTCATCCATACCCTGTAGAAAACAGACAAAGGTTAAACAAGGGCTAACACCTTATATTGATTGATTGAAAACCTTTATTTATCCCTGACGGGAGATTCAGATGTCCATTACAGCATAACAGCAATTTAAAAACAGTAAAAACAGTTAATACATAACATACACTTATTAGTATGTGTTAAAAACAAGATGGACAAATACATAGGGATAAAAAGAGCTAAAATAAGGCTAAAATAGAGCTATAAGTGGTGAAAAGAAAAATAAACAAGTCCAATCATGATGTTAAATAATTTTATTATTATCTTCCGGTTTAGTGTTAGAATGGAGTAGGTCGCATGTGACACAGCTGCTCACCTGTTATTTTTTTTTTTCGTTTTAAAAACATATTTATAAACCATTAATGCGTTTAAAACTTGACGCATATATCAACTGAGACTATCAACTAACTATATTGACCAAAAGAATCGAGATGAAACCAAAGAAAACCACAACGAGTCCAAAAACAGTCGTAGAGGTCCCGCCGCAGGAATCAGGATTCGTACGGCAGACAGCAGAAAATATAGACTTGACAGTGGCCGCTTCAAGTTCAACCCCATCAAACACCGCCGCAGACACCAAACATATCATCCGGAAAATGGAGGAAATGGGGAAGACAATGGAGAAGAGAATGGAGGAAATGGAGAAGATAATAACGCAAAAAGTAGATGCTATTAAAGAATCTATTGAAGGCAAAATTGATGCGCTGAGAGCGGACGCCGACGCACAGATTAAACGCACCGAGGCTCTGGAAACAGTAATGGAAGCCCACGAATTTTTTTTCGCTCGCATCTACAAAGAAGTAGAGGTTAACAACGTTAACCTAACTGCGGAGATGAAGGGAAACTACAAAGAAATCAACACGGAGCTCAGCGAAATAACGTTGGAGCTTAAGCGAATCAATGAAGAACAGAAAGCCAAAATATTCGAGATGGAATATCAAAAACGCAAGCTGAATATTCGTATAGTCGGTCTGGACGAGTCAGTGAGATGTACAAACCCTGAAGAGTTTGCCACAGAATTACAGAAAATCTTGGGAACAGAGATCCTTCCTAAAATACCAGAGGTGGAACAGTGCTACAGATTGGGGTCCCGCTCCATTGGCAATAACGCTAAGCCCAGAGTGATATTGGTTATCCTGCGCCAAGTCAGAATAAAATAAATGATTATTCGTGAAACTCGCAGGATGAAAGGCAATCTGAAATACATGGATGTACCAATACACTGCTTTGAAGATTATTGTCGTGATGTAGTGGAACTGCGTGCCAAGTTCAAGACAGTGATGTCTCAACTATACCTGGAGAAATACAGACCACTACTAACATACCCTGCAATACTTCGCATTGTCGATAAACAAGGAGCAAGGGTTTTCCTCAACTCGCCTGAAGATGCAGCCAAATACTTGTCTGCACAACACGCAGAATAGTGTATAAATGGCCTTTTAATCTCTGTTATGCAAGGTCACCATATAGTACAATCTTTAATGAACCGAGTAAATGGGGCAGAGAGACCGACGTGCTCAGAGTTTTTGAATGCTTTCCCCCTCGGGTTTATATTATTGCGGTCATATTGGATTCAAGATTGGAACACTCCAGAACATACTGGAACATTCAAACAATGTAAAAATGACATATTGGAATAATCTAGAACATCTAAGCATTCTTTGATATAGGGAACATTCTGGAATATCAGCAATACGTGGTCAGTCACTCTACCAGAAGCCCCTCGGGGGAATAATCAACAGTATCTAGATGCAGAACCACAGAACCATCATAGCCGGCCGGCTGAGAGATCACTCTACACAACGATCATCGCCCACCCCGGTCAGGGGAAATGCTGCTATACGTATTTAAAAACTGTTTTTTATTAATGGGAAATATTTCCACTACTTCTCCAATTTATACTTTAGATGTTTAAGCATAGCAATGCTCTTTTAAGATCTAAGTTAATGTTCTCTTCCTTTTACTTGTTTTTTTTCATCCGCTCTCTCTGATTTATTGAGGCTCTCTCTTCAGTTCAATTCCTTCATATTATTCATGGGTTACTATAAATTACACAAGTTCATATAAAATGTAAGTGATTAGGGCATGACAATTGAAGCTTATTTTTGGTCTTTATTTTTATTTTTATCTCATTTAAATTTTTATTTTTATGGGAAAGTGGCCAAGCCACAGTCGACATTCTACTTATGGTAGAATTTAGAGTGTTAGATCCTATGGTATACATAGGAATGTTAAGGATAATTGGATCATTCTGGGATATCCGGTGGTGCAAGGGAGGGAGTCATACGCAAAGGTTGTGTTCATGGAACACAATCCTGTACGACTCTCGGTGGGAGGGAAGGGTAGGGGATTTTTATTTGTATATATGTATGTTTTTAAGCTCGGCTCTCAACGGGACCTCACTAGTGGGATGTATATCTATTATTGCCTCGCACTCTAGAAGCATTACCAAAAATTTAAATGCAACATGTATAGACTATGGCTAGTTTGAATATAATGATATGGAACACCGGGGGAATAAATAACCAACTCAAACGCAAAAGCGTGCTCACACTGATGAAAAAAGAACATGTGGACATTGCTTTGCTAAGCGAAACGCACATTCTAGGGAAAGACATAGATAAATTAGCGGACAACACATACCATAATATCAGTCACTCTTCTATTGGTACGAGAACTCGGGGTGTAGCCATAGTCGTTAAACGTAAGTTGAATATTGTACTAAAGGGAGTATGGTCTGATGTAGAAGGTCGGATAACTATAGCTAAGATTGAACATAAGAACAGGAAAATAGCGTTGATAGCGGTATACGCCCCAAATTTGTACGAAGAAGATTTCTTCACTACACTAACCAATGCAATGTTAGACATTCCCGATTACTCATTTATAATAGGAGCGGATTTTAATGCCATCTGGAACCCAAGGATGGACAAATCTTACCTCGCCTTTTCCAGCGAACAAAATAATTCATCGAAGGCATTAAAGGATTGGTCGAAGATTACAGGTGTAAATGACTTATGGCGGTTACTTAATCCCACGACTTGAAAGTACTCTTGTCGATCTGCGAGACATAATACACTATCCAGAATAGATTATGTCTTTGCATCACAGAGACTATTTGATAATTATGAAGTGGAAATGATACCCAACGCACTATCAGATCACTGTTATTTACTCCTTAAAGGTACATTTGGTATACTATCCTCCCGAGCCCCAAGATGGCGATTTAACTCGTTGCTGCTTAATAACAAGGAATTCATTACACAACTCAAAGAAGCTCTTATAGTATTCCAACGGGAGAATGCAAACTCGGTGCAAGACCCCAGAATAATATGGATGTCGGTAAAGGGAATGATCAAAGATTTCACGGATAGCTTTTCCTCCAAAATGCGCAAGAATCAATGCACAAAACTGGCTGAGCTGGAAACGCTTTACTCAACGTTATTTAATTCTCTAAAATACAACAACTCAACTCGACTAGAAAATCAAGTTAACGTACTAAAAATAGAGATCAATGCCATATACAGACAACAATCGGAAATACAAATACGCAGCACAAGACAACAGCAGTACTCCCATGGTTCCAAACCCAGCCACCTATTAGCCATGCGATTAAGAATGAATGCAACATTTGCAGATATAACTACCATTAGAGCACAACAAGTACTTGTAACAGACCCTGTAAAAATAAACGATACATTCGTATTCTACTCCGACTTATATAAATCAGAAACGACCTTCGATCAAAACAAAATGGACACATTTCTTAATCAAATTATTCTCCCTAAACTTTCAGAGGATGACGCTAAACAGTTAGAAACACCGATCACACTAGAGGAACTCAAGAAGGCCATAACCGCAATGAAAAGTGGTAAGGCTCCTGGAAGAGACGGTTTCCCATCAGAAATGTACCTTTCTTGTTGGGACATAATTGGCCCCTTATTACTAAATATGATCTTATACTCAGTCAAGGAGGGGAACTTCCATAAGAATGACAATATTGCACTCATAACAGTCCTCCTTAAAAAAGACAAAGACCCCAACGAGTGCGGTAGTTATAGACCTTTAAGCCTCCTCGGAACAGATATCAAACTGTACTCTAAGGTATTAGCCATCAGATTACAAAAGCATATGACGTCTTTAGTTCACCCGGACCAAACTGGCTTCATAGGAGGCCGCCTGATCACTGAAAACATAAGACGAATACTGCACGTACTTGATGCCGACAAGGAGGACACCATACCTAAGGCGATGCTGTCCCTGGATGCTATGAAAGCCTTTGACAGGCTGGAATGGTCGTATCTATGGGCAGTGCTAGAAAGGATGGGGTTAGGAAAAGGATTCATCGATATGATTAAAGTATTTTACAAAGACCCATCGGCCATGATTACAACAGGCACAATCATCTCCAAAATCTTTCCGGTATCACGCTCTGCCAGACAGGGTTGTCCTCTTAGTCCCGGACTGTTCAATCTATCATTAGAGCCTTTAGCACAATATATAAGACAATCCCAATCCATAGAACCAATCGTAATCAAGGGCACACAACAAAAAATAAGTTTATATGCGGACGATGTAATATTGTTCATGCAAAACACCAACACCACATTGCCTCATCTGCTCAAGTTGATTGAGGACTTTGGTGATTTATCGGGATTTAAGATAAATTGGCCAAAGTCGGCTTTCCTTCCACTTAACACCCCTGCAAAAAAAGATACAACCCTCCCAGGAGAGATACCGATGGTAAAACATTTCAGATGCTTGGGAGTGGAAATATTCCCCACCATAAAACAAACGGTGAAGCACAACTACACAAAAATCCAAAACAAAATCAAAGACGACCTTGATAGATGGGCAAAACTTAAAAACACAGTACAAGCATGGATATCAATAGTTAAGATGGATGTACTACCTAAAATCAACTTCTTCAGTTCAATGCTACCGTTACCCCCTCCAGAGGGTTACTGGAAAAGATTACACTCCTCAACATACAAATTTATTTGGAATAACAAACCACCACGTATAAAAAGATCCACCGCACAGAGAAATAAAGCAGATGGTGGCATGGCATTTCCAGATTTTTTCCTATATTTTAAGGCGTATACATTAAGTCCATTGACAACATGGTTTGACCCCCAAGCATTAGTATCCTGGAGAAAATTAGAAGAAAACATAGTAGCCCCACATAGACTGAAGGACATAGCATACACTAAACTACCAATCAAGCACTGCGATCCGGATATGGCGTGAATCACAAAAAAAAAATCCTAACCCACAAAAATGGCACAATCATACTCCCTTATTCAATAACAATGCACTCTTAATTGGAAAACGACCTATAAGATTCCCTATATGGGAAGAGCAAGGCATACACTCATTAGGGGATGTTTTTAACAAACAGGGTTTTTGTAGTGATAAAGAAATACGCAAAAAATGTAATCTCACCAAGTCCACATGGCTTTTTTACAAACAGTTAGAGCTATGTTTGAAGTCTCACGGTGTTCCATTAGACAGACCAATTGAACACCACAGATACCACAAATTCTTCTACGAAAGAGAGACATCGAGAGGTTTTGTTTCAGAATTTTATCATCAATTACTAACGTCCTCATATGAAACCCTCCAACTAGACTCTGTCTGGAGGAGGGATATACCAGACCTGGAAAATGACTTTGATTGGCAAGGAGCCTGGGCAAATGTCCGACTTACATCAAGGAACCCGGATCATCAACAAATCAATCTTAACTATATTCACAGGACATACTTGACTCCTATAAGACTGTGCCGAATGGGGCTTAAACAAGATTCCAAATGCACCCAATGTACAAATGGGGACGAAGGGACATTTATGCACATGTATTGGGACTGCTCACCAGTTAAGGCATTCTGGAAAGATGTGACCCAACAAATATCAAAACTCGTATCTTGGAATATACCTGTACACCCCTCGGTATTACTATTGAATGATGTTTTTGAGTTTGCAGTGAATCCACAGCTAAAGAGATTGGTTTTATCGGGTATCACAGTAGCCAAAAAGCTGATCGCATCACGCTGGTTTCAACCGGAAAAAATGTGCCGTAAAGTTTGGTTTCTTACATATCTCGATGTAATTTACCATGAAATATCTACAGCAAGAATTCTGGGTCTCAATGAATCCAAAATGTCAATGTGGTTAGAAGTGGTGGAGAGAATAAAAGCTAGCTTATAATGGTAGTGTCTGGTTAGGTGCGAGGGATAGTGGAGGTACTTCTCAAGGTGGGGTCCGGGAGGGGGGGGTTCGAGCTGGAGCATATGTGTGTAGGTTTTTTAGATAACAGGTATTAGGGGTATATCTTATATAAGACAACTAACTAAAATGTGATCTCATTGGATGTGCCCTGACAATTAATGCTTGTATATCTTATCGTGTGTTGTCATGTTTGTTTATATGTTTGTTTAAAAAATAATACAAAAATAAAATACAAAAAAAAATAATTTTATTAATTGGTTACAGTCCACAACCCAGCTCCTCCAGTCCACAGCAGTTAGCCCGTCCTGGCCCTGCCTGGTTGTGGAGCCTGATTGCCACCGGCACAAAGGACTGCCCAAAGTGCTTTGTGGTATGTCGGGGGGGGGGGGATAAGTCTGTGGCTAAATATGTCTCAGCCCTGACAAACAGACATACAGTGGCATCAATATAAACATAAAAGTGAAGATACTTTCTGTTACAATTAGACATGGGTCAGACCTTACTCTGCATGGACTACAAGGCCCAATGTCAATGAGAAAAGAAATAAGCACCGATTCATGTACATACCACATATTCTCGCACAAGGCTTTCTGGATCTTCACCCATGTAGATACACAGTCCCTTCAGGATACACTCTCGTCCAGCATCCATGTCATCACACTGAAAGGAACATTTCTTGATTAGTGTCTTAATTCAGCCATTGTGCTTTATTTTAAAGTCAACTACTGGTTCAAACTGTTATATGACTACATATTTCTCTGAGAATATAACAGTAGGATTCCTACGATGGCACAAGCCTTGCTGTGAGTAGTGTTGCACGGTATACCAGTATTGAAAAAGTAACGCTGCACTAGAGGTTTGAAAGCGGTACTATACCTCATTTTAGAGGAAACGTTCAAACTGAGACAAAAAGATGCAAATAGTGAAAGGAAAAAGATGAAAAATAAAAGCACTCATGGCCTCCTGTACAATTTGATTGCCCTCTTTACCAATCATTTGTGGTAACAAAAAATTAATTTCCATAGTCTTTCCTCAATAAAAGAAATCTTAATTCCCCCAAAACAGCCATAATTCATAACTTTACAGGTTTATCATGACAGTGGGACCAGTTAGCACATACATCAGCCATTTGTGCCATTTGTCTTTTGAGCTTTTCCCCTAACTGTCCTCCCCTCTTTTGGAACAGCTTTGTCAGGTTGTCAGAGTGGAGATCAAGCTGAGACAGGAACTTGGACTGAAGTGGCATGGTGGTGATTCTCTTGAATTCAGCATTGATCTGAAGACAGGTAAAAAGCACAGGAATCAGAATAAAATTGTTAGAGGGTAGAAAGCCACTGTTATATATACAGCCGATCAGGAAGGGGGAGATATAGCACAATAAAATATACAATCATATTAGCAATTTGACAATGGACCCAAGACTTCCCTTGTAACATTATCAACAGCAAATCCAAGATGAGATAAGCCATACCTCACTGACTTCAAAGAGAGCTGGCCACCTTGCCATGAAAGGCTCCACCATTGGTGCATCACGGACGACTTCAAGTCTTCTACTACAAAGGCGCCTCCCTCAAACTGAACAGTGACATCTCCTTAGCAAATGACCTCAATACCTTCTATGCGAGGTTTGATGCTGGTAATAACAACACCAGCTCACAAGCCACGGCAATGGGGGGGGGGGGGGGGGGTCGGCTGCTGATGGAGGCGCAGTGTTCAGGGTAACAGAGCATGAGGTGAGGCGGACCTTTAAAAAAGTAAATATCAGGAAGGCAGCAGGTCCGGACGGCATCCCCGGCCGCGTGCTAAAAGTCTGTGCCGACCAACTGGCCCCAGTATTCACTGACATATTTAACCTGTCCTTAGAACAGGCTGTCATCCCCACCTGCCTGAAGAAGTCCACTATTATCCCTGTACCCAAAAAATCCAAGCCTGCTTGCCTCAACGACTACCGCCCTGTAGCTCTCACCTCCATAGCCATGAAGTGCTTTGAGAAGCTAGTAAAGGGCTACATCTGCTCCTCCCTCCCCATCAACATGGACCCCCTGCAATTTGCATACCGCCCCAACAGGTCCACGGAGGACGCCATAGCCCATGTGCTGCACACAGCAGCATCACACCTGGACAAGAGGCAGGGGAACTATGTGAGAATGCTATTCATCAACTACAGCTCGGCATTCAATACCATAGTCCCCTCCATACTCATAGCCAAGCTCAGGGACCTGGGCTTGGGCTATGACCTCTGCCAGTGGGTCTTGGACTTCCTGACTGGCAGACCCCAGGTGGTGAGAGCAGGCAACTGCACCTCCTCATCCATCACCCTCAACATAGGGGCCCCCCAGGGCTGTGTTCTGAGTCCCCTCCTCTACTCCCTGTACACACACGACTGTGTGGCTCAGCGGAGTAGCAATACAATCATCAAATTTGCTGACGACACAGCGGTGGTGGGCCTGATCTCTGCCAACGACGAGAGGGCCTACCTGGAAGAGGTCAAGGTCCTGGCGGGATGGTGCCAGGAAAACAGCCTCTCCCTGAACGTCAGCAAAACAAAGGAGATGATTGTGGACTTCAGGAGGTCGGGGGTCAAGGACTACAGCCCCCTCAGCATCGACGGGGCACCGGTTGAGAGAGTCAACAGCTTTAAGTACCTCGGAGCCTACATATCCGAGGACTTGACATGGACCACACACATTGACAGTGTTGTGAAGAAGGCACGACAACGCCTCTACTTCCTCAGGCGCCTAAGGAAGTTCCAAGTCAGCCAGAAGATCCTTAAGAACTTCTACTCATGTACAATAGAGAGCATCTTGACCGGCAACATCACCTCCTGGTTTGGGAATAGCACTGCACAAGACCGAAGCAGACTACAAAGAGTGACACGTTCAGCCGAACGCACAATTGGAGGGGGGCTCCCCACCCTCCAGAACATTTACAACAATCGTTGCAAGGGCAAGGCTAAGAGAATCATTAAAGACTCCAGTCACCCGAACAACTGCCTCTTTGAACTGCTGCGGTCAGGCAAGCGATACCGGAGTCTCAAGGCGAGCACAGAAAGACTCAGAAGAAGCTTCTATCCCCAGGCCATCAGGCTGCTAAACGAACAATGAATGAACACTACACAACAACAACCACCAAACGCACATAGCACACACATCCACACGCACACACTCACTTTAAACAAACACACTGTAGCACCCACTCCACACATTTTATAGCACACACCCACTTTAAACAAACACACTGTAGCACCCACTCCCCACACTTTATATTTATGGATGAAGGATTGCACTACAACTCGTACACCTTACTGTAAATTGTACCTAAAATTGTACCTCATCCCATTTCTGCTTTGCACTAGATAGTACTGTACATTAGTACACTGCATAGTATTGTGTATTGTATATTATATGGTAACTCAGAACATTGTACATATGTCTATACCGAACACTGTGACCTCATTTTTCTTCTTCTAAATTCATGCTATATTATGTTATTATGTTATTTGATACTATCTTGTCTAGCACAGTCTCTGGAGCGTAACAGTAAGAAGCATTTTGTATGAAAGTATTCTGTACTTCTGTATGACAACTATTAAAGAACTTGAACTTGAACTTGAACTTGAACTTCTATGTGCGAAAGTCTTCTCCATCTTCAGTTACACAACATCTCTGTTGTTCATCTTCTTCACATCCAAGAGTAGATCTTTCTGCATGGCCTTCAGACTTTCCTCAGTTTCTGCTGATGGGTATGGTGGGCAGAAGTTAACCTCTGCTCTCTTGGCCTTTTTGACACCAAAGGCTGCACGCTTTCCTGTTGGTTTTTTTCTTAAAGAGTTCACCGTCACCTCTGGGCAGCCCAGTTGTCTCAGCTCTCTGCGGTAGTTACCCAATTTATATTTTAAACTCATCTTCCATGCGCCATATCTAGTGCTAGACCCCTTCTCAGTTAAACATGGATGTGCCTTGATAAGACTCTGGGCTGTTTGTTCCATCTCCGTATCACTGACATAGACTTTATACAGAACAATTTCCTGCACTAAACCATCAAGGATGGCTGACTTCAACTTGGGATCAGGGGTAAGTACACTGCCATTTTGACTATAAGCTAAATTTGCCTGCTCAAGTTTTATTTCAGCATCATAGGGGAACTTAGGCACATGGAAAACAGCAGGCCAAGAGGACCGTGAGGTCCTAAACTCAATTGATGGCAGTACATCTGTATCCACAGATTCAGGCACTTGAGAAGAAGTAGGCCAAGAGGACGTTGTAGACTCACTCGATGACAGTATATCTGTATCTACAGTAGATCCATCCGACGAGAGCAGAGAGGTATTTCCAGAGAAAGGACAGAGAGCTTGGGGGTTTAGGACTGGATATGTAAATGGGCCTTGACATATCCACAACTTTAAGAGTACCTTTGTCTTCTAGTTCTGAAATGGAGGTAAGGTTAAGGAAATCATTTCCAAACAAGGAGTCCTTAAATTGAAGTCTGAAGCTGCCCTGAAGTCCACACTGTTTCATCACTTCAATAACAAGGCCATCAATGGATGCATGGAATCCATGGGAGAGAGTCAATCTCTGAGAGCTGCCATCAGTCAAGATGATCTTAAGGATCACAGGAGTCACCATCTTCAAAGTATTTTACTCTGTAGACACACAAAAAAAGTTATTAGACATCAGACATCCATACATTTCTGATTTCAAATTAAGTGGTAAAAGCCTACTTTTCAAGTATTGAGTACAGTAAGTTTGTGAATGGAAACCAGACCTCTCTCCACTAACGTGAGACTACCTTTTCCCCAATAACCCCCATTCCCCCCTGATAGCACACCTTTTATGACAGACAAACAGTGACAGACCATGACAGTAACAGACAGTGAGTGAGTGACAAACAGACAGAGACAGACTGTGACAGAGAGTGAGTGACAGTGACAGAGAGTGAGTGACAGACAGACAGTGACGGTGACAGACAGTGACGGTGACAGACAGACCTTTTATTTCAATATGCCTTTTCAATGTCACCATGCGGGCTGATCAAATCTTGCAGTCAACCAGTGGATAAGTATCCAGGAGTTCACAGAGTGCCACAAAAGTGAATGTTCTTGTGGGTGCTGGGCTGAGTTCGAAGGCTCTATAATGCTCTCTGTACCAACCACAAAGCTCTTGGACAATGTAGAATACACTCTCTTGTAAAATGCAGATTTGATCAATTTCACTAAATTCAGGCAATCCCCCTTCTGCTCTGTGGACCACTATCATTCCCTTCCTATAGGTTATGCCATTGGTTGTCACACACTGTGCAAGTTGAACCTCAGTCGTGTCAGGGAACTTTTGCCTGATGACTTGTGCTATTTCCTCTTTGAGTAAGTCTACTGGTAGAGTGGATACAGCTGAGACCTATAGCTTAGGCTTGCTCAGACATGGAGAGCTCAGATGGTAAGCGATCATCTGATGCTTTGAGGCTAAAGAGAGGGGCACATTCTTGAAGCAGCTTGTGTGTCTGATAACCTGTTTAAAAAAGCTATGCTTAGCCTCAAATCGCATTGTCCACTGTCCGACAAGTGGACCAAACAGCCTAATCATCTGGGGGTAGTGCTCCAGATAATGGTGTTTTGGTAGCAGCCTGATGGCAGGGAACAACTCCTGGTATCTCTGCCTGTGCTCTAGGATTTTACTTTCTAAAAAAGCCAGTGAGTCATCACTATGTACAGGGGCAACTACAAGCTCAGTGATATCCTTCAGATCCATAAGAACAAGCCATGCAGGCTCATCTTCAGGTACAAGTGAACCAACCAAAAAAGGTAAGAACCGGAGCAAACTCCAATTTTCATGAGCGTTTCCTCCCACTGTTTTTCTGCTGGAGAAACTTTGCGACTCTACATGTTGTTTGTCCTGTCGGCCCATTTGTAGGAAACTTCAGAATGGCGCTGTTCAGATCAGCCAATGTGAAAAGCTTTCTGGATATAAGCACTCTTAAGCAATGAGCTATCTCTACAGGGATTATACCCTCCAAAAGGTCATGGGCAAGATCAAGTGGATAGTCAAAGATGACGTGAAAATGAAAGACATTATTTGTGAAGACGCATTCCCTTTTCACTCCACAACAAAATGTACCTGTATCTTGGGCTTGTTTGACATGGGCCTGATGGAGCTCCTTGGTTCTCAGACTGAAAGCACCAGATGCAACAGAATGTTGCTGAATATCACTGCTCTTTCCTTTGCAAAATCTGCAGTAGTCTTCCCCTGAAAAACTCTCCAAAAATCCAGCGACACTGTGTGCTCCTAGGTTGTCAGCCACTACACTGAATATTGTACCTTTAACTGACTCACCCAACAGTGGGACATAAACATCCAGCTCCTCCAAAGTTTTCAGATCTTGTAGAAGCGGTTCAAAGATTTTTGCATAACCATAGATTTTAACATCATCGGTTTTGCAGATCGATCGAAGTAGATCGATGTTAACGAGGAATGAGAACCCGGAGGCAAGTTAGCCAACACCCAATAAACAACACAAAGCTTATGCTTCTTTTGCGAGGTGCCAAGGGGGTTACAGGTTTCAAAGTCATCCACATACAAATTTAGGATGATAGTTGGCTTTTCTCCAGCGAGGAAACTATTACCCTTAAATAGGGAACCATCTCTTGAGGACTTGTACTGATATGTGCCTTCCTGTCTTTGATGGCACTCAACAACGTTATCAATGATATCCCTTCGACCCAACAGTTGCTGCAGGGACTTCAATAATGGGACATATTGGAAACTGTGCTTGTTTTTACGATCTAGAATGTATTCCACTGGCTCTACAACACTGAAGTTCTCCTTGTAATACTGCTTATGCAGATGTACTGTACTTAGGGGGCCACCTTTTTGTATGGACCTTTTCACAGGATTACCAGAATAAATTGCATTAACAGTTTCTCTAATTGTACATTCATCAACAGTGAGGTTTTTCTGATGAAATATGTCACTCACAAAGTCACAAGTTAATGGAACAGGTGCAGAAGAAATCAAATGATGGAGTTCCCCTAAAAACACATCAAGAGCAGTGCTTGGTACATGGACCAAATGCTCCAACTTCAGCAAAGCAGCTGCAAATCCTTGCTCTATGACCTCCTGCAAGTCCTCAGTATGAGAATGACTACTTGAAGGAATGGCAGTATCTGACTGCTCTACACACTCCTGACTATTTGCCTCCAACTCATTCAGAGATGCTATCGTAGTTACAATCACTCCAGGTTTAAAATCAACCAATGTGTGATGGCAGTGTTTTCTGTTTTTGTGTGACTTAAATGTGCCAGAAATGTTTGTTTTAAAGTCACAGCCTAAAAACATACAATCAACCGTCTCACTTCTTTTGAGATGTGCATTTATATGACAAAAATAATCATTCTCTGATGCTAAATCCCTGCAAGCACAAAGGCTGCAACTGAATATTGCCTTCTCTTTCTGAGTGACCCCAGTGGAATGGGTTTTTGTCATAATCACAGCACGGGCCTACTTCACTCCCCCTCCTTTTCCCCTCACGTCCTCCACACGCTCCTCTTCATCCCCCTCTCTATCCACTGCGCACTCCTCATCATCCTCTCTTTCTTCAGTCACCCCTTCCTTCACCCTCATACACCCAGCTGTATTCCATCCCCCTAATTCACACACGGGCAAGCACCCCGCTCTCCCCAGCTGCACCCTATCCTCCCCTGATGAGGGGACTATATCTACACCTCGACGCTGACCAGAAGCTGTCGTGGTATTAATTACTACTGTCCAGGTACGACGTCTCTGCCGAAAGCTCTACTGCTAGACACCCTCCGTGTATTGGCTTACTCTAACCTGTTTCTCTCCTGTGCCCCAAAGGACCGCCGTCCCTGTCTGGACGTCACCTGTTCCCGAAGAGGAACACCTAATCTCCCGCTGCCACCCAGCAGCTCCAGCGTCCCTGTCTGGACGTCACCTGTTCCCGAAGAGGAACACCTAATCTCCCGCTGCCACCCAGCAGCTCCAGCGTCCCTGTCTGGACGTCACCTGTTCCCGAAGAGGAACACCTATTCACCCGCTGCCACCCAGCAGCTCCCCCGACAAGCACCAGGACCGCTTGCTCGCTCACTGCCGCCGTGGCAGCCACAGGACAGAACATAACCCCGTTCTATTTCCCCCCAATTCCTGTGTTGCTCAATTACCATTAAACACCCTTGAAACCGCTCCTTTCTCTTCTCGTGTATTCAGCAATTGGGCTGTGCTCCAGACCCCAGTTCTCACAGTATACCACGACCAAGATGTAAGCACCAGCTGTACTCGAGACCGAGGAGGAGGATACACATCCATCACGTAAGAGGAAGTTTCAAGGGGAGCCCGTGAGTATTACCGACGACCAGAATGCTCGGGTAGACCAACTCGCTCACTCGTTGGATGACATCATTGCTCAGCTTACCGCTCTCGCACACGGCTCTGCGGAGCGAGAAACACAATATCGCCGTATCGAGGCACACCTGGCACAGCAGGCCCTACCAGCCGCTTCCCCCGCTGCACCAAGCCCCCCACATAGAGAACCCCCTGTCCCCGCACCAGAGCGTTACGATGGAAGCGTCTCCAAATGCCGTGCGTTTTTATTCCAGTGTTCGTTAGTGTTCGAACAACAACCCCACACGTTTCACAGCGATAGGTCTAAATTAGCTTACCTGTCGGCGCTGCTCACAGGCGCGGCGTTGAGATGGGCCATCGCTCTCCACTTTAATAATTCCTTCCTCTGTACTTCGTACTCGACGAGTACGTCGACGACATGCGTAAAGTGTTTGACCACCCTCCAGATGGCTCAGAGGGGGCCTCCGGCTTGTTTTCGATCCGCCAGGGAAGCCGCAGCGTAAGCGAATACGCTATCGATTTCCACATCCTCGCCGCCGGCTCCGACTGGGGGGACACACCGTTGCGAGGCGCATTCCGCCAGGGCTTGAACGACGCTATTAAAGACGAGCTTGCGTCCAAAGAAAGAGCGTCTGTTCGAGTCTAGATGTCGCTCCCAGCTCTGGCCCAAACATGTTATTCCGCGCCACGCTGTGTCTGAATAACCAAACACTCCCGTTATCTGCCCTGGTTGACTCAGGGGCCGACGAGAACCTCATCGACGCCGGAGTAGTCTCCCGTTACAACATCGCTACTGACGCCCTGCCAATACCCCGCGCCGCCCGGGGGTTAAACGGGAAACTACTCACGCGGATTACTGGCCACACCGTACCCCTTCGCCTTCTGCTATCCGGGAATCACAGCGAGAGTATTCGGTTTCACGTTACCAACTCTCCCCACAATCCCATTGTTCTTGGCATGCCTTGGCTCAAGTTACACAATCCCGTTATCAATTGGCCTACCGGCCTGGTGACCAGCTGGAGCGCCCACTGTCACGTTGCTTGTCTACAGTCGGCTGGCCGCCACTAGAAGGCGCCGGTTCGTACCCCCCCAAAGAGAACATAGATCTGTCTGCTATTCCGCCGGCCTACCACGATTTGAAGGCAGTTTTCAGCAAACAACAGGCTCTCTCCCTGCCTCCCCATCGCCAATACGACTGCGCCATTGATTTACTCCCCGGGGCGACACTCCCCGCTAGTCGCCTGTTCAACCTCTCGCGCCCAGAGAGAGAATCAATGGAGAAGTACGTTCACGAATCCCTGGCCTCGGGCATAATCACCCCCTCTTCTTCTCCTGTCGGCGCAGGATTCTTCTTTGTTTCCAAGAAGGATCGTTCCCTTCGCCCCTGTATCGATTACAGGGGGCTCAACAACATCACGGTAAAGAACAAATACCCCCTACCTTTAATCGACTCTGCTTTTGAGCCCCTGCAAGGTGCCACCATCTTCACAAAACTGGACCTCAGGAACGCCTACCACCTTGTCCGCATGCGGGAAGGAGACGAGTGGAAGACGGCCTTCAAGACACCACTCTGCCACTTCGAGTACAAGGTAATGCCTTTCGGTCTGACCAACGCCCCTGCTGTCTTCCAGGCCCTCGTCAATGACGTTCTCCGTGACGTACTCCACCGCTCCGTATTCGTCTACTTAGATGACATCCTGATCTTCTCCCGCTCCATGGAGGAGCATGTCCAGCACGTCCGCCGGGTCCTCCAGCGTCTTCTAGAGAACAAGCTGTTTGTCAAGGCGGAGAAATGTGAGTTCCACGTCTCCTCCATCGGCTTCCTTGGCTACATCATAGAGGGCGGCAAGATCCGTGCGGACCCAGAGAAGATCAGAGCGGTGTCCGACTGGCCCCGTCCCACCAACGTTAAACAGCTCCAACGCTTCCTGGGATTCGCCAACTTTTATCGGCGCTTCATCAGGGACTACAGCCTGGTCGCGGCGCCTCTCACCCAACTCACCTCGCCTTCGGTGCCCTTCGTCTGGTCCGACGCAGTGGACTCCGCCTTCGCCGAGCTGTGCCGGCGCTTCACCACCGCTCCCATCCTCGTCCAGCCGGACACGTCCCGCCAGTTCGTGGTGGAGGTGGACGCCTCCTGCACCGGAGTAGGGGCGGTTCTTTCCCAGAGCTCTGCCACCGACCAGAAGCTGCACCCCTGCGTTTTTTTCTCACGCCGCCTAACCCCAGCCGAGGTCAACTACGACATCGGGAACCTGGAGCTCCTGGCGGTCAAGCTAGCCCTGGAGGAATGGAGGCACTGGCTGGAGGGATCGGAGGTTCCCTTCCTGGTTTGGACGGACCACAAGAACCTCGCCTACGTCTCAACGGCCAAGCACCTGAACTCCCGCCAGGCTCGCTGGGCGCTGTTCTTTGCTAGGTTTAACTTCACCCTGACCTACTGGCCTGGTTCCAAGAACACCAAGCCAGATGCCCTCTCCCGGCAGTTCGTCCCTGAGGAGGGGTCCACACACCCCGACACCATCCTCTCTACCTCCTGTCTGGTGGCCACCGCCACCTGGGAGATCCAGTCCGTCGTCAGGGAGGCACAGCGTGCCCAGCCGGACCCAGGTAACGGTCCACCTAACCGGCTTTTTGTCCCTGACCTCGTCCGCTCCCAGGTGCTCGAGTGGGTTCACGCTTCCCGGTTCGCGTGCCACCCGGGGATCGACCGGACACTATCTCTGCTGAAGAGGCACTTCTGGTGGGTCACCATGAGAGAGGACACCCGCGCTTTCGTCCTGGCGTGCACCGTGTGTGCTCGTGCGAAAGTCTCCCACCGACCGCCCGCCGGACTCCTTCGTCCACTCCCAGTCCCCGGTCGGCCCTGGTCGCACGTCGCCCTGGACTTCGTCACCGGCCTTCCCCTCTCACACGGTAACACTGCCATCCTCACCATTGTTGACCGTTTCTCAAAGGCTGTGCACTTCGTTACTCTCCCCAAACTCCCCTCTGCTGCAGAGACTGCTGACCTGATGGTACTCCACGTCTTCCGGCTCCATGGGATCCGGGCTGACATCGTCTCCGACAGAGGCCCTCAGTTCATATCCCAGGTCTGGAGGGCTTTCTGTCGGGCTCTGGGGGCCACGGTCAGCCTCTCCTCCGGGTTCCACCCTAAGACCAACGGCCAGTCGGAGCGGGCCAACCAGGACCTGGGATCCGCACTCCGCTGTGTGACAGCCCGGGACCCCTCCGGCTCGAGCGCCTTCCTGCCGTGGGTGGAATACGCCCACAATTCCCTCTCTTCGGCGGCCACAGGTCAGTCCCCCTTTGAGTCATCTTTGGGCTACCAACCCCAGCTGTTCCCTGCCCAGGAAGAGGAGATCGCCGTGCCGTCGGTGCAAGACCATCTCCGTCGCTGCAGGATGATCTGGGAGGAGACGAGGGCTGCGCTGCTCCGGACTGCGGACCAGAACCGGCGCTTCGCCGACCGCCACCGGACCCCGGCTCCTGCCTATGTACCAGGTCAGATGGTATGGCTCTCGTCTCGGGACCTGCCTCTCAAATCTGTCTCACGAAAGCTAACCCCCCGTTTCGTGGGGCCCTACAAGATCCTGTCCCTCATTAATCCCTCTGTTGTCAAGCTCCAGCTCCCCCCCCATATGCGCATTCACCCTTCCTTCCATGTCTCCCAGCTCAAACCGTGGTCTCCAGCCCCCTGTCTCCCCCTGCTCCAGAGCCCCCTCCTCCGCTGGTGATAGACGACCACCCGGCCTACGTGGTCCGGGAGTTGCTGGACGTGCCGCGACACAGCCGCGGCTTCCAGTACCTGGTCGACTGGGAGGGCTACGGCCCGGAGGAGCGGAGCTGGATCTCCCGGCCAATGATCCTGGACCCAACTCTTGTCCATGACTTTCATCGGGCTCACCCTGACAAGCCTGGGCCGCCGGGAGGCGCCCGTCGAGGGGGGGGTCCTGTCATAATCACAGCACGGGCCTACTTCACTCCCCCTCCTTTTCCCCTCACATCCTCCACACGCTCCTCTTCATCCCCCTCTCTATCCACTGCGCACTCCTCATCATCCTCTCTTTCTTCAGTCACCCCTTCCTTCACCCTCATTCACCCAGCTGTATTCCATCCCCCTAATTCACACACGGGCAAGCACCCCGCTCTCCCCAGCTGCACCCTATCCTCCCCTGATGAGGGGACTATATCTACACCTCGACGCTGACCAGAAGCTGTCGTGGTATTAATTACCACTGTCCAGGTACGACGTCTCTGCCGAAAGCTCTACTGCTAGACACCCTCCGTGTATTGGCTTACTCTAACCTGTTTCTCTCCTGTGCCCCAAAGGACCGCCGTCCCTGTCTGGACGTCACCTGTTCCCGAAGAGGAACACCTAATCTCCCGCTGCCACCCAGCAGCTCCAGCGTCCCTGTCTGGACGTCACCTGTTCCCGAAGAGGAACACCTAATCTCCCGCTGCCACCCAGCAGCTCCAGCGTCCCTGTCTGGACGTCACCTGTTCCCGAAGAGGAACACCTATTCACCCGCTGCCACCCAGCAGCTCCCCCGACAAACACCAGGACCGCTTGCTCGCTCACTGCCGCCGTGGCAGCCACAGGACAGAACATAACCCCGTTCTATTTCCCCCCAATTCCTGTGTTGCTCAATTACCATTAAACACCCTTGAAACCGCTCATTTCTCTTCTCGTGTATTCAGCAATTGGGCTGTGCTCCAGACCCCAGTTCTCACAGTTTTATTGTGGTGGACAATAAGGGCATTCCACGTCTTAAATGTACATGGGCAGTGCAGGTATGTACATGGAAAGAGGGAACTACTTCCAAATCGTGGATGCCTTAACCTGTAGTGATGCAAAAGCTTGAACCTACTTGATATAGTTTCTGTGCACCCCTTACATCTCCACATTCCCAGCACCTAACCCTGTAACATAAATAGAATAGAATAGAAATACAGTAAACATTTAGGTAGACAAAGCAAATCACAAATAAGAACAACAAATTGCCTAAGAATAAAGAATAAAATTAAATACGGTCCGGGATTCACATTTCCTTCACATGTAATGAATATGTACATGCTAATATAAATACAGTAAAAAATAGAGATCTACATTAAGTGTATTGTAAGTGTAATATTGACAATGTTGTTTTAAAAGTAAAAGTCCAGGAAGATGGTAACCGTCACTCTGTGCTCAGTGATGCAGTGAGGCACAGTGATGCATTGTATAGTCTGATCACTGTGCATCACTGAGCACAGAGTGACAAATCAAGACCATTAGTTACATTATTAAAGCTCTGATCTATAATTATAATAAAAAGGTCTACTGCACTAACAATTCAAAACATTATGGAAATGTACTAGTGCTATCAATTCATAAATAATAGATATATATTTAAATACAAGGACAAACACTAACCAGCTAAATGTGTTTTAATGTGTTATGATGCTGTTAAAGAATGCCTTAATCTGTAGTGATGCAAAAACTTGGGACCTACTTGATTATTTCTGTTACATTCCCAGCACCTAACCCTGTAACATAAATCAAGACCATCATTAGTTACATTATTAAAGCTCTGATCTCTAGGCCTAATTATAATAAAAATGTCTACTGCACTAACAATTCAAAACATTATGGAAATGTACTAGTGCTATCAATTCATAAATAATGGATATATCTTTAAATACAAGGACAAACACTAACCAGCAAAATGTGTTTTAATGTGTTATGATGCTGTTAAAGAATGCCTTAATCTGTAGTGATGCAAAAGCTTGGGACCTACTTGATAATTTCTGTTACATTCCCAGCACCTAACCCTGTAACATAAATCAAGACCATCATTAGTTACATTATTAAAGCTCTGATCTCTAGGCCTAATTATAATAAAAAGGTCTACTGCACTAACAATTCAAAACATTATGGAAATGTACTAGTGCTATCAATTCATAATTAATGGATATAACTTTAAATACAAGGAGACAATTTGACCGTAGACACCATGAACCTGAAACAAACTGTTATGGTTTGTAATGCGACCCAAATTGCACGACACAGACAGGTAATCAGAGTTAGCCAAAACAAGGGCATGATTTATTATATACAAAAAAGCGGCACTCAGCCTTTAACACTTTGACTGCCCAAGCTTAATTCCTTTTTACCCCCTTGAATGCCCAAGGCCACTTCAATGTTAACGTTAATATCGCCTAATCTATGTTTTAAATTATGGCTATGTGTCTAATCTGCCCGTCGCATTATCAATGACCTATTTCCAGTCAACATTGTCAAAGCAGATTGTTTTTTTATCGGTTCATTTCCGCTTCATAGCATTTAGAAAACCCCTCGTTTTCACGGAGAAAAAAGAGGTTTCCATGATAATCGCCTTTTACTGGAATATTCTAGAACGTTGTCATTGTTCGGCCTATTTATGAATCGTTTTCAAATAAACGCTAGATTATCGATAGTATATGTGTACGCATGCACGCTCGTGGCGCACGCTGAAAATCGCTTCTCCTATTTCCTGACGGCGCGCATAGTCAAACAGCCATATCACATAATCACATAAAAGCTTATATACACAGGACTCTTCATTGAACACGGGCATCCTCCCGACCAGAATGCTGCCGACGGGCAGCGCAGCAACCAGGGGGTCCAAGGGGAATGGGGTGAGAACACGGGCATCCTCCCATGGAGTAATAGAGAGCGATGGCGAGCCTCACCCCAGGAACGGGTCCATGTAGAGGGAGTTGGGAAGTAGCCGGCAGGACATCTGGAGTGGGAACACTGGGATCCTCCTGGAGTAATAGAGAGCGAAGACAGTGTCCCACTACAGGAAACGGCGACAGGTGGTGATGTACAGGGGTGGCACGACGTCTCACGCCGGAGACGTGGCAGTAGATGGTAGTAACAAGAACGACCCGACCAGGAGTGGAGGGGAGTCAGCGTATATGTATCCTCCCGATGAGCTGATTGTGGATAACACAAACAATAATTTCACTGATCACTGCAGTGTTGAGCTTATTTCTGTTCATCAATGGGACTTCATTTAGCTAGCTAGTAGTTAGACAATATAACACAGTGAGCTAGCTAGCTAGCTAAGTAACGTTAGGGCCCAGTCACACATTCACAAAATTATTGCGGGAGAAAATGCGCCTCCCTTTCTATTTTTCGCGCATGTGTGACCTGGCCCCTAATTAACCATAGCTAACGTTAGCTAGCTACCCAGCTATAAGCATACCTTAGAGGCACTAATTAACATTAGCTAGCTTGTCTGTAGCTAACGTTAGCTAGCTTGTCTATTGTAGCTAACGTTAGCTAGCTCAACTATTGTAGCTAACGCAAGCTGTATGTTAGACAATATAACACAGTGAGCTAGCTAGCTAGCTAAGTAACGTTAGGGCCCAGTCACACATTCACAAAATTATTGTGGGAGAAAATGCGGCTCCCATTCTATTTGTGACCGGGCCCTAATTAACCATAGCTAACGTTAGCTAGCTACCCAGCTATAAGCATACCTTAGAGGCACTAACTAACGTTAGCTAGCTTGTCTATAGCTAACGTTAGCTATCTACCCAGCTATAAGCATACCTTAGAGGCACTAACTAACGTTAGCTAGCTTGTCAATAGCTAATGTTAGCTCGCTACCCAGCTATAAGCATACCTTAGAGGCACTAACTAACGTTAGCTAGCTTGTCTATAGCTAACGTTAGCTAGCTACCCAGCTATAAGCATACCTTAGAGGCACTAACTAACGTTAGCTAGCTTGTCAATAGCTAATGTTAGCTCGCTACCCAGCTATAAGCATACCTTAGAGGCACTAACTAACATTAGCTAGCTTGTCTATAGCTAACGTTAGCTAGCTACCCAGCTATAAGCATACCTTAGAGGCACTAACTAACGTTAGCTAGCTTGTCTAAAGCTAACGTTAGCTAGCTCGTCTATTGTAGCTAACGTTAGCTAGCTTGTCTATTGTAGCTAACGTTAGCTAGCTTGTCTATTGTAGCTAACGCAAGCTATCCAAACATTTTATGCTGTGTAGCTAGCCAGTGGCTAACCCAACGCTTGTCTGATAGACAGAATTGTAAAATCATTACATATAATTTCCACAAGTAACTGGACCCAGGCATAATGAACCTCAAACTAGCTAACATTAGTAGCCCCTTTCGTAATGAAACAACGTTAGCCAAGTTAGCATTGACAAGAAACACCAAGACTTTTGAAATGGTTAAGTTACATACTGTACGGAAACAGCAATATAACGTTATAGTCCATGGGCCAGACCAGAAATGATATGTAAGTTTATTCACCGTGAGTGGCACAGACAAGTGAAATTTTGGCCTCTGGCCCATGGACTATTAGAGGAAATGTCGCCCAGTGCCCACTTGAACACCAACATAAATCAATTTGATGAACTTACTTTCAATTCGGGAGTTCTTTCTCAAAAGAAGAATGTTCAGTTCTTCTCTCAACGAGTCCATCACACTTTCTGATGGTCGAATACTATTTCCGGTACTATTTCCGGTTGGTGACTCAACTCAATTTAACTGAGTTGTCAGTTTTCAATCAACGCGAGAGAAACCAGTAAATTCAACATTCTCCAAAAACAACAGAAGTTTACTTGATTAAAACATGATCACACAAGGATTATAAATGAATTAGTTGCATGCACTAACTGTATTTGTGTAAATTCAAAGACCTGCTCTTTCTCGTTTTTTCAGTGTTGTCGGGCCTTACAAATACCTTTGATTTTGATTTGATTATCAATAAGGTAGGATATCTACACACTCGTTTTTAAATCACATGCCATGAAACGCGGGGACCTGGCTGAATTTAAGACTGCACAAATCGTGTTTAACACTAGCACAGCCATGGAGAAAATGTCACTGATACCCGCCGGAAGGGGTCAGATGACCCCACAGCTTATATGAGAAATATGAGAAAAACTGTACATGTTGACTGCTTGGTTTGACTGGCTGCCGAGCCATACTGTACATGGTGACTGCTTGGTTTGACTGGCCGCCGAGCCATACTGTACATGGTGACTGCTTGGCAAAATAAATAAAAAAAAAAAAAAAAATTTAATAAAAAAGAATTTATAACTTTTTTTTTTGGTATCCTCTGTTATTTTACCCACGCAACGCCACTGGTCTCTTGTCACCTCTGACCCACTCTAACGCCCTTTCTCTATCTCTTTCTCTATCAGCAGCCTGCTCTCGATGTTGACCTTGGCTTACAGGGCCTGTCTGTGGCTCTCCCACATTCTAACTTGAAAACACACACATACACAACAGAGTCTAACTTCAAGAAACAGGCTGTTCATTCAACAATGTATATTTCCGTTTGTGGAGTGAATGGCTGCCTGGTGCGCCATCACAGCGCATGCGCATCATGCACCCAACGCCAAATGCAAGTTATGATTACAGTGTAAGAAGGTAGTAGTAGTAGTTATGATTACAGTGTAAGGTAGTAGTAGTTATGATTACAGTGTAAGGTAGTAGTAGTTATGATTACAGTTTAAGGTAGTAGTTGTTATGATTACAGTGCATCACAGTCACGAAAGGGGCTAGGTGACTGCTTGGTTTGACTGGCCGCCGAGCCATACTGTACATGTTGACTGCTTGGTTTGACTGGCCGCCGAGCCATACTGTACATGTTGACTGCTTGGTTTGACTGGCCGCCGAGCCATACTGTACATGTTGACTGCTTGGTTTGACTGGCTGCCGAGCCATACTGTACATGGTGACTGCTTGGTTTGACTGGCCGCCGAGCCATACTGTACATGGTGACTGCTTGGCAAAATAAATAAAAAAAAAAAAAAAATAAAATAAAAAAAAATGTATAACTTTTTTTTTTGGTGTCCTCTGTTATTTTACCCACGCAACGCCACTGGTCTCTTGTCACCTCTGACCCACTCTAACGCCCTTTCTCTATCTCTTTCTCTATCAGCAGCCTGCTCTCGATGTTGACCTTGGCTTACAGGGCCTGCCTGTGGCTCTCCCACATTCTAACTTGAAAACACACACATACATGGCAGCTGTCCTCCTCATTTAAGATCTATAGATCTAGGTTTATAAACCATGATTTCCTTAAATTCTCTCAGCTTTAAAGGCATTCTCGGTGTTAATATAAAGCCTGAGTAGAACCGAGTAGATGTCTGCTGTCATCTACAGATATTTACATTATGTACACATATGAAAAACAAGTACTTTCTCTCACTATTTAATTTTTAAAGGATCTCATTCACTCCTAATGTGTGAGAAACGCTACCACCAGTGGCTATGCCAGTTGCTTCTTTCCCTCCCAATGAAAGCCAAAGCACACAATGTCCTATGAATGTAAAATGTGGCAAGCCCACTGATACTATAAATCAAGGCAAATGGGACAGCTTACAAATAAAAGCCCATCAGGACTATACATTTGGTGATGATCTACACCACCACCTCCTGGGAAGATGGGCCAACCAATCACTACATGCATTCGTCATGTTATATTTCTATCTCATATTCAGCTGTGCTTAAAATGCATGGATTTATAAAATCTTCTTGGGAGAGCATGCCCCCCAAACCCCCCTAGAAAGGCTACAACTCATTATTACTCAGTATTTAAAAAATCCTGACTACAGCCCTGTTGATGATGACTAGCATGGACTCGGACAGAACATAGTTATGCTCTTCACAATAACAAAAAGGCCCATACTGTAAATGTCGTCTGGGCTCATCTTATTTTCTAGACTCATCCTCATGTACCCTCTCCAGCTAAATCCCCCTAGTTCCTCTCTCCCTCTGTGGGACTCTGCTGCTGTTTATTCTCAGCTGTTTATCAAAGTGGAGTGCAGCAGCCACAGCCAAAACACCGATGTTTAATTGGCGTCCCCAGCGAAGGCCATTCATTTCATGGCTGTCTGACAATCTGATAAAATAGTCCAAACAACTGGTGAGAGTGTCTCTGGGAGGCTGACGGGGTAATTGAAGGGTTTCAAATGCAACCATAGTTGGCAAGGGCAACCGCACTCCGCACGCAAACACACACAGACACACACAAATACTCACTCAATGACATTTCATATACACACACATGCATACAGTGTTGATTCACACAATTTATATAATTCACACAAAGATTCACACACACAAACATGCATGTATACACAAACGCATACACACGCATATACACACACATATACTTATGTTAAGACTTGCTCACTTACAAACACACAAACACACATGCGTAAATTAATTCATAGACACACAATCTTGCGCACATGCAGAGACATACTGGTACACTCACACAGAGATGCAGATGCAGACACATACACACACACATCAGAGAAACTATGGATTTAGTCAGTGGCTCAACTCCAGGTACAATGTATAGTACTGGATGGAGCTATTTCCGGGTATCAAGTCACACTTTATTTTTGTGTGTCAGTTGACTGTATCTAGACCAGGGGTGTCCAAACCTTTTTTCACTGAGGGCCACCTACAGAAAAATATACAAAAGGCTGGGCCACTATTAACTCATTCAGGGCCAGACCCGAGATATCACAGGTTAACTCGCCGACGCTTGAGCGCCAAACCCGAGAAAAGTCGGGTTTTCATTGTTATTTCTTCTAGTCAATATTTCCATTCATTATCCATCCAGAGAGCCTGGTGTTATCATAGGGAATGAGTCTGAGATCGCAAAAGTCCAATACCGCCGCCTGGTAGGATGCGGCCGGTATTGCACATCCTTTGAAACTCTGTATCTTGGGCTGTGCGTTGATTATATTGGTCCGGCGGACTTTTCCATGTCGCAAATGCTCCAGATGGATGATGTATGGCGGATAATATTGGCGACACGATCGACACCAATACTGGGACTGAAGATCAGATAATTGGAATATTCTTTTTGGGGCAAATCCTAGTCAAGGTAAGGGCTATATGATATAAATCTTGCGTTGATCAAAGCATGCCTTGATTGCGATCCGAGCGTATGTGTGTAACGCTAGTACATAACGTATTCCGCTGGTGGCGATCAAAGCATAAAAATATGACCCCCCACCCTTTCATGCATTCATGATGTAACATAATTCCTATTGTAGCCCCTTTTACCCCAGTTGACTTAGAGGGCAGGGCCCTAGGTTCGTAACACCTAGCTCTTACTAATCTAATAATACAAATATACGAATATCTGTTTGGGATATAACATCAATACATTTGAAATAGAAATGATCAAGCCAGACACTTAACTTTGAATATAAAAATAATCTGTATTGAACATAGTGTTATATATTACATACACCGTGTGTATATATATACACATTACCGAATAAAGAAAATGTTAGTTAGTTAATAAATAGAGTATTGTCTCTCAAAGGCACCGTGTGCTCAATATCAAAAAAGGAAAACAAAATAACAGAGCTGTTACTCTGTACTCAGGTTCAAACTCAAAGGCACCATGTGCTCAATATCAAAAAAGGAAAACAAAATAACAGAGCTGTTACTCTGTACTCAGGTTCAAACTCAAAGGCACCATGTGCTCAATATCAAAAAAGGAAATATAAATGAAAACCTATATCCAAAATGGCATTAATGATACAGCTAATTACAAATGAAATATCCTGTACAATAATACAATATACTAATATACCTAAGCCGGCATCTAATAAACAAAAACAAACAAACAAAAACCCCCGTTGCAGGCCTGATTGATGGGAAACTCACAATCCCATTTAATCTTCAGCTCTAATGAGCCAAAGTACTCACGGTCCGGAGTCAGTGTTCAGGTGGGGGGAAAGGAGAAAGTGGAGATTGAGCACGATGCAATGTGAAGTCCTGGTGGGCCTCCCACGCTGCCAGAGGAAGTCTGTGCAGGCCTTGGTAGCACAGACTGCTATCTGGTTCCCGAAATCTGTACAGGCCCTGGTAGCACAGACCGCTTATCCTGTTCTCGAAGTCTGTACAGGCCCTGGTAGCACAGACCGCTTATCCTGTTCTTGAATGTAGTGGGTTTCCGGGTTAGCTATCCGGGCCCTGCTACTGTTTACCTAGCTTAGCCAGCTAGCCTCAAGACCCAGTCCAATGTGGAGCAATTGATTAGGCATGCCTATCTAACATGCACAATTCCCCGACATCACATATAATGTTCAGCGTGTGTTCTAGGCCAGAACACTTGATAACACTATACTGGATACAACTTAGCAATGGTGTGTCAAACATTTGCACACTCTTCCACCTGCTTCTCTCAACCTCTCCCTTCCTGGTCTCGAGAGCTCAATCACCACACCTGGTTAAACCCAGTCCCATCAACCCTGACCTTTTTCCTGATTGGCCAAGCCACAGTTCCCAGTTCACATAGACAGGAGTTCTACATATTACCCATACATGAAATAATGGTATATGTAGAACATATTACCCAGAGGTAAATAAGATATACAAAATACAAAATAATAACATATATTTAACATATATTATATTAACAGGATAACCACTGGGTTAATATTACCAGGGTTAGTTAATATTACCAGGGTTACACCCTCCCCCTTCCAAAGGTCTGTATGTCCCCATAAGACACAACATTTAACAGACTAAGGAGTTGACCCATTCGCTTCTTAACGTTGTTTGATCTTTATAACCATACCTCTGTGCACTATGGTCAACGGTTTGTCTCTGGATTTACCTGGCTCATCATAGGTGAGTCTAATTATTGGCTTTACTGCTCGTTTAGGCCTGGTTTGTGTCTCAGGCACAACTTCTTCTTCAGAGCTGCTAGCGTGCCCTCCTTGTATGTCCGACCCCGACTCAGGAGACTCTGACTCAGGAGACTCTGACTCAGGAGATGGCTCCTCTCCGCTCTGTTCATCCTCGTATGTGTCAGGAGCTCTGACTGGTTCTTCATCAGGGATGACGACAGCTGGCTCTCGCACAGTCCTTTTCTTCAGGATCCCTTCCAGGTAGGTACTGTAGGGTCTGCGCTCCCTTACATACTCTACTTCAGAGGATGAGTCAGACGTCGGCTCACTCTCTTCTGTTGTAGGAGGAGACGGTATACGTTGTTGCTTCTTGATAGTTCCTGCCCTAGTTCTTGGTTTCACAGGTGTGTTGTGGTCACTCTCCGTTCTTGGCATCCGTACCAGTTGTCCAATGGGTAGGAGATGATCTCTGTGTAGGGTCCTTGTGCGTCCTATTCCATCTTCAGGACTCACTCTGTAAACAGGTAAGTTGGGCATTTTGCTCACCACCACGTGAGGAACAGCACTCCATCGGCTTTGGAGTTTGTGTTTTCCTCTCAACCCCAGGTTTCTTAACAACACTCTGTCACCAGGTTCCAAGGTTTGGCAGGTCACTCTCTTGTCATAGGACTTCTTGTTTCGCTGGTGTACTTTGTCAGCTGCGGCAGAAGCTAGTTCAAAGGCTCTTTGCAGGTCGTCTTTCAGCTTAGCCACATACTTGATGTGGTGACCTCTTTCCTTGCCATCCGGCGACGTACCAAAACACACATCCACAGGAAGTCTTGCTTCTCTTCCGAACATCAAGAAGTACGGAGAGTATCCGGTGGAGTCGCACTTGGTGCTATTGTATGCATGCACTAAGTAAGGTACTTGCTGACTCCACTGCCGCCTCTTTTCTTGACTCAGCGTGCCCAGCATTGACAATAGCTTGCGGTTAAAGCGTTCGGGCTGTGGGTCTCCTTGTGGGTGATACGGAGTGGTTCTGGATTTCCGTACTCCCATCATTTGCAGCATCTCCCGGATCAGTCGACTTTCGAAGTCACGGCCTTGGTCCGAATGGATTCTTGCTGGCAGCCCATAATGTACAAAGTATTTCTCCACCAGTACTTTTGCGACAACATGTGCTTTCTGGCTTCTGGTGGGGAAAGCCTGAGCATAGCGAGTAAAATGGTCTGTGACCACCAACACATTGCTTATGCCTTTACTGTCGGGTTCCATTGAGAGAAAATCAATACACACAAGATCCATTGGACCTTTGCTCAAGATCTGGTGTAGTGGAGCTGCTCGCTGAGGAAGGGACTTACGAGTGATGCACTCTCCACAGTTCTTAATGTACTGTTCCACTTCTACAGACATCTTCAGCCAGAAGAATCTGCTCCTCAGTTGGTCGACAGTTCTCTCAATGCCAAGGTGTCCTAAATCGTTGTGCATGGCCTTCAACACTATTTCTCTGAACTCTTTTGGGAGTACAAGTTGAGTGACAACATCTCCAGAAGGTCGCTTGCTCAACCGATACAACATACCTTCTTTCATGGTCAACTTTCCCATCTCTCGTTTGAGCTTAGAGAGTTCTGGACTTGCATCCTTATCTTCAAGCCATTTCCCCTGCTTCACGGCCTTGATAGCAGGTCCTATATCGACATCCTTTTCCTGAGCTCTCTTAAGCTCTTGCTTTGACATCTGTCTCAACGACTCGGATTCCAAGTGGGTTGGAAACGCATAGATGTCTGGGATGCACTGAGGGGAAGCTCCCAACTGGTCGACACACCTCTGTGGGCAGCCGTGAGTCTCAGGGATAGAGATTCGCTGGCCGATGGCCTTTACTCCAGTCTGTGATAGAGTCACCCATTCATTACGGGTTTCTTCCTCAGGCATGATCCGGGACAGTAGGTCTGCATCTATATGGTGTCGGCCCGGGCGGTACTGTACATCAAATTCATAGGTGGACAGGGCAGCCAGCCATCGATGCCCTACTGCACTGAGCTTTGCTGTGGTGAGCACGTAGGTAAGGGGATTGTTATCCGTACGTACTGTGAATCTGGCTCCGTAGAGATAATCATGCAATTTGTCTACTACAGACCACTTTAGCGCCAAGAACTCCAACTGGTGGATTGGATAGTTCTGCTCAGATGCACTCAGTTTTCTGCTTGCGAAAGCCACTGGTCGCAGGCCCTCTGTGTACTCTTGGTAGAGCACTGCTCCAAGTCCCTTCAAGCTAGCGTCAACATGTAGGATGTAAGGCTTTTGGGGGTTTGCAAATGCCAACACAGGTGCATGCGTCAGACAGTGTATGATCTGGTGAAACGCATCTGTGCAAGGCTGATCCCATCGTTCTCCAAAAGGCTCTGACTCTTTGATGTACGCCTTACTCCTATCGTGGGCGTTCTTTCTGCTCTTCTGCGTGGGTGCATAACCCTTTGTCAGCTCCGTCAGTGGTCGCACAATGGCAGCGTAATTGGCTATGAAACGCCGATAGTAGCCACAGAACCCTAAGAAGGATTGCAAGGTCTTCAGGTTCGTCGGGCGAGTCCAGTTGGTAACCACTTCTATCTTTTCCGGGTCAGGTTCGACACCCTCGGCGGACACAATGTGACCCAGGTATTTCACTCTCGGCAGGCAGATTTGACACTTGTCTATGGAGAGTTTCAGTCCGACTTCTCCGAGGCGATCCAGGACCTTGAGCAGCCTTTCTTCGTGCTCCTCTAGAGACCTCCCGAAGACAATCAGGTCGTCAAGGTACACCAACACCTGGAGTAAGTTCATGTCACCTACTGCTCTCTCCATTAACCGCTGAAAGGTTGCTGGGGCTCCACTTATGCCCTGTGGCATCCTCTCAAACTCGTAGAACCCTAATGGGCAGATGAACGCCGTCTTCTCTCTGTCTTCCTCCGACATGGCGATCTGGTAATAGCCGCTTCGCAAATCGAGGACGGAGAACCATTGACTTCCTGTCAGGGCATTCAGCGCATCATCAATGCAAGGGGTTGTGTATTGGTCTGGGATGGTACGACTGTTGAGCAACCTGTAATCGATGCACATCCTGACTGTTCCATTTTTCTTCCTCACAACCACGATTGGTGAGGCATAGGGGCTCCGAGACTCTCTTATGATCCCGGCTTGCAGGAGCTCTTGTAGGTGCTTTCGCACGTCCTCAATGTCTGCAGGTGCCAGTCGTCGTGAACGCTCACGGAATGGGCGAGGATCAGAGAGACGGATCTGGTGTTCTACCCCTTTAGCTAGTCCGACATCCCACTCTTCCATGGAGAAGACATGAGATCTTTGCGACAGTTTTTGGCGAAGACGGGATTTTCACTCTTCTGAGATAGGCGAGTCTCCGAAGTTGATTCTGCTCTCATCAAACTCTGATGAGGTTGTCTCTTTGGGCGGGATGACAGTGACTGAATCCACCAGGTGCAGATACCCAATCACCGTTCCCACTGCTATCCTTGTTTCTCTCAGAGAGTCATTTTTTAGTAGGACTCTGAAACTGTTGCTGTCCATGGCCTGGCTACACACTACCATGGGCTGCAGTGACACACCAGCAGGGAGAGGGGCTATTGGTGAGGCGTCTAGCATTAGGATCTCCTGGCCTACTGCCTGTGTTAGCTCAACTTTGCACACAGCCTGCACATCACCACCAGCGGGTAGAGTCAACGGACCTGGTCCTTTCCACCGCACTGAGCCTACTCTATCTTCTCCCTCCACCATCTCATCTGAGCGCTTCAAAGTAGCCTGGTCTCCTACAGCACAAGCTTGGACGCCTAAGGTCGAAGTCACATCAATCCCACCGTCTCTGCACTGCTTCACCAATTGTCTTACATGACTAGCATTGGTCCCTACAATGACAGATGTCTGGTCTGCAGTCTTAGGGCTCGGGCAGATGAGTGCAAGGACTGTCATAGTCTGACTGGTACCTACCACCTCTGCTGGATACTCTACATCTACGACTACATAGCCAAGGTAGGGGTAACTCATATTGGATTCACTTAGACCCCAGAGGGCTAGCCCAGAGACAGGCTGGATTGGGACATGAGATAAGTACTTCTGATACCAGGGTGCAAAAATTATAGTCACCTGGGAGCCGCTGTCTAACAGGGCGGTGCAAGGTTGTCCACTAACCTTCAACTTTACAAGGCTAGGTGGCCCTACCAAACCCTCAGGGATAGATGGACTCTGTAAGGTAACTGCACTCTTTTTCACGTCACAGTTCTTGTTACCATGGGTGACACTACCTGTCTGCTGCTGGTCTTTTGCTACTCTCAGGGCATGAATTAGTCTCTTGATAACCTTAGCCTGGTTCTCAGGGTTTTGACACTTCCCTGCAAAATGACCACCCTCGCCACACCGGTAGCAGAATTTCTCCTCTGCACCCTTTGGCGATCTTCAGGGATAGCTGGAGACAGGTCTTGACACGTCCAACGTCGAGACTGCAGCCGCAGTTTCTCTGGGAGTCACTCTTTGGTCAACTTTGTTTTGGAGTCGCTTCATCTGTTTCCTCAATGCCGCTAACTCGGAGTCAGGACGAAGCTCACTGGGTGTGGCTACATTGAGAGCCATGTTCTCTGCAGTATCTTGCCTGCCTCGGTCTGGCCTAGTTGCCACTGCAGCAACTAAGGACTTTAACTCCTTTACTTCAGCTTTCAGGCTCTGTATTTCAGCCTGTTTTCCGTCAATTTCTGTCATCACCGGAACACACTGCACAGCGGGGAAGAGTTTCTTCCTTGAGGCCTCATACTCTTCCTCTGAGCGTATATCCTTCAATAGCTGAAGAAAGGTGGGCGGTGCTGCTTTCCTCTCTCTTAGGCGGAGATTAACGAGCATTAGATCAGAGGCCACTGCACCTCGCAACAACTGCTCTATCCGTGCTCTGTCCACATTTGTTGGTAGAATACCACCTCGCTGGCTCACTTTGTCTAGTGACTGCTCCAGACGCCTCAGAAAGTCAGAGAGTTTCTCACCTGGCTGCTGCTGCATCATTCGGAACGAGATGTACAAGTCTTCTCCAGACTGCACAGTTCCAAACACATGTTCCAGGGCTTCCAGGCATTCTCCAGGACTAACATCAGGGTTGCTGGCTCGTGCAGATTTCACTATTTCTAGTGCAGAGCCTTTGAGATTTTCCATCAGCCTCCGCCTCTTCTCTTTATCAGAGCCATCACTTTCTTCTACCATGAGTCGTGCTTGCTCTAACCAGTGTTCAAACTGTTCTTCACCTGATGGAGTGGGCAAGGTCCCAGAAAACAGACGTAGGCGCCGATAGCTGTTATGCTCAGTGGGGGGTTTTACTTTGTCCATCAACTCACTAAGTGCGCGCAGGATGGATTCGGTTGGGCTAACGGGAGAGTCTGCTCTCTGAAACATGTTCTGGAGGTCTTCCTCCGTCTTCCCCTCAGCAAACAGTAGTCCTGCTAACTTCTCGTAGAATTTAGCATCATCCACAGGGGCTGAGGGGGTCTCTCCTACTATGATTATAGGCCACGCCTCGCCACCATCCGTAGGCATAACTTCAGGGGGAACAGTCTCACCCGTTACCTTTTCCCGACATTCACACAGGATCATAAACTTTTTCCGCTGTGTACTGAACGACCTGCCTCTGACACGCACTCGCCCCAGACATTTGACTGTCTCCAGGGTCTTTTCTATGTTGGTGACATCAACATCTTCTGAAATGAGGACCATAAGCGCATGAGCCACATTTAATCCCTCCCCACGGCACCAGTCTTTAAGCTCCATCACAAGCGCAGCTTGAGTGTCCATTTTATCCATTTATAGATTTTTTTTTCTTTTTGCTCTTAGCAACTTAAACAATATATATATTTTCTTTTTGCAAATTGAACAATATATATATTTTCTTTTCGCAAATTAAACAAATATATATATTATCTTTTTGCAAATTAAACAATATATATATTTTCCTTCTGTAAATTAAACAATATATATATTTTCTTTCTGCAAATTAAACAATATATATATTTTCTTTTTGTAAATTAAACAAATATATATATTTTCTTTTTGCAAATTAAACAATATATATATTTTCTTTCTGCAAATTAAACAATATATATATTTTCTTTTTGCAAATTAAACAAATATATATATTTTCTTTTTGCAAATTAAACAATATATATATTTTCTTTTTGCAAATTAAACAATATATATATTTTCTTTTTGCAAATTAAACAATATATATATTTTCTTTCTGCAAATTAAACAATATATATATTTTCTTTTTGTAAATTAAACAATATATATATTTTCTTTTTGCAAATTAAACAATATATATTTTCTTTCTGTAAATTAAACAATATATATATTTTCTTTTTGTAAATTAAACAAATCCTTTTATGGTGCTACTGGCTTGATTTCTAACCTATATATTGTTATAAACCCAAACAGATTCTCACTGGAACCTCCATTTATGTAGCCCCTTTTACCCCAGTTGACTTAGAGGGCAGGGCCCTAGGTTCGTAACACCTAGCTCTTACTAATCTAATAATACAAATATACGAATATCTGTTTGGGATATAACATCAATACATTTGAAATAGAAATGATCAAGCCAGACACTTAACTTTAAATATAAAAATAATCTGTATTGAACATAGTGTTATATATTACATACACCGTGTGTATATATATACACATTACCGAATAAAGAAAATGTTAGTTAGTTAATAAATAGAGTATTGTCTCTCAAAGGCACCGTGTGCTCAATATCAAAAAAGGAAAACAAAATAACAGAGCTGTTACTCTGTACTCAGGTTCAAACTCAAAGGCACCATGTGCTCAATATCAAAAAAGGAAAACAAAATAACAGAGCTGTTACTCTGTACTCAGGTTCAAACTCAAAGGCACCATGTGCTCAATATCAAAAAAGGAAATATAAATGAAAACCTATATCCAAAATGGCATTAATGATACAGCTAATTACAAATGAAATATCCTGTACAATAATACAATATACTAATATACCTAAGCCGGCATCTAATAAACAAAAACAAACAAACAAAAACCCCCGTTGCAGGCCTGATTGATGGGAAACTCACAATCCCATTTAATCTTCAGCTCTAATGAGCCAAAGTACTCACGGTCCGGAGTCAGTGTTCAGGTGGGGGGAAAGGAGAAAGTGGAGATTGAGCACGATGCAATGTGAAGTCCTGGTGGGCCTCCCACGCTGCCAGAGGAAGTCTGTACAGGCCTTGGTAGCACAGACTGCTATCTGGTTCCCGAAATCTGTACAGGCCCTGGTAGCACAGACCGCTTATCCTGTTCTCGAAGTCTGTACAGGCCCTGGTAGCACAGACCGCTTATCCTGTTCTTGAATGTAGTGGGTTTCCGGGTTAGCTATCCGGGCCCTGCTACTGTTTACCTAGCTTAGCCAGCTAGCCTCAAGACCCAGTCCAATGTGGAGCAATTGATTAGGCATGCCTATCTAACATGCACAATTCCCCGACATCACATATAATGTTCAGCGTGTGTTCTAGGCCAGAACACTTGATAACACTATACTGGATACAACTTAGCAATGGTGTGTCAAACATTTGCACACTCTTCCACCTGCTTCTCTCAACCTCTCCCTTCCTGGTCTCGAGAGCTCAATCACCACACCTGGTTAAACCCAGTCCCATCAACCCTGACCTTTTTCCTGATTGGCCAAGCCACAGTTCCCAGTTCACATAGACAGGAGTTCTACATATTACCCATACATGAAATAATGGTATATGTAGAACATATTACCCAGAGGTAAATAAGATATACAAAATACAAAATAATAACATATATTTAACATATATTATATTAACAGGATAACCACTGGGTTAATATTACCAGGGTTAGTTAATATTACCAGGGTTACACTATCATATGCATTTGATTTTTTTATTGTAGCATGTGTAGGGACGGAACACCAATGCATTTAGTATAATACACGTTGGGGGCTATTACCAGCCTCCCATGAATTACCCTAAAACCATACTTATATTCACCACGGTATAAAATGGGAATGTATGAATAAAAAAAGTATTTCTTTTTCACATATTGAACGATAGATACTTGATGTCAAATGGGCAATAGTATTGTATCCATGGCTATAATATATAATATAGTTATAGCCCTGCAAACACCGCCACATATTCCTATACTTTAAAGCGTTGGCCTTTCAACCACACAGTACACAGCGCCCTCTGGCGCTGAATGAGTTAAAGTTAACAAAATCAATAACATTTAGGTAAATTATGCTTGATAATTGAATACGCTTAAAGAAAAAAAACTCCCTGCGATGGGTATATTTAAGCCAGTTATGCAAATAAGTTATTGGAGTTGTTAACTAATCAACTAATATTTGTTAGAAAATGTTATCAACTTTAATTGACTGCATTTATTTAGTAATGAACATATGAAAATGTATGTGGGTGAACACATGAATACTGTGTAATATTTCCACTCACCTATAATGGGAACAGTGTTGCAATTAGTGGGAGCAGTGATGCTGCGCTTTGGAAAGAAGGATGGATGGCAAGTCAGAAGTACGTTTGGTGGTTGAGATGCAAAGGACTTCACAGAGATGGCTGTCGGTCATTTTGGTTCTCAATCTGATTTTGTTCAGAGTTACAGAGAACGTGTTTGCTCACATACAGATGAAGCCCTTAGAAGTCAAGCATTTACTGCTACTCTACCACTACTCCACCACTCCACTTTGTGACTCCTATTGTTCTGGATTTCACACCTCCACTGCCTGCCACAGGCTGGGGAGATTTTCATCTTACATTGGATTCTGGAAAAGCACATTGAATTTTGGACAACGTGGGGAAGTGCGCAACATTGAAATTGCAGATAGGCAGTGGCGAATATATAAGTAAAAAAAGAAAAAAATCTTTTTTTAATAGTTTACAATAAAAATCATACTTTTTCATCTGTGTTATAATAATTGTCTCCCTCCTGGAGTAATGAACCAAACAAGCGAAACTGCGCCCACTCTCTATAACACTCACTGCACTGACTGGCAGGCAGCTGAGGCAGCCCAGGTACACTGCTCCCTGCTGGTAGCATTATTTTGATTGACATTGAAGCGGCTTGAAGCCAGACTTGGGGGACCATTTCTGGCTTCCCTTAACAAATAATTAGCCAATAAGATTTGAGCTTAATTCATGGTCTTAACAGCCCACCGTCCTGATGAACTGGGGATTCCAGGTGAGACAGGTGAGGCTTCAGCCTACCCCAGAAGTTCAATACCAATCAAATCACATTACAAGCTAAATGTGCCAACGTCATCGCCTCGTTCGAAGTTTCTACTGCTAGCCAGTTGAACAACCAAGTTAATAATAATGGAAGGTGATGGAGATCTTGTTGAGTATCTTTTAGTAAATGATTTCACAAAATTACAATTTGAACAACAATTGCTAATCAAAAGCAAAAGGAAGGCTGACACCACAACTGTGCATTGTTCAGGCAAGAGCCGGGAATACGGGACAATGTACTTTTAATGTCGACAACAAAGAGGACTTAATGGCTAACTGGTTTGAATCGGCTAACAGAGGACAATTATTTCGCTGGAGATGTTTTGACAAAGCGGCTGCAGGACTAAACAATCCCTGGACGACCACTTGATATTCGGATCTACTGTTTTATGTCAAAACGAATGGTTTGGTATTGTGAGGATTGGTTCATTCCCCGCCACACGCTTCTTAAAGTACTGTGATGATTGGTCCATTCCCTCTTAAGGTACTGTGAGGATTGGTCCGTTGCCGAACGCACACTTCTAGGTCAAGTATCAATTACCATCACGCACCTGATGTGTGTTCTAATCAGCGCTCCAGAGGCTTCATATACTGGGACCTCCTTTCAATCGATGTCGGGTCATTTTGAGTATTACTGCTTTGAATACTTCTGTTTCTGACTGTTGTTCCCCGTTGCTGTGCCTCGTCTACTCTCCCTCCAGGACATCTGTGGATTGCCGCTGGTGAAGACCTTGTCCCCCCGTTTTGAGCTGTGCCTCGTTTACCCGCTTTACTCTTGCGCTTTGGTGAGTTTGAACCAAACCCCTTTTTGGACTATACTGTTTTGTGTGTTTTGAAGAACACTGAATAGTTCTATTTTTGCTTACACTTGACTCAGCTAAGTTGTGTGTTTAGAAGAGACACTGAAGATTATCGTTTTTGTTTTGCACTGACCCTCAGCTAAATTGTGTGTTGTGGTGAACACTGAAGATATTGTTTTGTTTGTTCTGGACTCAGCTAAGGGAGGAGGAGACCGCACTACCTCTGTGTGATGTGGACTGTTATTGATCTCTCTCTCTCTCTCTTTTCCACCTCGAGTTGAAGCTGGGAATATCTGCAGAGCCGCTTCGGCGTCAACACCGTTTCCCCACCTCGAACACCAAGAGGATCTGCAGAGCCGCAGATAACTCTGCTGAATGCAGTCTCCCTTTGTTTCAAGATTGTTACTTGCTCCTTTTTGACTCTGAAAATAAATACGCCCTAGTATTTGGCTAACTCTGAACTACCTGTCTGTGCCGTGCGTTTGAGGTCGGTTTCAAACCCTAACAGGTATGACCGTCAAGTTATTTATATTTGACATTAGCTATCTGAGATAGGAAAGGTTGAAATTGTCTGTGGTAGAGCCCTCGTGCTCGGATTATGTTGACAGTTTTCAACACATCACATTGTCAATCTGGACTTTCTTGTCACAGAGGGCTTCTTGGTGGATGATACAGTGCATTTTTAACAACCTCACCTCCACTCTCTCGCACCCTTTTGAGGCCATTCCTTTGCGCTCGCCTGTCATAGCTGGAGCCACATCCGTTGTAACTCCACACAGCTTGTCCCATTTAAGTTCCATCTTGTCAATTGCATCTGACACAGCTTCAAACATTTCCTTACCCGTTGTTGTGCCCTTTAGACTCCTAAGATCAAGCAGCTCTTCCGTAATGCAAAAACTATCGTCAACTCCCCACAAAATAATTAACAGCTCTGTGTTGTCTGTGGCATCTGTGCTCTCATCACATGCAATAGAGTACAAATCAAAAGCACTAGCTTTATGTGACACATGATGTTTTATGTTGGCTGACAAGTCTTCGATTCGACGCACAACTGTGTTTCTGGAAAACGCTCATGTTGTTGAATTCTTGCATCTTTTCTGGCCACATTATTCCTGCGACTTTAGTGAGGCACTGTTTTATGAAGTCACCATCTGAGAAAGGTTTCCCATGTCGCTCTATGAGTTGAGCTACCTCGTAGTCACGGACGTTGGAACTTTAAATTGGCAGGGGGTGTGGCCTTTTTTCTTTTTATGTCTTTAACACATCAAATGCCAGTCAGCAGGGGGCACTGTGGACCGTCAGTGCCAGTGCTATGTTCAATGGGGAGAATGTCGTGTTTGTAGTGCTAAAAACTATATTAAATATTATAGCTATGGATCTAATAACCTTGTCAATTGTCAGTGAGTTTCTTCCAGTCAACATGCAAAAAACAGAATTTTTTCATACATACATTTCCGTTTTATACCGTGGTGAATATGAGTATAGTTTTAGAGTGATCCTGTCTAATCCCAAGAAACTCCAGCAAACAGCGCTTCAATGCATTTCCTTAGAAATCGTGCCATTTCTCGCCTGATTTATGAATCATTCTGACATGAAAAGTGATTTTCTAATGTGCTTTTAAATGAAAATGATGTGAGAGGGAGTGAGACGTACATTGTTCAGAACGGCTTTGAAATAGCCTACTATACGTGAATTCTAATGTATTTTTATAAATCAAAATGACAACGTGGCAGGGAGGCGAGTGAGAGGAACGTTCGTTGTTTAGAATGGCTTTGAAATAAGTTATTTCTAATGACCCTTTAACTGAAAATTACGTGAGACGTGAGGCAAACGAGAACAACGAAATAAATTGTTTTATTTAGACTTTTCAAGCCTACATTAGCTGGGTCATTCCAGAATTGGAGGACAATTAGGCATCAATACTTTTGAAAAATTGATTTGATAATTTTCTGTTATGTATTTCATAAAAACAGGTATTAAACCATCAAATAATTGGATTCGCCCAGCTCAGGCATCAAAGGTACACTTTTTATGATACATTTTATTTGTTGTGTGCTATGTTTGCCGCAACCCTGTTACAAATACTCAGGAAGCTGAAAAAAGTACATTTAAAAATACTTTCAATAAATCCTTTACAATATTTTTTTTATCCACTTTCTCCCCAGTTTTCTATTTTTCTCCCATCCCAATTTCGTGTCTTCAATTCTTCCCTCCCCTGTCTTGAACGTTGCTAGACTATGCCTCCCACTGGTCGGCTGTAGTGAGGATAGAAGCCTTGCATCACGTGTCCCCCCCGGTACACAAGGAGGCAGCCTGTCGCATCTTTTCACCGCAGCAGCTCGAACTCTCAGTGGCGAGGAGTAACGCGTGGGAGGCTCACGCTGACCCCGATACTTCCTGTTTCTGCTGCACCGGCATCACCCAACCGACCTGTAGGAGTCGCTGTCCACAACGTCCAATCCCCACCCACCGGCTTTCCCACCCTCTAACACTGCCAATTGTGTTAGTATGACGGCCGGCCAAGCCGGTAGCAACGCCGAGAGCTGGGCTCGATACCAGCATATCCTGCGTTAGTGGCGAACGCCTTGCCCACTGCGCCACTCAGCCGCCCAATAAATCCTTTACAATTAAGTAAAGAAAGTCACATGCTTAAATATTTGTTCAAATACATTATGCATTTAATCATGCAAACTATTACATTTACAATAGGTTAAACCACTGTGAGCTGAGAAAATCATGTACGATTATTTGAATTAAAATGATATGGTAACAGCCTTCAAATTAGAGTAACAGGGTTGCGCTAATTAACAGTTGAATGGATACATTACTTTTGATTGTAGATCATGACATATATGTGACAAATACATACTCAGGACCACAGGAATGTTGTTTAATAATATTATTTAATTTTGGGACTCAACAGGATGAATAGGAATGATACAAAATAACATGTCAACAAAACCACAAACTGGATCAGAATAGGCCAGCAACCTGTCATTCTTGCTGCATTCCTCACCTGAATAACCATATCAAAAATAGTAATGAACTGATATATTGGGAATGATACAAAATAAACACGTCAACAAAACCACAAACTGGATCAGAACAGGCCAACAACCTGGCATTCTTGCTGCATTCCTCACCTGAACGAGCATATCAAAAATAGTAATGAACTGATCAATCTTTTACAAAGCTGATTTTATGTTCAGATTTCATTTTTCGTGGCTGGCCAGAGTATCCCATACCTCTCTTGCTATAGCCATGTGGCACGAGGTAACATTCTCTGGGGGAGGAATGAGGGTCAGCATATCCTCTGAGGGATACCAGTGGAGATCATCCCTCAATGGCCAGAAAAAACGGTTTGCCCCAACTCTATGCATACATTTCACCTGGCAGTGGGTCTCATTCACCTCCTGGATGATCCCAGGGTAGATGGTGTGGTCGTACAGCAGGGCACACCATTTCCCCACAACGCCTGGACTGAGCCACTGCACTTCTTCACATAGACGTGTGCTGTGTATGGGATCTTCTGTGTGGTCATCTGTGGGATTAAAGCTGAAGCGCTTGGTTTTTTGGCAATCACACTGTCAAGTTGTATGTGTTTTTTGAATATTGACCTTGTGCTCTATCCCTACTTGGTAGGATGTTTGCTTGCTCACCCGAAGGGTTAACTGGATTTCACTCAAGAACCAGACCGAGAATGACCTTCTTTCTCCATTTATTGATATTCAAAGGTGTTTTGCATTCCTTCCTACTTCAGCCATTTTTTGCCAGTAGATGATCTTTGTATTATTAGCAATGGTCTACTATTTGCTTTTGGCAATTAGCAATTTAGCAGTTTAACCAGTAGCTTTTTTAGGTACAAAACACAAAAAAATAAAGGAAATTTACGTACAGCTCGGACCATGCGTACCTGGCGCCCACCGGTAGAATATGGAGACTGCAGATGCGGAAATAAGCTTTTGTGCATACGTTTGACTGACGTGTTCGGTATGACCCCCCGTGATTCATTATAGTTAATTGTAAAATAGCGACAGTAGTGTAATTATTGTCAAAACCCTATGTAGCATTTGGAATAGGTCTTTCTTTCTGAATGAATGCAGCATGGTTTATATATATCGTTATCCGAATACTACGGGGTGTACTGACTGCGCTCCGCGTAACTCAACTCGTTATTATTTTGCGCATAGATTGCAGAAATACGGGAATGTTTTGATTATATTTAAAAGGCTTTGCCATTGTTAAACGAAATAAGTGGAATTTCGAAGCTGTAAGCAGAATACAAGTCATATGAACACCCACGATATAGTGTTCTTCCCCCTTCCTACTGTATAAGAAAGAATAAAAAATGCATTGCAACGAGAACAGAGGTTATTTGTTGAGTTTATGTGTATTACAAAACCCTTGCAATAATTGTGTCTTAAATGAATGAAAAGAATAGATGCTCTGGTAGCATATATCGTGTGGGTGATATGACTTGTATTCTGCTTACAGAATTCCACTTTTCGTTTTACAATGTAAAAGCCTTTTAAATATAATCAAAACGTTCCTGTATTTCTGCAATCTATGCGCAAAATAATAACGAGTTGAGTTCTAACAAAGAACGTATTACATGCTGGGTAGGCTGATAGAGTAAACTGTAAATAAAATAGCCTATAACATTATAAAGGATATGGCCTATAGCAGAGGTTCCCAACCTTTATTCCCCAGAGCCCCACGATTCCTTGGAGACATATAGGAATATGATATGAGGTATACTGGTCCGTCAGCGAGGAGATAGCCCACAGCGGATAGCCATTAAATGCCATTTGAGAATATAGGCTATTAATGCAAAACGACGGCCTATAGCCTATACATATTATTTAATGTTTTCATAAGCGTAAATATACAACAGCTAGATTATCGATCAAGTTAGTTTACTGTATGCAGGCTTCGCAGGGCTGTGCCATGTGTTATTATATATGCGCAAGTTACGTAAGGGATAATGTATAGCTACGAGGTCATTGTCGCAAAATAATTGACCGACACAGAGTTTAAAATACCGAGCCGCCTCGGCGAGGTGTTTTAAACGTCAGTGAAGGTCAATTATTTTGCGACAATGATCGAGTATAGCTATACATTATCCCGCTTATTACATGGCTAACTTACTAACAATATACCTAATTCATTTTACATCGACTCGCAACACTGGTTCTGGCTCCGCTGAGTGCTCGTCGCTCCGCCCCCCAGCAGCTACGCTTGCTCGTCGCTTCGCCCCCCCGCAGCCGGCAGTGTCTGATTGCACTGATGTCAGTGGGCTTGATTGCGAACAGCTGCGCACAGCGGTCATTATTGTCCCACAGCGGTCATTATTGTGTAATATCGGACCTCTGACGCGCGCTATTGACCAATCACAAGCAAGCATTTCGGCGAATGTGAAAACGCCATGTAATAATGTTGCATAATGTAGGCTATGGCTGCTATTATATCTAATTTATATAGGCTACCTAATACCGACAACAAAATAGATTGTATGCCTCTACAAATCATATTATACCAGGTAGCCAATCGAATAAAGGCATCAATATTCCAGCATGGTTATAATGACACACCAACGCCAAACAGTGGTTATATTATCGTACTTGGCCATCACGTCCCGCTCTTAAGCCTATCGAGATATACCTCATATCATGTACCTACTGTACTCCACTAACGGAAAAAAAATACGCCCATCACCTACCGGGTCCCGCCCCTATGGAGGCGTAGCCTATAAGACACTAGGCATGGTCACCAAACACTCTTCCTTTATTTCGTTTCCATCATAACGGTCGCAGTGCGCCTTATGTAACTAGTTGTTATGAAAAGATTAGAGAAATTGCGTAATGTTGAAAGCTTACCGGAGGTTTGCTTACCCCTGGAATCTTCGGGGCATGTTTCAGCGACACGTCGGGCCTATTCTGATGTTTCCTCGTCTGGTGGCAGCAAGTCGAGGAGCAGCATGCAAGGTTGGCTATCGAGCCGGCTTGTACACAGGTGAGCCCTGTGTCATCAGGCATTGATGTTGGTGTTAGTAATGCTGGTTTGTTTTGTTACACAACCATGTTGTGTGTCGGCGCCAGGGGCGGGATGGTTTGGTGAACGTTTCACTGCAGTGGACGGGTTCCGAGCGGTCCTGGAAGCGTCCTGCTAAACAACTAAGCTACATGCTAATGCTAATGCTAAATGCTAACACTACTGCTACGCTGTTCTATTGTCTCCGCCGTGGGATGTGGCCGCTTTTCCTTCCTCTTGCCCGGTTCATCAATGAAGGTCAGTCGGTAGCTAATGTGGGGGTTTTGCTGAGTCCTATTTTACCCTTTTTACCGGTAAATGGGTTGACAACAGGGTAGGCCGTGGCTAGGTAGCCTAGCCAGGTAGCGTGTATCACTTCCGCAACGGATTTAGTCGGATTTCGGTTTCCGGGTTCGCCTGACTGGCCGCGACGGCCACGTGACACGCTGTGGCACGCCCCCGCGAGCCATCTTCTGAGTGCAGACGCGCTGCTGTTTAATCACTTTTCCCACTTCAATGACAGAGCTGCTGTTTAATGCTCACTTTTCCCACTTCAATGACAGAGCTGCTGTTTAATGCTCACTTTTCCCACTTCAATGACAGAGCTGCTGTTTAATAATATTGTTGCGTTGTGGAAAGCAGGATGAGAGAGCGTAGATTTCAGTGCGTATCATTTAATTATTTATCATTTAACATTTGAAAGGCATACATTGTTGTCAGAAGTACAGAATACTTTTATCCAAAATGCTTCTTACTGTTACTGTTAGAGACTGTGCTAGACAAGATAAGTATGAAATAAAATAGTATAGCATGTAAAATAGAAGTAAAAATAGAGGTCACGCTGTTCAGTATAGACATATGTACAATGTTCAATGCAGAATAGAAGTAACTGAGTTACCATACAATATACAATATACTATGCAATGTACTAATATACAATACGGCTCACTTTTCCCACTTCAATGACAGAGCTGCTGTTTAATAATATTGTTGCGTTGTGGAAAGCAGGATGAGAGAGCGTAGATTTTATTCTATACTATTTTATTTCATACTTATCTTGTCTAGCACAGTCTCTAACAGTAACAGTAAGAAGCATTTTGGATAAAAGTATGCTGTACTTCTGTATGACAACAATGTATGCCTTTCAAATGTTAAATGATTAAATGATACACACTGAAATCTACGCTCTCTCATCCTGCTTTCCACAACGCGACAATATTATTAAACAGCAGCTATGTCATTGAAGTGGGAAAAGTGAGCATTAAACAGCAGCTCTGTCATTGAAGTGGGAAAAGTGATTAAACAGCAGCGTGTCTGCACTCAGAAGATGGCGCGACAATATTGCTCTGGCGTTGAAGTGGGAAAGCGGCAGTGAAGTCTGCCGCTGCCACGGGGCGTGCCACGGCGTGTCACGTGGCCGTCGCGGCCAATCAGGCGAACCCGGAAACCGAAATCCGGCTAAATCCGTTGCGGAAGTGATACACGCAGCCAGGTAGCGTTAATCCTGTGCCCCGGCGGGGTTTTGAACGGTGTTTCCACCTGGAAGCCGATGCTTGAGGCTCGGCGGGTGGCAGTAGAGCTATACTACTGCAGGATGGGACTTAGCGGCGGCCCGTGTTGTGGCTCAGCTGACTGTTTTCTGTCCATAGTAGCGTTGAACGCTATGCTATAGTAGAGTAGTGGGCTACTGTTTGTTCTGTCTCTCTGCTACGAGAATGTCTGTTTATGCTACAGCTTTCTCTCCTCTCAACCATTCATGCTGACGGTCAATCGGTGTCTATTGGGGAGTAGTGCGGGGGGGGGGCTTTGTTTACCTTTTTTTGGTAAATGGGCTAAGGCCTAGGGCTGGTGTGCTGTTGTGAATATTATGAATGAATGCGGGACTGGTTCTCTCTGGTCCGCCTCCCCTTAACGTTGTGTATATGGGCTTGCTCATTCTACAGTATTTTGTGGTGTTAGTTCTTTTATTCATTTAACCCCTTCATGGTGCACACCACAGTGGAGGTTGCTGTTTGCAACCACCAATGGTGCTCCGTGTTAACATCAGTCCTTTGCTTTTGACATATGGAAACAGTGCCCCGCCCGGCCGACGCCATGGGTGGGTCGGCCTGGCGAGTGGCTGGTGGGCTGTTAAAGCCTGTACCGCCACGGTATGGAATTGGCAGCGATTAGAACTGTGTTCGAATTGCTGTTTTTTCTATCAAAAAAATGGTGTCTGGTGGCGGGGCCTTGAGGGCCAGCCGACGTCGACACATCGCGCGAGGTTGTTGACGTTATTAGCTTTGACCTAGCCGCAAGCTATAACCACTCAGGGTTCCCCTCTCCGCAGGGGATTTTGGTATTCTGCTGGAGCATGGGCGGTTTGTCCTAGGCCCCACACCGCCTCACACCGCGCAGCCAGAAGAAGAGAGAGCACGGCCTCGTCAGCAGCGATGACGAGGCCCTCGACAGGCGGCCATGTTTTTCCCCCGCCAGAGGTATCCTGGGCGTTGAATCGACAGGTGTCCACAAGGCCGACAGCCCTGGCGGCCGAGGGATCGGCCATGTTGGATGGGCTCAGCTTGAACAACAAGCCGTCACCGTCCTGCCGCGAGCAGCCCGCTCTCCGATCACTCCCTCCCCCAACACCAGCGGAAAAAGGGGGCTGTGTTAGGTCACACGTGGTTCCGCCTGTGCTGTGTGTTCAAGGGGTTCTAGTTCCCTCTTGCTCGCACTCGGGTGGAGTTGACTGCGCCCCCCCTTCATTAGGAAGGATGGGGTGACGGGACTCCCCAACAGTGGCGTCGTTAGCCCTGGGCTTCCGGGGCTTTAGCCCCAGATGTTTTTCTCCTAGCCCCGGATCACAAAAAAAAAGGTGTACTGTCGCGGGGCGGTCCTCATCCTGACGGGTGGGGATTACGTCCGGACATAGCCAGGCAGGTCTGGGACCGATGCCGTGCCGCCTGGGATTCTTTCCCCATACATCTGTTAGGTCAGTTGTTGGGACGGGTACGCCACTGTCGCGCTTACGCGGGCAGATGGCGTATGTTCCAAGAGTGGTGTAAGGCGGGGGCAGGGACCGGTGTCCTGCCCCCTGGATACTGTCCTTGTTACCTCCAGTCTCTCCTTGATAGACTATCGGCTTCGACGGTGAGGGTATATGCAGCAGCTATATCCTTTTATCATGAGGGATTTGAGGGTGATGTTTTGTTCAGCCACCCTCTTGTGAAGCGTTTCCTGCTTGGCGCTCGACGGGTTAAGCCGGTAAAACGCTCTTTGGCTCCGAGTTGGGATCTTCAATTGGTCCTCGGTCGGTTGTCCTTGGCCCCGTTTGAGCCTCTTGAGCAAGCGCCGTTGGAACAGCTGTCGTTCAAGACCGCGTTCATGCTGGTTGTCACCTCCGCTGAACGCGTGGGTGTGCTTTGTGCTCTCTCGGTACGACCAGAGTGCCTGTCTTTCGTTCTGATTGCGGTGACACTCTGCGGCCTAATCCTGCCTTCGTGCCTAGAAATATCCGGAGTTCTTCCGCTCCAGGGATATTGTGGTTCAGGCGTTTCATCCGCCTCCTCACGCTAGTGAGTTAGATGCGGGCCTTCACCTGTCATGTCCGGTCCGTGCTTGGGAATTTACCTCAGCCGTACTCAGGACCTCAGGGTCACCGATCAGCTTTTTGTCTGTCACGGTGGTTCTCATGCCGGTAAGGCACTATCAAAACAGCGCCTGTCCCATTGGTTGTGCGAGGGCATTGCCCTCTGCTACACGTTGGCCGGGCTGGATCCCCCTGGGGGCCTCAGGGCGCACTCCACTCGTGGGGTGGCAGCCTCTGCCGCTCTGCTGGGTGGGGCCTCGGTGGAGGACATCTGTGCTGCAGCTTCATGGTCCTCCCTGGGCCCCTTTGTAAGGTTTACCTCATGGACATGACCGGGGGTTCTGTCTCCCAGGTGGTTCTGGGGTCTGTGGCCTTTCCTGCTTCCCGTCCTGTGGTAGGGTAGCAGGAGTGTGTGGGTATGGGCCACAGTGTGTTAGGTCACACGTGATTCCGCCTGTGCTGTGTGTTCAAGGGGTTCTAGTTCCCTCTTGCTCGCACTCGGGTGGAGTTTACTGCGCCCCCCCTTCATTAGGAAGGTTGGGGTGACGGGACTCCCCAACAGTGGCGTCGTTAGCCCCGGATGTTTTTCTCCTAGCCCCGGATCAAAATGTTTTACATTTTTTTTTTTTTTTTTAATGTCAGAATCCCCATTGTCTGTGCTGAATGTTTGTTAGTGTTTGGTATTTTCTGTTGGTTTTTAGTACCAGGAAACACTTTGCAACTGTGATCTCCTCTGGCAATAGTTGGATATTGTAATGTGTGGCGAGGGGTTGCAACAATTCCACTAAGAGAAACTGGTCTGAGGCTGGATAACATGCCTGTATGCCTCTCATAAGTTGTTATCCAACTCATGAGAACCTGCTCTCAAGCTCTTGCAGCATTCTGTCGACGACTGGATAGAACAGTCTCTGTCTCAGCTGATCTCCTGAGCTGAGGTCTGAGCTTGTCCTACAAGATGACTCAACTACATACTCGTCCATCCTTTTCTGCTTCCTCCTTTGGCTGGTAGTACATATGGCCTTTGACCTGTCATACATGTCCACTGCCATCTCTGAGGTGCGATAACCTTTGAGTGTGTCCTGCACTGTGCTTTTAAATAGTACAGATATTGAAGATGTGCACTTTAACGCAGCAGCACCTGGAGCCATCCATACCCATGTCCAGTGTCCTATAATAAGCTTTAATCGAACCCTGGTTCATTTCCTCGGATAGTCCGGTTGGTTTGGGGTGGTGTGAAAGCTCATTCACTCTTGCAAGTGAACCCTGCTGCGGTTCATTTGAGATGTGAATGCAAAGCGGACCAAAGGCAGGAAAAGACCCAAAAATCGAATTTTTTTTTTATGAGAAGACTGAAACATATGTATATAATGAAACACACAATACAGTTTTTTTTCGATTGCCTAAGCATGATTTTGAAAACGGGGCCCGGTGTTTCAAAACACACAATTAGCACAACCACACACAATTATCAGAACACCTCAGATCCTTTGCTAAATTAAACACTTGTCAAAACCATACACTAATTTATAAAAACTACATTTTCACGTTTCATATGACTTAATTCTGTTTGAACCAGTTACACACACTGCTGTGCTTAACCTAAAACACATTTAGCAATTCTACTTCTCAGTGATTAGAGTACTGTAAGTGAAGTATGCAGAGAATGTGCAAATATACAATAAATTCACCAAACACTACACAAGACCAATGCTGTAGACTGATGAAAATATAATTTATTTATCTACATATACCCAAATCAATGATGCAGACTGATGAAAATATAAATGTTCTCTCCATATAACCAAATCAGTCAACATTTCAACATGGAGAATCACAACAATACATGTCCCAGTTTTCATGCTACTATGTGCATAACACTGTAAGCTCAGCAAATATCAGACAATCATATAATACTGTATCCAGTACAGGTTAAAATTACAGTAAAACAAAAGAAAATTGAAAAAATTTAAACAGAAAATACTAGACATTATCTCTTTGCCTAGCTGGATCTGGCAAGATAATTTTTTGTTGTGATTCTCCATGTCGACTGATTTGGGAAAATGGGAGAACATTTATATTTTCATCAGTCTGCATCATTGGTTGTCATGTGTAGTGTTTGGTGAATGTATTGTATATTTTCACGTTCTCTGTGTACAGTACTTCACTCTTCTTCCATTTTGGTTGAAGACAGGTGAACTCACCTGCTGCATTTTTATAGTGCTTAAACCTGATTGGTGTATCTACAATTAAGCAATGGTGTGTTTGTGCATCTGATGGCTGTGTTTAAGCAATTGGCTCATATGTGTGGTCATTTGACATTCTGTGTCTAATGTAATGCAAGTGTGTTTAGTGTTTTGCAAATCACTGTGTGTATTGTTTTGCAAAAAGTGTGAGGCTGACATTGTAGGGGTGCAAATCTGGGCCTATATTTTGCTCCTTGAGTGTAAGGTTTTGATAATTGTGTAATACTTTTGATTTGAGTGTTTATGCAATTGAAGAAAACTGTAAAGACTAGAGATTAACTGTTTATTTCTTTTGTACATAGGCTGTGCATATGTTTGTTTATTTGTTTATTTGCTTATGTGTATGATTCTTAACTGTGTTTTTATTTTGTTATTGGTGTATATGTGTGTATGTATGTACATTATATGTATGTATATATATTATATATATATGTATATAAATATGTGTATATATGTATATTTGTACTCCTGTTGGGGCTTCTTGGACCAGATCAATGTTTTATCTGGCTAAATAAAGGTTAAATAAATAAATAAGAAACTGATAATTTGGTCCTGTTAACTTTGAATTTTCTATGGGGACTGCCCAGATCCCTCTCATGGACCTGGACCTCACTTTGAGAACCTCTAATCATTCTAGTTATTCAGTATTCATCTCTAATTACTCTAAAATTGCGTATTTCTGTGTTTAGGAAAAAATAAAATGGGGGGGGGGGGGGGGGGGGGGTGAAGCCCCCGATGTTTTCTAACCCTAAAAACGCCCCTGCTCCCCAACCCCTTGATGTGGGCTTACGGGTCCTCAGGGGGTACATTTGTCGGGCCTTGCGTCCGCTCTACCCCATATCTCGATAGGCTTAAGAGCGGGACGCGATGGCCAAGTACGATAATATAACGAAAGGTTATCTATATAACCTAGTTATATGAGTACTGGCTAAGCGTCCCGCTCTTAACGGCCCTGAGTTCCCTTTTGAGGAATCTTTTCCTGGAAACGGGTTTTTTGGCGAGGAAGAGTGTTTGGTGACCATGCCTAGTGTCTTATAGGCTACGCCTCCATAGGGGCGGGACCCGGCAGGTGATGGGCGTATTTGTTTTTCGTTAGTGGAGTACAGTAGGTACATGAGATGAGGTATATCTCGATAGGCTTAAGAGCGGGGCGCTTAGCCAGTACTCATATAACTAGGTTATATACATAACCTTTCGTTAACAGTCTTTATTTGTATTTTGAGCTGTCCAGGCAGAATTGCAGCAATGGTCTTAGGGAGTCGTTGATATCTGACATCACCGTGTACAAGTCTGCCAGCCTGTCGCGTATTTATCCCATAACATGCGTTGTGTCTTCTTGGTTCGACAGCGCGTTAAATTAGTTGGTTAGACCTCCGTGAACAATCTCGCTCATGAAGTTTCTCAGAGTTCGCTCGGGTTAGTCCATTATTTCACATATCATGGGGGTGTTTCATTAACATATATGGATAATCATGCACAAGCATTAACGGTAAGAACAAATGGTATTTATCAACACAGAGTCTGCGTACGACCCGTGTACGCACGTGTGATAAATCCCGATTTTTCTGTACGTACACACATTCTAAATTCTGCGAGTAAGAACGAAAATTAAAATTATTGATAAATTAGGGCCTTTGACTTTTACTCAAGTGTGTTTTTAGCCAGATACTCTGACTTTTACTTGAGTAAGATTTTGAGACGGTACCCATACTTTCACTTAAAGGAAAGCTCCAACATTTTGGGAAATTAGCTTACCGTCTTCTCCAGAGAGAGACAAGAAGATAGATACCAGTATCCTCTCTGTTGTAGCGGTGTCCACTTATAGTGCCTATAACCTTTACCGTTGGGCGCCAGACAGGTATAACCCCTGCCAATGAAGATAAAAATACCTTTTTGATTTGGTTAATTAGGCCTATAGCTCCGGCATAAGACTGTACCACATAAGACAAATAATAATAATAATTTTCATTAGACAAATAATATAATAATTTTCATTAGACAAATAATATAATAATTTGATTTATAGGTCTGGACTAATGGCCAAGATAATTACTAGGTGAGTTTGATAACAAAGAAACACTCAGGAGTCATGCCCAATTCAGTCAAAATGTCCATGTATTAGATATTAGTCAAAATCATAAGAAAAACTCTTAGAACACAAAACAATTCATTTACAGACCAGTTCGTTCACGCAGTTCAGTGCATTGGGTGAACAGGTATAGGCATTTGCCAATAGTTCCAAATGTCAAAGAGTTCGTGATGACCGCCACGCAACTGTGTGAATGAACGAAAAAATAGAAAGTCTCTAACGAGAATATGTGTGTGCGTGTGTGTGTGTGTGTGCGTGTGTGTGTGTGTGGGTGTGTGATGCGAGTGTAGGGGAAAAAGAGGGGCGTTGGACTTGGGCTGGAGGGGTAGAGAGAGAGATGTTTGGCTGGGGCTGGAGGGGTAGAGAGAGATGTTTGGCTTGGGTTGAAGGGGTAGAGAGAGAGAGATAGAGGCGCGTTTGGCCTCGGCTATGTGTCGCCGTCGTTAGGAAGCTTGGAGAGGGGAATGTTTGAGTCGGAGACGCTTGCGTCACAGCCTCGGAACAGGAGCGCAACCAACAGTGCAGCGTGTACTTTACCGCACCGAAGTCCGCGTTGGGTGAAGATGACCAGGTCGTGGACGTCCGGAGTCTCCGGACTATCCCCGTTTCTCATCCATCCCGTGTTAGGTAATGTTTACTGGCCGTTTTCAACTTCTCTAACTCCGGTTCACGTTCTCCTGCTCCTCACATCGGCTGCACGTCTTCTTTCAGGTAAACAACATTCAAACTCGCCGCTCTCACTTCCACGTCATGACTTCGCACGTCTCCTGACTCACGTCTCACCAGGCCAACCCCCCACCGTCTGACGTCTCACCTCTTATCCGCTATCAGATCCCAGATGAGCGCATCCGTAATTGACAGACATAAAGGGACAGGCGCACTTTTACCTGGCAGGTTAAAGCCGCTCTGTCACACTCTCCCCCCATTGTGAAAGACCACCTTTGGTGGTGAACACCAGTCACTCGAAACCCAGGAACTCGTCCTCTGAGCTATCTTCATTTAATATCTCCAGGACCTCCTTCCTTTCCTGTTTGTCCAAATCCTCCGCTGTAGGGTAGAAAGGTTTGAGGTTACAGACATGTACTGTTCTCACATCTCCACCAGTGTCCTCTCGTACAACTTGGTAGTTGACGGGACCAGTTTGTTTTATGACACGATAGGGTCCTTTCCACTTGCTGGCCAGTTTGGCAGTAAAGTTCTTGGCTGCACTGGACTGTGGAAAATTCCTTACCCACACCCTTTCTTGGAACCTGAAACTGACATCCCTCCTGTTCTTGTTATAGTTCCGTAGCTGTCTCACACGAGCCTTCTTACTACTTTCCTCGGCTTTGGCGTGGAGAGTCTTCAGCTGATGAACCACATCATACGCCTGAGCATCAGGAGGAAGAGACTTGCCTCTCAGGACTTTGTCCATTGGACTGTTCAGTTTCCTTCCAAGCTGTAACTCTGCAGGGGTAACTCCTGTGGTTTCTTGAACTGCCGAATTCAAGGCAAATCTGAACTCTGGTAAGTACTGATCCCACTTCCGGTGGTTGTCTTCCACGTAGGAGGAGATCATACACTTCAGAGTGCGATTCACCCGTTCTGTCATGTTCGTCTGTGGGTGATAGGCTGTCGTAAGCTTGGGTGTCACTGTCCATTTCTCGCAGAGCTCTTTGAATAAATACGACACAAACTGTGATCCTCTGTCTGACAATATAAAATCTGGCACACCCCATCTCGTAAAGATTTCTTTCTTCAGTATGCGGGCGATTGTCTGCGAGTTTGCTTGTCGCATGGGGAAGAATTCCACCCATTTTGTGAAATAGTCCACTAGGACAAGAAGATACTCATTTCGTTCTGGACTGCGTGGAAGGGGTCCCATTATATCTACTCCTAGCAACTCATTTGGTCCCTTTACTGAATGTTGCTGAATCATTCCTGCAGGCTTCCTGTTGTCGGACTTCAGGCTCTGACACTTCACACAGCATTTGACATGTGCCTTGACATCGGTCCACATTCCTGGCCAGAATGCCACTTCCTGAAGCCTCTTGTAGGTTTTGAAGATACCCCCATGTCCACATAGCGGGTTCTCATGATAAGCCTGGAGGACTTGCGGAATCAGGGTTGCTGGGACATAGACCCGATAATGACACTGTCCATCTTGTCCTTGTGTTTTTCGGTACACCTTATCCTCCAGGACTGAGTAGTCATTTTTCACAGAAGTTCCTTCCTCTGCCAGAGCCTTAAAGATGGTCTCAATTTTGGCATCCTTGTGTTGTTCCTCCCATATCTGTGCAAGGGATATCGGAAGTGTTCCAGAATCCTTCTTGCCGGAATACAGGTTGCATCCAGCACCTGTTGGAATCCTGGAAAGTGCATCTGGAGCACTATTCAGTTTTCCTTTTCGATATTCAATGATGAAGTCGAATCGCTGAAGTCGCAGAGCCCACCTGATCAGACGACTTGTAGTCTTCGTGGATCTCAGGACCCACTGTAAGGCAGAGTGATCAGTGATGACAGTGAAGAGTCGTGGTTCCAGATAGTGCTGCCATTTCTCCAGAGCCCAAATGATTGCAAGACACTCTTTCTCTGTTGCAGAATAGTTGCTTTCTGCTCAGTTTAATGTCCGACTTGCGTACGCCAGCACTTCTTCAGTACCACCTTCCTTCTTCTGTGTCAGTATGGCTCCAAGACCAGTATCACTTGCGTCAGTGTACACAAGAAAAGGATGATCTGGGTTGGGGTGACCCAAGATAGGAGGAGATGACAAACATTCCCTCAGTTTGTTGAATGCATTCTGGCACTCAGGACTCCATATGAATGGTCGCCCTTTCTTTTTTAGATAATTTATCGGCCCAGCAATCTTGGAGAATCCTGGAACGAATCTGTGGTACCATCCGGCAAACCCCAGGAACCGCTGAACCTCTTTGATATTCTTCGGAACTGGATAGGTTCGGATGGCCTCAACCTTGTCAGGGTCTGCACAAACTCCCTTGGCACTGACGATGTGTCCAAGAAACTTTATTTCCTGGAGGCAGAACTTGGACTTCTTCAGGTTGATGGTCAGATTTGCCTTTGCAAGCCTCTCTATGACTTGCTGTAGATGCTGGAAATGTTCGTTCACAGACGTAGAATAAACAATGATATCATCGAGGTAGACGAGACAGATATTACCACGGAGATCTCTCAAGACAGTCTCCATTAGTCTTTGGAATGTCGCAGGAGCATTTTTCAGTCCAAAAGGCATTACGTTGAAGTGGTACAACCCACGAGATGTGATGAATGCAGTTTTTGACTTGCTCTCTGGATCCATGGGCACTTGCCAATAGCCACTGTTGAGATCAATCGTAGAGAAGATCACTGATCCAGAGAGTGATTCCAGGATCTCGTTGATGTTGGGTAGCGGATACGCATCAGTTTCGGTCACCGCATTGACCCGTCTGAAGTCCACACAAAAACGGTGACCTCCATCCTTCTTTGGAGGCAGCACCACTGGGGAGGCCCATCCTGAGTATGATGGTTCGATGATCCCCGCACTTAGCATATCTTTCAGTTGTTCCTCCACAATGGCTTGCTTTCCCGGAGCCATCCTGTATGGCCTTTGTTTGATCGGCACATTGGTGGTGGGGTATATCTTGTAAAGTAGCACATCAGTTCTCCCCGCCTCATTTGTGCACACTTTGGGGTACGACTCAAGAATTCCTCTTAACTGCTCCTTTTCATCATCTTGCAGTTGCGCTTGTGTGACAGCATTGTGGATATACTCCTTCGCATCCAGGCGTACAGGTTCCAGCGTCAACACAGGAGGAGGAAGAGCACTTATCAGGCATAATTTCCTGGGATAGTGTCGTTTCTCCTTCCTAGGACCATTTGCACTACCTGGTTGAAATGGAAACACTTCGGCAGGGTTAGATTTGAAACTATACTCCCTGTCTGCCACGTTGATTTGTAGCCCACTGAGAGAAATGAAGTCCAACCCCAGGACAACTCCAAAAGCCAGGCCTCTCTGATCCAGCACGACTACTGGTAAGGTGAAGAGTTTCCCGTGAAGGTCGATTTCCAGCTTCCCCCAACCAAGAGGAACTTGTGCCTGTCCATTAGCAAGATACAAAGGTCCATCTTCCCAGGGAGTAAGCTCTTCTTTGGTTCTGTTGAGCTCCGCCCATAGATACTCATGGAGAAGGGTGTAACTTGCACCTGTATCCAAGACAGCCTTTCCCCGCCAGGCTCCCAGAGTGATGGGTACCACCAATAGGGTAGGTGGGCCACAAGGAGAACTTTGTTTTGAAGTACTCGGAGAGAGGTTCTCCGCGGTAGGTTGTGCTGACTTGTCACGTCGTTTTGAGGTGACAGCTGTGGACACCAAGCTGTTACTTGGGTGTTGACCTTTCGGCGCAGAATAGGTTTTCTGTTGTCGATTGAAAGATTTGGAGTGGTCAGGAGGTGTATATTGGGGACAAGATCCAGGAGGATGTTGTCCCTTACATCTCCAACACATCACAGGCGGTCCATCCTGGACTCGATTTGGAACGCTGGGCGTCCTATTCTGAGTTTGAGGAGCTCTTAAGTTGGTCCTCTTGTCATACTCAAGTTGGAGCTCGTGATCCCTTTCAAGTTGGATTCCCAGACGCACCAACTCCTCTGTGGTCTGAACTCGCCCCCGGAGTTGACTTGCAAGATACGGTTTGATGTTTTTCAAAATCATTTTTACTATGGGCTCTTCAGTGAGAGAGGGTTTCCACTTTTTACAAAGAGCCCTATAAGAGAAAGCGAAGTCTCTTATAGTTTCCTTCTCTCCTTGGATTTTTGTTCTGATTCGGTCTGCTAACTCGTCTTCATAATCATCAGTTAGATAAGCAGACATAAAAGCAGTTTCAAATTGGCTCCATGTAGTTACAGAGGATCTGGCAATCTCCCACCAGTCACGAGCTGTACCATGAAGCACGGTTCTGAACGTTGCCAGGAGGTCCCAGTCGGATAAGGGCTGTAGCGCCAGAAAATCATGGCATTTGGTCAGATAATTCAGTGGATCAGGGTCATCATCCAGCTTTCCAATAGCTTGGATTCTTAGGTCAGAGCGGGTATTGAAGTCCTGCACATATTTGGTCAATTGTTGCATTCTCAATTTCTGCTGATCCATTGTCTGACACAACTGTAACCAATTTCCCTGAGTTTGGTAAGCCAGTTGGTTCAAATCCCTTGCCGGGGTAGCCATGACTCCTGGTAAGTCAATTGGGGACAAGGTGTCGGAGGTTGGGGAAGATATGGAGTCTGAAGAGGCAGCCTTGTGTTCTCCAGAGTCAATTGAGATTTTTCCAGGTTGCAGAAGAACATTGGTTTCCTCTGTTAGCAAAGCAGGGTCCGTTTGGAGGTCGATTAGTGGTTCCTGAAAATGCACACCTTCTTTAGGCTTGGTCGCCGGGAATTGCATTGGAGACTCCTCCCCCTTTCGACGCTGAAATTTCTCAATTCTCATTTGTATAATACCCCTTTGGTCAGGTCTCTCCGTATCAGACCTTAAGGGGGTATCAACATCAGGAGGGTCTGGTCCCTTTAGATCCCACCCTAGACCCTCTGTTTTTGTGTCTAGGTCTGGTGGGTTTGGAGGCGGGCTGCTTGGTGCAGGTGCAGCCTCTGCGCCCTTAGACATTGTGAAATCAGTGGGTGGAATGTGCTTTATGTAAGGTTATAAACCCAAAATCAATTATTTAGAGCAGCACACAGCACATTAATGAACCCACATAGCCGAGCAATGCTTCAAACCTTCACAATATAATTTGTTTCACCTTTCAAAAGTTGTCAACTGTACCTTTAAACAAAAAAACATAATGCCCCTTTAAAGAAAATAGTGCCATGCACCTTTAAACAAAACAGCGTAATGCACCTTCAAGGGAGATAGTGCCATGCACCTTTAAACGAAAATAGGGCAATGTACCTTTAAAGAAAATAGTGCCATGCACCTATAACCAAAATAGCATAATGCACCTTTAAAGAAAATAGTGCCATGCACCTATAACCAAAAATAGCATAATGCACCTTTAAAGAAGATAGTGCCATGCACCTTTAAACAAAATAGGGTAATGTTCCTTCAAAGAAAATAACAAGTAACATACATGTATATTTTTTCTTTAACACAGTACCTTTAAACCTTGGGTCAGTTAGGCCCTCAGCCCCACGTTGGGCGCCATTTTATGTAGCGGTGTCCACTTATAGTGCCTATAACCTTTACCGTTGGGGCGCCAGACAGGTATAACCCCTGCCAATGAAGATAAAAATACCTTTTTGATTTGGTTAATTAGGCCTATAGCTCCGGCATAAGACTGTACCACATAAGACAAATAATAATAATAATTTTCATTAGACAAATAATATAATAATTTTCATTAGACAAATAATATAATAATTTGATTTATAGGTCTGGACTAATGGCCAAGATAATTACTAGGTGAGTTTGATAACAAAGAAACACTCAGGAGTCATGCCCAATTCAGTCAAAATGTCCATGTATTGGATATTAGTCAAAATCATAAGAAAAACTCTTAGAACACAAAACAATTCATTTACAGACCAGTTCGTTCACGCAGTTCAGTGCATTGGGTGAACAGGTATAGGCATTTGCCAATAGTTCCAAATGTCAAAGAGTTCGTGATGACCGCCACGCAACTGTGTGAATGAACGAAAAAATAGAAAGTCTCTAACGAGAATATGTGTGTGCGTGTGTGTGTGTGTGTGCGTGTGTGTGTGTGTGGGTGTGTGATGCGAGTGTAGGGGAAAAAGAGGGGCGTTGGACTTGGGCTGGAGGGGTAGAGAGAGAGATGTTTGGCTGGGGCTGGAGGGGTAGAGAGAGATGTTTGGCTTGGGTTGAAGGGGTAGAGAGAGAGAGATAGAGGCGCGTTTGGCCTCGGCTATGTGTCGCCGTCGTTAGGAAGCTTGGAGAGGGGAATGTTTGAGTCGGAGACGCTTGCGTCACAGCCTCGGAACAGGAGCGCAACCAACAGTGCAGCGTGTACTTTACCGCACCGAAGTCCGCGTTGGGTGAAGATGACCAGGTCGTGGACGTCCGGAGTCTCCGGACTATCCCCGTTTCTCATCCATCCCGTGTTAGGTAATGTTTACTGGCCGTTTTCAACTTCTCTAACTCCGGTTCACGTTCTCCTGCTCCTCACATCGGCTGCACGTCTTCTTTCAGGCAAACAACATTCAAACTCGCCGCTCTCACTTCCACGTCATGACTTCGCACGTCTCCTGACTCACGTCTCACCAGGCCAACCCCCCACCGTCTGACGTCTCACCTCTTATCCGCTATCAGATCCCAGATGAGCGCATCCGTAATTGACAGACATAAAGGGACAGGCGCACTTTTACCTGGCAGGTTAAAGCCGCTCTGTCACACTGTGCGTTGAATAGAAAGCTATCTGGCTGCATGTTAGCCTATAGCTTAGCACAATGAATGGAAGAGGGCATGACTGGGTAGCCTAGGCATTGTCCAACTAACACCTCTCCCGAAGGCTACCCAGTCATGTCCGCTTCCATTCATTGGGTCTCATTCCCGAACGAAGTTACGACAAAAAATTTCGTCTTAGCCAGATTTCGGCCCATTTAAGACATATTAGGGCTGGGAGTGGGAGTCCCCAAATTTTCCTGAGATCAGATTTGATCGTGGAGGACTCTTAAGGAGCACTCTTAAATCTGCTCTCAGCCACGATCAAATCTCATGATTGATTGACTAATTTAAAATGTCATTATAACTTGACAGAATGTGTTCTCATAGTGATTCCTTCACGTCAACGCTACAGGCCTCCTTGGAATTAATTACTAAAATAAAATATGACAATATGTGTACGATAAGAAATTACGCATTTGATGTCGGAAAAATAAATAATATGGATTCATCTGATCACAGGGCAGCTGGATTAACCATATCTGAACCAGCTATTTTGGACAAATGTATAATTACTTTAATTACTCAGATATTCAAACACAATTATGCAATTATTGTGAAATGATTGAAAATAATAATTATTTAATGCCTTCTGTGGAATTTGTATTTCTTATTTGTTACACATCTGTTTTAATGATTAATTATATACATTTGAAAGAATGCAGGTCAACATGCAATGTATCCCATTGATTGGTATACAATGGGACAGACATTTGTTTGATTGATTGATTGATTGAAAACTTTATTAACAGATTGCAGAATGGGTACAGTACAGTACAGCTCAATTACACAAGGGGATGCAGACTGCAGACCAGAGAAAGAATTTCGTCTTGTTTACATCAGGGTCCCCCATTTGGTCCCCCACTCATTTGCACACAGCTGCGTCACTAGTTGCCTTATAAGGAGCTCTGGAGGCGGTGTTTTGTATGCAAATTACCTGAACGGGAACGCGCTTTCGAGTTTAAGACAGAATGCCATTCTCCAAGCAGATATCAGATCATATAATTTGTGCGACCTTTTCAGCCACTTAAGACATATTACCAGCACGTTCAGGACTCAGAGTGAACTTGTCATTGATTATGTCTCAGTGGTTCCAAGATAAGTCTTCCAGAATATATCTTTGAAAAATGTTCGGGAATGAGACCCATTGTGCTAAGCCAGATAGATTTCTACTCAACACACAGAGAGGAGACTGGTATATATCTTCTTGTCTCTCTCTGGAGAAGATGGTAAGCATGAATATGATCAGTTTCAAATGTTGTCTACCTATGGTGGTAATTACAGACTATTACTTCAAAAAAAAATGTAATATCTATTATTGCTCATTCTGTAAATATACCTACTAGGGGTGTAACGGTACACAGAAGCCACGGTTCGGTACGTACCTCGGCATTGGGGTCACGGTTCGGTACAAGTTTGGTACAACAGAAAAAATTATATTTATAATAATTATTGTTAATATAAACATTTAAAAAAAAATTATATATTATATTTATGATAATTATTATAATTATTATTATTAAATAGAATAATTTTCAGGCATCCACTTGCCTACTGCCCCTTTAACAACTTATCCTTGCTAAGTTTCACTTTCACTTCTAAAGAGAATTTTACTTCATGACGAGACTGAATACTACTAGAGAACATATGACATCAGGCACGTGCACACATAGAGCCCAAGGGGTGCTTGAGCACCTGCCTTTTTGAGCCTCATAAAAAAAGTGCCCTTTTTGAAAAAAAAATATATATATATATATATTTTTTTTTTTTTTTTCGTTACGCATATAGACTGCCCTTCCAACTGAAAAATGTCAGGATAGAATCAAAATATTAGGTAAATAGAGAGAGAGATGCCCCATATTCCATTGCAGTTTGCACTGCCTCCTCAGGGTGCCTCTCCATGGACCTATATATTTTATGCATAGCGTGGGTGGTGATGATGATGATGATGATGATAGAAACCGCTGTGGCGCATACAGTTGAATGCTGGTATTACACTCATTGAAGGACACGAAGAAGTCAAATCCGATGGGATTTGGGAATCTCAAATACAAATCAGGATTGGAATAAAAAAGGCATTTATATTAAACAATACAGAATATACAGCACTTCTTGGGGTCTGTAGGGTAAGCACTTATTCCCTCCCCCCTGAACATTTATGGAGATGTATGGGCCTTTTAAGTCAGTGATAAAAGTGTCTTTCAAGGATAAGTGAGCTCCTGCACTGATTATTATAGTTCAATATTCAATATTTGATCACCAAAACCCCCCAAAAAGCATAAAAAGGGGGCCCCTGCCCAAAAAGGGCCCCTAAAAATCTTGTTTGTCTCTTGGTTAAAAGACACACAGGTATAGTGCCCTTTTCAGCCTTTGAGCACCTGCCCCTCTAAAGTCCTGTGCACGTCCCTGCACAGGACTGAACACAGACTAAACAACATAGACTGAAGCCTGCATTTCTCAACCAAGGTGCCTTGCCTACTGTTTTGCTGTGGAAAGGTGAGTGTCCACAACGGCTAGCTAGCTGTTCTACTTGAATACTGAATGTTAATATTGAATCAGACAATATTGAATACTGAATGTTAATTCAGGTTGACAGTTGACATCATTTGACAGTTGACAGGGGGCTGGAAAGTTGATTTAATAAAAGAAAAAAGACTAATTTAATCAGATTAATCACTTTATTCAAATTGAGGATTTAGTTTGAGGATATAAAAAAAAGAAAAAAATTGAATTTATAAAAAGAAATGAGAATACATTTTTTTTAGAGCTGGGCCGTTAACGGCGTTAACGTGCTGCGTTAACGCTATACTAGTATCGCGCGATAATATAATTAACGCATTAATCTAAATTTTTTTTTTTTTTTTTTTTTTTTTTTTACATTTTTTTTTCTACCTTTACTTACCCAGGGTAGGTTCGCTGAGCACAGATGTTCTTTTCCATTCACACCTGGGAGCTGCCCAGTACAACCACAGTTGACACCATTGGCCACTGAGCAACTCCACTGGAGCAGTTGATTCAAGCCATGTCACATAGTTCAAGTTTGAAATGATTCTTTCTGTTTTGCTCCTGAGAGTGTGCTAGATACTGTACTGTACTGGTAATATTATGTATTTGTGTTAACTTCTGAATAAAACAACTTATTAAACACAAGTACATCTTATTGAACATTATTTTGATATTTCATTACCAATTATCATAGCAAAACAGCTTTTTCAAACAGTCTGTAATGCATTTTGGAAACGGGAGATGGGCTCATGGTGTAATGGGCCACCTGGCCTGAGAAACATAAGGAGGAAAGAAAAAGTAAGGACTTACTTCTGGTCATTATTTGGGTAGAACACACATATTTTGAATGCCTTCGGCAGGTTTTTTTTTTTTTTGAGCCATTTTAATCTCCAGGATTGCAGTTAGATTAATCTAGATTAAAAAAATTAATCTATGCCCACCACTAATTTTTTTATTTAATTTTTTTTATTAAAAACGAAGGTTCGAACGTCGTAGATGTCACAGTATGTCATAATAGACATTCTAGAACATTTGTGATGTCATAATAGAACATTCTAGAACATTTGTGATGTCACAGTATGATGTCACAATAGAAGATTCTAGATCATTTGTGATGTCAGAATATGATGTCATAATCAAACATTCTAGAACATTTGTCGTCACAGATGATGTCATAATAGAACATTCTAGAACATTTGTGATCTATATATATTCAACCACTGCCGGAGAGTGTTTGGAGAGGAAGACAGAAGTGCGGCCTGTTCATGTGGGAGGATGGATTGGGAGAGATGCGCCGAGTGGCGGCGTCTGCGTCCGTCGGAACTGTGCAGCGAAGACATGCGTGGGAGCAGTAGTCGGTGGTGGGGTGCGGAAGAAGTGGCTGTGAGAGATCAGGAACAGCGAAGGCCTTGCGATTGGTGGCCCCGGCCTGTGAGCGGCTACCCAGGGTATTGGGAGGATCGTGATGGAAGTAAATGGTGTGAGAAGGGCGAGGAAGATAGCGAAAGGGAACAGGCAGATATGGAGCTAACGACCGATAACGGAGAGGGAAGTGAGAAGGAGGCCTCGGAGATGGTGGAAGACAAAGGGAAGGAGTCGGATGGTGTAAAGAAGAAGAAGAAGGAAGAGGAAGAACGGGAGAGGGAGGAGGAGGGGTGGGATACGGTGAGGAAGAAGAGGAAGAAGCGGACGGAGAGGAACGACAGCGATGGGGATAGTGAGAGTAGGGGGGAGGAGAGGGGGGGAGAAGGGGGGAAGAGGAAGAAAGGGGGGGACGATAGCTCAAGTGGTCCGGGAGACGAGGGTGCAGGAAAAGATGTGGCAAAAGCGGAAGTGATCCATATAGTGGTCAGGCTTGAGGGGGAGAGGGATGAGAGGAAAGTAGGTAGGCTCGAGTGGCCCAAACTCATTGCCGAGCAATTAGGAGAGGTAAAGTACGTGAACGTTTTGTGGGATGGGAATCTGGCCGTAGGGTGTGGTAGTGAGGGGCAGGTGGAGGTGGCTAGGAAGATGCAGAGCATTGGGGGGGTGGGTATAAGTAAGGTGGCGAGAGTAGGGGAGAAGAGGGGGGGGGGGATGTAAGGGGGTGATAGTTGGGGTACCGGTCGAGGTTACAGTAGAGCAGCTGGTGGAAGAGCTAAAGGAGGACAGGCGTAATGGCATAGTTAAGAGTGCAGCAAGGATGAAGAGGGGAGCGGAGAGGGCAGTGACGGGGACGGTAGTGATTACGTTTGAGGGTGGGGTTGTTCCTAGCGAGGTATTAGTAGGGCGTAGGATGTATAGGGTTAGGGAATTTGTTCATAATCCTCTTAGGTGCTATAGGTGCCAGGGGTTTGGCCATATAGCTACCACGTGTATGAAGGGGATGAGGTGCGCTAGGTGTGGCGGGGAACATGAATATGGGAAATGTGGAGAGGGAGTGAAGCCGAGGTGCTGTAGTTGTGGTGGGGAGCACAGTGTAGCGTTTCGGGGGTGCGAGGTGATGATGAAGCAGGTCGCGGATCGGAGAGAGAGAAGGGAGGGTAAGTTGACGTATGCTGGGGCGGTTAGCAGGGCAGGACAGGGGAGCCAAGAAAGGGTGCAGGGGGTTGAAGGAGGGCATTTGGCAGTGAGGGTAGAGCAGGTGGAAAGAGACAGGGGAAGGGAGGAGAAATTAGGTATTGTGGCCTTCGTGGCAGGGGTAGTTACTGGTATGGCAGAGGTTACGGGTAGAACAGAGATGGTGAAGATGATTGTTAGGATAGCGGTTCAACATCTGGGATTGGAAGGTCTGGACTGGAGGGAGGTGTGTGAAGAGTTGGCTGAGGGGGCTGCGAGGGACAGGGCTGCGAGGGACAAAGCGGCCCAGGATAAGATAGCAGGGGGCAAGGAGGGTCCCGCGGAGGGGGGCTCAGACAGGAAGTAGCAGCAGTAGAGGCACTCCAATGGACAATGTAGTTGATGACGGGGTCCAGTAGAAGAAGAAAAAGAAGGTGAAGAAGGATAAGAAGGAGAAGAAGAAGAGCCCATAAAAAGAATTGCGGAGGGCAGTAATACGCCTCGATGCGTCTACTCTGCCGGAAATTCAAATAAGAAGAAGAAGAAGAAGAGCTGGGAGTATCTTCCTTCTCTCTTAAATCATTCTTTGGCATGGATAATGAGAACCACCAGTTGATCACAGAGGCAGTGCTGACATTTCTGCATGCTTCAGAGTTGTACCAGAGGATATAGCGTTAGTGTATGTATTAGTATTGGACAGGCAAGAGGAGCAGAGAAGAAGGAGAAAGTGTGAGTTGAAGAGGCCTAAAGATGGAACACCACTAGTGTAGTATAAGAAATGAGGAGGGAAGAAATACGCCAAGAAAGAAGAAGAAGAAGAAGAAGAAGAAGAAGAAGAAGAGATCATCAAAAGAAGTGCGGAGGGCAGTAATACGCCACGATGCGTCTAATCTGCCGGAAATTCAAAAGAAGAAGAAGAAGAATTCTAAAGAAGAAGAAGAAGAAGAAGAAGAAGAAGAAGATCTCATTCTGCATCTTGAGACAGGATAGATAGACTGTCTAGCCTACAACACATAAACTGAAACCTGCATTTCTCAACCAAGGTGCCTTGCCGACCGTTTTGCTGTGGAAAGGTGAGTGTCCACAACAGCTAGCTAGCTGTTCTACTTGAATACTGAATGTTAATATTGAATCAGACAATATTGAATACTGAATGTTAATATCAGACCATATTGTATGACAGTGAAGTTATTGAATCTTTTTGTAGTGTCTCTTTCCGGTGTTGCACTTTTTAGACTGTCCATGGCTGCGCACTTGCCTCACAGCCGACTGCACATAGAGATCAATATTATTAATTGTACAGCTCCGAGGACGGCTCGTTTAGGTGAAAATAAGGTTGTAGCTCATTGTCTACCTTACTACGATAGGAAAGAGGTGTCCTTTGTGTTTTAAAAACATTTTGCTTAAGAATTATTGACAGCGGAAATTCGAATCTGTGAATATATTTCTAACTTTACCTAAGTCTCCCGATTGTGATACAATAAAGCGAATCTTCATCACAAAAATCATATTATCAAAATAATCTGACGGGCAGATATTATTGCTGGCGGATATAAAAAAAAATAAAAAAAAAGAATTTATAAAAAGAAAATGAGAATACTTTTTAAAATGTAAATCTTTTAATTAAAAACGAAGGTTCGAACGTCGAAGAACCCTGACGAAGTTTGAATCCCAAAAACAGGCTTCGGGGACAGCCTTACCAAACATTTATATTATTCAAATGGAACTCAAACATGTTCCGTTGTGATGTGTCACAGTATGATGTCATAATAGCACATTCTAGAACATTTGTGATGTCACAGTATGATGTCATAATAGAACATTCTAGAATATTTGTGATGTTACAGTATGATGTCATAATAGACATTCTAGAACATGTGTGATGTCACAGTATGATGTCATAATAGACATTCTAGACATTTGTGATGTCACAGTATGATGTCATAATAGTACATTCTAGAACATTTGTGATGTCACAGTATGATGTCATAATAGTAAATTCTAGAACATTTTTGATGTCACAGTATGATGTCATAATAGTACATTCTAGAACATGTCTGATGTCACAGTATGATGTCATAATAGAACATTCTAGAACATTTGTGATGTCACAGTATGATGTCATAATAGCACATTCTAGAACATTTGTGATGTCACAGTATGATGTCATAATAGCACATTCTAGAACATTTGTGATGTCACAGTATGATGTCATAATAGAACATTCTAGAACATTTGTGTTCTATATATATTCAATAATTCTCTATTAGGAGAGGTAAAGTACGTGAACGTTTTGTGGGATGGGAATCTGGCCGTAGGGTGTGGTAGTGAGGGGCAGGTGGAGGTGGCTAGGAAGATGCAGAGCATTGGGGGGGTGGGTATAAGTAAGGTGGCGAGAGTAGGGGAGAAGAGGGGGGGGGGATGTAAGGGGGTGATAGTTGGGGTACCGGTCGAGGTTACAGTAGAGCAGCTGGTGGAAGAGCTAAAGGAGGACAGGCGTAATGGCATAGTTAAGAGTGCAGCAAGGATGAAGAGGGGAGCGGAGAGGGCAGTGACGGGGACGGTAGTGATTACGTTTGAGGGTGGGGTTGTTCCTAGGGAGGTATTAGTAGGGCGTAGGATGTATAGGGTTAGGGAATTTGTTCATAATCCTCTTAGGTGCTATAGGTGCCAGGGGTTTGGCCATATAGCTACCACGTGTATGAAGGGGATGAGGTGCGCTAGGTGTGGCGGGGAACATGAATATGGGAAATGTGGAGAGGGAGTGAAGCCGAGGTGCTGTAGTTGTGGTGGGGAGCACAGTGTAGCGTTTCGGGGGTGCGAGGTGATGAGGAAGCAGGTCGCGGATCGGAGAGAGAGAAGGGAGGGTAAGTTGACGTATGCTGGGGCGGTTAGCAGGGCAGGACAGGGGAGCCAAGAAAGGGTGCAGGGGGTTGAAGGAGGGCATTTGGCAGTGAGGGTAGAGCAGGTGGAAAGAGACAGGGGAAGGGAGGAGAAATTAGGTATTGTGGCCTTCGTGGCAGGGGTAGTTACTGGTATGGCAGAGGTTACGGGTAGAACAGAGATGGTGAAGATGATTGTTAGGATAGCGGTTCAACATCTGGGATTGGAAGGTCTGGACTGGAAGGAGGTGTGTAAAGAATTGGCTGAGGGGGCTGCGAGGGACAAGGCTGCGAGGGACAAAGCAGCCCAGGATAAGATAGCAGGGGGCAAGGAGGGTCCCGCGGAGGGGGGCTCAGACAGGAAGTAGCAGCAGTAGATGCACTCCAATGGACAATGTAGTTGATGACGGGGTCCAGTAGAAGAAGAAAAAGAAGGTGAAGAAGGATAAGAAGGAGAAGAATAAGAGCCCATAAAAAGAATTGCGGAGGGCAGTAATACGCCTCGATGCGTCTACTCTGCCGGAAATTCAAATAAGAAGAAGAAGAAGAAGAAGAAGGCTGTGGAAAGAAGAAGGCTGTGGAAAGAAGAAGGCTGTGGAAAGAAGAAGCAGGCCATGCCGTATGTTCGTGGGGGGAGGCTGTTGTTTGGAGAGGAAGACAGAAGTGCGGCCTGTTCATGTGGGAGGATGGATTGGGAGAGATGCGCCGAGTGGCGGCGTCTGCGTCCGTCGGAACTGTGCAGCGAAGACATGCGTGGGAGCAGTAGTCGGTGGTGGGATGCGGAAGAAGTGGCTGGGAGAGATCAGGAACAGCGAAGGCCTTGCGATTGGTGGCCCCGGCCTGTGAGCGGCTACCCAGGGTATTGGGAGGATCGTGATGGAAGTAAATGGTGTGAGAAGGGCGAGGAAGATAGCGAAAGGGGTAAGGATGGCAAAGGGAAGGAGTCGGGTGGTGACAGAATGGAGTATAGTGGGGAGGAGAGTGAGAAAGAAGAGATTGAGAAAGAGGTGTGGGAAACGGCGGGGAAGAAGAGGAAGAAACAGATGGGGAGGAACGACAGCGATGGGGATAGCCAGGGCAAGGGTGAGGGGTCGGGTGAGAGTAGGGGGGAGGAGAGGGGGGGAGAAGGGGGGAAGAGGAAGAAAGTGGGGGACGATAGCTCAAGTGGGCCGGGAGACGAGGGTGCTGGAAAAGATGTGGCAAAAGCGGAAGTGATCCATATAGTGGTCAGGCTTGAGGGGGAGAGGGGTGAGAGGAAAGTAGGTAGGCTCGAGTGGCCCAAACTCATTGCCAAGCAATTAGGGGAGGTAAAGTACGTGAGAGTTTTGTGGGATGGGAATCTGGCCGTAGGGTGTGGTAGTGAGGGGCAGGTGGAGGTGGCTAGGAAGATGCGGGGCATTGGGGGGGTGGGTATAAGTAAGGTGGCGAGGGTAGGGGAGAAGAGGGGGGGGGGATGTAAGGGGGTGATAGCTGGGGTACCGGTCGAGGTTACAGTAGAGCAGCTGGTGGGAGAGCTAATGGAGAACGGGCGTAATGGCATAGTTAAGAGTGCAGAAAGGATGAAGAGGGGAGCAGAGAGGGCAGTGACGGGGACGGTAGTGATTACATTTGAGGGGGTTGTTCCTAGGGAGGTGTTTGTAGGGCGTAGGATGTATAGGGTTAGGGAATTTGTTCATGATCCTCTTAGGTGCTATAGGTGCCAGGAGTTTGGCCATATAGCTACCACGTGTAGGAAGGGGCTGAGGTGCGCTAGGTGTGGCGGGGAACATGAATATGGGAAGTGTGGAGAGGGAGTGAAGCCGAAGTGCTGTAGTTGTGGTGGGGAGCATAGTGTAGCGTTTAGGGGGTGCGAGGTGATGATGAAGGAGGTCGCGGATCGGAGAGAGAGAAGGGAGGGTAAGTTGACGTATGCTGGGGCGGTTAGCAGGGCAGGACAGGGTAGCCAAGAAAGGGTGCAGGGGGTTGAAGGAGGGCATTTGGCAGTGAGGGTAGAGCAGGTAGAGAGGGGAAGGGAGGAGAAATTAGGTATTGTGGCCTTCGTGGCAGGGGTAGTTACTGCTATGGCAGAGGCTAAGGGTAAAACAGCGATGGTGAAGATGATTGTTAGGATAGCGGTTCAACATCTGGGATTGGAAGGTCTGGACTGGGAGGTGGTGTATAGCGAATTGGCTGAGGGGGCTGCGAGGGACAAGGCTGCGAGGGACAAAGCAGCCCAGGATAAGATAGCAGGGGGCAAGGTGGGTCCCGCGGAGGGGGGCTCAGACAGGAAGTAGCAGCAGTAGCTGCACTCCAATGGACAATGTAGGTGATGACGGGGTCCAGTAGAAGAAGAAAAAGAAGGTGAAGAAGGAGAAGAAGGAGAAGAAGAAGAGCCCATAAAAAGAATTGCGGAGGGCAGTAATACGCCTCGATGCGTCTACTCTGCCGGAAATTCAAATAAGAAGAAGAAGAAGAAGAAGATTTGGCAGAGAGGGTAGAGCAGGTGGAAAGAGAGAGGGGAAGGGAGGAGAAATTAGGTATTGTGGTCTTCGTGGCAGGGGTAGTTACTGGTATGGCAGAGGCTAAGGGTAAAACAGCGATGGTGAAGATGATTGTTAGGATAGCGGTTCAACATCTGGGATTGGAAGGTCTGGACTGGGAGGTGGTGCTTAGGGAATTGGCTGAGGGGGCTGCGAGGGACAAAGCAGCCCAGAAAAAGATTGCAGGGGGCAAGGAGGGTCCCGCGGAGGGGGGCTCAGACAGGAAGTAGCAGCGTTAGCTGCACTCCAATGGACAATGTAGTTTATGACGGGGTCCAGTAGAAGAAGAAGAAGAAGGTGAAGTAGAAGAAGACGAAGAGCCCATACAAAGAATTGCGGAGGGCAGTAATACGCCACGATGCGTCTACACTGCCGGAAATTCAAATAAGAAGAAGAAGAAGCGTATCTCAGTATATGAATATATCACTTGTTGTTTCCGGCTACTTGTCTGTAAGCTTGAATATATACTGTATTTTGCGCATTTTGAAACAGGACTGAAGATATCAACTGTTAAACAATGGAACAGTGGAACAGTGTAAAGATGCGTGTAAAGATGCTTGATGTATGTCAAGTCAACAACATCTGGGACCTTCTCAAGAATGCCATCCAGGAGATACAGAGGAAGAGCAACAGCGGGCTGAGCTGTTGCGGGATGAGCCTCGAGGAGCTGTACAGGAACGCCTACACCATGGTGCTACACAAGCACGGCGAGAAGCTCTACACGGGCCTGCGGGAGGTGGTCACCGAGCACCTCATCAACAAAGTACGAGAAGATGTCCTCAACTCTCTAAACAATAACTTTCTCCAAACACTGAATCAAGCCTGGATCGACCATCAGGCTGCCATGGTGATGATCATAGATATCCTCGGGTACATGGACTGTATCTCTGTGCAGCAGAACAACGTGGATAACGTCTACAACCTGGGCCTCATCATCTTCCGGGACCAGGTGGTGCGATACGGCTGCATCCGGGACCACCTCCGACAGACCCTGCTGGACATGATCGCCTGCGAGAGGAAGGGAGAGGTGGTGGATAGGGGAGCGATCAGGAACGCCTGCCAGATGCTCATGATCCTGGGCCTGAAGGGCAGTTCGGTCTACGAGGAGGACTTAGAGGGCCCCTTCCTCGAGATGTCGGCCGAATTCTTCCAGATGGAGAGCCAAAAGTTCCTAGCGGAGAACAGCGCCAGCGTCTACATCAAGAAGGTGGAGGCCCGGATCAACGAGGAGATCGAGTGGGTGATGCACTGCCTGGACAAGTCCACGGAGGAGCCCCTCATGAAGGTGGTGGAGGGGGAGCTCATCTCCAAACACATGAAGACCATCGTGGAGATGGAGAACTCCGGTCTGGTCCACATGCTCAAGAACGGAAAGACTGAAGACCTGGGCTGCATGTACAAGCTCTTCAGCCGCCTGCCCAACGGCCCGAAGACCATGTGTGAGTGCATGAGTTCGTACCTGCGGGAGCAGGGCAAGGCCCTGGTGTCGGAGGAGGGCAAGGGCGAGAACGTCGGCCTGCTGGACCTGAAGACGCGCTTCGACCGTTTCCTCCTGGAGTCCTTCAACAACGACAGGCTCTTCAAGCAGACCATCGCCGGGGACTTTGAGTACTTCCTGAACCTCTCGGCAGGGCGAAGCGACCCCTCAAGGCTTGTCTAGTGCCATAGACATGACCATCACTAATAAGCACCAGCTGCAAAAAGAGGCACACAGGTTTATGTAAAGTATAAATATTTCTCATAAACAAAATAAGACTACACACTAGTCTCTCATTGACTCTCATCCATGACAGTTCCTTGTGCATTTTTTCAACACTGTTTCTAATTGAGCTATGCAATGCAAGTCTTGCAGCTCTATTTTGAGTAAGCTGTATTTTATTTAAGTCTTGTTTGGATGCATTTGACCAGATTGCTGGACAGTAGTCCAGATGTGACATTCTGTACTTCTGTATGACAACTATTAAAGAAACTTGAACTAGTGATTGTATGACTTGCTTGGTAGCTGTGTCAGTTAAAAAATAGGCATTCCGTCTAATAATTGAAATACTTCTGCTCAAGAGAGTGTTTCATCTATTATAACTCCAAGCAATCTGGCCTCCTTAACTTGCTAAATATCTGCACCCTGCAAAGAAATATTTAATCTGTAATTTTCTCTCTGAGCATGCTTTGAACAAATAATTAGACATTTTGTTTTGGATGCATTTAGTTTCAGCTTATTTACCGTGACCCATTCAGAAATCTGCATTAACTCACTTTGAACAAGACTGCTGAGGTCTTTGGCATTGCTTGCCGAAGCATATATTGTAGTGTCATCTGCATAAATGGAACCGCTTGCATTTCTTAAACTATGTGGCATATCATTTACAAATATTGAATATAATAATGGTCCAAGGAAACTTCCTTGAGGAATGCCACATTGTAGCGTTTTAACGCTTGATAAAGTTCCATTAAACAGGACACATTGTTGTCTCATGAATAAATAACTTTTCATCCAGTTAGTAGCTGAGTGTTTGAAACCATCAGCTAGTTTTGTAAGCAGCAGTTCATGATCAATGAGATCAAAAGCTGCGCTAAAATCTAACAGCACTGTACCAACTAATAATTTACAGTCAATATTTCTTAGCCACTCATCAGCCATGTGCTGTTCCGCTGCATGCAGGAGAAGGATGTGTTCGAGCGGTACTACAAGCAGCACCTGGCCCGCAGGCTGCTCACCAACAAGAGCGTCTCCGACGACTCCGAGAGGAACATGATCTTCAAGCTCAAGACCGAGTGTGGCTGTCAGTTCACTTCCAAACTGGAGGGGATGTTTAGAGACATCAGTATCTCCAACACCACTCATGAAATGAACTCCAACAGTCCTTAAAGCTTGAAATTCTCCCCTCTGTTGCAGAGTTTAAAACCTTGATCTCCAACCTTTGTCAATCAAGTTGTACATGTTTTAATTTATTTGTTATCCTTGTTTTTTGCCTCATCTTGTTGTCTTATTGTTGTGATTTTATATGCTGTGTGATTATATATGTTTTACATGACTGTAAAAGAGGGAAACCTCATTTGCCTTTCGAGTTTAAATAAAGGTTTGAAATGAAAGAATAATCTTTTTTTGAACAAATGTTTTTTTTTTTTTTTTTTTTGACATGACATACAAACATTTACAGTAGAAATCCACTATAAATGAAAGAATTAAAAAGTACAAGACAAAAAAGAAATTAGCTTACGCGTTTGTTGTTGAACGTTGCTTTCTACGGTGGCTCGATGGTAGAAGAGCTCACCGTGAGGCGAGATGATGAGAGCAAAGAGGAGGGGGATACGGTATGTCATATAGCCCCCATCTGGATACTGGCAGAGAACCAACAACATGAACATGCAACTCAAGGACAAGGAGGAGAACATACATAAACATGGCTCTTTTGTCCTTTAAAATTATTCTGAATCTTTGGAACCTATTCTACACGTTCAAATGACTGGCTGGTTCTTAGGGTTCCTCCAGTTTGCTCTGAACCAGGAAAAACTGCTTTTTCCTTTGATGCTTCCAACACCTGGAATGTCCTCCGACTGACTCTGAAGCTGAAGGTTCTTCCTTCTCTTGCTGCATTTAAAAGTATGATCTCCGACCACTGTGTGTCGACTTGTAACAACGTTTTTTATTGTTTATTCTTATTTATTGTGCCTATACTGTATGTATAAGTGCTGATATCACTGTAAATGAGGGTAACCTCTGCGCCTTACGAGTTGAAATAGAGGTTTGTAATGAAATATATGAAATATACATATTTTGTCCTCCTTATGATGAATTGAAAATGGGGGACCCTGATGTAAACAAGACAAAAGTCTTTCTCTGGTCTGCATCTCCTTAACAATTGTATGTATTGAGCTGTACTGTACTGTACCCATTCTGCAATCTGTTAATAAAGTTTTCAATCAATCAATCAATCTCCTTGAAAATGATTGGGTAAACTATAGCAAATCCTCTAAATGGCTCTCACCTCTTGACCCACGGCGGGGTGTGTGAATGGGACGTGGAGCCGGTAGGAGTGAGGAAGCCTGGACACCTCCGGCTCTGGGTCCCGGTTAGGGCGTCGCCCTCGCCCCCCACTGTGACCTTCAGGAGGGCCACGTCGGGAGGGAAGGGCCCCAAGGTGAGGGAGACGACCCCCTGGGATGGGTCTGTGTCTGTGGGAGGAGAGAGAGAGAGAGAGAGAGAGAGAGAGAGAGAGAGAGAGAGAGATGGGGAAGTACTGAAACCTGCCCAATTTCCTGCCATTGACTAAAAACACACCTTTTCAATCAATATCTGAAATGGACATTTCTTTTTATAATGTAAAATTATATATATATATATATATATATATATATATATATATATATATATATATATATAATTTTTTATTAATAACTAAATAATAATAATAATAATAAAAAGAACGAGTAACCTTAGTACCGTCTTTTACTAGTATGCACTCTGATACTAAAGAATCTACCGTGCCTATATTACTACCTACTATGCCAATACTGTATGTCTTTACTACTATGCACTCAAGACTGTAACACTCAAGTTCAACAATGTTTAATGAACAATATCACTGACCCTTAGCTGCCAGAGTTGTACCCTTCATGCCGACTTGTTGTACAGAACTTGTAACTAAGTGACTTTGGATAAAAGTGTTCAGCTAAATAACAAAATGTAAAGTATCTTCATCAGACGATGCACTGGCCGTGACCGCTCCTATTGATCAATACCTCGTGTGGGTTTTTAAATACCAATCAATGAAAGGCTTTATTGACAGATTTATCCATAAATAAGGAATGAACAATAGAGCAAGCAGTGCATTAGGCCTAGCAGGTCAGAGTAAGTCTCATTGGAGGCTTTGAAACACTACTGAACAGCAGGCACGTGCACACATAGAGCCCAAGGGGTGCTTGAGCACCTGCCTTCTTGAGCCTCATAAGAAAGTGCCATTTTGAAAAAAAAGAAAAAAAAAAAAAAAAAATGTTTTACCGTTACGCATATAGACTGCCCTTCCAACTGAAAAATGTCAGGATAGAATCAAAATATTAGGTAAAGAGAGAGAGAGATGCCCCATATTCCATTGCAGTTTGCACGGCCTCCTCAGCGTGCCTCTCCGCGGACCTATATATTTTATGCATAGCGTGGGTGGTGATGATGATGATGATAGAAACCGCTGTGGCGCATACAGTTGAATGCTGGTATTACACTCATTGAGGGACACGAAGAAGTCAAGTCCGATGGGATTTGGGAATCTCAAATACAAATCGGGATTGGAATAAAAAAGGCATTTATATTAAACAATACAGAATATACAGCACTTCTTGGGGTCTGTAGGGTAAGCACTTATTCCCTCCCCCCTGAACATTTATGGAGATGTATGGGCCTTTTAAGTCAGTGATAAAAGTGTCTTACAAGGATAAGTGAGCTCCTGCACTGATTATTATAGTTCAATATTCAATATTTGATCACCAAAACCCCCCAAAAATCATAAAAAGGGGCCCCCCCCGCCCGAAAAGGGCCCCTAAAAATATGGTTTGCGCGCTGTGCTCGCTCGGTTAAAAGACACACAGGTATAGTGCCCTTTTCAGCCTTTGAGCACTTGCCCCTCTAAAGTCCTGTGCACGTCCCTGTATGACATATTACAACAATGGCAGAGGATTATTTGGATTTAAACACTGCAGCTCAGATGATCTGTCCGGAAAAGTATGTTTATTATTATTTTTTTGATTGTGCCTGTGAGTCCGGCGGGGGAGAATGTTGATGTGTTTGTTGGCGCGTGTGTGTGTGTGTGTTTTGTGTGTCGGCGACAACGCGGTATAACGGCGTTTTACCTCGGTCACTGAGGCTGAAGTACGCGCAATCGCGCACGGATATGTTCCCGCGTGTACGCGCAGTCACTCACACAAAAATCCACTGTTCCCATTCGTTGTAACTAAGTACCGGCTCGGCCCGCGGCCACCGTTTTTACATAACAAAAGCACAGGTAGAGTAGGCTGACCAAACGTCCTCTTTTGCCCGGACATGTCCTCTTTTCACGCCCTGTCCGGGGCGTCCGGGGGGGGTTTATTAATTCATCGAAATGTCCGGGGTTTCACTGTTTTTCAGTTTCAGTTTCAGTTTCACGGCCCTTTGCGAGCATCTGAAGGCTCGGGCTGCATTTTTCGCCGAACATATAAATTACCGAATAAAGCGCTATTCGTTGCCGTTCGAATGCCATCTGGATCGCCAAAATCCGTGCCTCAGTTCTCGAGTTACATGCCGATATGTCAGGCATGCGACTTTTTACATGGCATTATCCAACCGGACTCCCGGAGAAGCATGCAGCCGCAGAGCCTGCGGCGCTCTCTGGGCCGCGCGCTGACAGCCGCGCTGTGAGGCAATAGTATCCAGCTGCAGGACGCGAGCACCAACACTCTCAGGACCGCAACACTTTAAGGACCCACACTTTAAGGACCCTCGCTTCCATTGGCTGATTTGGGTCACATGACCGTCCCACCCAATGGCTGAATTGGAGTATTGCACTGCGGGATTGATTGATTGATTGATTGATTGATTGATTGATTGATTGATTGATTGATTGATTGATTGATTGATTGATTGATTGATTGATTGAAAACTTTATTAACAGATTGCAGAATGGGTACAGTACAGCTAAATACATACAATTGTTAAGGGGATGCAGACCAGAGAAAGACTTTCGTCTTGTTTACATCAGGGTCCCCCATTTTCAATTCATCATAACATATATGACATACACGACATACAGATAGACAGTACTGCTACATCTATACATTTATGACATATACCAGATTTGCAAATACAGTACTGTTTGTGATACAAAAGTTTCATACGCTGCTACCTTTTTCAGCTTCTCTATTTCAAGAAAAAAATAAAAATAAAAAATCTGTGCCAAAAAAAACTGTGCATGCGCGCGCGCACGTGCACATGCGCGCGCACGCGCGTGGAACGTTTGACCTACTGTCAATTTGCCAATGCACCACTGCGCGTGTGTGTTGCCAGATTTGAGAGTATGCCCCCATGTGGGGTACCTTTGATAACATTGGGTGGTTGGGAAATTGTTAATCCGATCTGGCAACCCTGCTCTTCCTTGCTTGCTGCCTTGCTTCTCCGCACAGACTGACCACGGTTATTATTATTTATATTATTTTATACAGTTACTCAATCAACATGCTTTATGCCTACAATCTCTCTGACAAATCTCAATGGCACAAGAATAACTTAAAATAATAATAATAATATTAATAATAATATTAATAATAATAATAATAATAATAATAATAATAATAATAATAATAATAATAATAATAATAATAATAATAATAATAATAATAATAATAATAATAATAATAATAATAATAATAATGATAATGATGATGATGATGATGATGATGATGATGATGATGATGATGATGATGATGATGATGATGATGATAATAATCTCTCTTTTCAAGTCTTACTGGACAACAATAAATAACAAAAGAATATGAAATAATGTTCGAAATAATACATCTTGTGTAGAAAATCCAGCTTTAACAAATTATCTCTGTATCTTTTCAATGTAAATAATAAATCAGTAACCTCAGAAAGATACTAATCGAATTATTTTTAAAGTGCACTATGCAGTTTTGGATTTGAACATTTGCATAGTGAACATGACATTTATTACCTATATGTGTATTACATAAATCAAAAATAATAATAATAATAATAATAATAATAATAATAATAATAATAATAATAATAATAATAATAATAATAATAATAATAATAATAATAATAATAATAATAATAATAATAATAATAATAATAATAATAATAATAATAATAATAATAATAATAATAATAATAATAATAGTAGCTTCACTTTATATAGCTTCAAAAGACCCAAGGTCGCTTTACATAGGGGGGCAAATAACAAAAGTAACAAACATAGTGTACAGACACAACATACAAAGTGAGAAATTAGGGGTTAAAGGCCAAGTTGAAGAGGTGGGTTTTGAGCAGTTTTTTGAATGAGTCCAGAGTTTGGGCGTTGCTGAGTTCTGCAGGGAGGGAGTTCCTGAGGGTGGGAGCTGCCACACTGAAAGCTCTGTCCCCGAAGGTCCGCAGTCTGGTTCGGGGGATGGAGAGCTGACCAGTGTCCGTGGATTGCTAATCTTTGGCGTGCCGGCGTCGGCTATGGCCCGGCAACCATTGCCGGGCCAGAGCTGGTTCATCTTTGGCGAGCCGGAGTCGGGACTGAGCCGAGTGTGCCAACCGCTAGCCGGCATCGGCCCGAATATGCTGGCTACCTGGGTTGCGTCACCGTCTTTACAAGCGATACAAGTCTTTTCCTGAACCGATGACGCAATAGCCCACCTCTCCCTTAACCCGCATGTGCAAACTCAGCAACATCACAACAACAATGGCATCGTACAGAGTGCATAAGTTGAGTGGCAGCAACACCAATACTAATACTAGACTGAAAAACGGCTGAGTACATCTCCTGTTCTGAGACAGACACAAACACACACACACACTGGAGAGGGGAGGATGCAATACACGATACTAGCTAGAGATTAGCGTCACATAGCTGGCCTTTTTCTGAAAACCCAAGTAGTAGCCAAGCACATAATTGTTCCATAGCATACGCCTTCAGTTGATCATGACAAATCCTCTCTTACCTTGACGATTAAAAAGCCTCCATAATTTAGTAAATAGTATCCCCATGGCTGGTGTTGAGCTGTAGCCAGCCAGCTAGCGCTGATGCTATTCAAATGCTATCAACATTAACTAAATAGCTAACCAACTAAATACAATAGACAGTGGTATCCTGAGGTAATGTTAAATACAAACAAACGTTTTCTAGTCGAAATGACACCGGGACAAGTTAAACATCAATCAATTACTTTAATAAAACACAGGTAGTTTGAGCCGCGGTCTCTGTCTCTGACAGCGAGGACTCTCACTGGGGGAGTGTAACGCGTGGGAGGATCACACGACCTCCCCCAGATTCTTTCCCTGCTGAACAGGCGCCCCGACCGACCAGTAGGAGTCGCTGTTTACAACGACCAGGATACATACCCCCACCGGCTTCCCACCCGCTAACACTGCCAATTGTGTTAGGACAACCGACCAAGCCGGAGGTACCGGTGACAGCTGGATTCGATACCAGAGTCTCTGCGGTGGTAGGCAGGCGCTTAGTCCGGTGCGCTACCCAGCCGCCCTGAAAGACATTTATTTTGTAAATTTGTGGCACGCACTTTTCTTGAGACGTTTTCGTTTTTTACGGAAACCTTTTTTTAAATGAAAACGAAAAAGATCAAAATCGTTTTCGTCTGGACAAGGCCTCAGTCTCAGCAACATCCTGCTTCAAACTCACACCTTGGTTCAACCAAGTGTTTGCACTATTTACTCACAGCAAGAATGGGAGGGGAGGGGGGGGTGTTTATGTGTAAAGTTAGCATGTTCTCCCTCTGTTTACGTGAGTTTCCTCCGGGTACTCCGGTTTCCTCCCACACCATAAAAGACATGCATGCTAAGGTACATACTCCCGCTGAGCTGAAACCTACTCCACAGTGAACCCAAAGTAGGTTTCAGTGTTTATTTCAGGGCTAGACACTACAGCGTGGCCCCATTGACCTTGCATTCGTTTTGTAGCTATAACTAGTCAGAGCTGGGAGTATCCAGTATAAAGAGCAGAATGGATTGTGCTGAGAAAAGACTACTGATTAACAATCACTGGTATAAGAAATTGGGGCTAGCTATAGAGTCCAACAATTGGAACATACCCTCGAATGCAGATGTTTGTTTGCCACATCAAAACCCCCCATAGGTCTTCATTGTTCATTCAGGTCAACTAATTACCATATTTGGCTGACATCCTGAATAATGCTATGAATCCCAAAACCTCACCTTCATAGAGTGTCAGGGTGAAAAAATTTACATAGTGATACTTACTTACTTACTTACTTACTTACTTACTTACTTACTTACTTACTTACTTACTTACTTACTTACTTACTTACTTACTTACTTACTTACTTACTTACTTACTTACTTACTTACTTACTTACTTACTTACTTACTTACTTATATGCCGTGTATATATATATATTTTTTCTAATCAAATCTAATTGTATCTAATCTAACTAATCTTATCTAATCTAAATGTATTTATTTATTTATTCTTACCGTATATATATATATATATATATATATATATATATATATATATATATATATATATATATATATATATATATATATATATATATATATATATATGTATTGCCACACCTGTCTGTACATACCTGCATATAATCCTTTTTACATATAGATACTATATCTATATCTGTACATATTGCTTACCTATATATTCTTACACTACTGGACAGTATGACTTACTACCATAGTGTCTGTATACCTGTATCACTGTACATATGAATACTATAATGTTGTACATACATCTGATTAGCACTATACTCAGTAGTACTCATTTATATATTTTATACCCAGTTTAATCACCTATTCATTGTATATTACTGTTGCACTTTACTGTTACATTTGCTCTCAGGTTGGATGCCAAACTTCTTGTATGTTCTACTGTACTTGTGCTGTATAATGGCAATACATTTTATTCTAATCTAATATATACATAAGGACAGTGCAAGTCAGAATTTGACACTACACCTTAAACCTGCACTATGCAACTTTTTCATGATATAATATCACTTCTTTAGCAAGCTAAATTACAGAGTCAAAAGAAAACCCTCCCAACAATGAAGCATGAAACACACATAAATTGCCCATATGATCTCTTCTGGTCAGGCATGTAAATCCAGAAAAGTGTCTAATTTCGAAACTAGAAAATGTGAACAACACTAATGTTAAACAATTCCCAAAGGAGCCTGCATGAAGACATTTCTTTTTTCTTTTTTTGCCTTTGTATATTTTCCCCCCGATCCCCAAATGTAGTCGTTATGCCAATTCTTACTGTAGACCCCAATTCTTAGGTTTAGACTAATTACCACATTACCATGCCTCCTCTGATACATGTGGAGTCGCCAGCCGCTTTTCACCTGACAGCTACGAGTTTCACTGGGAGAACGTAACACATGTGGACCATTCACGCTATCTCCCCCAGATCCCCTCCCTGCTGAACAGTAGGAGTCGCTATTGCAAGAACCAGGAGGTATCCGCGGCAGGCTTCCCACTCGCCAACACTGAGGGACGACTACTAGGGACAAGTCGGAGGTACCACCGACACTGGGATTTGAACCCTGGGTTGTTGCGGTGGTATGTGAGAGCTTAGACCTCTACAATACCCAGCCGTCCCAGACATTTATTTTTTGTCTCCGTTTTCTTATCCTTCATGTTTTAACATGGTGCACTTACCTATTGTGGCCACAGGGTACAGATCTTCCATAGTGCATCTTAAAATATTCAGGACCAATATTGATTACAAATTATCACTCATACTGTAACTTTCTATCTTTCATCAGGATATATTTAGTGTAAGTGTGTGTATGTGTGTTGTATTTGTCAATGCCCTCTATTAGATCGTTGTAGTGGAGGAGGAATGACAATATGGTAAAATGCAGTAATAATAATTGTACACAGTACATTTCGCAGAGTAACATTTTACTTGGTTTGAGTAAAATGTACCCAGTTTGAGTAAAATTACTCTGCGAAATTTACTGTGTATGGACCTCTAGATCTTGGAATGCTGACACTGAACTTGCACACGTATGAAGATGCAATACTCACTGTGACTTTTGCTGCGATGCCCTATAAAGTGACTAGCACTTATGCAGACAATAGTGCCGTTCCGTCATTACGGTTAAATTGAACTTGCGGTAAATCGCTAAGAGCACTTCCTAATCTCGGAGTCAAGGCCCCCATTGTATGGCTGCTGCAGTTGCTGTAATGCAAAACCTTGCTCACAGCGGGCATACTGGAGCTGTTTAACAGGGTTAAACATGCAGTGCAAAGACAATGCAAGCTGGAAACGCGCAAGCAGGAAACGCGCAATCTGATCCCAAATTGAACAGAGAAGGGTCAACTGTGCACCTGTTGAGACAGGGAAGGGTGGGGGCGGGTTGACTATCCAACACAACATACAACCCCACGCCCGCCCCCCCCCCCCTCCACTCACACACACACACACACACACACACACACACACACACACACACACACACACACACACACACACACACACACACACACACACACACACACACACACACACACACACACACACACACACACACACACACACACACACACACACACACACACACACACACACACACACACACACACACAGTAAAACATATAACCCCACAGGAACACCCCCTACCCCATTCCCCTCACGTACCCTGGAATATCTATATAGTGAGCCACTCAACAACAGTTGCCAAGAGGGCTGTGTGACTGAGTGACTTGGTCACCAATACAGCACAGATTAATCCTCTCTATCTTCCCTTCTGTCATCAACACTCTTCTTTTATAGATATATTGTATTGAATGATGGGATTCTGTGGCACGTCAGGCTCTAAGGTGTTTGCCACTCGTGGCTGGGATGGAAAGTATGTTTCCACTTGGCCTTTGAGAGAGGCCATATCCTTTCCCGGGCACGCAAGAGCAGCTACGTTCCAGACGTGTTTATCGGTGCAAAGTTCAGTGTTCTGTGCTCCTTCAAATATTCATGGGTTCTTTCTTAGGCTCCACAAATTATATAGAATCTCCACCGCTAATGCGGTTATGGTAAGGTGTTGGAGTTAATGTACTGGTATAACGTCCATAAACCAAATCAGATGTCCATAGTGCTCTGATTAAGATATATACCACAGGCTTAAATGTGAGATTTTCATGGTTCTATATGCAGACGTTTTCGTTGCTTATAGCCTTGGATACAATCACAGGAAATTAAACGTGAAACCCACAGCTTTTTAATATGAGTCCAGAGTTGTAGCCAACTTCTTGCAGATAAATGTAATCATGGGACTCTGGGACTAAAAGGAGACAATTACAGTGATGAGGCGTACAGTATAGTACTCTACAGTATATCGTACCCTATATCCCATGACAAGTGCATACTTCCAAGGCCCTGTGAATGTCAGGTTAATCCATGTCCTGTCCCTGCTCTGTCTTACAGGGGTTATTAAAATATGATTAGGCTTCTCGACAAAATAAACCTAAAAAGGAAAGAAATAGCCTAATATAAAAAAAATTTAAAGAAAGAAAAACACCCAGGAATTTCTAGGGTGGTGGGGGTTGTACTCATCAGTGGTATTGTCCAGGAGAGGTGTGTGTGTGGGGGGGGGTCCATGTCAATGCTACCACAGTGCCATGAGGGATGTCCCACCTGGAGGAGCAGTTAGTGAGCCACATCATTATGATCTAGGAGGAGTTTGGGCTAGTTTTTTTGTGAATTGTGATGACATATTATGGATACCTGGGGGATGCATGTGACAGAAAACGTCTTCTTGTTTTTATTGCTGGTGCTTTATGCAGCATGAGGTTTTTGGAGAGTTATGTTGTATGTACATATTTCACTAGCTTTTTGCATGACATCTTCAATAGAGTGACAAATCCTTCTTACTCTGTATAATTCTTCAGTTCTTCAGGAGCTTCTATCCCCAGGCCATCATGATGCTCAATGCCACTATGTAACAACCCATCATCTACCCAGGTGGCCAAAAAGTTCCGGCCCATTAATGGCCTGTATCCGGCAGGCCGGAAGAAATTAGTCGGCCCAAGTCCGGCTGCCAGAGTCGGCCAAGTAGGCGGCAATGACTGACTGGCCGATTCCGGCCCGAGTACACTGGGCCAGGTCCGGGGTTGCCGGAAGCGGTGAACGTCCGGATCGGCCCAGTAGGCGGCAATGACTGACTGGCCGATTCCGGCCCGAGTACACTGGGCCATGTCCGGGGTTGCCGGAAGCGGTGAACGTCCGGTTGCCTAAAGCAGCCCAGATGCGACCCACACACGCTGGGCCAGGTTTGGTTGCCCGAAGCCTAGCCGACACTGCCAATGCAATACTGGTACTACACAGTAAATTACGCAGAGTAGATTTGACTCAAACTGAGTAAAGAAATTTTACTCAGTTTGAGTGAAATGTACTCAGTTTGAGTCAGCGGAATTTACTGTGTACCCATCTGCCAGAGCTACTCCACTATCTGCCTATGACCGTACATTACCGGAAATACAGTAGGAAATGGTTGATTAGTAATACAATGCCACATATTTAAGGACCCTTCCCTTTACCAATTCAGTATTGGCATGTCCCTCATTGAAAAATTCAGAAGTTTACATGCTGTCTCCTACCTCACTGAAATATATTCTCAGTGTATGTACACAATATACATCATTCTGCAGTGAAGCTCAAATATATAGTAAAGTAACAATTACCCTCATACATGCTACTTTTTCCAGTTAAAAATGACAACTTGAATAGATATTTAAACATTTATTAACAAAATATCACATCCTCCTCTCTGAACCCAACGATAAAGCCTCCAATGAAATGAACCCATTGTTCCCCTGCAACAGCTTCTCCCACAGGGGATCTTTGATTAAACACCTGCTAGCAGAAGAATATAGACAGTCAGAAAAAAAGTTCACTGTTTACTACCGAGAGGCGCCCCTGGGGCACCCCGGGAGGCGTGGGCATAGCCTTACGGACCACGGGGGAATAGGTGACGTGGGGGCGTAGCGTGGCGGGGGTCTGGGGGAGCTGTCGCCGGCCCCGGCGAGGCGTGCTGGTCCCCGACGTGGAGGGGACGGGACTTCCACTCACTGCCCTACACGAAAAGTGAAAAAGGCAAATAAAAAAAACGAACCACAAATTCAACGACATAAGAGAAGAGGATGAGATAGAGAGAGAGAAGAGAGAGAGAGAAGAGAGAGAAGGAAAGCAAGATAACAAAATACAACAAGAGCCACAGTATGGAAGCAAATGAGTGACAGAAGTATTTGAATTTGATCAGACACCGAATTTATAGCATTGAAAATAATTACTTTGAAAACATGTATCTGAATTGAATTTATAGCATTGAAAATAATTACTTTGAAAACATGTATCTGAATTTTTTCAGACACCAAATTTATAGCATTGAAAATAATTACTTTGAAAACATGTATCTGATTTTTGAATTTTATCAGACACCGAATTTATAGCATTGAAAATAATTACTTTGAAAACATGTATCTGAATTTTTTCAGTCACCGAATTTATAGCATTGAAAATAATTACTTTGAAAACATGTATCTGAATTTTTTCAGACACCGAATTTATAGCATTGAAAATAATTACTTTGAAAACATGTATCTGAATTTTTTCAGACACCGAATTTATAGCATTGAAAATAATTACTTCGAAAATCATGTATCTGAATTTTTTTGCTCCGAATTTACCTATGTGAAATAAAAATTCAATGTAAAAAATTCGAATGTATAATAAAATTCAATGTAAAAAAATTCGATGCATAATTGCGGTGTATAAAATTCGATGTAAAAAACCATCATCCGGGCTACCCAGACAGGATAAGCAATCGAGCCTGGATGCAATCGAATTGACTTCTGGCCTATCACTGCACGGCTTTGTCAGTCATGTGATCACACCAACCCGGGAGAAAGATGGTGGTATACATACGTTCGGGAGAGAATATACATACGGTGGGGAGGAGACTGTACATTAGGAGGGGGTGGGTGGGAGAGAAATATACATACGGTGGGGAGAGAATATATACATACGGTGGGGAGGAGACTGTACATTAGGAGGGGGTGGGAGAAAATATATACATACGGTGGGGAGGAGACTGTACATTAGGAGGGGGTGGGTGGGAGAGAAATATACATACGGTGGGGAGAGAATATATACATACGGTGGGGAGGAGACTGTATATTAGGAGGGGGTGGGAGAGAAATATACATATGGTGGGGAGAGAATATATACATACGGTGGGGAGGAGACTGTACATTAGGAGGGGGTGGGAGAGAATATATACATACGGTGGGGAGGAGACTGTACATTACGAGGGGGTGGGAGAGAAATATACATATGGTGGGGAGAGAATATATACATATGGTGGGGAGAGAATATATACATACGGTGGGGAGGAGACTGTACTTTAGGAGGGGGTGGGTGGGTGGGAGAGAAATATACATATGGTGGGGAGAGAATATATACATACGGTGGGGAGAATACTGTACATTAGGAGGGGGTGGGAGAGAAATATACATATGGTGGGGAGAGAATATATACATATGGTGGGGAGAGAATATATACATACGGTGGGGAGGAGACTGTACATTAGGAGGGGGTGGGTGGGTGGGAGAGAAATATACATATGGTGGGGAGAGAATATATACATACGGTGGGGAGGAGACTGTCTATTATATGTATATTTCTCTCCCACCCACCCCCTCCTAATGTACAGTCTCCTCCCCACTGTATGTATATATTCTCTCCCCATCATATGTATATATTCTCTCCCCACCGTTCTCTTGGTGTAAAAAGTTTAAGACCAGGGTGAGGCCAGGCTATGGATGGCTTTGAAGGTGAGGAGTAGTGTTTTGAAGTTAATGCGTTCCTTGATCGGGAGCCAGTGGAGGGAGTGGAGGACAGGAGTGATGTCTTCGCGGGACCGGGTGTTAGTGAGGAGGCGGGCAACTGAGTTTTGGACCATCTGCAGTTTATGGAGGGAGCGGGAGGTGATGCCAGTGAGGAGGGAGTTACAGTAGTCCAGGAGGGAAAAGATGAAGGCGTGTATGAGGGATTCAGCAGCAGGGGGTAGAGGCAGTGACGGATTTTGGCAATGTTGCGGAGGTGAAAATATGAAGTTTTGACAATGGAGCGGACATGGGGTCAAATGAGAGGGTGGGGTCGAGGATGACACAGAGGTTGCGGACTAGGGGGGAGGGGTGATGGTGGAGTCATTGATGGTGAGCGTGATGTAATACAATAATTTATACTGTAGCATTACAAACCATTTGACAGCCAGGTCATGCACCTCCGTTCTTGTCCTCTAGGAGCCATCGCAGCATGGCCAAGACCTTCCTCATCCAGCATACTGTCCTTCTGAAGGTCTGAAGTCATTAGTGGCCATGAACCTAGAGAGAGAGCGAGAATACGTTAGTAGATAGTCTAAGGCCAGTGATTCTCAATATAATTTTGCATATCTAGGACCTCTAATTTAGTCCATGTCATGCACATCTACATAATATACTGTAGCATTACAAACCATTTGACAGCCAGGTCCAGCACCTCTCCGTTCTTGTCTTCTAGGAGCCATCGCAGCATGGCCAAGACCTTCCTCATCCAGCATACTGTCCTTCTGAAGGTCTGAAGTCATTAGTGGCCATGAACCTAGAGAGAGAGCGAGAATACGTTAGTAGATAGTCTAAGGCCAGTGATTCTCAATATTATTTTGCATATCTAGGACCTCTAATTTAGTCCATGTCATGCACATCTACATAATATACTGTAGCATTACAAACCATTTGACAGCCAGGTCCAGCACCTCTCCGTTCTTGTCTTCTAGGAGCCATCGCAGCATGGCCAAGACCTTCCTCATCCAGCATACTGTCCTTCTGAAGGTCTGAAGTCATTAGTGGCCATGAACCTAGAGAGAGAGCGAGAATACGTTAGTAGATAGTCTAAGGCCAGTGATTCTCAATATTATTTTGCATATCTAGGACCTCTAATTTAGTCCATGTCATGCACATCTACATAATATACTGTAGCATTACAAACCATTTGACAGCCAGGTCCAGCACCTCTCCGTTCTTGTCTTCTAGGAGCCATCGCAGCATGGCCAAGACCTTCCTCATCCAGCATACTGTCCTTCTGAAGGTCTGAAGTCATTAGTGGCCATGAACCTAGAGAGAGAGCGAGAATACGTTAGTAGATAGTCTAAGGCCAGTGATTCTCAATATTATTTTGCATATCTAGGACCTCTAATTTAGTCCATGTCATGCACATCTACATAATATACTGTAGCATTACAAACCATTTGACAGCCAGGTCCAGCACCTCTCCGTTCTTGTCTTCTAGGAGCCATCGCAGCATGGCCAAGACCTTCCTCATCCAGCATACTGTCCTTCTGAAGGTCTGAAGTCATTAGTGGCCATGAACCTAGAGAGATAGCGAGAATACGTTAGTAGATAGTCTAAGGCCAGTGATTCTCAATATTATTTTGCATATCTAGGACCTCTAATTTAGTCCATGTCATGCACATCTACATAATATACTGTAGCATTACAAACCATTTGACAGCCAGGTCCAGCACCTCTCCGTTCTTGTCTTCTAGGAGCCATCGCAGCATGGCCAAGACCTTCCTCATCCAGCATACTGTCCTTCTGAAGGTCTGAAGTCATTAGTGGCCATGAACCTAGAGAGAGAGCGAGAATACGTTAGTAGATAGTCTAAGGCCAGTGATTCTCAATATAATTTTGCATATCTAGGACCTCTAATTTAGTCCATGTCATGCACATCTACATAATATACTGTAGCATTACAAACCATTTGACAGCCAGGTCCAGCACCTCTCCGTTCTTGTCTTCTAGGAGCCATCGCAGCATGGCCAAGACCTTCCTCATCCAGCATACTGTCCTTCTGAAGGTCTGAAGTCATTAGTGGCCATGAACCTAGAGAGAGAGCGAGAATACGTTAGTAGATAGTCTAAGGCCAGTGATTCTCAATATTATTTTGCATATCTAGGACCTCTAATTTAGTCCATGTCATGCACATCTACATAATATACTGTAGCATTACAAACCATTTGACAGCCAGGTCCAGCACCTCTCCGTTCTTGTCTTCTAGGAGCCATCGCAGCATGGCCAAGACCTTCCTCATCCAGCATACTGTCCTTCTGAAGGTCTGAAGTCATTAGTGGCCATGAACCTAGAGAGAGAGCGAGAATACGTTAGTAGATAGTCTAAGGCCAGTGATTCTCAATATTATTTTGCATATCTAGGACCTCTAATTTAGTACATGTCATGCACATCTACATAATATACTGTAGCATTACAAACCATTTGACAGCCAGGTCCAGCACCTCTCCGTTCTTGTCTTCTAGGAGCCATCGCAGCATGGCCAAGACCTTCCTCATCCAGCATACTGTCCTTCTGAAGGTCTGAAGTCATTAGTGGCCATGAACCTAGAGAGAGAGCGAGAATATGTTAGTAGATAGTCTAAGGCCAGTGATTCTCAATATTATTTTGCATATCTAGGACCTCTAATTTAGTCCATGTCATGCACATCTACATAATATACTGTAGCATTACAAACCATTTGACAGCCAGGTCCACCACCTCTCCGTTCTTGTCTTCTAGGAGCCATCGCAGCATGGCCAAGACCTTCCTCATCCAGCATACTGTCCTTCTGAAGGTCTGAAGTCATTAGTGGCCATGAACCTAGAGAGAGAGCGAGAATACGTTAGTAGATAGTCTAAGGCCAGTGATTCTCAATATTATTTTGCATATCTAGGACCTCTAATTTTGTCCATGTCATGCACATCTACATAATATACTGTAGCATTACAAACCATTTGACAGCCAGGTCCAGCACCTCTCCGTTCTTGTCTTCTAGGAGCCATCGCAGCATGGCCAAGACCTTCCTCATCCAGCATACTGTCCTTCTGAAGGTCTGAAGTCATTAGTGGCCATGAACCTAGAGAGAGAGCGAGAATATGTTAGTAGATAGTCTAAGGCCAGTGATTCTCAATATTATTTTGCATATCTAGGACCTCTAATTTAGTCCATGTCATGCACATCTACATAATATACAGTAGCATCCATCAACACAGGATGACCCTTTCCAGCTGTTGAAATGAAAGTCCCAGATTTAAAAGTATATATATACACAGTCACACACACAATAAAACATTGTATACATCACTTACAAGCATGACCACTTGAAGATCTTGAAGACTTGGTAGATCTTGACCGTCTTGGGAGAGAGAGAGAGAAGGCATTACAGGATGACTCTTTGAAAATGATGTCCCAGATTAAAAAGTATATATTATATATACAGTCACACACACAATAAAAAAAATGTATACATCACTTACGACCACTTGAAGTAGTTGTTCTTGAGCCGTCTTCTGCGTTCATCTCATTGATGAGATCCAGCACTGTAACAGTATATTTGCAACAATGAAATTATATATTTTATTACAACTCTATCAGCTGAGTAACAATATTCATCAAAGTGTTGCGTGTTACAGTGTAGGTTAGTTTATTAGTGCATGACAGTAGGGTTAGCATACTTTTCACACTATAAGCCCCACCTGAATGATAGCCAGTTAGCAGCTCCGGGTACAGTATGTACCCCAACGTTAGCTCTCATAACGTTAGCAGCTCCTGGTACAGTATAGGTACCAAAAGTTATCTCTCATAGTCATAACGTTAGCAGCTCCGGGTACAGTATGTACCCCAACGTTAGCTCTCATAACGTTAGCCAGTTAGCAGCTCCTGGTACAGTAGGTACCAAAAGTTAGCTCTCATAGTCATAACGTTAGCAGCTCCGGGTACAGTATATGTACCCCAACGTTAGCTCTCATAACGTTAGCCAGTTAGCAGCTCCTGGTACAGTAGGAACCAAAAGTTAGCTGTCATAGTCATAACGTTAGCAGCTCCGGGTACAGTATACAACGTTAGCTAGTCATACCGTTAGCCAGTTAGCAGCTCCGGTATTTTACAGATCCCGCCAGTTTAATAATATCGAGCTAATAACGTTACAGTAGTCACTGAAAACACAGACTAAACAGCACTCATTTATATCAGCGGCACGCATTACTTATAAATAATAAAAGATATGTGTTGCACAATTACCTGAGGAGAAGATGCAATTCCGTTGCTCACGACGTGGTGCAGGCTCTGTCTGTAGCGCGGTTCAATTCAAATTTCAAACCGGGATCCCCCACAATGCAACGCATCAGTGTTGCCAGATTTGAGAGTCAGCCTTAATCTGACAAACCTTTGATAATAATGGGCGGTTCGGATATTGTTAATCCGATCTGGCAACCATGCTATCCTTGTTTCTCCGTACAGACTGACCACGGTTTTGATTGATTGATTGAAAACTTTGTTAACAGATTGCAGAATGGGTACAATACAGTACAGCTCAATACATACAATTGTTAAGGGCATGCAGACCAGAGAAAGACGTTCGTCTTGTTTACATCAGGGACCCCCATTTTCAATTCATCATAACATGACATGTGACATACAGATAGACTGTGAGGTTTTGTCCATTGCTCACCTACTCGCTCTGTTCCTTTAAGCCTGTTGCTCACCTACTCGCTCTGTTCCTTTAAGCCTACTGTTAATCAATTGTATTCTCCTCACCTCACTAGCCCCCACCCTCGCGTTCGTTACTCTCGTTTTCTCTTCAGCAGCCACACCCTTGGACTACCTGTCATTATTTGTTTGATTGGTCTGGTGCCGAACACACACTTTTAGTTTCAAGTATCAATTACCTTCACGCACCTGATGTTTATTCTAATTAGTTCCCCTGTGGGCTTTAAGTACCTCGCTCTTCCCCTCTGTCCCTTGTCGGGTCGTGCCCGTATCATTCCGTATCATATCTCTATCACCAAGACTCCTTCGGGAGGATCTCTGTCTGTTTATGCTGTTTTCATCTCCGGCGTGAGATGCGCTCTAGCCTTCGCCTCCTGTCGCCGTTGCCTGAGGGAGACACTGGACTGCGCTCTCTGGACTTCCACGAGAGGTGTCCCGGTGTTCCACTTCAGACCTCCGCGCAGCAGACGTCCTGACGCGCATCCAGACCTCCGCGCAGCAGACGCCCAGACGCGCATCCAGACCTCCGCGCAGCAGACGCGCTCTTCACTCCAGACGCGCATCGCTTCCTAATACTCTACGGGAGGATGCGTCTCTCCGAGCCGGCGCGCTCTTCCGCGCAGACGCGCTCTTCACCCCAGACGCGCATTCAGACGCACTCCAGATGCGTCCTCCGTACCGGCGCGTACTCCAAGCAGACGCGCACCCCTCAGACCTCCGCGCCAGATGCGCCCTCCGTACCGGCGCGCACTCCAAGCAGTCGCGCACCACTCAGACCTCCGCGCCAGATGCGCCCTCCGTACCGGCGCGTACTCCAAGCAGTCACGCACCACTCAGACCTCCGCTTGGACAACCCGTTTCCCGTGGCGACGCGCTCGCCCCGTTTTGATCCTCCTCTCTTTACGCACAGCGCCTGGGTGAGTTATGACTGTCTTTGATCCTATTCGTTTTTCGTGTGTTTAATGACACTGAAGATATCCTGCTTTTTGTCAGACTGTCACTCACCCAGCGTCAGCTTTTTGGATAGTTCATTGGGATAATCTTTGGCCTTAACATCGCTCACTGTGTGTATACTCACCGAAGATATTATTCACTTGGATTTGTATTTTGGGACTTCACTCACAGTGTGTATATACACCGAAGATTCTGTCACTTGGATTACTCTGTTTTTGGGACAAGTCACCTCTCCTGTCACCTGCTCTGTTCCCAACTGAACTCTGAGCTAACCCGCTCCCTCTCTCCCTCTCGGTCCCGTTTACCACCCTCGGAGATCTGCCGAGAGAGATCTGCAGAGCGGTTCTGACTTCCACCATCTGCTTCCTCAGACGAACCATCCCGGGAGAAGCTGCAGAGCAGCAACATTCATTAATGCTTTTGTTCCAAGGCCTTACCCTGTTTTCTCTGTCCCAGTATGCAGCTCCAGCCCTCGCCCTGTTCCAAGGCCTTACCCTGTTTTCTCTAGTCCTTCCAGTCCTCCCTCTCCCCAGCCCGCCTCCGCGGGCCTCTGTCCCTGTTTCCCCACTCTAGTCCTCCGAGTCCTCCCTGTCCCCAGCCCGCCTCCGCGGGCCTCTGTCCCTGTCTCCCCTCCTAGTCCTCCCTGTCCAGTCCTCCTAGTCCTCCCTTTTACTGCCTTGTCCCTTGCCCCGGCCCTGTTTCCGTTAGCCTTCCCTTAGCCTTCCCCTTAGCCAGCCCGCCTCTTAAAGGCACTGTGCCTTTTCCCTTTCTTGTAATTCCAGTATTTGTGTTCTCCCTAAAAGGGACAGTGCCGTTTTTCTGTGTGTTTTCAATAAATGCCCAGTTCTTGGCTTACTCTCATACCTGTCTTGTGTTGTGCGATTGGGGTCGATTACAAACCATAACAGTACGACCCGACCAATCGACGACCCCAGCCAGCACAGACGGTGTGGTTGAGTTTGCCTTTTTTTTTTGTTACTCCCCTGTTAGCTTCCCTGTCTGCTCCCTTGTTTAGCCTGTTAGCTCCCCTGTTAGCTTGTTAGTCTCCCCTGTTAGCTCCCCTGTTAGCCTGTTGACTCCCCTGTTTGCTTCCCTGTTAGCCTTGTTAGCTCCCCTGTTAGCCTTGTTAGTCTCCCCTGTTAGCTCCCCTGTTAGCCTGTTGACTCCCCTGTTTGCTTCCCTGTTAGCCTCGTTAGCTCCCCTGCAGCTTGTTAGGCCTCTACTACCAGCATGGCCCCTGTCTGCTAGCCTTGCCCCGGCTGCTAGCACAGCCTCTATGTTAATGCAGCCCTTGCTGCTGGCATAGGCCCTGTAGCTAGCCATGCCCAGGCAGCTTACCCAGTTCCTCTGCATGGCCCCTGTCTGCTAGCCTTGCCCCGGCTGCTAGCACAGCCTCTATGTTAATGCAGCCCTTGCTGCTGGCATAGGCCCTGTAGCTAGCCATGTCCAGGCAGCTAACCCAGTCCCTCTGCATGGCCCTAGTCTGCTAGCTTAGCCCCGGCTGTTAGCACAGCCTCTATGTTAATGCAGCCCTTGCAGCTAGCATAGGCCCTGTAGCTAGCCATGCCCAGGCAGCTAACCCGGTCCCTCTGCATGGCCTCCACTTTTTGTGTAGCCTTCCCACTGCTAGGACTGCCCTTTCAGCTAGCAAGGTCAGTTTTTCCCACTGCTAGGACTGCCCTTTCAGCTAGCAAGGTCAGTTTTCCCACTGCTAGGACTGCCCTTTCAGCTAGCAGGTTCAGTTTTCCCTCTGCTAGGACTGCCCTTTCAGCTAGCAAGGTCAGTTTTCCCACTGCTAGGACTGCCCTTTCAGCTAGCAAGGTCAGTTTTCCCACTGCTAGGACTGCCCTTTCAGCTAGCAAGGTCAGTTTTCCCACTGCTAGGACTGCCCTTTCAGCTAGCAATGTCAGTTTTCTCCCACTGCTAGGACTGCCCTTTCAGCTAGCAAGGTCAGTTTTCCCACTGCTAGGACTGCCCTTTCAGCTAGCAAGGTCAGTTTTTCTCACACTGCTAGGACTGCCGCTTCAGCTAGCAAGGTCAGTTTCCCCACTGCTAGGACTGCCCTTTCAGCTAGCAAGGTCAGTTTTCTCCCACTGCTAGGACTGCCCCTTCAGCTAGCATGGTCAGTTTGCTCCCACTGCTAGGACTGCCCCTTCAGCTAGCAGGGTCAGTTTTCTCTCACTGCTAGGACTTCCCCTTCAGCTAGCAAGGTCAGTTCCCCACAGCTAGGACTGTCCTTCCAGCTAGCTTGTTCTCTCATGCTGGTCCAGCCCTGTCTGCCAGCCTAGCTCCGGCAGCTAGCGCAGCCTCTATGTTAATGTAGCAGTACAGCTAGCATAGGCCCTGTAGCTATCAGTGCCCTGGCAGCTACCCTTTCCCTCTGCTAGCCCCTTCCCTGTTCCCCTCTCCGGTGCCCCTGTTCCGGCCCTGTCTGCTAGCCTAGCTCCGGCAGCTAGCGCAGCCTCTATGTTGATGTAGCAGTACAGCTAGCATAGGCCCTGTAGCTATCAGTGCCCTGGCAGCTACCTTGGTTACCCCTCTGCTCCTCTAGTTGCCCCTCAGCTCCTCTGGTTACCCCTCAGCTCCTCCAGCTACCCCTCAGCTACCTTGTTTACCCCTCAGCTCCTCTAGTTACCCCTCTGCTCCTCTGTTACCCCTCAGCTCCTCTGGTTACCCCTCAGCTCCTCCAGCTGCCCCTCAGCTACCATGGTTACCCCTCAGCTACCCTAGTTACCCCTCAGCTACCCTGTTCTTTTGCTAGCCCCACTTTTGTTGTGGCTTCCCCTGCTGGCTTGGCCCAGTACTTTTTGTTTGTTGCCTTGTTTTGTTCCCCTGCCACTCTGTCTGTATTTTAGGGTCGCCGGGTGGCTCCCGTGGAGGGGGGGGTACTGTGAGGTTTTGTCCATTGCTCACCTACTCGCTCTGTTCCTTTAAGCCTGTTGCTCACCTACTCGCTCTGTTCCTTTAAGCCTACTGTTAATCAATTGCATTCTCCTCACCTCACTAGCCCCCACCCTCGCGTTCGTTACTCTCGTTTTCTCTTCAGCAGCCACACCCTTGGACTACCTGTCATTATTTGTTTGATTGGTCTGGTGCCGAACACACACTTTTAGTTTCAAGTATCAATTACCTTCACGCACCTGATGTTTATTCTAATTAGTTCCCCTGTGGGCTTTAAGTACCTCGCTCTTCCCCTCTGTCCCTTGTCGGGTCGTGCCCGTATCATTCCGTATCATATCTCTATCACCAAGACTCCTTCGGGAGGATCTCTGTCTGTTTATGCTGTTTTCATCTCCGGCGTGAGATGCGCTCTAGCCTTCGCCTCCTGTCGCCGTTGCCTGAGGGAGACACTGGACTGCGCTCTCTGGACTTCCACGAGAGGTGTCCCGGTGTTCCACTTCAGACCTCCGCGCAGCAGACGTCCTGACGCGCATCCAGACCTCCGCGCAGCAGACGCCCAGACGCGCATCCAGACCTCCGCGCAGCAGACGCGCTCTTCACTCCAGACGCGCATCGCTTCCTAATACTCTACGGGAGGATGCGTCTCTCCGAGCCGGTGCGCTCTTCCGCGCAGATGCGCTCTTCACCCCAGACGCGCATTCAGACACACTCCAGATGCGTCCTCCGTACCGGCGCGTACTCCAAGCAGACGCGCACCCCTCAGACCTCCGCGCCAGATGCGCCCTCCGTACCGGCGCGCACTCCAAGCAGTCGCGCACCACTCAGACCTCCGCGCCAGATGCGCCCTCCGTACCGGCGCGTACTCCAAGCAGTCGCGCACCACTCAGACCTCCGCTTGGACAACCCGTTTCCCGTGGCGACGCGCTCGCCCCGTTTTGATCCTCCTCTCTTTACGCACAGCGCCTGGGTGAGTTATGACTGTCTTTGATCCTATTCGTTTTTCGTGTGTTTAATGACACTGAAGATATCCTGCTTTTTGTCAGACTGTCACTCACCCAGCGTCAGCTTTTTGGATAGTTCATTGGGATAATCTTTGGCCTTAACATCGCTCACTGTGTGTATACTCACCGAAGATATTATTCACTTGGATTTGTATTTTGGGACTTCACTCACAGTGTGTATATACACCGAAGATTCTGTCACTTGGATTACTCTGTTTTTGGGACAAGTCACCTCTCCTGTCACCTGCTCTGTTCCCAACTGAACTCTGAGCTAACCCGCTCCCTCTCTCCCTCTCGGTCCCGTTTACCACCCTCGGAGATCTGCCGAGAGAGATCTGCAGAGCGGTTCTGACTTCCACCATCTGCTTCCTCAGACGAACCATCCCGGGAGAAGCTGCAGAGCAGCAACATTCATTAATGCTTTTGTTCCAAGGCCTTACCCTGTTTTCTCTGTCCCAGTATGCAGCTCCAGCCCTCGCCCTGTTCCAAGGCCTTACCCTGTTTTCTCTAGTCCTTCCAGTCCTCCCTCTCCCCAGCCCGCCTCCGCGGGCCTCTGTCCCTGTTTCCCCACTCTAGTCCTCCGAGTCCTCCCTGTCCCCAGCCCGCCTCCGCGGGCCTCTGTCCCTGTCTCCCCTCCTAGTCCTCCCTGTCCAGTCCTCCTAGTCCTCCCTGTCCAGTCCTCCTAGTCCTCCCTTTTCCTGCCTTGTCCCTTGCCCCGGCCCTGTTTCCGTTAGCCTTCCCTTAGCCTTCCCCTTAGCCAGCCCGCCTCTTAAAGGCACTGTGCCTTTTCCCTTTCTTGTAATTCCAGTATTTGTGTTCTCCCTAAAAGGGACAGTGCCGTTTTTCTGTGTGTTTTCAATAAATGCCCAGTTCTTGGCTTACTCTCATACCTGTCTTGTGTTGTGCGATTGGGGTCGGTTACAAACCATAACATAGACACTTCTATACATTTATGACATACCAGATTTGCAAATACAGTAGGCCTACTGTTTGTGATACAAAAAGAGTCTAGAAAAGAGAGTATATATTTGACGTAGAACCGTACATTATAGGTGGGGGGGGGTAGGAGGGGTGGGGGGGCACACTGTACAACTGCACAAGCACAACTGTACATTGGAATATTGACAAAACCATGTTTGGTACTTTACTGTACATTGGAGGGGGTTGGGTTAGGACATTTACAGGGGCCAGTTTCGAATTGCAGTCTCCCGTAGGTGTTCTTTGAGAGTGTTTTGAAAGTGGGTAGTGAACACATTCCTTTACATCTTTGGGTAGGGCGTTCCACATTGATGTGGCATAATTGCAAAACGTGTTCCTGTTTGAGCCGAATCTGGGTTTAACATGATTTGTGGAGCTCCCTCTATGGTGTTGTGGTCGTGGTATTCACTGACCTTTGGGAAGTATTTTGATATGTACACATATATGGGTACCTTGATCGTGTATAGTGTATCTTGTAGACAGGCCCATTGCAAGTTGCTGCACTCTGTCGTCTACTCTAAGCCATTGTCACGTGGGCAGGGGCGAGGTGGGTTCTAGGAGTAAGGTCAAGCATGTAGTCTGACCAGTTTGTTTTGAGATGAATTGTGTAGCAGGGTCAAGTCAAGTCAAGTCAAGTCAAGAGTTATAATTGTCACGGCATACAAGTATACAATGAAATGCGGGTGGTCTTGCCCGCAACGATGTGCAATACGTGGTACAACATATAATAGAATCCAATAAAAAAACAACATTGTGCAATAAACAGGTAACAGGTAACATATTTGTGACATCTCGGTATCTGTACATATTATTTACAGGGCATATAGGACACGGTCAAAGAACACCAGATCCAGGCGTACAACTAGAACCACCAGAACAGTGAATACGAGCAAAGTAACACGACTAACTGGTAACGACAGATACAGATTACAAAACATACAATTAAAAACTAAAAATCTCTAGAAAATCTAGTCAATTTACAAACCAATGAGCTTCTAGATACAGTAGAAAGGATATGCAGCCAGTATGAGCTTCTAGACAGACAGTAGAAGAGATATGCAGCCAGTATGAGCTTCTAGATAAGACAGTAGAAGAGATATGCAGCCAGTATGAGCTTCTAGATACAGTAGAACAGATATGCAGCCAGTATGATCTTCTATATAGAGACAGTAGAACAGATATGCAGCCAGTATGATCTTCTAGAGACAGTAGAACAGATATGCAGCCAGTATGAGCTTCTAGATACAGTAGAACAGATATGCAGCCAGTATGAGCTTCTAGATAAGACAGTAGAAGAGATATGCAGCCAGTATGAGCTTCTAGATAAGACAGTAGAAGAGATATGCAGCCAGTATGAGCTTCTAGATAAGACAGTAGAACAGATATGCAGCCAGTATGATCTTCTAGAGACAGTAGAACAGATATGCAGCCAGTATGAGCTTCTAGATACAGTAGAACAGATATGCAGCCAGTATGATCTTCTAGAGACAGTAGAACAGATATGCAGCCAGTATGAGCTTCTAGATATACAGTAGAACAGATATGCAGCCAGTATGAGCTTCTAGATAAGACAGTAGAAGAGATATGCAGCCAGATGAGCTTCTAGATAAGACAGTAGAAGAGATATGCAGCCAGTATGAGCTTCTAGATAAGACAGTAGAAGAGATATGCAGCCAGATGAGCTTCTAGATAAGACAGTAGAAGAGATATGCAGCCAGTATGAGCTTCTAGATAAGACAGTAGAAGAGATATGCAGCCAGTATGAGCTTCTAGATAAGACAGTAGAAGAGATATGCAGCCAGTATGAGCTTCTAGATAGACAGTAGAACAGATATGCAGCCAGTATGAGCTTGTTGCATACTCATGTTAAACAGTTGGCATTAGTGCAGAATTGAACTAAAACTGTCTCATAGGAACGGATTCTGGAATGGCATTTTGAATAAATGACTAAATGACATAAATGAAAGCTCTCATCGACTCCGACAGATTGCTAGTCATTCATAATGGCATCGAAAGAATGTCCAAATGACCTGTGTTGTGTTAGCTTGTGTTAGCTTGGGGAGCTGCAGTCTGTGTTGTGTTAGCTTGTGTTAGCTTGGGGAGCTGCAGTCTGTGTTGTGTTAGCTTGTGTTAGCTTGGGGAGCTGCAGTCTGTGAGGTGTTAGCTTGTGTTAGCTTGGGGAGCTGCAGTCTGTGTTGTGTTAGCTTGTGTTAGCTTGGGGAGCTGCAGTCTGTGTTGTGTTAGCTTGTGTTAGCTTGGGGAGCTGCAGTCTGTGTTGTGTTAGCTTGTGTTAGCTTGGGGAGCTACAGTCCATGTTGTGTTAGCTTGTGTTAGCTTGGGGAGCTGCAGTCTGTGTTGTGTTAGCTTGTGTTAGCTTGGGGAGCTGCAGTCCATGTTGTGTTAGCTTGTGTTAGCTTGGGGAGCTGCAGTCCATGTTGTGTTAGCTTGTGTTAGCTTGGGGAGCTGCAGTCTGTGTTGTGTTAGCTTGTGTTAGCTTGGGGAGCTGCAGTCTGTGTTGTGTTAGCTTGTGTTAGCTTGGGGAGCTGCGGTCCATGTTGTGTTAGCTTGTGTTAGCTTGGGGAGCTGCAGTCTGTGTTGTGTTAGCTTGTGTTAGCTTGGGGAGCTGCAGTCTGTGTTGTGTTAGCTTGTGTTAGCTTGGGGAGCTGCAGTCTGTGTTGTGTTAGCTTGTGTTAGCTTGGGGAGCTGCAGTCCATGGTGTGTTAGCTTGTGTTAGCTTGGGGAGCTGCAGTCTGTGTTGTGTTAGCTTGTGTTAGCTTGGGGAGCTGCAGTCTGTGTTGTGTTAGCTTGTGTTAGCTTGGGGAGCTGCAGTCTGTGTTGTGTTAGCTTGTGTTAGCTTGGGGAGCTGCAGTCCATGTTGTGTTAGCTTGTGTTAGCTTGGGGAGCTGCAGTCTGTGTTGTGTTAGCTTGTGTTAGCTTGGGGAGCTGCAGTCTGTGTTGTGTTAGCTTGTGTTAGCTTGGGGAGCTGCAGTCTGTGTTGTGTTAGCTTGTGTTAGCTTGGGGAGCTACAGTCCATGTTGTGTTAGCTTGTGTTAGCTTGGGGAGCTGCAGTCTGTGTTGTGTTAGCTTGTGTTAGCTTGGGGAGCTGCAGTCCATGTTGTGTTAGCTTGTGTTAGCTTGGGGAGCTGCAGTCTGTGTTGTGTTAGCTTGTGTTAGCTTGGGGAGCTGCAGTCTGTGTTGTGTTAGCTTGTGTTAGCTTGGGGAGCTGCGGTCCATGTTGTGTTAGCTTGTGTTAGCTTGGGGAGCTGCAGTCTGTGTTGTGTTAGCTTGTGTTAGCTTGGGGAGCTGCAGTCTGTGTTGTGTTAGCTTGTGTTAGCTTGGGGAGCTGCAGTCCATGTTGTGTTAGCTTGTGTTAGCTTGGGGAGCTGCAGTCTGTGTTGTGTTAGCTTGTGTTAGCTTGGGGAGCTGCAGTCTGTGTTGTGTTAGCTTGTGTTAGCTTGGGGAGCTGCAGTCTGTGTTGTGTTAGCTTGTGTTAGCTTGGGGAGCTGCAGTCCATGTTGTGTTAGCTTGTGTTAGCTTGGGGAGCTGCAGTCTGTGTTGTGTTAGCTTGTGTTAGCTTGGGGAGCTGCAGTCTGTGTTGTGTTAGCTTCTGTTAGCTTGGGGAGCTGCAGTCCATGTTGTGTTAGCTTGTGTTAGCTTGGGGAGCTGCAGTCTGTGTTGTGTTAGCTTGTGTTAGCTTGGGGAGCTGCAGTCTGTGTTGTGTTAGCTTGTGTTAGCTTGGGGAGCTGCAGTCCATGTTGTGTTAGCTTGTGTTAGCTTGGGGAGCTGCAGTCTGTGTTGTGTTAGCTTGTGTTAGCTTGGGGAGCTGCAGTCTGTGTTGTGTTAGCTTGTGTTAGCTTGGGGAGCTGCAGTCTGTGTTGTGTTAGCTTGTGTTAGCTTGGGGAGCTGCAGTCCATGTTGTGTTAGCTTGTTATAGCTTGGGGAGCTGCAGTCTGTGTTGTGTTAGCTTGTGTTAGCTTGGGGAGCTGCAGTCTGTGTTGTTTTAGCTTGTGTTAGCTTGGGGAGCTGCAGTCCATGTTGTGTTAGCTTGTGTTAGCTTGGGGAGCTGCAGTCTGTGTTGTGTTAGCTTGTGTTAGCTTGGGGAGCTGCAGTCTGTGTTGTGTTAGCTTGTGTTAGCTTGGGGAGCTGTAGTCTGTGTTGTGTTAGCTTGTGTTAGCTTGGGGAGCTGCAGTCTGTGTTGTGTTAGCTTGTGTTAGCTTGGGGAGCTGCAGTCTGTGTTGTGTTAGCTTGTGTTAGCTTGGGGAGCTGCAGTCCATGTTGTGTTAGCTTGTGTTAGCTTGGGGAGCTGCAGTCCATGTTGTGTTAGCTTGTGTTAGCTTGGGGAGCTGCAGTCTGTGTTGTGTTAGCTTGTGTTAGCTTGGGGAGCTGCAGTCTGTGTTGTGTTAGCTTGTGTTAGCTTGGGGAGCTGCAGTCTGTGTTGTGTTAGCTTGTGTTAGCTTGGGGAGCTGCAGTTCATGTTGTGTTAGCTTGTGTTAGCTTGGGGAGCTGCAGTCTGTGTTGTGTTAGCTTGTGTTAGCTTGGGGAGCTGCAGTCTGTGTTGTGTTAGCTTATGTTAGCTTGGGGAGCTGCGGTCCATGTTGTGTTAGCTTGTGTTAGCTTGGGGAGCTGCAGTCTGTGTTGTGTTAGCTTGTGTTAGCTTGGGGAGCTGCGGTCCATGTTGTGTTAGCTTGGGGAGCTGCGGTCCATGTTGTGTTAACTTGTGTTAGCTTGGGGAGCTGCAGTCTGTGTTGTGTTAGCTTGTGTTAGCTTGGGGAGCTGCGGTCCATGTTGTGTTAGCTTGTGTTAGCTTGGGGAGCTGCAGTCTGTGTTGTGTTAGATTGGGGAGCTGCAGTCAATGTTGTGTTAGCTTGGGGAGCTGCGGTCCATGTTGTGTTAGCTTGGGGAGCTGCTAACTATAGAGGCCATAACCACAGTATTACATATACTCTTGTTAGCTTTATGAGGCTACATCAACACGCTCCTATGAGTGCAGCATGTTAGCTTTATGAGGCTACATCAACATCCTATGAGTGCAGCTATAATGTTAGCTTTATGAGGCTACATCAACATGCAGGCTCCTATGAGTGCAGCTAATGTTATGAGGCTCTGCCCCCCCTCCACTCCTCTAACACCCACCTCGATCTGCCCCCCCCCCCTCCACTCCTCTAACATTTTATTTATTAATTGTATTATTATTATTTATTTGTTGCCATTAAAATAATTCTCCACTTGCACAACCTGTATAGGGACTTCCGGCTGACTTCCGGTTGCCAATAGCACTTCCTGTCCCATCCAAATACATTGGTTTTAGCTACTTTTCTCCCCTTATTTAAACAACTTTGTCGTCACAGAGAGGCAATGAAACGTTTGTATTATTATAGTATAGAATGTATTTAATAAGCAAACGTTTGTCAGCAGGGTTTTTGGGCTGTATTTCATGTAAAAACGTTTACTGTTAGTTTCCTTGCTCAGCCAGCATTAGCTAACAGAAGCTAGTGGTTAAACAGGCCGGATTAGCTTTGAGCTAACTATCTTTCCCGACCCATGTATTCATTCCATTCTAAACATAACGTTAGTTTACAAAACATGACCTGTCTATATAACGTTGAGGAACAAATTATAAGTGTGTGGTTGTGTGTTTTGGTGAACATTGGACTGCAAACAGAAAATGTATCACAGTTAGACAGTAGCTACTGTTAGCTGTCCTTCCGGATTAGCTTTGAGCTAACTATCTTTCCCAACCCATGTATTCATTCCATTCTATAAAAGAAGCAGTGAAGCCAGACAGCACTCTCAGGTTCAAAATTTAATGGCAGCCTGAAACAAACATGTTTCGGAAATATGTATTCCTTCTTCAGTGTTATAGCTTGCAATGGACTTGCAGTCAAGATAATGGTTATATACACACAGGTGGTTAATGATTTGGCAGGAAATGACATCACAGCGCAGGTGTGCCTGAGTCTATTGGTCCTCAATGACAAAAGAAAAGACCTATCAAAATAGAGTCTGTTAGTAAATACAAATTATACAAATATACCATGTATAAAAGACATATAAAAAGACATAAAAAACACAAAAGCAAAAGCAAAAATTGCATTATATTACCATACCAGAAACTTGCTATGTAACATGCCCGTAGTTTATAGGGCTAATTTAGCCCCTATACTTTTTTCTTTTAAGCATCAAAGGATAAACATACCTCTTGCAGGAAACAACCACTTGGATTAAACCATATAGATAAAAGGTACTTAAAGGAAACAGGTTAAAACGTTCTCTTCATTCATTCCTCTAGGTTCTATGCAATCAAACAGGTGGATATAATAACATTCCCGTTGTAACAGTAACTTATGTCTGTCTCCCCCTCTCGCGGGCCTGTGGACTAGCTCAAGTCCCATGTATCTGAGATCGTTAACGGTATGTTTACACCTGGAAAAGTGTCTAGCTACTGACGACTTTATATCTGAATTTCTCACTGAACACTTATGTTCACTGATTCTTGTTTTAAAGGCTCTGGTTGTCTTCCCCACATAAGAAAAATCACACGGGCATTTTAGTAGATACACAAGATTGGCTGAATTACACGTGATACGCCCTTTAACAGGTATTTTTTTGTTCGTTTTCGGGTGCGTGTAAAATTTCTCTTTGATCATGCCTTGACACTGTACACAGGCTTGACATGGAAAATTTCCATCAGGGATATTAGACAAAAAATGTGTAGGTTTCCTTACGGGCAAGTCGGTTTTAACTAATAGGTTGGATAAATTCGCTTGTCTTTTATAAAAGTAATTAGGCGAATGTTGAAACGCTGTCCCTATTATTGGATCCGACTGTAGAATATGCCAATATTTATTGACAATGCTCCGTATGCCTTTCGTAATGGGGCTAAAAGTGGACACGAAAGATACTTTGTCTGTGTTTTCTTTTTTCTTTTTGGGGATAAACAACGAGGCCCTATCAATCAGCTTGGTTTTATTCAGGGCTTTACGTGTCAAATCGACACTATAGCCTCTGTCATGAAAACTGCTTCTTAGAACTTCTGCTTGTGCAGTAAATCTATCTTCAGTGTCGCAAATTCTCCTATAACGGAGTATTTGGCTGAAAGGTAGACTATTTTTCAAGGCAGGAGTGTGGTAACTGGAATAATGTAAGAACGAGTTACGGTCCGTCTCCTTTTTGAAGACCTCTGTATGTAAAGAAATACCATCCGGGGCTTTCTTGATCAAAACATCTAGGAAAGGTAAAGTATGTATATCAGACTTTAATGTAAACTTTATAGTTTCTCTGCAGGTGTTCAAGTACTCAAGGAAGGCATCAAGATCAGACGATGTACCAGACCAAATAAAGAACATATCATCGATATATCTCATATAGGATTTGACGAATTTCTCAAACGGGTTATTATTAAAAATGTGGTCAGACTCATACTTGGACATGTACAGATTGGCTAGGTTCACAGCGGCTGGGGAGCCCATGCTGAGGCCTCTGTTTTGCAAGTAGTATTTATCTTGGAATCTAAAATAATTCCGAGTTAGTACTAGGTCGGCTAGATTAACTAGCGCTTCTGTGGAGGGGAGTAATTCCTCTCTCGAGTTTAGATAAAAACTCAGTGCGTCCAGCGCGTCAGCATGTGGAATGCTGGGGTATAAACTGACTACGTCTATGGTAACTAATAAGTCCAAGGGACTAATATTACAGGTCGAAAGTTTGTTCAAAAATGTAGTAGTGTCTTTCAAATAACCACGCTGAGAAGAGGCCAAATCCTTAATATGCGAGTCAACAAATTGCGAGATTTTTTCTGTAGCGGAACCTATACCAGAGACGATCGGTCGACCAGGAGGGTTAACCAGATCCTTATGGATCTTCGGTAAAGTGTAAATAATAGGCGTAACTGGGTACTCTACGAACATAAACTTAAATTCATTTTCTGTAATCACCTCTGCCAATCTAAGGCTTTTAAGGGTAGTCTTAATTTCCGCGGAAAATTTAAATACTGGGTCTGTATTTAAAAGGGTATAAACCTCAATATCGTTCAATTGTCTATTGATCTCGGATACATACAAACTCTTATTTTGGAGCACGATTCCGGAACCTTTATCGGCTTTCCTAAAAATTAAATCATCGTTCTTAATAAGATCCTTGAGAGCTGCTGACTCTGATTCTAATAAATTAGGGTAAAGGTGGGCTTTGTGACTGGTTTCACATAATTTAAGGACATCAAGTTGTACCAATCTGCAGAATGTCTCCACTGAGGGTGGGTTGAGATGAGGGGTAAACACGCTGCGTGGTTTAAATACCTTTCTTTTGGAGCAAATGGTATCCGGCTCTGTTTCTGGCCTTTCATCAACATCATCACATATAGGCACATTTTCATTAGTAACATATTGAGTTCTCTTATCCAAACCTCTGGCATAAAATGCTCTCAACTTAATGTTTCTAAAAAACTTAAATAACTCAACTTTGGTGGTAAAGGAGTCCGCTTTCCGAGCCGGGACAAACGATAAACCTTTAGAGAGGATATTGTGATGTGGGTCGCTCAAATGTGCGTTAGAAATGTTTACTATATTAGAATCAATGTTAGAATCAATGTTTATCACCGGAACCGTGGATTTCTTTCTTTGGCTCCTCCTCGTCTTCCTACGGGATCCCTCGCCGGTCTGGGAGGGAGAGGAGCGTCCTGCTCTCCGCGAAAATTCGACTGGCTTCGAAGAGGGTATCTGCCTTGAGAGGGCGTCTCGTCTGAGCTCGCCGCTGTGGAGGAAGAATCAGAATGCCGTTGTTGGTCTCTAGGCTGCCAATTCTGCCTACGGTTCCTGGAGTGGGGATGATGGAGCCATGGATACACCATTTGCGTTGCGTAGTCTTGCTCATCTCTTCTCCTCTTAGCTCTCTTGTGCAGTTCGATGTCCAATTTGTACTTGTCGAGCTTCTGGTGTACTGACTCGAGCATTTCGGTCAGCTGGTCAGGCGTTAAAACCGTTTTGATTTCAGCCTCTAACGAGGAAAGTTCAGCTCTGACCTTGGCTAATTTGGAGCCTTCGTTATCAATAATCAAGAGCATTAGATCCATGGAGCACTTGTCAAGGATCGAACACCACTTGTCACAAAATTCAGGAGATTCTCTTCCTAGTGTGGGTTCCTTGGAGATACGCAGGCCCCTCGGAATGATGTCATCCTGCCAGTATTTGGTAAGGGTCGTACCATGGAGCAGGGTACGTGTCTCTCTCTGCCGTAGTCTGGAAAGAGACAAGGCCAGTGCCTCTCTTCCTTTGGGTGGGGGTGCCGAACTCTCTGGCACTGGAAATAAGCGACATATTCTGTCGCTATCCACTTTGGAATAAGCGTAGCCTTTGTTCTCCATTTTTCAGCGTAAGCTGCTAAATATGTAAAAAAAAAAGAGAAAAAACTAAGGATTGGAGCCGCTGGTCTCAAAAGCTACCAGGGTAGCTATGAATCAAATGTCAAGTTAGACCGCGCACTCAAGATACGACACTGGGTGCTGAAATCCCATTAAGTATTATATAAAAGAAGCAGTGAAGCCAGACCAGCACTCTCAGGTTCAAAATTTAATGGCAGCCTGAAACAAACATGTTTCGGAAATATGTATTCCTTCTTCAGTGTTATAGCTTGCAATGGACTTGCAGTCAAGATAATGGTTATATACACACAGGTGGTTAATGATTTGGCAGGAAATGACATCACAGCGCAGGTGTGCCTGAGTCTATTGGTCCTCAATGACAAAAGAAAAGACCTATCAAAATAGAGTCTGTTAGTAAATACAAATTATACAAATATACCATGTATAAAAGACATATAAAAAGACATAAAAAACACAAAAGCAAAAGCAAAAATTGCATTATATTACCATACCAGAAACTTGCTATGTAACATGCCCGTAGTTTATAGGGCTAATTTAGCCCCTATACTTTTTTCTTTTTTCTTTTAAGCATCAAAGGATAAACATACCTCTTGCAGGAAACAACCACTTGGATTAAACCATATAGATAAAAGGTATTTAAAGGAAACAGGTTAAAACGTTCTCTTCATTCATTCCTCTAGGTTCTATGCAATCAAACAGGTGGATATAATAACATTCCCGTTGTAACAGTAACTTATGTCTGTCTCCCCCTCTCGCGGGCCTGTGGACTAGCTCAAGTCCCATGTATCTGAGATCGTTAACGGTATGTTTACACCTGGAAAAGTGTCTAGCTACTGACGACTTTATATCTGAATTTCTCACTGAACACTTATGTTCACTGATTCTTGTTTTAAAGGCTCTGGTTGTCTTCCCCACATAAGAAAAATCACACGGGCATTTTAGTAGATACACAAGATTGGCTGAATTACACGTGATACGCCCTTTAACAGGTATTTTTTTGTTCGTTTTCGGGTGCGTGTAAAATTTCTCTTTGATCATGCCTTGACACTGTACACAGGCTTGACATGGAAAATTTCCATCAGGGATATTAGACAAAAAATGTGTAGGTTTCCTTACGGGCAAGTCGGTTTTAACTAATAGGTTGGATAAATTCGCTTGTCTTTTATAAAAGTAATTAGGCGAATGTTGAAACGCTGTCCCTATTATTGGATCCGACTGTAGAATATGCCAATATTTATTGACAATGCTCCGTATGCCTTTCGTAATGGGGCTAAAAGTGGACACGAAAGATACTTTGTCTGTGTTTTCTTTTTTCTTTTTGGGGATAAACAACGAGGCCCTATCAATCAGCTTGGTTTTATTCAGGGCTTTACGTGTCAAATCGACACTATAGCCTCTGTCATGAAAACTGCTTCTTAGAACTTCTGCTTGTGCAGTAAATCTATCTTCAGTGTCGCAAATTCTCCTATAACGGAGTATTTGGCTGAAAGGTAGACTATTTTTCAAGGCAGGAGTGTGGTAACTGGAATAATGTAAGAACGAGTTACGGTCCGTCTCCTTTTTGAAGACCTCTGTATGTAAAGAAATACCATCCGGGGCTTTCTTGATCAAAACATCTAGGAAAGGTAAAGTATGTATATCAGACTTTAATGTAAACTTTATAGTTTCTCTGCAGGTGTTCAAGTACTCAAGGAAGGCATCAAGATCAGACGATGTACCAGACCAAATAAAGAACATATCATCGATATATCTCATATAGGATTTGACGAATTTCTCAAACGGGTTATTATTAAAAATGTGGTCAGACTCATACTTGGACATGTACAGATTGGCTAGGTTCACAGCGGCTGGGGAGCCCATGCTGAGGCCTCTGTTTTGCAAGTAGTATTTATCTTGGAATCTAAAAGAATTCCGAGTTAGTACTAGGTCGGCTAGATTAACTAGCGCTTCTGTGGAGGGGAGTAATTCCTCTCTCGAGTTTAGATAAAAACTCAGTGCGTCCAGCGCGTCAGCATGTGGAATGCTGGGGTATAAACTGACTACGTCTATGGTAACTAATAAGTCCAAGGGACTAATATTACAGGTCGAAAGTTTGTTCAAAAATGTAGTAGTGTCTTTCAAATAACCACGCTGAGAAGAGGCCAAATCCTTAATATGCGAGTCAACAAATTGCGAGATTTTTTCTGTAGCGGAACCTATACCAGAGACGATCGGTCGACCAGGAGGGTTAACCAGATCCTTATGGATCTTCGGTAAAGTGTAAATAATAGGCGTAACTGGGTACTCTACGAACATAAACTTAAATTCATTTTCTGTAATCACCTCTGCCAATCTAAGGCTTTTAAGGGTAGTCTTAATTTCCGCGGAAAATTTAAATACTGGGTCTGTATTTAAAAGGGTATAAACCTCAATATCGTTCAATTGTCTATTGATCTCGGATACATACAAACTCTTATTTTGGAGCACGATTCCGGAACCTTTATCGGCTTTCCTAAAAATTAAATCATCGTTCTTAATAAGATCCTTGAGAGCTGCTGACTCTGATTCTAATAAATTAGGGTAAAGGTGGGCTTTGTGACTGGTTTCACATAATTTAAGGACATCAAGTTGTACCAATCTGCAGAATGTCTCCACTGAGGGTGGGTTGAGATGAGGGGTAAACACGCTGCGTGGTTTAAATACCTTTCTTTTGGAGCAAATGGTATCCGGCTCTGTTTTCTGGCCTTTCATCAACATCATCACATATAGGCACATTTTCATTAGTAACATATTGAGTTCTCTTATCCAAACCTCTGGCATAAAATGCTCTCAACTTAATGTTTCTAAAAAACTTAAATAACTCAACTTTGGTGGTAAAGGAGTCCGCTTTCCGAGCCGGGACAAACGATAAACCTTTAGAGAGGATATTGTGATGTGGGTCGCTCAAATGTGCGTCAGAAATGTTTACTATATTAGAATCAATGTTAGAATCAATGTTTATCACCGGAACCGTGGATTTCTTTCTTTGGCTCCTCCTCGTCTTCCTACGGGATCCCTCGCCGGTCTGGGAGGGAGAGGAGCGTCCTGCTCTCCGCGAAAATTCGACTGGCTTCGAAGAGGGTATCTGCCTTGAGAGGGCGTCTCGTCTGAGCTCGCCGCTGTGGAGGAAGAATCAGAATGCCGTTGTTGGTCTCTAGGCTGCCAATTCTGCCTACGGTTCCTGGAGTGGGGATGATGGAGCCATGGATACACCATTTGCGTTGCGTAGTCTTGCTCATCTCTTCTCCTCTTAGCTCTCTTGTGCAGTTCGATGTCCAATTTGTACTTGTCGAGCTTCTGGTGTACTGACTCGAGCATTTCGGTCAGCTGGTCAGGCGTTAAAACCGTTTTGATTTCAGCCTCTAACGAGGAAAGTTCAGCTCTGACCTTGGCAAATTTGGAGCCTTCGTTATCAATAATCAAGAGCATTAGATCCATGGAGCACTTGTCAAGGATCGAACACCACTTGTCACAAAATTCAGGAGATTCTCTTCCTAGTGTGGGTTCCTTGGAGATACGCAGGCCCCTCGGAATGATGTCATCCTGCCAGTATTTGGTAAGGGTCGTACCATGGAGCAGGGTACGTGTCTCTCTCTGCCGTAGTCTGGAAAGAGACAAGGCCAGTGCCTCTCTTCCTTTGGGTGGGGGTGCCGAACTCTCTGGCACTGGAAATAAGCGACATATTCTGTCGCTATCCACTTTGGAATAAGCGTAGCCTTTGTTCTCCATTTTTCAGCGTAAGCTGCTAAATATATAAAAAAAAAAGAGAAAAAACTAAGGATTGGAGCCGCTGGTCTCAAAAGCTACCAGGGTAGCTATGAATCAAATGTCAAGTTAGACCGCGCTCTCAAGATACGACACTGGGTGCTGAAATCCCATTAAGTATTATATAAAAGGAGCAGTGAAGCCAGACCAGCACTCTCAGGTTCAAAATTTAATGGCAGCCTGAAACAAACATGTTTCGGAAATATGTATTCCTTCTTCAGTGTTATAGCTTGCAATGGACTTGCAGTCAAGATAATGGTTATATACACACAGGTGGTTAATGATTTGGCAGGAAATGACATCACAGCGCAGGTGTGCCTGAGTCTATTGGTCCTCAATGACAAAAGAAAAGACCTATCAAAATAGAGTCTGTTAGTAAATACAAATTATACAAATATACCATGTATAAAAGACATATAAAAAGACATAAAAAACACAAAAGCAAAAGCAAAAATTGCATTATATTACCATACCAGAAACTTGCTATGTAACATGCCCGTAGTTTATAGGGCTAATTTAGCCCCTATACTTTTTTCTTTTTTCTTTTAAGCATCAAAGGATAAACATACCTCTTGCAGGAAACAACCACTTGGATTAAACCATATAGATAAAAGGTACTTAAAGGAAACAGGTTAAAACGTTCTCTTCATTCATTCCTCTAGGTTCTATGCAATCAAACAGGTGGATATAATAACATTCCCGTTGTAACAGTAACTTATGTCTGTCTCCCCCTCTTGCGGGCCTGTGGACTAGCTCAAGTCCCATGTATCTGAGATCGTTAACGGTATGTTTACACCTGGAAAAGTGTCTAGCTACTGACGACTTTATATCTGAATTTCTCACTGAACACTTATGTTCACTGATTCTTGTTTTAAAGGCTCTGGTTGTCTTCCCCACATAAGAAAAATCACACGGGCATTTTAGTAGATACACAAGATTGGCTGAATTACACGTGATACGCCCTTTAACAGGTATTTTTTTGTTCGTTTTCGGGTGCGTGTAAAATTTCTCTTTGATCATGCCTTGACACTGTACACAGGCTTGACATGGAAAATTTCCATCAGGGATATTAGACAAAAAATGTGTAGGTTTCCTTACGGGCAAGTCGGTTTTAACTAATAGGTTGGATAAATTCGCTTGTCTTTTATAAAAGTAATTAGGCGAATGTTGAAACGCTGTCCCTATTATTGGATCCGACTGTAGAATATGCCAATATTTATTGACAATGCTCCGTATGCCTTTCGTAATGGGGCTAAAAGTGGACACGAAAGATACTTTGTCTGTGTTTTCTTTTTTCTTTTTGGGGATAAACAACGAGGCCCTATCAATCAGCTTGGTTTTATTCAGGGCTTTACGTGTCAAATCGACACTATAGCCTCTGTCATGAAAACTGCTTCTTAGAACTTCTGCTTGTGCAGTAAATCTATCTTCAGTGTCGCAAATTCTCCTATAACGGAGTATTTGGCTGAAAGGTAGACTATTTTTCAAGGCAGGAGTGTGGTAACTGGAATAATGTAAGAACGAGTTACGGTCCGTCTCCTTTTTGAAGACCTCTGTATGTAAAGAAATACCATCCGGGGCTTTCTTGATCAAAACATCTAGGAAAGGTAAAGTATGTATATCAGACTTTAATGTAAACTTTATAGTTTCTCTGCAGGTGTTCAAGTACTCAAGGAAGGCATCAAGATCAGACGATGTACCAGACCAAATAAAGAACATATCATCGATATATCTCATATAGGATTTGACGAATTTCTCAAACGGGTTATTATTAAAAATGTGGTCAGACTCATACTTGGACATGTACAGATTGGCTAGGTTCACAGCGGCTGGGGAGCCCATGCTGAGGCCTCTGTTTTGCAAGTAGTATTTATCTTGGAATCTAAAAGAATTCCGAGTTAGTACTAGGTCGGCTAGATTAACTAGCGCTTCTGTGGAGGGGAGTAATTCCTCTCTCGAGTTTAGATAAAAACTCAGTGCGTCCAGCGCGTCAGCATGTGGAATGCTGGGGTATAAACTGACTACGTCTATGGTAACTAATAAGTCCAAGGGACTAATATTACAGGTCGAAAGTTTGTTCAAAAATGTAGTAGTGTCTTTCAAATAACCACGCTGAGAAGAGGCCAAATCCTTAATATGCGAGTCAACAAATTGCGAGATTTTTTCTGTAGCGGAACCTATACCAGAGACGATCGCCCCGTTCCATGTACGTGGTTCAACTAAGTCGATCAACATGTCCATTATCCAGCTTCAGTTAACCCGATGTTCAAAGCCGGGATTTTCCTGTTTCACAAAGGAGGATTCAGTCTCGTTAACTCAAGCCAGACTTGAGAGTCAGGCTCAAGTCAGGCTAGATGCGCGCTCCCGTTTTAGGTGGAAAGCCAGCACGTATCGATGGCAGAGACCCTGATTCTCAACGGCATTGATTGATTAATTGATTTAAGACTTTATTGACAGATTGCAATAGGCTCAATCGCCTCGCCGACAAGTTAAATGCGTTATCTATAGGCTAATTCTAAGTCCCTCATTACCTCAATCAATCAGATTATATTTCTTTAAACTTGCCTGCTGGATTGAATAATCAAATGAGATCTTGCTAGCGAAAATTATTAGTTAACTGTTATACAGAATTACGATACGGCTCTCTTACCCATTGATTGATGTATAGTCAATCTTTTACTTATCTTCTCTGTGGTGTAACGGGTTCTTCTTTTGACTTTCACACGGACGACCGGGGTTCAAGGCCCTAGTCTTTTCCTTCTTTTTGCAATATAGGAATAATTCAATTTGGTGCACGTTGAGAGCTATATAAAGAATGACATCCTCAATGCATGTAGATTTATAATATTTTAACTTAAAACCAGGCTACTTTGGCGTATAATCATTAATATTATATTCAAAAAAATCATATTGGAAACACGGGGATTTGAACCCCGGTCGCTGAACTGGCAGGGATGAGCACTACCGCTGGGCCACTGGGCCAGATGGGATAGATTCATTGTTTATACATTAATGAACGAGAGACCCGTGTTTAGAATATCCGTTGTTTTGAATGAAGTTTATCTCTTTATCCTCATTCATTAATGTGACGTCAACGGCTCATTCAATTTCTCAAATCCGTCAAACAGCGCATCTCATCAGACATCTTAATCCCAGTTACAATTAAAATAACCACATCATGTGTACATCGCACGAGCGAGCGCCACCGTCGCCACGGTATATATAACGTGCATTATTTAGGACAAAGTGAATTTAATATCAGCATTTTGGGTCTATTTTACATTTCAAAAGCCCCCTCTGGAAGAATGGAGCACAAAAACGTAATTCAGAATGGTATAATGCAGATCGTAGACTGTGGGAATAGTTTCAGGAAACGGGCTGTCACTTCTTTGCGGGGGCGTGGCGATAGTTCAGGCTAACTTGAACTTGAACTCTGCTTTCGAGCAGGCTCAAACTTTTGGATATGTTGTCATGGTGATTTGGGAAATCCAGGTACATGAAATCGGAAAGTCAGGCTAACACAGTTAGCCTGATAAAGTTATCCGGCTAACTCGGTTATCCCGGTACATGGAACGGGGCCCAGGAGGGTTAACCAGATCCTTATGGATCTTCGGTAAAGTGTAAATAATAGGCGTAACTGGGTACTCTACGAACATAAACTTAAATTCATTTTCTGTAATCACCTCTGCCAATCTAAGGCTTTTAAGGGTAGTCTTAATTTCCGCGGAAAATTTAAATACTGGGTCTGTATTTAAAAGGGTATAAACCTCAATATCGTTCAATTGTCTATTGATCTCGGATACATACAAACTCTTATTTTGGAGCACGATTCCGGAACCTTTATCGGCTTTCCTAAAAATTAAATCATCGTTCTTAATAAGATCCTTGAGAGCTGCTGACTCTGATTCTAATAAATTAGGGTAAAGGTGGGCTTTGTGACTGGTTTCACATAATTTAAGGACATCAAGTTGTACCAATCTGCAGAATGTCTCCACTGAGGGTGGGTTGAGATGAGGGGTAAACACGCTGCGTGGTTTAAATACCTTTCTTTTGGAGCAAATGGTATCCGGCTCTGTTTCTGGCCTTTCATCAACATCATCACATATAGGCACATTTTCATTAGTAACATATTGAGTTCTCTTATCCAAACCTCTGGCATAAAATGCTCTCAACTTAATGTTTCTAAAAAACTTAAATAACTCAACTTTGGTGGTAAAGGAGTCCGCTTTCCGAGCCGGGACAAACGATAAACCTTTAGAGAGGATATTGTGATGTGGGTCGCTCAAATGTGCGTCAGAAATGTTTACTATATTAGAATCAATGTTAGAATCAATGTTTATCACCGGAACCGTGGATTTCTTTCTTTGGCTCCTCCTCGTCTTCCTACGGGATCCCTCGCCGGTCTGGGAGGGAGAGGAGCGTCCTGCTCTCCGCGAAAATTCGACTGGCTTCGAAGAGGGTATCTGCCTTGAGAGGGCGTCTCGTCTGAGCTCGCCGCTGTGGAGGAAGAATCAGAATGCCGTTATTGGTCTCTAGGCTGCCAATTCTGCCTACGGTTCCTGGAGTGGGGATGATGGAGCCATGGATACACCATTTGCGTTGCGTAGTCTTGCTCATCTCTTCTCCTCTTAGCTCTCTTGTGCAGTTCGATGTCCAATTTGTACTTGTCGAGCTTCTGGTGTACTGACTCGAGCATTTCGGTCAGCTGGTCAGGCGTTAAAACCGTTTTGATTTCAGCCTCTAACGAGGAAAGTTCAGCTCTGACCTTGGCAAATTTGGAGCCTTCGTTATCAATAATCAAGAGCATTAGATCCATGGAGCACTTGTCAAGGATCGAACACCACTTGTCACAAAATTCAGGAGATTCTCTTCCTAGTGTGGGTTCCTTGGAGATACGCAGGCCCCTCGGAATGATGTCATCCTGCCAGTATTTGGTAAGGGTCGTACCATGGAGCAGGGTACGTGTCTCTCTCTGCCGTAGTCTGGAAAGAGACAAGGCCAGTGCCTCTCTTCCTTTGGGTGGGGGTGCCGAACTCTCTGGCACTGGAAATAAGCGACATATTCTGTCGCTATCCACTTTGGAATAAGCGTAGCCTTTGTTCTCCATTTTTCAGCGTAAGCTGCTAAATATATAAAAAAAAAAGAGAAACAACTAAGGATTGGAGCCGCTGGTCTCAAAAGCTACCAGGGTAGCTATGAATCAAATGTCAAGTTAGACCGCGCTCTCAAGATACGACACTGGGTGCTGAAATCCCATTAAGTATTATATAAAAGGAGCAGTGAAGCCAGACCAGCACTCTCAGGTTCAAAATTTAATGGCAGCCTGAAACAAACATGTTTCGGAAATATGTATTCCTTCTTCAGTGTTATAGCTTGCAATGGACTTGCAGTCAAGATAATGGTTATATACACACAGGTGGTTAATGATTTGGCAGGAAATGACATCACAGCGCAGGTGTGCCTGAGTCTATTGGTCCTCAATGACAAAAGAAAAGACCTATCAAAATAGAGTCTGTTAGTAAATACAAATTATACAAATATACCATGTATAAAAGACATATAAAAAGACATAAAAAACACAAAAGCAAAAGCAAAAATTGCATTATATTACCATACCAGAAACTTGCTATGTAACATGCCCGTAGTTTATAGGGCTAATTTAGCCCCTATACTTTTTTCTTTTTTCTTTTAAGCATCAAAGGATAAACATACCTCTTGCAGGAAACAACCACTTGGATTAAACCATATAGATAAAAGGTACTTAAAGGAAACAGGTTAAAACGTTCTCTTCATTCATTCCTCTAGGTTCTATGCAATCAAACAGGTGGATATAATAACATTCCCGTTGTAACAGTAACTTATGTCTGTCTCCCCCTCTCGCGGGCCTGTGGACTAGCTCAAGTCCCATGTATCTGAGATCGTTAACGGTATGTTTACACCTGGAAAAGTGTCTAGCTACTGACGACTTTATATCTGAATTTCTCACTGAACACTTATGTTCACTGATTCTTGTTTTAAAGGCTCTGGTTGTCTTCCCCACATAAGAAAAATCACACGGGCATTTTAGTAGATACACAAGATTGGCTGAATTACACGTGATACGCCCTTTAACAGGTATTTTTTTGTTCGTTTTCGGGTGCGTGTAAAATTTCTCTTTGATCATGCCTTGACACTGTACACAGGCTTGACATGGAAAATTTCCATCAGGGATATTAGACAAAAAATGTGTAGGTTTCCTTACGGGCAAGTCGGTTTTAACTAATAGGTTGGATAAATTCGCTTGTCTTTTATAAAAGTAATTAGGCGAATGTTGAAACGCTGTCCCTATTATTGGATCCGACTGTAGAATATGCCAATATTTATTGACAATGCTCCGTATGCCTTTCGTAATGGGGCTAAAAGTGGACACGAAAGATACTTTGTCTGTGTTTTCTTTTTTCTTTTTGGGGATAAACAACGAGGCCCTATCAATCAGCTTGGTTTTATTCAGGGCTTTACGTGTCAAATCGACACTATAGCCTCTGTCATGAAAACTGCTTCTTAGAACTTCTGCTTGTGCAGTAAATCTATCTTCAGTGTCGCAAATTCTCCTATAACGGAGTATTTGGCTGAAAGGTAGACTATTTTTCAAGGCAGGAGTGTGGTAACTGGAATAATGTAAGAACGAGTTACGGTCCGTCTCCTTTTTGAAGACCTCTGTATGTAAAGAAATACCATCCGGGGCTTTCTTGATCAAAACATCTAGGAAAGGTAAAGTATGTATATCAGACTTTAATGTAAACTTTATAGTTTCTCTGCAGGTGTTCAAGTACTCAAGGAAGGCATCAAGATCAGACGATGTACCAGACCAAATAAAGAACATATCATCGATATATCTCATATAGGATTTGACGAATTTCTCAAACGGGTTATTATTAAAAATGTGGTCAGACTCATACTTGGACATGTACAGATTGGCTAGGTTCACAGCGGCTGGGGAGCCCATGCTGAGGCCTCTGTTTTGCAAGTAGTATTTATCTTGGAATCTAAAAGAATTCCGAGTTAGTACTAGGTCGGCTAGATTAACTAGCGCTTCTGTGGAGGGGAGTAATTCCTCTCTCGAGTTTAGATAAAAACTCAGTGCGTCCAGCGCGTCAGCATGTGGAATGCTGGGGTATAAACTGACTACGTCTATGGTAACTAATAAGTCCAAGGGACTAATATTACAGGTCGAAAGTTTGTTCAAAAATGTAGTAGTGTCTTTCAAATAACCACGCTGAGAAGAGGCCAAATCCTTAATATGCGAGTCAACAAATTGCGAGATTTTTTCTGTAGCGGAACCTATACCAGAGACGATCGGTCGACCAGGAGGGTTAACCAGATCCTTATGGATCTTCGGTAAAGTGTAAATAATAGGCGTAACTGGGTACTCTACGAACATAAACTTAAATTCATTTTCTGTAATCACCTCTGCCAATCTAAGGCTTTTAAGGGTAGTCTTAATTTCTGCGGAAAATTTAAATACTGGGTCTGTATTTAAAAGGGTATAAACCTCAATATCGTTCAATTGTCAATTGATCTCGGATACATACAAACTCTTATTTTGGAGCACGATTCCGGAACCTTTATCGGCTTTCCTAAAAATTAAATCATCGTTCTTAATAAGATCCTTGAGAGCTGCTGACTCTGAGTTTTTATCTAAACTCGAGAGAGGAATTACTCCCCTCCACAGAAGCGCTAGTTAATCTAGCCGACCTAGTACTAACTCGGAATTATTTTAGATTCCAAGATAAATACTACTTGCAAAACAGAGGCCTCAGCATGGGCTCCCCAGCCGCTGTGAACCTAGCCAATCTGTACATGTCCAAGTATGAGTCTGACCACATTTTTAATAATAACCCGTTTGAGAAATTCGTCAAATCCTATATGAGATATATCGATGATATGTTCTTTATTTGGTCTGGTACATCGTCTGATCTTGATGCCTTCCTTGAGTACTTGAACACCTGCAGAGAAACTATAAAGTTTACATTAAAGTCTGATATACATACTTTACCTTTCCTAGATGTTTTGATCAAGAAAGCCCCGGATGGTATTTCTTTACATACAGAGGTCTTCAAAAAGGAGACGGACCGTAACTCGTTCTTACATTATTCCAGTTACCACACTCCTGCCTTGAAAAATAGTCTACCTTTCAGCCAAATACTCCGTTATAGGAGAATTTGCGACACTGAAGATAGATTTACTGCACAAGCAGAAGTTCTAAGAAGCAGTTTTCATGACAGAGGCTATAGTGTCGATTTGACACGTAAAGCCCTGAATAAAACCAAGCTGATTGATAGGGCCTCGTTGTTTATCCCCAAAAAGAAAAAAGAAAACACAGACAAAGTATCTTTCGTGTCCACTTTTAGCCCCATTACGAAAGGCATACGGAGCATTGTCAATAAATATTGGCATATTCTACAGTCGGATCCAATAATAGGGACAGCGTTTCAACATTCGCCTAATTACTTTTATAAAAGACAAGCGAATTTATCCAACCTATTAGTTAAAACCGACTTGCCCGTAAGGAAACCTACACATTTTTTGTCTAATATCCCTGATGGAAATTTTCCATGTCAAGCCTGTGTACAGTGTCAAGGCATGATCAAAGAGAAATTTTACACGCACCCGAAAACGAACAAAAAAATACCTGTTAAAGGGCGTATCACGTGTAATTCAGCCAATCTTGTGTATCTACTAAAATGCCCGTGTGATTTTTCTTATGTGGGGACGACAACCAGAGCCTTTAAAACAAGAATCAGTGAACATAAGTGTTCAGTGAGAAATTCAGATATAAAGTCGTCAGTAGCTAGACACTTTTCCAGGTGTAAACATACCGTTAACGATCTCAGATACATGGGACTTGAGCTAGTCCACAGGCCCGCGAGAGGGGGAGACAGACATAAGTTACTGTTACAACGGGAATGTTATTATATCCACCTGTTTGATTGCATAGAACCTAGAGGAATGAATGAAGAGAACGTTTTAACCTGTTTCCTTTAAATACCTTTTATCTATATGGTTTAATCCAAGTGGTTGTTTCCTGCAAGAGGTATGTTTATCCTTTGATGCTTAAAAGAAAAAAGAAAAAAGTATAGGGGCTAAATTAGCCCTATAAACTACGGGCATGTTACATAGCAAGTTTCTGGTATGGTAATATAATGCAATTTTTGCTTTTGCTTTTGTGTTTTTTATGTCTTTTTATATGTCTTTTATACATGGTATATTTGTATAATTTGTATTTACTAACAGACTCTATTTTGATAGGTCTTTTCTTTTGTCATTGAGGACCAATAGACTCAGGCACACCTGCGCTGTGATGTAATTTCCTGCCAAATCATTAACCACCTGTGTGTATATAACCATTATCTTGACTGCAAGTCCATTGCAAGCTATAACACTGAAGAAGGAATACATATTTCCGAAACATGTTTGTTTCAGGCTGCCATTAAATTTTGAACCTGAGAGTGCTGGTCTGGCTTCACTGCTTCTTTTATATAATACTTAATGGGATTTCAGCACCCAGTGTCGTATCTTGAGAGCGCGGTCTAACTTGACATTTGATTCATAGCTACCCTGGTAGCTTTTGAGACCAGCGGCTCCAATCCTTAGTTTTTTCTCTTTTTTTTTTTACATATTTAGCAGCTTACGCTGAAAAATGGAGAACAAAGGCTACGCTTATTCCAAAGTGGATAGCGACAGAATATGTCGCTTATTTCCAGTGCCAGAGAGTTCGGCACCCCCACCCAAAGGAAGAGAGGCACTGGCCTTGTCTCTTTCCAGACTACGGCAGAGAGAGACACGTACCCTGCTCCATGGTACGACCCTTACCAAATACTGGCAGGATGACATCATTCCGAGGGGCCTGCGTATCTCCAAGGAACCCACACTAGGAAGAGAATCTCCTGAATTTTGTGACAAGTGGTGTTCGATCCTTGACAAGTGCTCCATGGATCTAATGCTCTTGATTATTGATAACGAAGGCTCCAAATTAGCCAAGGTCAGAGCTGAACTTTCCTCGTTAGAGGCTGAAATCAAAACGGTTTTAACGCCTGACCAGCTGACCGAAATGCTCGAGTCAGTACACCAGAAGCTCGACAAGTACAAATTGGACATCAAACTGCACAAGAGAGCTAAGAGGAGAAGAGATGAGCAAGACTACGCAACGCAAATGGTGTATCCATGGCTCCATCATCCCCACTCCAGGAACCGTAGGCAGAATTGGCAGCCTAGAGACCAACAACGGCATTCTGATTCTTCCTCCACAGCGGCGAGCTCAGACGAGACGCCCTCTCAAGGCAGATACCCTCTTCGAAGCCAGTCGAATTTTCGCGGAGAGCAGGACGCTCCTCTCCCTCCCAGACCGGCGAGGGATCCCGTAGGAAGACGAGGAGGAGCCAAAGAAAGAAATCCACGGTTCCGGTGATAAACATTGATTCTAACATTGATTCTAATATAGTAAACATTTCTGACGCACATTTGAGCGACCCACATCACAATATCCTCTCTAAAGGTTTATCGTTTGTCCCGGCTCGGAAAGCGGACTCCTTTACCACCAAAGTTGAGTTATTTAAGTTTTTTAGAAACATTAAGTTGAGAGCATTTTATGCCAGAGGTTTGGATAAGAGAACTCAATATGTTACTAATGAAAATGTGCCTATATGTGATGATGTTGATGAAAGGCCAGAAACAGAGCCGGATACCATTTGCTCCAAAAGAAAGGTATTTAAACCACGCAGCGTGTTTACCCCTCATCTCAACCCACCCTCAGTGGAGACATTCTGCAGATTGGTACAACTTGATGTCCTTAAATTATGTGAAACCAGTCACAAAGCCCACCTTTACCCTAATTTATTAGAATCAGAGTCAGCAGCTCTCAAGGATCTTATTAAGAACGATGATTTAATTTTTAGGAAAGCCGATAAAGGTTCCGGAATCGTGCTCCAAAATAAGAGTTTGTATGTATCCGAGATCAATAGACAATTGAACGATATTGAGGTTTATACCCTTTTAAATACAGACCCAGTATTTAAATTTTCCGCGGAAATTAAGACTACCCTTAAAAGCCTTAGATTGGCAGAGGTGATTACAGAAAATGAATTTAAGTTTATGTTCGTAGAGTACCCAGTTACGCCTATTATTTACACTTTACCGAAGATCCATAAGGATCTGGTTAACCCTCCTGGTCGACCGATCGTCTCTGGTATAGGTTCCGCTACAGAAAAAATCTCGCAATTTGTTGACTCGCATATTAAGGATTTGGCCTCTTCTCAGCGTGGTTATTTGAAAGACACTACTACATTTTTGAACAAACTTTCGACCTGTAATATTAGTCCCTTGGACTTATTAGTTACCATAGACGTAGTCAGTTTATACCCCAGCATTCCACATGCTGACGCGCTGGACGCACTGAGTTTTTATCTAAACTCGAGAGAGGAATTACTCCCCTCCACAGAAGCGCTAGTTAATCTAGCCGACCTAGTACTAACTCGGAATTATTTTAGATTCCAAGATAAATACTACTTGCAAAACAGAGGCCTCAGCATGGGCTCCCCAGCCGCTGTGAACCTAGCCAATCTGTACATGTCCAAGTATGAGTCTGACCACATTTTTAATAATAACCCGTTTGAGAAATTCGTCAAATCCTATATGAGATATATCGATGATATGTTCTTTATTTGGTCTGGTACATCGTCTGATCTTGATGCCTTCCTTGAGTACTTGAACACCTGCAGATAAACTATAAAGTTTACATTAAAGTCTGATATACATACTTTACCTTTCCTAGATGTTTTGATCAAGAAAGCCCCGGATGGTATTTCTTTACATACAGAGGTCTTCAAAAAGGAGACGGACCGTAACTCGTTCTTACATTATTCCAGTTACCACACTCCTGCCTTGAAAAATAGTCTACCTTTCAGCCAAATACTCCGTTATAGGAGAATTTGCGACACTGAAGATAGATTTACTGCACAAGCAGAAGTTCTAAGAAGCAGTTTTCATGACAGAGGCTATAGTGTCGATTTGACACGTAAAGCCCTGAATAAAACCAAGCTGATTGATAGGGCCTCGTTGTTTATCCCCAAAAAGAAAAAAGAAAACACAGACAAAGTATCTTTCGTGTCCACTTTTAGCCCCATTACGAAAGGCATACGGAGCATTGTCAATAAATATTGGCATATTCTACAGTCGGATCGAATAATAGGGACAGCGTTTCAACATTCGCCTAATTACTTTTATAAAAGACAAGCGAATTTATCCAACCTATTAGTTAAAACCGACTTGCCCGTAAGGAAACCTACACATTTTTTGTCTAATATCCCTGATGGAAATGTTCCATGTCAAGCCTGTGTACAGTGTCAAGGCATGATCAAAGATAAATTTTACACGCACCCGAAAACGAACAAAAAAATACCTGTTAAAGGGCGTATCACGTGTAATTCAGCCAATCTTGTGTATCTACTAAAATGCCTGTGTGATTTTTCTTATGTGGGGAAGACAACCAGAGCCTTTAAAACAAGAATCAGTGAACATAAGTGTTCAGTGAGAAATTCAGATATAAAGTCGTCAGTAGCTAGACACTTTTCCAGGTGTAAACATACCGTTAACGATCTCAGATACATGGGACTTGAGCTAGTCCACAGGCCCGCGAGAGGGGGAGACAGACATAAGTTACTGTTACAACGGGAATGTTATTATATCCACCTGTTTGATTGCATAGAACCTAGAGGAATGAATGAAGAGAACGTTTTAACCTGTTTCCTTTAAGTACCTTTTATCTATATGGTTTAATCCAAGTGGTTGTTTCCTGCAAGAGGTATGTTTATCCTTTGATGCTTAAAAGAAAAAAGAAAAAAGTATAGGGGCTAAATTAGCCCTATAAACTACGGGCATGTTACATAGCAAGTTTCTGGTATGGTAATATAATGCAATTTTTGCTTTTGCTTTTGTGTTTTTTATGTCTTTTTATATGTCTTTTATACATGGTATATTTGTATAATTTGTATTTACTAACAGACTCTATTTTGATAGATCTTTTCTTTTGTCATTGAGGACCAATAGACTCAGGCACACCTGCGCTGTGATGTAATTTCCTGCCAAATCATTAACCACCTGTGTGTATATAACCATTATCTTGACTGCAAGTCCATTGCAAGCTATAACACTGAAGAAGGAATACATATTTCCGAAACATGTTTGTTTCAGGCTGCCATTAAATTTTGAACCTGAGAGTGCTGGTCTGGCTTCACTGCTTCTTTTATATAATACTTAATGGGATTTCAGCACCCAGTGTCGTATCTTGAGAGCGCGGTCTAACTTGACATTTCATTCCATTCTAAACATAACGTTAGTTTACAAAACATGACCTGTCTATATAACGTTGAGGAACAAATTATAAGTGTGTGGGTGTGTGTTTTGGTGAACATTGGACTGCAAACAGAAAATGCATCACAGTTAGACAGTAGCTACTGTTAGCTGTTCTTCCGGATTAGCTTTGAGCTAAGTATCTTTCCCGACCCATGTATTCATTCCATTCTAAACATAACGTTAGTTTACAAAACATGACCCGTCTATATAACGTTGAGGAACAAATTATATAGACGGGTAATGTTTTGAACAACTAACGTTACGTTTAGAATGGAATGCATCGGCAAAGATCCGTTAGCTCAAAGCTATTCCGGCCAGTTTATCAACTTCCTGTCATTTAGAAATATGATTTTATAGTGAAAATCATTACCAAAACGTCCGGAAAAACCTAACGGGAGCAGTATAGACGGTCATACAAATGTACAAATGCTATAAGGTGGCAAGAAATGCACTATAAACAATACTTTATGCATCGGCAAAGATCCTTAGCTCAAAGCTATGCTGGCTAACAAGAGGCTAGCGCAAGAAACGACGCCGCAAACCATTGCCGAGCCAGAGCCGGTTTATCTTTGGCGAGCCCGAGTCGGCTCTGCCCCGGCAACCATTGCTGTGCCAGAGCCGGTTTATCTTTGGCGAGCCCGAGTCGGCTCTGGCACGGCAAGCCGAGCCAGGCCAGAGCCGGTTTATCTTTGGCGAGCCCGAGTCGGCTCTGCCGCGGCAACCATTGCCGGGCCAGAGCCGGTTTATCTTTGGCGAGCGCGAGTCGGCTCTGCCCCGGCAACCATTGCCGGGCCAGAGCCGGTTTATCTTTGGCGAGCGCGAGTCGGCTCTGCCCCGGCAACCATTACCGCGCCAGATCCGGCTCATCGTTGGCGTGCCGTGCCGGACATATGCAGAGTGTGCCGACCGGTAGCCGGAATTGGGCCGAGTATGCTGGCCACCTGGGTACATACACTGCACACATAAACAAACACTCACCTTACCACTCACTTTATTCACTTTAGACACTTTAACACACTTTATATGTATCTATTATTAAAGATATTTGCACCACATTCATACCTCATTTGCACCCTACCCCAAGTTTTGTACCTCTGCATTCTACAGTACCTCACTTTTACTCATTTGACTCTGTATTGTATATTGTATATGTATTATTGACTTTACCTACTTTTTACTTCTTAATTCTTTACTTACATTCTCTTTACTGTATGTAGCACACTCTCAGGGGCCCATAAGAAACAAGCATTTCATTATAAAGTTTCCTGTATTTTGTTCTGACAAATAAAAACTATTTATTTGTTTAACTTTTTTTTTTTTTTTTTCTTTTTTTACATGAAACAAGACAAACAATACAGTAACAGTAACAATCGACAATAAATCACAGGACAATAACAGAAATAATAATAACAATAATGACAGTCCAGTAATTAAATCAGAATGAAAGTAGACTAAAAGCCATAAAAATAATAAATACAATACCATGGGCTCTCGCTCGCTCCCCCCCCACCCCCCCCCCTACAGGACCCCCACATGGGCTATACATCCACTACTTCATTCAACATCAGAAAACTCCAAATGTATATGCGTTCCTTTATCTTATCCACCACAGCTACCCAGACTGCTATGCTGGCTTCATTAACACCTACAATTTGTGCAGTAGATATCTCTAGATAAATCACATCGAGATAGGTGTGAATCCATACCTTCGGGCACGTTTTATCCGGTTGAATCCAGCGTGACGCTATCAACTTTTTGGCAGCTGTAAGACCCGCCAAAATGAGTCTCTTTACATGTACAGAGGTTGATAACTGAGAAACATCATTCAACAACAGTACAGAAGGCAGTGTCGGTATGGTCAGAGATCAAATCTCTGATAATTGAGTGGTGACATTTTCCCAAAAAGTCTCAACAGGAGGGCATTCCCAATACATATGCATATATTTACATTTACATTTATATTTAGTCATTTAGCTGACGCTTTTATCCAAAGCGACTTACAAGTTCTGTACGACAAGTCATCAGGAAGGGCACAACTCTATCAGCTGAGTAACAATGTTCATAAAGTGTTGAGTGCTACAGTGTAGGTTAGTTTATTAGGACAAGTGCATGACAGTAAGGTTAGTTACGGTTAGATTTTTATTTTTATTTTTTATTCAGATAATGGTTGAAGAAGTGCGTCTTTAGTCGACGGCGAAAGATTGGACGGGTTTCGGCTGTCCTAACTGGGGTGGGTAGTTCATTCCACCATTGTGGGCAGTGGCGGACTGGCCATCGGGACGTTCGGGACGAATCCCGATGGGCCGGAACCAAAGTGGGCTGGTCCCAAAAAAAAGAAAAAAATAATCTACTATTTTTTTTTGGGCCAGTGTGTGGGCCAGTGTGTGGGCCACTAATGTGGGCCGGTGTGTGGGCCAGTGTGTGAGTCGGTGTGTGGGCCACTAATGTGGGCCAGTGTGTGGGCCGGTGTGTGGGCCAGTGTGTGAGTCGGTGTGTGGGCCACTAATGTGGGCCAGTGTGTGGGCCGGTGTGTGGGCCAGTGTGTGGGCCAGTATGTGGGCCGGTGTGTGGGCCGGTGTGTGGGCCAGTATGTGGGCCAGTGTGTGGGCCAGTATGTGGGCCGGTGTGTGGGCCAGTATGTGGGCCAGTGTGTGGGCCGGTGTGTGGGCCAGTGTGTGGGCCAGTATGTGGGCCGGTGTGTGGGCCAGTGTGTGGGCCAGTGTGTGGGCCGGTGTGTGGGCCAGTGTGTGGGCCAGTGTGTGGGCCAGTGTGTGGGCCACTAATGTGGGCCGGTGTGTAGGCCGGTGTGTGGGCCGGTGTAGTGTGTGGGCTGGTGTGAATGAATGAAATGAATGAAAACTTTATTTAACAGATTGCAGAATGGGTACAATACAGTACGGCTCAATACACACAATTGTTAAGGGGATGCAGACCTGAGAAAGACGTTTGTCTTGTTTACATCAGGGTCCCCCATTTTCAATTCATATAGACATTTATGACATACAGAACATACATGACATTTATGGCATAGGGACATATAGGTATTTAGTACTGATACATTTGTGACATAAACGGTATTCAAATATACAGTACTGTTACCCCTAGATCCTGACAGAGTATATGATGGGGAGGGGACTGTACATTAGGAGGGGGTCGGTCGGTGGGAGAGAAATATACATACGGCGGGGAGGGAATATATACATGCGGTGGGGAGGAGACTGTCTATTAGGAGGTGGTGGGGGTTTTGGGCATTTACGGTGGCCAGTTTCGAATTGCAGCCTCCCGTAGGTGCTCTTTAAGATCGGTTTTGAATGTGGGTAGGGATTCATGTAGTGTGTGGGCCAGTGTGTGGGCCGTATGTGGGCCCGTGTGTGGGCCATTATGTGGGCCGGTGTGTGGGCCAGTGTGTGGGCCGGCAATAAAACAATAAACAAGTTGCATAAACTAAATCAGATTAAAAATGATCACAGTTCTGGTTTGCCTTAAGATGCAGTTTAAGATGGGTCTTGAACATGGAGTATGTAGGGCACTCTCTAATCACAACTGGTAGGCTATTCCAGTAGTTACCACCTTTTGATTTGAAATCTTTATTTCGAACATGCAATGAATACAAACAAACAATAACAAAAGCAAAACACAACTCAATCTACATGTTCGAAAAGGAGTAGGAAGAAGTATACACTTATTTAATCCTACCCCTTTTCCACTACTGAAATGAGTGTACTATTTTAAAATATAAAAAAGAAAAAAATATATATATAACCTTTAACAGAGAATACAGTTTTTGCAAAGGTAGTATACCGAAAAGGCACCTTACAGTCCCCTCTACTGATGGCCTTGGTGGTAATGCCAGTGTCTGCTTTCTGTTGGATGAACTCATTCAATGGGGGAGGGGCAAGTCCATGCAGAACCTTGTACATGAAGCAAGTATATTTGAAAACTTGGAAATTCTCGAAACTTAGCATGTTATGTTTTTCTAAAACATTACAGTGATTAAATGAAATTGGTTTCCTATCAAATACTTTTATGGCTTTTTTGTAGAGTAATTATATTGGTGTAAGAGTAGTGACATATGAAAGAGACCAGTTGATAAAACAGTACTCGATGTGTGATAAAATCATTGAATACAGAAACATCCTTGCATCATTAACTGGCAGGCAGGGCCTGATCTGCCTGAAGTTTTCGATGATAAACTTGACTGTGTTTGTCACTTTCTTCACATGACTTTTTGAAGGTCAATGTAGAGGCCAATGTGACCCCAAGATACTTAAATTAATGTACAATGTCCAGCTCCGCCTCTCCCAGAAACACATTAAAGTGAGTGACTTCTACTGGTGACTTTGTGAACATCATACACACTGTTTTCTTGGTGTTAAGTGAAAGACATGCTTTTGTTAGCCAGTCTTGAATGAGACATGAGACATCAGTGAATGAGATTCACGTTTCCTCCCAACCGCGAGTAGGCCTAGAAACGCAGAAATGGAGAACACAAAAAAAATTAAAGGGTGGAGCTGAAAAAGCTAGAATTAAAAAACTAAAATTGCTAGTAAAAGACGCAGAACAATGTTCTAAAATTACAGACATGTTTAGTAGAGGAAGGGCTGGCGTTAAAGTAGCTGCTGCTGCTAATGATGATGAAGTTCAAGTGGAAGGAACCAACAGTAACATGACATGTGCGTGCAGTAGCCTAGTGCATATTCTACTGTTGGTGTCTGCCGGTTCATGAGGGCTAGCTAGCCTATACTAGCTCTTGCAGTGATTTAAGTCATTCTATTACAAGACAATGTGCTTTCCGTATTCCTGATTCCTTACAGCACGTGGACGTAAATAGTCGTGACTCGTGAAGTTTTTTTCTCTGACTAAAAGTTTAGTTAGCAATGTTAGGACTAGTGCCCACCACAGCATCAGAAGCTAAAGTGCTAAACTAGAGAGCCAATCAGAACCTAGGACGGGCTGCAAATTAATCGGCTACTAATATTATAATAGTAAATACTAAAATAAAATACTATTATGTTCCCTTCCAAATTTTTATGTTGATATAATATTGGTAATCTAATTGATTGAATTGATTAGTTGCCATTTTACATGCTTAAATATGATGTACCTTAGAATTCCCAACTGTTAGCCATGTTCTCGATCTGTATATGATTAGTCTCATCTACATGTTTGTAAATAACCACAGCTAACTAGCTTAAGCTAACAATTAGGTCAACTACTACCCCGTAGTTGAACAAATGTGATTGCATATAACAGCTAACTGCTACAACTAAGTTGGTAGTTAGCCTATTCCATTAATGTTGAATGTATTTATGAAGGTTGTTGATGGTGGTTGGCGCTGAATAGCAGACATGATTCCGTCAGTCTGCCACAGGGCAGCTGTGTTTGCTGATGCTGCTCACCACCACCAGTAGCGTATGACTGTGTGAGTGTGAATGCAGACAGACAGACAGACAGACAGACAGACAGACAGACAGACAGACAGACAGACAGACAGACAGACAGACAGACAGACAGACAGACAGACAGACAGACAGACAGACAGACAGACAGACAGACAGACAGACAGACAGACAGACAGACAGACAGACAGACAGACAGACAGACAGACAGACAGACAGACAGACAGACAGACAGACAGACAGAGAGAGAGAGAGACAGAGAGAGAGACACAGAGAGAGAGACACAGAAAGAGAGACACACAGAGAGAGGGAGACACAGAGAGAGAGAGACACACACACAGAGAGACACATACACAGAGAGAGAGAGAGAGAGAGAGAGAGAGAGAGAGAGAGAGAGAGAGAGAGAGAGAGAGAGAGAGAGAGAGAGAGAGAGAACAGGCTCTTGGAATGGGTGTCTGGGAGGAAGTGGGGGGTCTTTCGATGTTGATTAAACGGCAAGCAACTAATGTCATGAGTGCCAAATTAAAGGACAATATGGATCAAAACCTCAATATTATTATGGTGTAGTTAATACTTCATGTATCCTTAATCCCTAGGCTAATGAGGCACTAAGATGTTAGTAAAAAAAAAACATATGTCAATGACAGGAAGTAACGGTATATGTATGTGTGTGTGTGTGTGTGTGTGTGTGTGTGTGTGTGTGTGTGTGTGTGTGTGTGTGCACTGTGCACGAGTGCACATCTAGGGGCGGGGTGTATATTTGGTCTCCCTGTTGTTGACTCCTTAGCCACAGCCTTGGGTTGTTTAATACTGTACAAGTGTTTCATAACGGCCGTTGTGTGGGCCGGTTCCGGGGCCGGTGTGTGGGCTGGTGCGTCTGAATGTCCCGGGCTGAATTTGTGTCCCAGTCCGCCACTGATTGTGGGGCAAGGACTGAGAATAGGCGACTTCTCTTTGATGACCCTCCCGGAGCTTGGATTGGAGTAGGTCTGAGGCGGCCAGAAGATGCAGAGCGTAGGGGTCTTGCGGGTGTGTAGTTAGAGACCATTGACCGGAGGTAGGCGGGAGCGGTTCCCTTTGCCGCACGGTATGCCAGGTCGAGGGCCTTGAAGCGGATTCGTGCAGCAATGGGGAGCCAGTGCAGGTCCCTAAGAAGTGGGGTGACATGGGCCGACTTTGGTAGGTTTGAGATCAGGCAGTGGCCGGGAGGCCAGCGAGCAGTGGGTTGCAGTAGTCGAGGCGGGAGATGACTGTTGATTGGACAAGGAGTTGGGTGGCTTCTTTTGTCAGGAAGGGGCATATATGTACCAATAGCATCGTTTGAACATAAGGAGCATCGAGAGTCAGGTCTGAGATCCATTAGGTACAATCGTCTAGGGGTCAGGTAAGTCCTATGAACAAAGTTAAGATTAATCTGTTGGTGATCTGGGTTGCGTGATGCTAGCCGAACATTTTCCCAGACTGCATCCCAATCAAAATCTACTTCCAGCTCTGGGATATCCTTCCTCCAAACCGAGTCTAGGGGAAGGACCTTATATGAGAACGTAAGTAAGTGGCGATAAAAGTCAGAGACGAAGCCTTTCGACGTCTCCTTGTCATAAAATAATTTGTGAAACCTGTGGTGCTCAAGTGGAACATCCCATGGGACGCCGTGAGCCTTCAGAGCTGCTCTTATTTGTAAATAGAAGAAAAAAGAGGAACTGTGGAGGTCAAATTTGTTGGATATATCTTGAAAACTGCGGATACCATAGTCATCGAAGATATCCCCCAATGTGTGTATGCCTTTCTTTTCCCAACCAGGGTATCTGATAGGTTGTTGTTCAATAAGGAGTAAATTGTTATTAAATAGGGGAGAATGCCCGTGCCATTTATGGTGGTTAGTACACGTTTTCTGTGTGTCACGCCACATCCGGATCACATGTGTAATAAGAGGGCCATATCTTAAGTTGCATTGCTTAATTGATATGTTGGTGTACACTATATCCTGCAGTCTATGTGGGGCCACTATCTTCTCCTCTAATGGTCTCCAGGATACCGCTGCTTGAGAATCAAACCAGGTGATCAGTGGTCTTAAAGAGAACGCTTTAAAGTAATATTTGAAGTCTGGAAAGGCTAAAACCCTGTCGGTTTTATTTCTCTGTGCAGTGGATCTTTTTAATCGTGGGCGTTTGTTGTTCCAAATGAATATATATGCAGCAGAGTGCAGGTAGCCTTCGCAGTCACATTGAGTGGAAGGAAGGCCGATTTTGGCCAGTTGATCTTAAATCCAGATAGATTGCCAAAATCATCTATTACTTTGAGAAGATGAGGTAGGGAGGTGGCGGGGTTCTGCATGAACAAGAGTACATCATCTGCATATAAGCTGATGTGATGCTGTGTGCCCTTAATTGAGATCGGTGCTATGGTCTGTGATTGTCTTATGTACTGTGCTAAAGGGTCAAGGGATAGAGCAAATAGTCTGGGACTAAGAGGACAACCCTGTCTGGACGAGCGCGATACAGGGAAGAGTGGAGAGCAGAGTTTACCTGTTAAAATCATGGCCGATGGAGCTGTATATAGTACTTTGATCATATGGATGAACCCTTCACCTAACCCCATCCTTCTAAGTACTGCCCATAAATAAGACCATTCCAACCTGTCAAAGGCCTTCATCGCGTCTAAGGATATGACAGCCGTAGGGGTCGCGGCATCCTTGCTGGCATCTATTACATGCAGTAACCGTCTAATATTATCCGTGATCAGGCGGCCTCTTATGAAGCCTGTCTGATCAGGGTGAACTAGAGATGTCATATGCTTTTGAAGTCGGATGGCTAGTACCTTAGCGTACAGCTTGAGATCGGTTATAATAATAATAATAATAATAATAATTTAGGAATTGCTCAGAGGTCATCAATCGGCACACATGCGATGCATGCATGCAATTCGTATCTGCGATTAACCCATCCCGTCGTCCTTCCCCCCCAAGGGCAGCCGGGAGCAGACAGGCGTCAACGTGAGCCGCGCCAGGGGACCAATCCAAGTGCTCCTGTCCGTCTTCGTCAAGGACGCCACAGCATTAGCGATCTATTGTATAACATGCAAACTCCACACAGAAAGGCCTGGGAGATACCCCACCTGGGTAACTGGCATCATGGAAACCTGGTCCCCAAGCGGGAATCGAACCCTGGACCTTCTTGCTGTGAGGCGACAGTGTTAACCACTACACCACCGTGCCTCCGGTTCCAAGGAGGCTTAAGGGTATATAGCTGCCCCATTCGGTGGGGTCCTTATCTTTCTTAAGTAGGACAGATATGAGTGCCATATTGACATCCCTGGAAAAGTTTCCCTCTTTGATTGAGTGTAAAATCATATCAAGTAATAGGGGTCCAATTACATCCCAGCATGAGAGGTACAGTTCGGGCGGAATACCATCCCAGCCAGGGGCCTTACCACTTTGCAAGTCAGAAATCGCCTCCCTATGTTCCTCTAGTGTAATAGGTGCATCTAACCGTTTAGCGTCATCCTCTGAGAGTTGTGTTAAGTTAATTTGATCAAGGAATTCCTCCAGCTTATTATGATCGAAGATCAATTCTGACTCGTACAGGTTGGAATAAAATGAACGAAAAGTCTTGTTGATTTTTTTGGGGTCGGTGGTGACCATCCCCTGTTGGTCCTTGATGGCAGGGATATCCGCAAATTGTTCACTGGCCCGTATCTTCATAGCTAGTAGGTGACTAGGTTTAGAGCCGTGAAAGTAATAATGTTGTCTTGTTCTGTGTATTTGAAATTCAGATTGTTGTCTTAAGATGGAGTTAATCTCCTTTTTCAACATTTTAATTTGAAACTCCAGTCGACAAGAGTAGTTGCGTTGTAAAGAGGAGAACAACGTGGAGTGAAGCCCTTCCAGTTCTACCAATTTGGAGAGACGTTCCTTGCAGAGGTTAGAGGCAAAGAGAGTAGTGTTACTCCTGATAAAACCCTTAACCGAGTTCCATAATATTCTGGGGTCTTAAACATTCCAACATTAAACTGCAGGAATTCAATGAGTTTTTCTTTAAATTGCAGGTTGAATTCCTTGTTCTTCAGCAGTGTCGAGTTAAAGCGCCATCTTGGGGCTCGGGATGTCATTCTACTGAGTGAACCCTTTAGAAGTAAATATTTGTGGTCTGACAATGCAATGGGCCCCAATTCAACGTCAAAGCTATCAAATAGTCTAGGGGACGCAAAAACATAATTTATTCTAGAAAAGGTTTTGTGTCTTGCTGAGAAAAAGGAAAAATCACGCGCCGTTGGATTGAGCGATCACCACAAATCAATTACCTCTGTGTCCTTGGACCAGGCCTGTAGTGCCGTAGAGGCCTGTCTCTGGTCATAGGTTGTGGTGTGACTGGATTTATCAATCAAGGGATCCCAGATGGCATTAAAATCCGCACCAATTATAAATGAATACTCAGGGAGATCCAGCATCGCTGTAGTGAGTAAAGCATAGAAGTTAGCGTTATAAACATTAGGGGCGTGAGCCGCTACCAGAGCAATTTTCCTGTTAAAGTAATCTATCTTGGCAATAGTAACTCAACCATCTGCATCAGACCATATGTCTAATAATTTAATATTCAACTTCCGTTTAGCTACTATAGCTACACCACAGGCCTTGGTGCCAAAGGAGGAGGAGCTTATGTTATGATAGACTTTATCCGCCAGCTTTGTATTGTCAGCCATTAAAAGATGCGTTTCACTTAAAAGAGCCACATCAACCTGTTGTCTTTTCATCCATGTTAATACGCTTGTGCGTTTATGATGAATATTAAGACCCCCTGTATTCTAAATCAAAATATTTAAATTAGCCATAGTCTAAACAGGTTGCAGTATGCCTGAGTGTAATTCGTCTGGAGTAGCACACCAAAATAGATATATATCCATCTGTTAATGTCCTGTTGAGATCCGAGCGTGAGCATAAAAACAAACATAAAAAACTAAAAAACACACAATCCCCCATTCCCACCCCCCTCGCCCCCTTCAAAATACTTACCCGGTATCCCCATACCGAGCATATCAACCATAACAACTCTATGTATATTACCATAGGGCCTAAAACTCTCAAACCTACCATAAGTAGATTATTCTCTCAGTGGCAGCTTGCCACACTCCCCTAAAAGAAAAAGAGATAAAATGCCTCAAAAAGTAGAGTAAATTCACTTAAACCTTATAAGAACATGGCTAAGTTTAAACAAGAAGAAGATAAAAAACCTAGAATTGGAATTATTGCAAAATAAGGGGGGGGGGTTATAATACGTGTGCAGTACGTCCACCAGGCCGGAGGAGGGCGATGCTCCGCTGTGAAGTCCGTTGTTTCCTATGATTCACATAGAGTAGAGGTCACAGAATAGTCCAGCATTGTCATAGTGCAATTAGACCGCAGAGTCAGAAGAGGCGCTGTGCAACAGTTCGTCTGACTTTTTATCGAACTAGTAGGTCAACAACAGATGAACCGCAGATGATGACGCTGGCCGTGGATGCGACTATATGCCATGTGTGTGGCTAGCAGAACGTATCTGAAACGTTGCTGGATTCTTGAGGTCAAATACAAATATGTACACACACACAGAATAATAATAAAAAACGCTACACGGACCGACGGAGGTATTAAGCCAAGTCATGACAAGGCGTAAGTGACATGCATAAAAGTCATAGATCATTTAAACAAAGCTATCGCTTATCTCCCCAGCATATAGTGGATGTATAAAAAACATCATGCAATAGTTATACAAAACAAAACCGACCGAACCCCCCTTATATCAGATGTCGCGCAACATTTAAATTAGTATCTAGGCGATACCCAACGTCACATAGTTAACCTATTTATAAAAACAGAGTTATAGAGAATAATATGACGCCGCTCTGTGTATTAGCCATAACGAAGTGCTAACTGCTCAAAAACAGGCTATCGCCTAGTACGGTATGGTAAGGAGGATGTCGTGGCCTCATCCTCCTGGTTCTTCAAGAAGGTTGCGGCTTCCTCAGGCGAGGGAATCGGTATTCTCACGCCATCTTTGGTCGTAATGAACAGCCTCGCAGGGTACTGAAGAGACGGCTTGAGACCTAGCTTGTAGAGTGGGCCCATGACAGTTCTGTAGCGGGAACGCTGCTCCACGACTTCAGGACAGTAGTCTTCAAAGATTTGGACTGGTTTCCCTTCGTATTCCAGCTTTCCCCTCCTATTCCGTGCCTCCTGAATATTCTTTTCTTTTATTCCATAATGATGTAAACTAGCAATAACTGCTCTAGGCCTGGAGCTATTTGTTGTTTTGGCACTGGCTCTGTAATACCGGTCCAATTCGGGTGTCGTAGGAAGGATCTCTTCCCCCAGAATATCAACCAGTACCTTTGCAAAAAAGACATTGGATTGGTCGCTATTCACGGACTCCTCCAGTCCTAATATGCGAATATTGGATCGACGGATACGGGACTCGACGTCGGTTAGCTTAGCCTTTAGCTTATCATTGCTTTCTTCTAGAGCCATACATCTAGCCCCTATCTCGCCCACCGTGTCAGTCCAAGTATTTAAGCCAACTTCCACAGAGGTCAGACGCACGGCATGTTCACTAACCGACGTCCAGAGGCTGTCGAGTTTGGTTTCGATCGAGACAGCGGACGCTCTGAATTCTTTGGTTAAGTCGTTTGCCTGGTTGGTTAAGGATTGCCTGAGCTCTTCAATTAGCCTAGCAATGGCGATCATATCAGCGGGAGCGTTGTCTTTCTTGGATTCATTTCTCGTTGTTTTCTTCGTTGCCATTGTGGTTCTTTCAGTCAAAAAAATAGTTAGTAGGAAACGTAAGGGGATGTATACATAAAGGTTTAACCGAGTTGAGAGTATAAAAAGAGGCTTTTAAAACTAAATATAAAAAAAGGGAGTAGCAGCGTAGCAGAGAGCGACTTCTACATCCTCGACCCGGAACCGGAACTCAAAATAAAAACAAACTTGAACATGAGTTTTGTGGGACAACGATGGAAATTAATTAATAAAGGTCCATTATAGAGTCACGCCGCTCATAAAAAAACCAACCCTGAACCCTACTGTCATAGGCAACTACCGTCCTGTCTCTCTTCTCTCCTTCCTTTCTAAAACACTTGAACGTGCTGTATCCAACCAACTTACTACTTATCTCTTACAGAATGACCTCCTAGACCCTAATCAGTCAGGCTTCAGGACTGGTCACTCCACAGAGACAGCCCTCATTGCGGTCACAGAGGCACTTCACTTAGCAAAAGCGAAAGGCCTCTCCTCTGTCCTGATTCTCCTAGATCTATCTGCAGCCTTCGACACAGTCAACCACCAGATCCTCCTTGCGGCCCTCGCAGGAATGGGAGTGGCTGGCTCTGCGCTGACATGGCTGTCATCATACCTCAATGACCGCTCCTACCAAGTGTCATGGAGAGGGACCCTGTCGGCCACCCGCCCCCTGCGGACGGGTGTCCCCCAGGGCTCGGTTTTAGGACCCCTTCTCTTCTCCCTCTACACTAAATCACTGGGTAACATTATCACGTCTCATGGCTTCTCCTACCATTGTTATGCCGACGATACTCAACTCTTCCTCTCCTTCCCTCCCTCAGATATCCACGTCTCTGTGCGGATCTCGGCCTGTCTGTCCGACATCTCAGCCTGGATGACGTCCAACCACCTCAAACTGAACCTAAGCAAAACAGAATTGCTCCACCTGCCGGCCAAATCCTCCCCCCTAACCGACCTTTCAATCACAGTCGAGAATGCAGCTGTGACTGCGTCCCCGACCGCCAAGAACCTTGGTGTTGTCCTCGACGACCAGTTGAACTTCTCTGCTCACATCGCAGCGACGACCAGAACCTGCCGATTCCTCCTGAGCAACGTCAGAAGGATACGCCCCTTCCTGACAAAAGAAGCCACCCAACTCCTCGTCCAATCAACAGTCATCTCCCGCCTCGACTACTGCAATGCACTGCTCGCTGGCCTCCCGGCCACTGCCACTAAGCCTCTTCAACTCATTCAGAACGCAGCGGCCCGCCTGATCTCAAACCTACCGAAGTCGGCCCATGTCACCCCACTTCTTAGGGACCTGCACTGGCTCCCCATTGCTGCACGAATCCGCTTCAAGGCCCTCGACCTAGCATACCGTGCAGCAAAGGGAACCGCTCCCGCCTACCTCCGGTCAATGGTCTCTAACTACACACCCTCAAGACCCCTACGCTCTGCATCTTCTGGCCGCCTCAGACCTACTCCTATCCAAGCTCCGGGAGGGTCATCAAAGAGAAGTCGCCTATTCTCAGTCCTTGCCCCACAATGGTGGAATGAACTACCCACCCCAGTTAGGACAGCCGAATCACGTCCAATCTTTCGCCGTCGACTAAAGACGCACTTCTTCAACCATTATCTGAATTGCTAAAAAAAAAAAAAATCTAACCCTAACTAACCGTACTGTCATGCACTTGTCCTAATAAACTAACCTACACTGTAGCACTCAACACTTTGATGAACATTGTTGCTCAGCTGATAGAGTTGTGCCCTTCCTGATGGCTTGTCGTACAGAACTTGTAAGTCGCTTTGGATAAAAGCGTCAGCTAAATGACTAAATGTAAATGTAAATGTAAATGTAATTATACATGCATTGCACACACATCCACATGCACAGACTCACTTTAAACATTCACCTTTATTAACAACACTTTTCAACACTACACCATATTTGATCTATTTATTACTAAAAAATGGCACTACCTCTCTACCCCATCTTTGCATTTTTTACTCTAGTTTTGTATATTGTATATTTTGTATACTGTTTGGTCTTTATTCTTTAAATATTTTTTTTTTTTACTATTTCTTTGCAGGTACATGAAGCACAATCTCAGGAGGCTCATATACAGAACCAAGCATTTCACTGTAATGTACAAAATATAAATAAAACAAAACTTGAAACTTGAGGTATCAATGACACTAGTATGGCATGTTGTAAACAGGTGCCAGAGAGCTGATTACCAGCGAACCTCTTCAAAAGGTGTACCTTCATACTCAATATGTATTCCAATAGACAATGATGGAGATCAATTTAAATAAAATACTTGTCATTGACCGACAAGTTGGCAAATAATTTTGCCCTGTGGTTTGCGGGACTAGCTGCGGACAGAAAGAATCACGCAGACAGACTCACAGACGCCCTGGGCTGTTGGAGATAATTAACCAGCTCTGAAACATATTCCAGGCCTCATAACGTTGTGCCCTCAAGAGCTATACATTTCTGTCCTATATGACCACAGCCCTAATTTGGAGATTGATTCATTATGTGTAGGGATGTCCGATATTATCGGTATATTATCGGCCTACCGATATTATCGGCCGATATCGGCATTAAAATGTGACATCGGAAAATATCGGTATCGGTTTTCAAAAAAGAATTAAATTTTTTTAATTTTTTTTTACATTTCTATAGAAATGATGTCCGATATTATCGGCCTACCGATATTATCGGCCGATATCGGCATTAAAATGTGATATCGGTTGATATCGGTATCGGAAATTAAGAGTTGGACAATATCGGTATATCGGTATCGGTAAAAAAGCCAATATCGAGCATCCCTAATTATGTGTTATTGCTTCTGTATTTGGGTGGGTGAGTTTAGGTGGGAAGGACTTCAATCATTCTGGTGTGGTGGTGTCAGGCAGCCCACAGCGGATCACATGACCGCCGCGGAGGCACAGGGTGCGCCGTGGGAGGTGTGGTAGACATGTAAGGTCTGTGGGTTAAAAGTGAGTGGGGACTGGGGCCTTGTGCCGACGTGCATGTATATCTGTACCAATGTCCTCATTGCTCATCTCATCGCAAGCTTTCTCTTTCCTTTTGAGTGTGTGGATATGCCTCAGTACCCAACCCTCTGAAGTCGAAGCTCCTGTGGGCGGGAGAATGGTACAACAGTTACATTTTGTATAATAATATCATAACACAGTGGCTGATAAGACTCACCTTTTCTGCTCTCAGTAGACCATCGCCGTAGCGTGTAATTTCAGATTTCAGAAGCTTTGTGGTCCGTTCTTGAACTTTCCATAACGTGTCTCGATAAATCCATTTGATTAGATCCAGCACTGAATGCATTTTTGGATTATTTATATCCTTATACCACTACACTGTGAACTGAATGTGCAATACTGTTACTCTGTGACTCGTGACTATTTTCTTTTTTTACTTTATTTATCTTTTTTAACATTCTTATTTTAGCATAACACTTTTTCTTAACATTTTAAATTCTATTTTAAGTCTATATTTTGTAATTCTGTGTGAAGGGGGGACTAGCAAAGTAAAATGTTCATTGTACAGTGTAACTGTACAGTCTGTTTAACTGTACATATGACAATAAATATTTTGAATCTTGAACAACATACCTGATGACTTTGTCCGCTCAGCCATGACATTATTCAAGATGACAGGTGCCACGTTCGTCTTTATTTGTTCACCACTGATTCCCAATTAGGTTGAAAAGTGATGAAAGATTCAGTGGTGTTGATTTACCGTCTATCAGGTGGTCCATAGTTTGGGATTTTCATTCTAAGGACAAGCTCCAGAGACACTGAGCCTTGTTGACTGGGGCTCTATGAAGCAGTGGCGGTTGGAATGCCCCACAGGCCCTGAGGCGAGATTGACAGCTCGGTATTTATTGTATTATTAAAAAAAAATAATTAATTTTATTTTTTCAACATGACATATCACATTACAATAATAATACGTCAAATGTATATACTCTCTTTTCTGGACTCTTTTCGTATCACAAACAGTACTGTATTTACAAATCTGGTATGTCATGTATAGATGTAAAAAAGAAGCAGTGAAGCTAGACCAGCACTCTCAGGTTCAAGTATTTAATGGCAGCCTGAAACAAACATGTTTCGGAATTACATATTCCTTCGTCAGTGTTAGAGCTTGCCATATATAGATGTAGCACTCAGTGGCGGCCGGTGGGTTTCACCACTAGGGGGCGCTATACCAAACATTTTGCAAAATGCAAAATGCAAACATGTACAGTACAGTACCACGCAACACTCATTGCCAGACGTGAGCGATTCGACTCACGCTCACGGCAATGAATCGGCTCTTATGAACGAGTCGCTCAGCTGTTACTACAACAACACACAACCAGTCAAATAAAGTATAGTCTAGACTCTAATTCACAACTTGAAACACAATATATAAATAGAAAAGTTAGAAACAAAACTCGCCCGTCTACAAACACAGGCAGATCTCTCCCTCTCTCCTTCTCTCTCTCACACACAGCGCGACGTGGAATCGATTCGTTACACAATCAGACCTATTATATACCAAGAATAACTTCAGTATGAGTACAGGGCTGAGCCGTACTGTATTGTACCCATTCTGCAATCTGTTAATAAAGTTCTCATTCATTCATTCATTCATTCAAACATAGACGATATTGAACAAGCCATAATCCACGTATTTTCAATCCGAGAGAGCTGCAGTAGTTAAATCAATGAGCCATCGAGATAGTCAGTGTGGTAAGTAACGTTATTATTGCATCCAAGATTGATACAGATACAGAGAGAGAGAGAGAGAGAGAGAGAGAGAGAGAGAGACTCACTGTTTAGTTGAACGTCCAGGGCCAAGTTAGCAGTTAGCCAAGTGTTAGCTCAGCTGAGCTCGTTGCCACAACACTCAAAAAGTACATTCCGTTGTCCATTTCCGCTCGAACAGACTGCAAAACTACCTGGCGTTCTATCGCCATGCTCTAAGACAAACTCTAACCTTAACCAACTTTGAAAGAGTGCCTAAGCTTAAGAACTTGCAGTCACGGCACGGCAAACAGCTGCATGCATCTCACAACAACACAACTATCTCAACCAAGCTAGAAGCTAGAAATTGGATTCGGCCAATCAGATATCGTCTCTGTGAAATTCTGCCATGGAAAGAAATACTGGCGTCGGCCAATCAGAGAGCGTCTCCGCGAAATGCGGCTATGGAAAATCCTTCACGGAAGTTCACGCTGCTGGCTAGACCGCTTCAAATCGCGCTCGGATTCCAACATAATAGTCATATTTCAACGCACAACGCCGTATGCACTGATTGGCTGTGACGGAGACAGCGATCAAACTGTGACGCGCACACAGAGCGCTATCGCGTATTGCCCCCGAGAAATACGAAAAAATAAAAAAAATAAAAAAACGTGATGTCACTTCCTGCTCTGGAAAACGGTGTTTTTTTAATTTAGATAATAACGTTATAGTGTGCATTGGAAATACAAACATACTTAAAATGAGTAAATATTATTAATTTTAAACATGTTTATATTATTTATAGGGCTATAAAACACAAAAACGAAAAAGTTTTATTCTCTTCTTCTCTGATTTAACAGCAGCTGGCCAGCAGGTGGGTCGGCGCCCTAGCGCCCCTAGTGGTAGAGCCGCCACTGGTAGCACTACTGTCTATCTGTATGTCATGTATGTCATTATGTTATGATGAATTGAAAATGGGGGACCCTGATGTAAACAAGACGAGTCTTTCTCTGGTCTGCATCCCCTTAACAATTGTATGTATTGAGCTGTACTGTATTGTACCCATTCTGCAATCTGTTAAATAAAGTTTTCATTCATTCACCATGACATTTCGTTAGTTAGCATCCAAGCTAGCGTGATAACGTTAGTAGTTAATCGCAGAGACAAATCGCATCTGCGATCCTAAAGAGACAATGCATGCGTGTGTGTTCCGGTGTGTGTGCTAAACTAACCGCTGTGTGTACCACTAAAACATTGAGTGTCGTTGCATGCCGAATAAAGACCTCTGCAACAGGTCCTGCATTATTATAAAAAAGTTAGAAACGGCTAGGCTGCCTGCTTACCTGCAATAATGGTGTCATCGTCCTGGACAGATGGACTTGTTAAATCATAATATCCACACTTTGGGCTGGTCCTCAGTAAATGTCCCGCCGGCAGCTTATTATAGCGTGTTGCCCCTTTCCCTCCTCGTGGAACTTCTGCATTGCATTTATTACAAATAGCAAGCAATCTTTTTCCTTTGAAACTATTCGTAACCGACGCTATCTTTGTTGTTTATGTCCGCGCTGCTTGTGCCGCGTTCACGTTACGTGGGAAGAAGCGGAAGAACCAGAGGACATCTTGTTGCTACAACGAAGCCTTCACGCATTGACTCGATGAAACGCCCACATCCATACTTCCGCAATTCGTGACGCGAAGTGGGAGATATCGGGGTCTATAAAAAAATCCCATATGTCCTAGTAGGAATTACCCCCCCGCGGGCCCTAAGGCAGCTGCCTCGGCTGCCTCGTCTATATCCCCGCCAGTGCTATGAAGTATTACCTTTGCCCTGGGGGAGGATGACACGTTGACACCTAGCGCAACAGTTCATTTAGCTCATCATTTTAATTGCAGGCTGAGAAGAACAGAACATGACAGCTGGAGAGTGTTCCATAACCAACATCACAATGTTACATAATGAAGATGTTTCGCATCTACGGTCATGAAAATGAGTTTGATTTATGTTGCTGAAAATGAATGAAATCTGCAGTAGTCAACTTTGGAGAGATCAGCAATAATGAATTTACCTGCCAGGCAGACATATAGAAAGCTCTGCATCACTTTTCAAGCCCATGAGATGAATGTGTGGTTCCTCAGCTGCACAGCCGCAGAGAGGAGGGCGCTCCAGAGGGTCGTCAACTCGGCCCAGACTCCAGGGCGCTGAAGAGGGCGAGGAAGATCATGGCCAACCCATCCCACCCCGGTCACAGCCTCTTCACCCTGCTCCCCTCTGGGAGAAGGCTGAGGATCCCAAAGGCTGTGAAAGCTCGTCACAGACTGAGCTTCTTCCCCTCAGCCGCCAGGCTGATCAATGCCTCAGGTCCCCCCCCCCCCCCCCCCTCTGCCCCCAAGTGACACTGGCACAATGACACTGACTGCACTGCACTAGTCCTTACTGGAACTCTGCACTCTTCACTTTATATATATATATATATATATATATATATATATATATATATATATATATATATGTATTTTATTGATTAATCCTCCACTGCACCTGTAGCACTTGTGTCACCTACTTGTAACAGCTGTTTGCCACGGGCACAGTTCTAGGTACGAAAAGAGGAGAGGAGTAAATATGCACAATATAAGAACAATGGGTCTCATATCCCCGAAAATTTTCCAAAGATATATTCTGGAAGACTTATCTTGGAACCACTGAGACATAATCTATGACAAGTACACTCTGAGTCCTGAACGTGCAGGAGATATGTCTTAAGTGGCTGAAACGGTTGCAGAAATTATATGATCTGATATCTGCTTGGAGAATGGCATTCTGTCGTAAACTCCAAAGCGCGTTCCCGTTCAGCTCATTTGCATACAAAACACCGCCTCCATAGTTCCTTATTAGGCAACTGGTGACGCAGCTGTGTGAAATGGAATGGCGGAAGTGCTTTGCGAGCCGCGTGATTACGAAACCTAGCGTCAGTCAGTGCCAATCAGAGAGCGTCTCTGAGAAATGCGGCTAGGTTTCGTAATCACGCTTGCGCCCATCAAAACTAGATTCGATTAATGTATTGGCATCATATACAGCTCGTGGTACACACCTGCCGCAGCGCGCACGCACACACAGACACACACGCGCGCGCGCAGTACTGTATATGAATGAATGAATGACATAATATATATAGCCTACGGCGGGCGTAATGAATGAACGCAGTATGGCTTATTATTCCATAGGCCTATAGGCTACTGTTCATTCGTAGGCGCACACAAGACTTGTTATGGAATATTAATGCAGTCTATTTTCACCGATTAGCTTTAGTTCTTATTTATTTATCCACTGTCATTTCAGTGTTGGTGTATATAGCTATATAGTTTTGATTGATTGATTGAAAACTTTATTAACGGATTGCAGAATGGGTACAGTACAGTACAGCTCAATACATACAATTGTTAAGGGGATGCAGACCAGAGAAAGACTTTCGTCTTGTTTACATCAGGGTCCCCCATTTTCAATTCATCGTAACATATATGACATACAGATAGACAGTATTGCTACATCTATTTCAATATAGTGTATTTCAATATAAGTTTAATTGATTAATGATATATTCGAAGGAATGCAGGTTTATAGCTATATCAACCCCCTCCAATGTACAGTAAATGACCAAGTATGGTTTTGTCAATATTCCAATGTACAGTTTTGCTTGTACAGTGTAAGTCTATCCCCCACCCATCCCTACCCAACCTCCTCCAACAGTTTCTACGTCAAATGTACTCTCTTTTCTGGACTCTTTTTGTATCACAAACAGTACTGTATTTGCAAATCTGGTATGTCATAAATGTATAGATGTAGCAGTACTGTCTATCTGTGTCATGTGTGTCATATATGTTATGATGAATTGAAAATGGGGGACCCTGATGTAAACAAGACGAAATTCTTTCTCTGGTCTGCATCCCCTTATGTAATTGAGCTGTACTGTACTGTACCCATTCTGCAATCTGATAATAAAGTTTTCAATCAATCAATCAAACAAAGGTCTGTCCCATTGTATATCAATCAATGGGATACATTGCATGTTGACCTGCATTCTTTCAAATGTATATAATTAATCATTAAAACAGATGTGTAACAAATAAGAAATACAAACTCCACAGAAGGCATTAAATTATTATTATTTTCAATCATTTCACAATAATTGCATAATTGTGTTTGAATATCTGAGTAATTATTTGTCCAAAATTTGTAATTTCTTATCGTACAAATATTGTCATATTTATTTAAATTATGATTAAGTAATTAATTCCAAGGAGGCCTGTAGCGTTGACGTGAAGGAATCACTATGAGAACACAGTGTGAGGTTTTTGTCCGCTGCTCACCTACTCGCTCTGTTCCTTTAAGTTTTCAGTTAATTAATTGCATTCTCCTCTTCACACGCTTCTTCCTGTAGACGCCGTTTGATTGGTGCTTCCCCAACTACACGCTTGTCAATCTCATGCCGCAGCTGTCACAGCTTGTCATTAAGCATTCCTTTTGCTTATATATACCCTGATTCCCCATCAAGTGTTGTTGGATCGTTTTGATATATTCTCTGCATTTGCCATTCCTTCCGTTGCCTGCTGTTCCCTGTGCTTTGCCTCCCAGGACTCTCAAGGAGTATTCCGTTTGGACAACCCGTTCCCCGTTACGAAGCGCTCGCCCTGTTTGATCTGCTCGCTTGTTCTGCTCGCTTTACGCACAGCGCTTTGGTGAGTTTTTGCAAGACAGTCTTTTGACCCTATCATTTTTCGTGTGTGTAAACACTGAAGAGATCCTGCTTTTTGTTCAGTCTGTTCTCTCACCCTTTGCCTGTTTTTGGATTGTTCATTGGGATTCATTATTGTTTGAACTTTGCTCACTGTGTGTATTCACACCGAAGATATTATCACTTGGATTATTGTTGAGACATCGCTCACTGTGTGTATTCACACCGAAGATTCTATCACTTGGATTGTTGTTGGGACATTGCTCACAGTGTGTATTAACACCGAAGATTCTGTCACTTGGATTATCTGTTTGGGACAAGTCACTTCACCTGTCACCTGTCTGTTCCCAACTGTACTCCGAGCTAACCCGCTCTCTCTCTCTCCCTGTTCCGCTACCACCTCGGAGTACTGCCGGGAGGATTCTGCAGAGCGGCTCTGACGTCACTGACAGATTCATCAGACGTAACCTCCCCGGGAGAAGCTGCAGAGCAGCGACATTCCTCAAATGCTTGTATCCCAGTCTGTTTCTGTTTTCACCAAATTCTTGCTGCTATTCTGTAAAATAAACAAGCCCTAGTTTTTGGCTAACTCTGAAACTACTCTCTCTGTGTCGTTAGCGTTTGGGGTCGGTGTCAAACCATAACATTACGATCCAACCAATATGACGACCCCAGCCGACACAGAGAGAGTCAGAACAGCACTAGCTGGCCAGATCGAGTTAACCAAGGATCACAGTCACCAACTAGAGAGGGCTGCGGCTGCGGTACAGGAACTCAGGGACCAGGTCCAGCCTATTCAAGGGTCCCTGGCCGCTCTGGCAGGACAACAGTCAAGTATACTCCTTCATCTTCACACGCTGAACGACACCGTTAACGCTTTGCTTGTACCCCCACTTCCTTCAGGAACATTGGCAGGAGCATCCCCCGCAGCCCTAGCAGGCCCCGCGCTTCCCGATCCCGCACCTCGGGAACCCCGTCTCTCCGTCCCACGGCTGTTCGACGGCAACCCCGAGGAGTGTGCCACATTCATCATGCAATGTGAGTTGGTTTTTCGTCATCAACCCAGTCGTTTCACTTCAAGAGGAGCCCAAGTGGCCTATATGACTAACTTGCTCTCAGGCCGGGCAGCCCAGTGGGTCACTTCCTCCTGGGCAATGAATGCAGACTTTTGTTTTTCCTATCCAGACTTCGTGGCTGAGCTCCGCAGGGTGTTCCACCATCCAGCCCGTGGTCTGGACCCTGGAGCCCGGTTGGGTACCTTCCGGCAGGGCAGCGGCGGGGTAACAGACTACGTGCTGGAGTTTCGACTGGCGGCGGTGGAGAGCGGTTGGAACGACCCAGCACTTCGTCTAACCTTCATGAGGGGGCTCAGTGACGCAGTCAGGGACCAGCTCGCGACCCGGGAGGAGCCTGACTCCCTCGAGGACCTGTTCAGCCTCGCCATTCGCATCGACGGACGCCTCCAGGAGAGAAGGCGTGAGAGAACCCGACAGGTAGCTCCTGAGGGACTCCGGACCCCCCGTACTCTTGACGTTACTGCTGGTCGCCCTGCCCTCAACACGACTGGTGTTAGCTTACCCTCCCGTTCGGTTCGCGAGGAGGAACCCATGCAGCTGGGACGCTCTCATCTGAGCCAGGCTGAACGTGAGGCGAGGTTCAGGTCCGGTCTCTGCCTCTACTGCGGTCGGGAGGGACACCGAATCGCCAACTGCCCCACCCGGCCAAAAGATCAGGCTCGCCGAGACCCCGGGAAATCCTGGTGAGCCGTTTTTCTCATTCCCAGAGCCGAGCACCACCTGGCCATCTGATGAGCGTCACCCTGGCCTGGGCGGACCAACGGGCCACGGTGGAGGCACTCATCGACTCGGGGGCAGACGAGAGTTTCCTCGACTTCGAGTTTGCTACCCGGGCCAACATTCCACTTGAGGACCTAGTGAGGCCTTTGGAGATCTTCGCATTGGACCAACACCGCCTGGCCGACATCTCTCAACGCACCTGCCCTGTCATGCTGACCATCGCTGGAAACCACGTTGAGAGAATCCAGTTCCTTATCACCCGATCCCCTCTTGTCCCGGTGGTCCTGGGTCGGCCCTGGCTCGCGCTGCACAAGCCCCACATCGCCTGGTCCTCCGGTACCATCAAGGGCTGGAGCTCCTCCTGTGACGCCCAGTGTCTACAGGCGGCGTCCTGTCCCCCGCCCCGGAGGTCCGTTGGTGAGCCGTCTCCAGACTCTTCGACCATACCCCCCGAGTACCACAACCTCATGGAGGTTTTCAGTAAGTCCAGGGCTCAGGCCCTTCCACCCCACCGTCATTACGACTGTGCCATCGACCTCCGCCAAGGGGCTCCCCTTCCCGGCAGCCGCATCTACAGTCTGACCGTTCCGGAGAAGAAGGCGATGGATCAATACATCTCTGAGTCCTTGGAAGCAGGACTCATTCGGCCTTCCTCCTCCCCGGTGGTGGCCGGTTTCTTCTTTGTTGGGAAGAAGGACGGGGACCTTCGACCCTGCATCGACTATCGCCAGCTCAACGAGATCACCATCAAGAACAAGTACCCTCTTCCTCTCATGAACTCCACCTTCGAGCCTCTCACCCAGGCTACCGTCTTTACCAAGCTGGACCTCCGGAGTGCCTACCATCTTGTCCGTATCCGTGAGGGCGATGAATGGAAGACCGCCTTCAAGACCCCCAGGGGCCACTACGAGTACCTGGTGATGCCGTTCGGCCTCACCAACGCCCCGGCGGTATTCCAGGCGCTCATGAACGACGTCCTTCGTGACATGCTGGAGGAGTTTGTGGTGGTGTACCTGGACGACATCCTCATCTTCTCCAAGACCCTCGAGGAGCACATCCAGCATGTCCGCCGTGTGCTGGAGCGCCTCCTCCACAATCGGCTCTTCTTCAAGGCGGAGAAGTGCCGTTTCCACTCCGACTCCGTCGACTACCTGGGCTTCATCGTGGAGAAGGGCTTGACCCGAGCGGATCCTCGCAAGATCCAAGCAGTGGAGGAATGGCCTGAACCCACCTCTCGGAAGGAGTTACAGAGTTTCCTCGGGTTCGCCAACTTCTACCGAAGGTTCATCCGGAACTACAGTCAAGTGGCGGAGCCACTTACCAGACTGACCTCTCCCGCCCTGCCGTTCGACTGGTCCCCAGCGGCGTGTGCTGCGTTCCGCTCCCTCAAGAAGAGGTTCACTTCCGCCCCGATCTTGCTCCACCCTGACCCCAAGAGACAGTTCATCGTTGAGGTGGACGCCTCGGATACAGGACTGGGGGCTGTCTTATCCCAGCGTTCGGCAACGGACCAGAAGGTACATCCGTGCGCCTTCTACTCGCGTCGGTTCCTCCCTGCCGAGAGGAACTACGACATCGGCAATCGGGAGCTGCTGGCGGTCGTGGCTGCTTTGGAGGAGTGGCGTCATTGGCTTGAGGGGGCCGAGGAGCCATTTACCATCTGGACGGACCACAAGAACCTGACGTACATCCGCGCTTCCAAGCACCTCAACGGTCGGCAGGCGAGATGGGCCAGCTTCCTCAGTCGGTTCGACTTCTCGTTGACTTTTCGTCCTGGTTCCCGCAACACGAAGGCCGACTCCCTGTCCCGGTTACACTCCAAGGGGGCTCCACCCTCTGAGGACCCGACTCCCATCCTCCCGGAGGCCAGGGTGGTAGGAGCCATCACCTTGGGCATCGAGGGGGTGGTTAGGCATGCCCTACGCTTCCATCGTGCTCCAGGCAACGTACCGATTCATCGTCTCTTCGTCCCCGACTCTGTCCGGTCCCGGGTGCTGTGGTGGGGCCATACCAGCCGGTTTGCCTGCCACCCGGGCGTTCATCGCATGTTCTCCTTCCTGGCTCGTCGATTCTGGTGGCCCACCATGCGGAACGACGTCAAGGAGTTCGTATTGGCCTGCGCGGTCTGTGCCCGCAGCAAGGCCTCGCACCAGGCACCCTCCGGGCTGTTACAGCCACTTCCCGTTCTGAGCCGTCCTTGGTCACATGTGGCGCTAGACTTCGTCACAGGTCTTCCCTCCTCCCAGGGGAACACTTGCCTTCTGACCGTGGTGGATCGATTCAGCAAGGGGGTTCACCTCGTGGCCCTTTCCAAGCTTCCCTCGGCGGCCGAGACGGCGGACCTCCTGACTCACCACGTGTTCCGCCTTCATGGTTTTCCCCAGGACATCGTCTCTGACCGGGGGCGGGCTTTTTGCAAGGGATTGGGGGCGACGGTCAGTCTTTCCTCTGGTTATCATCCCCAGACTAACAGACAAACGGAGAGGATGAACCAGAGCGTGGAGTCTGCTCTTCGGTGTGTGGCAGCCGAGAGACCAGCTTCCTGGAGCCGTTTCCTTCCCTGGGTCGAGTACTCCATCAACTCCATGGTCAGTTCCGCCACCGGCCTCTCACCTTTTGAGGTTTCCCTGGGCTACCAACCCCCTCTTTTCCCCGCACAGGAGACGGAGGTGGCAGTTCCCTCCGTGCAGGTCCACCTCGACCGCTGCCGACGGGTCTGGGAGATCACCAGGACCGCGCTGCTCCGGACATCTGAGCGCGCCTGTCGTGGGGCCGACCGGCGCCGGGTTCCTGCGCCGACGTACCACCCTGGGCAGAGGGTGTGGCTTTCCGCGAAGGACCTCCCACTTCGGTCCTCGGCCAAGAAACTTAACCCCCGGTTCGTCGGACCTTTCGAGGTTCTGAAGGTACTCAGTCCGGCGGCTCTGCGTCTGAAACTTCCTGCGTCCATGCGCATTCACCCCGTTTTCCATGTCTCCCGGGTTAAGCCTGTCTCCCTCAGTCCCCTGATGCCTCCAGCTCCTGATCCTCCACCTCCCGAGATGGTGGATGGTCACCCCCAGTGGCAGGTCCGCCGGTTGATGGGCGTTCGACGGCGGGGTCGGGGGTTCCAGTACCTGGTGGACTGGGAGGGTTACGGCCCGGAGGAACGGAGCTGGGTCTCCCGACAGCTCATCGTGGATCCCGGCCTGATCACGGACTTCCATCGTGCCCATCCGGACGAGCCGGGTCGGCCTGGTCGCCGGGTGGCTCCCGTGGAGGGGGGGGTACTGTGAGGTTTTTGTCCGCTGCTCACCTACTCGCTCTGTTCCTTTAAGTTTTCAGTTAATTAATTGCATTCTCCTCTTCACACGCTTCTTCCTGTAGACGCCGTTTGATTGGTGCTTCCCCAACCACACGCTTGTCAATCTCATCCCGCAGCTGTCACAGCTTGTCATTAAGCATTCCTTTTGCTTATATATACCCTGATTCCCCATCAAGTGTTGTTGGATCGTTTTGATATATTCTCTGCATTTGCCATTCCTTCCGTTGCCTGCTGTTCCCTGTGCTTTGCCTCCCAGGACTCTCAAGGAGTATTCCGTTTGGACAACCCGTTCCCCGTTACGAAGCGCTCGCCCTGTTTGATCTGCTCGCTTGTTCTGCTCGCTTTACGCACAGCGCTTTGGTGAGTTTTTGCAAGACAGTCTTTTGACCCTATCATTTTTCGTGTGTGTAAACACTGAAGAGATCCTTCTTTTTGTTCAGTCTGTTCTCTCACCCTTTGCCTGTTTTTGGATTGTTCATTGGGATTCATTATTGTTTGAACTTTGCTCACTGTGTGTATTCACACCGAAGATATTATCACTTGGATTATTGTTGAGACATCGCTCACTGTGTGTATTCACACCGAAGATTCTATCACTTGGATTGTTGTTGGGACATTGCTCACAGTGTGTATTAACACCGAAGATTCTGTCACTTGGATTATCTGTTTGGGACAAGTCACTTCACCTGTCACCTGTCTGTTCCCAACTGTACTCCGAGCTAACCCGCTCTCTCTCTCTCCCTGTTCCGCTACCACCTCGGAGTACTGCCGGGAGGATTCTGCAGAGCGGCTCTGACGTCACTGACAGATTCATCAGATGTAACCTCCCCGGGAGAAGCTGCAGAGCAGCGACATTCCTCAAATGCTTGTATCCCAGTCTGTTTCTGTTTTCACCAAATTCTTGCTGCTATTCTGTAAAATAAACAAGCCCTAGTTTTTGGCTAACTCTGAAACTACTCTCTCTGTGTCGTTAGCGTTTGGGGTCGGTGTCAAACCATAACACACAGTCTGTCAAGTTATAATAACATTTTAAATTAGTCAATCAATCATGAGATTTGATCGTGGGCTGAGAGCATATTTAAGTGTGCTCCTCAGCACTCTTAGATCTGCTCTCAAATAAGATCTCAGGAAAATTTGAAGACTCCCACTCCCAGCCCTAATATGTCTTAAATAGGCCGAAATCTGGCTAAGACGAAATATTTTGTCGTAACTTCGTTCGAGAATGAGACCCAATGACCAGAGACAGAGTTATAATAATAACCGGAATTTATTATTTGCCCGCTAGCTAGACATACAGACATACAGACATATAGTAGTTCAAGGTAGTAGTTGTTTGAAGTATCCCTTTTTAGGTTCTTTCTATAACCTCTCCTTTAAGGAGGGTTAGTTCGATATCAAGTCCTAGATTGATTAAATCAACACATTAGGTTTGGTTCAGACGTCTCTGAGGTTATCTCTAGCTAAGCTAGATTCAAGGTTGGATAGTAAACGTATCCTTTTATCATCAGTAAACTCTATTTCAGTTGATCATTTCACCAGGTAAGTGTTTAAACATATTAATTTAAACCTATAAATGTGCAGGAACGCAAGTACCTAACAGGTGAAATGCTCCTTTAAACTCTTCCTTGGAAGGTGTAACACAAAAAAAGTACCATTTGGAATATTCTAGGTTAGGGGAATGCAATTACCTTTGACGTATCTATCCTGACTTATAACGTATCTCTGATCGTATAGTGGATTTTCCCTTCTCTCTGTGTTGTTGCATTTCAATTGGTTTCGCTTGAAATAAGTCTGAGACGATACGGGCGCTTCTTCAAGTTTAAACAGAACCCACTCTGTGTTTTTTTTTTTTTTTTTTTTTTTTTTGTGTTTATTGCTTTTCTGGTCAAGCATGACCAACAGAAACAGGTTGAAATGGGATGTAGAGCAGGGGAAGACATTCTGAGAAATGACGGCGGGTCCGGGAATCAAACTCGTGTCCCGCAGATCCGTGACGAGCACGGTTTTCCCCGACGCAGAAATAGCGCCGAGATATGCGGTGAGCTACGGGAGCTCCCCCTCACTCTGTGTTTTAATGGTAAACACAGCTTAATCATCAAGTTTTTAACAGCAGGAATTACTTCTATATCTAAGTCATCGTCTTCAGGTGGGCTGTTGGTTTTTTGCGTCTCGTTTCTATAGTCTCTGTTCTCGAATCGTCTGGTGGTAGCGTTCTCCCGTTTGTTGTTTCAGGTCGCCCCGGCAACACGAGGCTGGCCCTTGGTTGTGCTGGTTGCCCCGGCAACTCTGGTCTTCAGCGATCCATCGGCGCAGCGCGGGTGCGCTCGTTTTCTTCTCTCCGCGATCCACTTTCTCCGTCAGCTTCTGTAGTTAAAGACAACTCTCCACCCCCTTTTCCGCGTCGTCCTAGTGACGATAGCTAGGGGCGTCACTTCTTTCTATTGGCTTAACTTGATATCGGCCATTTTGGATCTTAAAGGGACATGGTACTATTTACATCTAGGGACTTTTTACCATTTTCTTCTCCTTATATGGGAAGCTTCCAGTTTTAGCGGGCCTCTTTTCTTGAACAGAAATAGAGCATACGTTGCTTCCTAATTTAACAGATAAAAGTACTTTGTCATGCTTTTCTTGTCTTTACCATAAGAGATTTATTCTTTATTTTGACTAGACAGTTCCTAACAGTCTTTTCTCTTGAGGTTTGTGTCCATTTGACTATCTAATTAACCTATTTTTGCTCTTTAATCATACTGGTTGTATTTCTATATTCTAAAGTAATCTTTGGCTTCTAATCTTTGGTTCATATTATGTTGTATAGCGTAACTCAACTTTTAAAGGATCAATCCGTATCTTTATAGTTTTAAACTTACTTGAACCATCTTATTTATCTATTTACTATATTTGCCTGTATTTTATTTATAACTATTAGATTGGTTTTAACCCAGTTCTCAATTCCTTACACAGCTCTGTCTCTCCAGACAGCTCTTCTCCTACAAGTATTTTGTCCCCATATAAGTAACCTGACACTTGAAGCTTGCTCTGCCAAATGGTGTCTTCTTCAGGGCTAACTCCCAACATTATTTGTATGGCACGCAGCTGGCTTTATTACTCCTAGTAGGCTTCCTGTGATAACACAGCCTAAGGGGGATTTCTGCTAACACAGACCTCAAAAACCCCGGTCTCTTCTGTTTTAAAGATAATAAATGACTCTAGTGACCTTCTCCTTTAGAATGTGATTGGCGGGGGGAAGGGTTTTACAACAGTGGCCTGTTTTAACTGTTACTGCTATCTTTAGACGTTGTGCCAGTGTTACAGACAACCACTTACCAATTACAACAGCATGGTCCCCTGCACATGTACATTTCCTTGGGATTAGACATGTTTCATTTTGACAATTCACGACAATCCACCCTTGTGGGTTTCAAACCCACATATATCACCAGTATTTTCTAAATCAAACATGTCTTTAACCTTATATATACCATAACTTTGCTAACATTTCTTAAAAAATTTAAAAAATACACAAATCGAACTACAAAAACCGTTTCCGTCTGTACAGTTACAAGATCATCATTCACTCTTTCCCCCCACCCTCGTTAGACTCTCCAGTCACACACATTTATCAGTTATTAATATTGACTCCATGTCTATTGGAAGGTAATCAGACAAGAATTTGCTTCCAAATTTATCAGCTTTTTTGTTTAGACTATTTTATCCATGTAATTAGCTTAAATGTGTCTGTTTTGTGTAATTGACTCTGCAAGGAAAAGATTAATACATCACACCAACAAAAGATTAACATTCTAAAAAAAACGAGGGAGACTTAACCAAGAAAACATATACAATTTTCTCCCTCGGAAAGGACCACTGCTGGTCTGTTTTTATCCTTAGCTCCCAGCCCTGTCAGTTATCCCTTTTCAAACCTTCTGAGGTTTACTGCTAACTTGTTTTAACCGTTGCTCCTCGTTGGATTTGCGCTAATCGCTATCTCCTTGGTTGTGTGCAGCCTTGGTACTGCCCCGATCTCCACAGAAGGAAATGATTTTCCCTCTGTCCTTTTATTGCTTTTTGGATTTGTTATTACAACACACAATTGATTGGAAGATCTAATTTTTTCCCCTCAGATACATTCTTCTACTGTTCTGCATTGACAATACATTTTTTCCCAATTTATTTATCTATATATTCCATGGCTTCTTAGGTTATTATTCAATTAAATCACCTTTCTCTCATTCATTTTTGTGCTGTACTATATTACTAGATCAAATATCTCAAGTTCAACACAACACTACTCCACCCTTGAGAGTGGAATAACCATTATTACACAATCATACCTCATTTCCAGACAGTTCCTCGGTCCGGACAGCCAGCTCTGACGGGTCCTATTCACCAACAGACCCTATATGCATGGTAACAAACCACAGTCCCCTTAAACACACATCTTCCACACACCCCGCCAGCCTTCAACAAGCCGGTGCAGAGTCCCCCATAAGCCAATTATCAATTACACATGTCCGTACCCTACATGAAAACTATTTGGCCAATGGCGACCAAAATTCTACAGAGCTCACCTATGTACAGAGAACCTCGTTTCCCCAACACTTACCACACCCCAAAACGTGACACAACCTCCCAGATGCTACATCTGGACTCTCAATGAGCGGAAAACAAAATCATGAACCAGCTCTAGTCCACCCTCCATGTTTCCAGCCCATCATATAGACATTCCTACCAGTCCCGCTGTGTCACCACCAACCTGCTACCCCTGACCGGCGAGAGTCCCCTCCCAGCCCGTCAGTTCCTAAGAAAAAAATTGAGAAAAGAAACGAAAACAAAGAAAAACGCCAAAAAAATTTACGAAAATGTGAGTGTCATCATGCAACACACCCATCAAACATAATCAAACTACCAACCAGAGGCATAAATACCCACGTAAAAACTAAGAAATAAAAATAAAAATAAATAAACCACTCCGTACATTCTCTCATGCCTTTTTTCTTTTTTTTTTTTTTAAGTCTTCTTGACCACCCTTGGATCAAGTATGTATAATCACTACTAATCACTACTGAAGTAGTCCTTTTTTATTACTCTGTCTAATATTACAATGTTCCATTTTTCCTGTTTAAAACCACCGTTTTTGTTAGTATGATTAGCCATGCATTTGCCAGTTACTTCATCCCCTCACAACCCCAACTTACCAGTGTTAGTCTTCCAAGCCGTTTTTGGTAACTTGCACACATAATCTAACCATCCAACTTATCTAAATACATTTTTTATTTATTTTATATATATATATATATTTTTTTTTAATTTAGTCGTATGTTTTAACATCTATCTCTATTTTCCTGAGCGTCATAGCGTCTCCTGTGCATTTCCTCCATCGTTCTTTTCAGCCTATGGCCTTTGCAGACACGACCTCTTTACACACTCCCTTTGATAATGCCCCAACATCCCACAGGTCCAGCATGTCTGTCCATGACCCTCTCTTGGTGGGGCGTAACCACAAGCCCCAGGTACCCCCTGCCTGTGTTCGGATGGCCCTGATACCACCCTTAGCAGGTTTGTCGGCCCCAGGTTCTGTCCTTGCTCTCTGCCATTACCTCCACGGCCTTCTCCTCTGATGGACTCTCTTTGGGCTCGCCACCCTTTGCCACATGATCTGGCCTTGTGTCCCAGTTCACCACAACGCCAGCACTCTCTCGGCTGGCAGCCCACAGTTCCCGACAGGCTCCCACCTCTCCGGGCCTCCCCGGGCGTTTCCCTGGGCAGGTCCCGCTGTATGGAGGAGAGATGCACATACCTGTTCTTTTCAGCCGCTGCCACTTGGGCCTGTTGTGGGGAGGGGCCTGGAAACTCACCCCTCCTGCGGTCACCATCACCATGCCCTCGCTGCTCGGCTCCCCGTCCAGGTAACGGAGCAAGTGATATCTCTTGTTCACTGAGTCCTTGTTCTGCAGCACGGAACATAACTTCCAAAATTACATCACTCATGATCTCAGTCTGCTCCGCCAGTCTTGCTCTAGCATTTCCCTCTTGTGTGCGACTTGGTCAACAGCCAGCTGCCTCTCTACCAGGGCTCTACGGACTGTCTCATGTCTTTCGAACGCTTCCGTGAATGCTCTCTGTCTTTCTGGAGAGAGGCACGTTATCCTCTCTTCCTCCACCCTTTTGCTGGCTGGCAGGCTCCTTGTCACTGGGCCACGCCTCCCCTTCTGGCTCTGGTGTTTGGGGAAGTCTGGACAAGGGGAACTTGCGGGCGGAGAAAACTGTATTTTCCCATACATGTTGTCGGTCCCACGTATTGGCCACTCCATCTGTCTCCCAAACCCCTGTCCAGCCTCTGTTTCAGCCGCAAGGCCAGGATGGGCCTCCTGGGACTGCTGTAAAAATGCAGCTCTCCTCTGTCGCTTTCTTTGTCCTTTGGTCAATTTGCAGTCACCTGAAATGGTTACTCCAGCGTGGATCGGCTCTTGCTCGACGGACACTGGTTGGAGTAAAACAGTTGTCTCTGGTTGTCTCTCTTCAATGACCCCCTGTATTGGAATCAAAGTCATTATTTTAAGTCCCCCTGTCATACTGGTCACCTGAGGGAATTCCGTCACATCCAAATCAATCAGATTAATTTCAGGTATCAATCTTTTTTCGGGAGTGTCTGCAAAGGTTGTCGGCTCTGTCCCACTACCGGCATTCACCCTTCGTTCTTTCTTTTTCTGTTTTTTGTTTTGGTTATGCAGTCTATAGCGACCTCCTTTTTTATACTTAAATACAAGGTTTTGTAAAGGCCTGAATATTTTTGGCCATTTCTTTTTCACTTCTATTGTGACTTTTCCAGTTATTGCAATAGACAGATTGTCTACCTTTGCTATTGTTATTGCATCTAAGCCTTTAGTTGCTCCTATCAACATTTCACCAAGGTGAACCTGCTGTGTTTTCGACATTCTCACCACTTTCTGTTACGAACGGGTAAGTGACTTCCAAGTTGTCGAGAAGAAGAACGAGACAGAGAATGTTTTACTCTTCCAAAACAGCTGTACTGTTTATTAACAGGGAAAAGCGTATAATATAATTACAGGGAGAAAGACAATATGTCTGTGCTTGTCCAGCTGTAGGTCTGTCCGTAGGATTAGGTGAAGCTCTAGCAAAGGACAAGGAATAGAGCAAATGTTAAATAGGTCACATACCCAACATTCCACGCTGTCAATGAGTGACAGCAGTCTGTCAACCAATGACAGCACCCAGGTGTGACAGACAATTAGTGACGACAGCAATCAGTGGTGACAACAAGGTGAACCCATAACAACAAGAGTGACCCAGGTAGACAGTAGGATACTATCCTAAGGAGGATAGTCTCCCGAACATTACAGTATCCCCCCCCCCCCGACGAACGGCACCTGACGTTCACCTAGGGGCCTCGGGATGCAGCCGCCGGAAATCATCGATCAGGCTGGGATCTAACAAGTCCCGTTGAGGCACCCAAGAATGCTCTTCTACCCCGTACCCCTCCCAATCCACCAAGAACTGAAACCCCCTACCCCTCCGCCTACAACTCAGGATTCTCCGCACCATATAGACAGGCTGATCGCCAATAATGCGGGGCGGAGGAACCGCAGGGAGTGGCGGGGACAAGGGTCATGAGAGGAACGGCTTCAGCAGGGACACATGGAACGTCGGATGGACCCTCATAGAGGCCGGAAGGCGTAGCCTGTAAGCCATAGGATTCACCCGACGCACCACTTTAAAAGCGAGGAGCCAGCTTCCTGGACTCCACCCGGAGAGGGAGATCACGAGTGGAAAGCCAAACCCGCTGTCCCGGACGGAAAACCGGAGCCGGACGACGCTTGCGGTTAGCTTGCCGCTGAGCCTTAACCGAGGCCTTCTGCAGCGCCGTCCGCACTCTGTTCCACGTCCTGCGACAACGAGCCACATGTGCCTGGGCCGACGGCACCTCCACCTCCTGCTCCTGTTCGGGAAACAGAGGAGGTTGAAAACCATATTGACACTGAAAGGGAGACATACCAGTAGAGGAGGAGAGGAGGGTATTATGCGCATACTCAGCCCAGGCCAACCTCCTACTCCACGTCACCGGACACCCAGCAACGTAGCACCTCAGAACGCCCTCCAGATCCTGGTTGACACGCTCCGTCTGCCCGTTCGTCTGCGGATGGAACCCAGACGACAGGCTGACGGAGGCACCCAGACCGGCGGAGAACGCCTTCCAGAACCTGGAGGCGAACTGAGGACCCCGGTCGGACACAATATCCACTGGAAGCCCATGAACCCGAAAGACGTGCTGCAACACAAGGTCAGCCGTCTCCCGAGCCGAGGGGAGCTTGGGGAGGGGAACAAAGTGGGCCGCCTTGGAGAACCGGTCCACCACCACCAGGATGGCAGTGAACCCATCCGATAGGGGAAGGCCGGAAATAAAATCCAGGGATATGTGCGACCAGGGACGCTTGGGAATAGGAAGCGGTCGGAGGAGCCCCGCCGGCGCACGGCGAGAGGTCTTACTGCGCGCGCACACCGGACAGGCCGCCACAAAGGAGTGTGTATCCCCCCCCTCTGTCGGCCACCAAAACCTCCTACGGATAAACTCCAGGGTTCTGGTGGCCCCAGGGTGGCCGGTGAGAGAGGATGTATGCGCCCACTGCAGCAGGCGCGAGCGTGCCGCCTTGGGCACAAACATCCGACCCGGAGGACCCCCACCGGGATCGGGCTCCCGTGCCTGAGCCGACCTCACCACCCTATCTATGCCCCATGACACGGGCGCCAAAATCAAGGCCTGTGGAATAATAGGGTGGGGCTTCTCCTCTCGACCCGGAAGATCAAACTGAGGTGACAGGGCATCAGGCTTGACGTTCTTGGAACCGGGTCGATAGGAGATGGAAAACCGAAATCGAGTGAAGAATAACGCCCACCTGGCCTGGCGAGTGTTAAGGCGTTTAGCCCCTTGGATGTAAGCCAAGTTCTTATGGTCAGTCCAAACAATGAAAGGATGTGCCGCACCCTCTAACCAATGTCTCCATTCCTCCAATGCCAATTTGATTGCCAACAACTCCCGATTACCCACGTCGTAGTTATGCTCGGCCGGAGACAGCCGGCGCGAAAAGAAGGCACAAGGATGCACCTTACCATCCTTTAAACATCTCTGCGAGATTACCCCTCCCACCGCGGTGTCAGAGGCATCCACCTCCACAATGAACGGAGCCTCCGTGTCGTGACGGATCAGTACAGGGGCGGAGGTAAATCGACGTTTGAGGTCGCAGAAGGCCGACTCTGCCCTAGGCGACCATTCAAAGCCAGGGAGAGAGGACTTAGTGAGAGCTGTTAATGGATTGACTAAGGCGCTAAAATTGCGAATAAAGCGCCTGTAAAAATGTGCAAAGCCCAAAAACCGTTGTAACTCCTTGAGCGACGAAGGCCGTGGCCAATCCAAGACTGCACTCACCTTGGCTGGATCCATGCGAAGATCGCCCTTCGTCAACACAAAGCCCAGGAAGGAAACGGTGTCAGTGTGAAACACACACTTCTCTGCCTTAACAAACAGTTGATGCTTAAGGAGACGTTGAAGCACCTCACGAACGTGCAGTTGGTGCTGCACCATATCGCGAGAAAAAATAAGGATGTCATCTAAATATACAAACACTGACACCCCAATTAGATCCCGCAGCACGTCATTGACCAGGGCTTGGAAAACTGCTGGAGCATTAGCTAAATCAAAAGGCATGACTAAATACTCATAATGCCCATTAGGAGTATTAAATGCAGTTTTCCACTCGTCCCCTTCTCTAATCCTGACCAAGTTGTATGCATTACGTAAGTCAAGTTTAGAAAAGACCTGTGCCCCCTGTAAGCACTCAAAGGCGGTGTCCATGAGCGGTAAAGGATAACGGTTCTTGATGGAGACGTCATTCAACCCCCTATAATCTATGCACGGCCGCTGATCACCATCTTTTTTAGCCACAAAAAAGAAGCCAGCGCCTGCAGGGGATGTGGACGGTCGGATATGCCCCGCGGACAGTGCCTCTCGAATGTAAGTATTCATGGACACTGTCTCAGGGCGGGAGAGAGAGAACATCCATCCCCGGGGCGGAGAAGCGCCGGGTAGAAGATCAATGGTGCAGTCGTAAGGTCTATGAGGCGGTAGTGCTTTAGCACGCGTTTTACTAAAAACGTCCGCCAGGTCACAATAGACCGCAGGAACAACTGCCAAATCGGGGTTGGGGGATAATAAAGAATCTGCAACGTCCACCGTCAACCTGGAGAGAGACAAAAGAGGGGGGGGGGGCGGACGGACGGATGAACTCACGCCAGCGTCAGCGCTGACGCCGCTTCCCATGGAGAGTCCACCCGTAGCCCAATTAATAAGAGGATTATGCAGCACAAGCCAAGGGTGTCCTAAAACAATGTCAGAATGAGGAGACATAACAACAAGAAAATTCAAATATTCCCCCTCGCTACCCGCCACCCGAACCCACAGTTTCCCGGTGCGCTGGGTAATAAATCCACAGCCAAGCGGTCGGCCGTCCAGCGAACGGACAGGGATGGGCACCTCTAGTGTTTCCAAGGGAACCCCCCATTCTAGAGCCACCCCCACATGAATCAAGTTGCCCGCAGCCCCCGAATCCACTAAAGCCTTGGCCGTTTTAGAAGAATCACCCCACCTGACAGTGACATCAAAAAAAGTATGTGAGTCGTGAACGTCTATGACCGGAGAGACATGCCCACCTGCTAGCACCTTCCCCAGGCCTAGCGGGCTCCTGCGTTTCCCGAGCCACGACAGGCGGCGAAGCGATGCCCCGTGCGGCCACAATGAAAACAGCGCTTCTCATTGACCCGCCTCTGCTTCTCCGCTTCAGAGAGGTTCAGCGCTCCCAGCTGCATGGGCTCGTCATCGCCCCGGTGCTCTCTCATTGGCTGGTATGCTGGCCAATCGACACTAGGAGAGGGGCGGAAGAGTACCTGTGACAAAGCCTCCCTCTCGCGTCCCCTCTCCCGGTGACGATTATCCAACCGAATGGCCATGTTGATCAACAGATCCAGGCGTTCGGGTAGCTCCCGCGTAGCCAGCTCGTCCTGCATGCGAGTGGAGAGACCATGCAAGAAGTGGACACAGCAGGGAACCTCATGCCAGTCCGCCTCTCGAGCCACAATGCGGAAATCAATGGCGTAGTCTGCTACAGCGCGAATGCCCTGCCGGCAGGACATAAGTCGACCGCCGGCCTCGTAAATGGAAATCACCCTGGAGGTATCGAATACACAACGTAACTCCAGGGTGAAGGCATCCGCGTCGCGGAAGACCACAGACCCACTCTCCCACTCCGCTGTGGCCCAAGAGAGAGCACGACCCGTGAGGAGAGTTATAATATACGCTACCCGAGCCACATCACTGGGGAAAGTACGCGGCTGCAATTGAAAAATTAGAGAGCACTGGGCGATGAACTCACGGCAGCCGGCTGGAGCCCCTCCATAGCGATCCGGCGCCGGCAGGCGTGGCTCTCGGTAATCCTCCCGATCTACCGGATACCCCCGCTCGCCTTCCCCGCCGATCGATGATGCTCCGGCTGCAGATCTCATCGTTGATGTCGTCCCAACGGCCGCAGAGCGGGCCTTGTTCACCGCCGCCAACGCTGTCTCCGCCGTCTCCTGAGAAGCCAGGGAAACATCTCCCAGTCGACCCAGCTCGACACCGACTGCCATCTGCCGCTCCATAATTATCCTGAGCTGGTCCCGTAGGCTCACCATCTCGTCCCGTATCTCCTCGTTGGAAGTCATGATGGCTAGAGCTTCTGTTACGAACGAGTAAGTGACTTCCAAGTTGTCGAGAAGAAGAACGAGACGGAGAATGTTTTACTCTTCCAAAACAGCTGTACTGTTTATTAACAGGGAAAAGCGTATAATATAATTACAGGGAGAAAGACAATATGTCTGTGCTTGTCCAGCTGTAGGTCTGTCCGTAGGATTAGGTGAAGCTCTAGCAAAGGACAAGGAATAGAGCAAATGTTAAATAGGTCACATACTCAACATTCCACGCTGTCAATGAGTGACAGCAGTCTGTCAACCAATGACAGCACCCAGGTGTGACAGACAATTAGTGACGACAGCAATCAGTGGTGACAACAAGGTGAACCCATAACAACAAGAGTGACCCAGGTAGACAGTAGGATACTATCCTAAGGAGGATAGTCTCCCGAACGTTACAACTTTCAACCACTCCTGCAATATTACCGTTTGGAAAAACAAGTTTCTCTGTGTCCAAAACTATTTGTACCAACTTGAGTTAAAAATCACTCACACTATCACACTATCATACTATACCAAGGCTCCCATTTAGCCGTTAATCCCCAGTTGGTATTGAAATCGTCAGAGCCTCGTCTGTCCTCGCCGAGCACCTGTGGAGAAAGAAAGAAAAAAAACACACTTAATATCAGTGGTATTTCCCTTTTCATTCCATTCATATTTTACGCATGGAAATGTCGGGCGTCTCTATACTAATACACTTAGAGAGATTTGGTGCAATTTATTTGAACATAACGACACGGCCTTAGCTTCGTTTTGTCCGTTGTCCAATCGGAAAACTGGATGTTCAAATCACTTGTCGTGTATCCTCTCACACGAATCTCTGGGGAATACAAATTTGCATCAACCTCTCCCGTCCGTCCTGGTACGCTGATGGTCCTCCTTAGCAAAATGAGAATTCGTTCCTACAACAGCCTATCAATATCTAAACCTTTCTGATGGATATGGTCATTCATCTATTCAAATTTCTTTTTGCCTTGATGAATTTGTCATTTTGATCCAATAAAATACTTTAAATGACAACATCAGCGTAATGACTATGTGTAAATGTAATGTTAACCTTTCCTTCTTGCTTTTTGTTTGCTTTTCAAAACCTACTATGGGAAATCAAAAATGTACTTCTCCCTACATTACAATCAACATTTACATCTTAACATATCCTCACATCCCTCATACAACATCATTTTCATAATTCATAAACACTTCTCCCCCTCCAACACCAATTCTTGGTGTTGACTTCTTCTCCCAACTTCTACAGAGGAAAAAATTTATTTTCAGCGGCTTATACCACTAAATCCCCAATCGTTATATAGTTCCCAGCTGTCCATGTCATAAACCATAGATGCCAGTACCATACTTCAATAATATCCCCACAGACCCTTGACTCCTCAAAGGCCTGCCATTTCTCAGCCTAACGCATACGTCCCTCAGTTTCGAACCTGAACAAAAAAACCCTCGGCTCCCTTTATAAGGAATATTACAACTTCCGTCCCACCACACTCGTACCCAAACAGGCCAGTGCCCACACGGTACCCACTCTCACATACATAATAACAACGCTTCAACCAACTAAAAACACACACAACATGGCGCAAAGCCAACCCCGCTTCCAAGGACTCTAACAGGAGGGGGGAGTAGGGGACTGACACCTTGTCTAAATGAAAAAAATATACCGCATTCCCACTCCTCAACTATCCCAAACAAACCCCAAACTAATGTAAACCCATTCCCTTCATAACAAACCCGACTGGACTTCGTAAACCCAGTTGAAACAAACATCCAAACCCCCAAGGCCGAATATTACCCCCAGGGTCAGGTAGGGAGATGGGGGGCTTCTGAACGGAAAAAATATCCTAAACCCAACTTATGCAATTTACAACCTGAACTGGAACCGGTTAGCAGCGTACCCAACACAACCTATAACCATCCCGAAGGGCAAGTGTTGATGGAACCAGGGAAGGAGGGGAGGGGGGGCAGGCAGGGAGGGAGGGAGGGAGGGAGGGAGGGAGGTAGGGAGGGAGGGAGGGAGGGAGGGAGGGAGGGAGGGAGGGAGGGAGGGAGGGAGGGAGGGAGGGAGGGAGGGAGGGAGGGAGGGAGGGAGGGAGGGGAAAAAAGGGGAAGAAGTGAGAGAAAGAGGGAAGGAGGAAGGGAGAGAGAGAGGGAGAGACAGAGGGAGGAGGGGAGAGAGGGAGGGAGGGAGGAAGGGAGAGCGAGAGGGAGAGACAGAGGGAGGAGGGGGGGGGGGGCTCCCAAACGAATAATAATACTATCTCAATCCTATGCAATCAGAATTTAGAATTAACTAGCAGACCTTACAGTATTACCTGGTCCAGTTTACAAACAGGGCTCTAAACACTATCATCAGCATTTGCTGCAAAACTTTAACCTAAATTAAACCCTACTTTAATATGACTAATGGTTTCTGCATGGAGTTCCTAAAACCTAACACCACCACTAGGCCTTAACTGCAGAGGCACTCCCATTTGAACAAACTCCATTGTGAAACCGGGAACTAAGCAGAGGCAGATACCACAGGGAAGTCTTGATGTAAACAGGAAAGGAGGGAGACACGCAGGGATACACGCAGGGAGAGAGGGAGGGATGTAGGGAGGGAGACAGGGAGACAGGGAGGGAGGGAGGGAGACAGGGAGACAGGGAGGGAGGGAGACAGGGAGGGAGGGAGACAGGGAGGGAGGGAGGGAGGGAGGGAGGGAGGGAGGGAGGGAGGGAGGGAGGGAGGGAGGGAGGGAGGGAGGGAGGGAGGGAGGGAGGGAGGGAGGGAGGGACGCAGGGAGGGACGCAGGGAGGGGAAAAAGGGGGGGGGGGATACACGCAAGGAGGGAGGGAGGCACGCAGGGAGAGAGGCAGCCTTCCTCCACAGCAGACAACGTCGCTGTTCACTCCACTCGTCTTGATCAACACCGCCCCCTATCATACTTTCACTGGCCTAACAAATAGCTCAACTCCATTGCCCATAATCCACCTCCCTTGTACCGACGCCACCGTGGCGCACATGCGCAGACCGACACATACCGTCTACACGTTTCAAAACATAACAGCCACCCCATACACTGCTTACTATTGGTTTAAAACATTTTGTAAAGTCACAAACAAAACACACACTCACCCGTCCCGTTTCCCCACTACTGCCATCATACTGGGCTACCAACAGATATAGATTGATAACCAAATATGTATATACATTCGTTCTTCATCCGCCATTACAGAAAACGGGAAAAAACGATAAAAACTACAAAATTTAAAATGGTCGCCACGGCGCTTCCTGTTTACATAGGAAGTTGCTTTACTAGCACACCGAGAGTTCCACAATGCTACATCGTTAGCACAGGTAGCTTAGATCATTAGCTTCGTTAGCTTAGCATTATTAGCACCGTTAGCTTAGCATTATTAGCACCGTCAGCTTAGCCTTATTAACACCATTAGCTTAGCCTCTCCATAGTATTGACCGTTAACCTAGCGTAGCTAGTTAGCTTAGCTTAGCAGCAACCATGCCACGTCCCCTAAACGGCCTATTGTTCCGTTTTTTCGAGTGGCTCAACACACCGCAACGTTAGCGCAACACGGTTCTACCCCGCAACATAACTTTAATCTCATTAAGCGCTAGTTTACAGATCATATACACAATCATTTTTACATTACCCCGCTCGTCCGTTGTCTCCACCCGGCCGAAATATACAGTATATTAAATACAACGCACCCCAAAGTCCCCTCGAACGGACGCTTACAGCGACGACTTCCATTTCTAAAACATCGCTTCATTCGATTTCTATTACATTAAACAACGATCTTAATACCACAGAAATCAATAATCCCAATGTACACTTCACACTTCACTCCCGATTCCTTCAATATACTCGATATCACGACCCAACGTCCACATTTACACCCGCTCGCCATCGCGGCTAACCAGAAGCTAACCCTGCTGCGTTCCAACGGCCCTCGGAAAAATTAACATACTCTATACAACGGACACTTTCCTATATTGTTTTGCCGCGGCCGTTTGGTCACTAGAGTTTCATAACGGCACAACAATAACCTACACACATTGGCACTCACTCATAATTACTAACAGTCATTCATCAATCATATATATTTAGCAAAACACATTGTCCTAGTTATAAACATTCCATTCATTCGGCAACAGTCTTCCTTAGTGCTTGCTTATTCTCCTCACTTGATCCCATTTAGCAACAACCTTTTCATTATTACATCCCAATGTCCTAATCATAAAGCGCAGTTAGCTGATCAGCTAAATAAGTACTTCTTATTATCCCTACACTAACGAGGCGTTTGAAACAACGCTCCAGCCTTTCAGACGAATATGCCCCAGTTCTGTAGAGAGCCTGCACGAATACAGTTAACCCAGGCGCCCTCTGGCTTGAATCGGAATCTGTATTCACATTGTGCTCCCAATGTTTCTACACACCTCGATATCCCACGTTATTCTTCATCTACAGTCCTCCTTTCTCTGATTGGAAACAAAATCAGAGCCGAAATGTTTAGATGTTTTGTACAATTTTGAAGTATTTGCAACGTCTTACAAAAATCAATATGTCACGCGCATCGATTTAAAGCAGTCCACCCTTTTGCTGGATTTTCACGTTTTCCCTTTAACCCAGCGGGCGCACGATCCCACCTAGAATAGCTTCACTTTACCGTCCTTACTGACTAGCATCCTACTGTTTAATAGAGGGTTTGCAATTCATCATACTATATAGCCCTCTTCCCACCCAACGGTGCAAACTCAGAGCGCGGGCACGCTCCCGTTGAGTGGGCCGAGCCTCCATACTAGCCCCCTCACTCTTAAAAAATACCATCTTAATCAGTCATGTACCAATCCCTACCCACAACGCTACCAGCCCTGTTCCACGCAGGACTGCTAGCGTTGTAAATTCATGTCTACCCATTTCACTAACCCTAGGTTTTCTAACCCCACACCCTTAATTCCCTAACCCAAATCTGTGCTCCTTAGACATTATTCGTGCGGTCGAGACCAGAGCCAAGGTTGTGAATATTGGTCTATGGTGTCTGCCGACACAAACACTTTCCTGGTTAGCACGGTAATACTTACAGCAAACCCCATTCGGAGACTGCTCGTCCTACACCAATATAGACGCCACATCTTCTCACGCACCTACAAATCCGTTGTCCTGGCTGATGAGGTGAAGGAAACAGTCGTAGAGGCGTCGAAGACAGAGAGAGAACCTCTCGGTCCTTTGAGAAGTAGTGCTTTCGTCGTCTTCAAACGGCTTTGTTCGGATTCAGCACGGGTCACGGCGACAATTGACGTATTTATCCTGACGTATAACGTATCTCTGATCGTATAGTGGAATTTCCCTTCTCTCTGTGTTGTTGCATTTCCATTGGTTTTGTTTGAAATAAGTCTGAGACGAGACGGGCGCTTCTTCAAGATTAAACAGAACTCACTCTGTGTTTTAATGGTAAACACAGCTTAATCATCAAGTTTTTAACAGCAGGAATTACTTCTATATCTAAGTCATCGGCTGTTGGTTTGCGTCTCGTTTCTATAGTCTCTGTTCTCGAATCGTCTGGTGGTAGCGTTCTCCCGTTTGTTGTTTCAGGTCGCCCCGGCAACATGAGGTTGGCCCTTTGTTGTGCTGGTTGCCCCGGCAACTCTGGTCTTCAGCGATCCATCGGCGCAGCGCGGGTGCGCTCATTTTCTTCTCTCCGCGATCCTCTTTCTCCGTCAGCTTCTGTAGCTAAAGACAACTCTCCACCCCCTTTTCCGCATCGTCCTAGTGACGATAGCTAGGGGCGTCACTTCTTTCTATTGGCTTAACTTGATTTCGGCCATTTTGGATCTTAAAGGGACATGGTACTATTTACATCTAGGGACTTTTTACCATTTTCTTCTCCTTATATGGGAAGCTTCCAGTTTTAGCGGGCCTCTTTTCTTGAACAGAAATAGAGCATACGTTGCTTCCTAATTTAACAGATACAAGTACTTTGTCATGCTTTTCTTGTCTTTACCATAAGAGATTTATTCTTTATTTTGACTAGACAGTTCCTAACAGTCTTTTCTCTTGAGGTTTGTGTCCATTTGTCTAATTATCCTATTTTTGCTCTTTAATCATACTGGTTGTATTTCTATATTCTAAAGTAATCTTTGGCTTCTAATCTTTGGTTCATATTATGTTGTATAGCGTAACTCAACTTTTAAAGGATCAATCCGTATCTTTATAGTTTTAAACTTACTTGTACCATCTTATTTATCTATTTACTATATTTGCCTGTATTTTATTTATAACTATTAGATTGGTTTTAACCCAGTTCTCACAGCTCTGTCTCTCCAGACAGCTCTTCTCCTACAAGTATTTTGTCCCCATATAAGTAACCTGACACTTGAAACTTGCTCTGCCAAACGGTGTCTTCTTCAGGGCTAACTCCCAACTTTATCTTTATGGCAACACAGCCTAAGGGGGGTTTCTGCTAACACAGACCTCAAAACCCCCGGTCTCTTCTGTTTTAAAGATAATAAATGACTCTAGTGACCTTCTCCTTTAGAATGTGATTGGCGGGGGGAAGGGTTTTACAACAGTGGCCTGTTTTAACTGTTACTGCTATCTTTAGACGTTGTGCCAGTGTTACAGACAACCACTTACCACTTACAACAGCATGGTCCCCTGCACATGTACATTTCCTTGGGATTAGACATGTTTCATTTTGACAATTCACGACACCTTTTTAAGTGAAATTACCCTTTAAACCTTCTTTCTTTACAGGAAAATCATCAGTGATTCAACCATAATCAATGTCATCAATACTCTAGGTTATGGGAATGCAAATACCATTTTAGGTGAAGTTACCCTTTAACCTTCTTTCCTTACATGAGAACCATCAGTGGTTCGAGTAGCAAATTAAATCAAATACAAAAATACAATATCAAAGTAACAAAAGGTGAACTGGGCCAAAGCCTTGGAATGTCCTTGTGCTCTTGTTCAATCAGTTCAAGTTCTTATAGTTCAAGTTCTTATGGTTCAAGTTCTTATAGTTCAAGTTCTTATGGTTCAAGTTCTTTCAGTTCAATCCTACCAGACTGTTGAAGCAACGGGGATTGTGCAACAGGGGTATTCGAATCAGGCTTGGGTTAGCCTTGAGCTATATCAGAGGTTCAATGGGTTGGCTCGCCATCTTGTGTCATCTAGCACGCCGCCTCCTTCCCTCATGGGCACACGTGGAGATGGATGGACTCCTGGGACTGCTCCCAGAGTAGAATGGAGTAATGGGGTATCCTATAAAACCTGGCCTGCGTGTTCGCAGGCATTCGGAAAATAAAAGCTTATTTACCATTTTTATCAAATCACCATCTTTTCATCTCATTTCAGAATGAATAATCAACCAGGCTACCGTTAGCTATGCTAAGCTACAGCAGGCCGTCTCATCACTGCACGTGGGAATGTACACCTGTCCTATGCTAAGTTAGGCTAAAGTGCGTTAGCATTTGGGACATTCCCCACGTTCATATTAAACTATCAAAACATTCAAAACGTATATAAACCTTGTTCTTATCATAACAGCATATCAATACAATTATAAGTGCTTCTGAAATGGTTCCTTCCCAGTTTCCATTTAACCATATTGAGCTTGGGGCAGTTCGCGTATGACTCAGACTGAAGCTATGCTAACGTTATTTAGCATTGTAGCATGAAGCTAACACTCGACAATTGAATAGCACACAATATTGATTTAACTCACCAAAACCGCAGGCTACATCTACTTTACTGCAACGCTTCTTCGGTTTTGCAACTGGGGGAATCTTCTATAACTGTTTGATAACTGGTTTTATCATACTATTTCTATTTCGACAGCAGCAACATTCAGCTGCGTCAGCTCTTGTTCAAGTGCGTGTCTTCCTCCGTCGGTCTGAGTGTCTGCTCTGCGCAGCGCGAGGCTCTGTAACGTGAGACGCTGCAAGGCGTGCGTCGTAACGTAGCTGTTACGTCATCACGCGAATTAAAGGGCCATGCTGTAATTTAAAGGCATGGTACTCAATAATATCAACTATGTTCTTACATAATATACTTTTACTGCTTATGTTCTTATCCAATGACATTAACTATTTAGGTTCTTATAACTTAAATAGGTACGTATCTGAAACCTGGGTTACACACTGTTTCTTGTCCAGTGTCTGTGTTGGTGTTTGTCGTTTACTGTGAAAAAAAGAAAGGAAGAAATGCATACACTGTATTGCTGCAACAATTACCAATGTGTTTTTACACAAATGGCTCAATAAAGGAATCTGAATCTGAATCTGAAGATTATCGGCTGCTCCCTCCCCTCACTGGAGGGACTATACAACTCCCGCTGCCTTAAAAAAGCAGTAAAAATACTGAAAGACCCACACCACCCGGGCAACAAACACTTCGTACGGCTATGCTCGGGCAGGCGTTTCAGCGTCATGCCCACCCGGACAAACAGACTGAAGTTTAGTTTTTATCCCAGGGCCTTATGTGCACTAAACTCAGCTAAATTTTAAAACAACAGTCTTCCTTGCACCCCCCCCCCCCCCCCCCCACGCACACGCACACACACAACATTAAGGGATAGTGCAATTATATTGTATACCCCCCTGTTTTATTAATGTTATTTATGTCTTACTCCTGTTTTTATATTAATACTGTGTTTAGGACTGTGTTTTATATTTTTACTAGCACCTAGGGCTGCATTTTAAATTTTGTTGTAACAACTGTAACAATGACAATAAAGATCTATTATATTCTATTCTATTCTATGAGATCAATTAAGATGAGATAAGATGTATCTTTATTAATCCCCCTGGGGATAATTAAGACTACCATTGCGTTCCTTGTAAAAAAGTAGAGACAATGTACAAAACTACCTCCCAATCAGAAGATTTTTTTGCAGCTTAAAGCTACTGGTTCTGTATCGTATGGCTCTCGCTCGGCGTCACTCTCTGCACTGTACCTCGCACGTGCACGCGCACTGAATAAAGACCACAATGTACCTTTATATCCCAATATTCGTCTGACCACACCCCTATCAGCTTACCTACATAAGCAGGGGTGTGGCCACAAACTCGCATCCTTCTTCGCTTTCACCACAAGGAAGTGCCTTCGGTAGATCCCCACTTGACGAGGTTGTTAGTAGGAGAAAGTTGGAAAACAAGAGATACGTTGACATCATATCTTTATTTTCTCTCTCACTATATTCGAGAAAATACGGCGATATTGTCTTCGTACTGGAGTGTCTGGAAGATGATGATCATTCTACACCTCCGCCGGTTTTTTCGTATTGGGAGTTCACACCGCTACATGCCTCCCAACTGCAGTCCTCATTGCTGCGGCTGGATGGGGTGAAACCATCCAGCGACACAGCTGGACTGTAGGACGCACCGCTGTTGTGAGAAGCGGTGGGTTCCAGGTTTGGTGAGTAATGTTTGCTTGTGAGCACCACTTGTCTGTTAGTGCTATGGGGGCTAGCTGACAATGTTTACGAAAACCGGCCCCAGATTAAGGTCCTTTGTTCAGCCTTTTTAGGCGACGGCGGAGGATCTTGGTTTGAAGCCCATTATAGCAACTAGTGGGCCATGACCAGTAGAACTGGTGATCCCAGGATCTCTGGATGCGTGGGTACTTCTCTGTCACCGTATAGGCCCCGTCTTTCATATGCAAATGAGAGTATACCCCAAACGAGGAAATGTGGGCATGGATGATCGTTATCGGAAAATCCATGTTCAAGTCGGCTACAGCCCAGATGGGACTTGTGCTGGCTCCGCCGGATGTATGGTAAAATCACCGTTGTAAAACTGTGTTAACATCTCGTTTCTCTTCTCTCTTAAAAGGTGAGGAGGGTTTCAGAACGGCGGCCTGTCTGAGTGTGGCTTGTTATATAGTTGTGTACACGTTCAGGTGATAGCTGCTTAGATTGCGTGCTAGTTGTGGCCTACCTGTTAGCCAGTCAGCTGTTAGCTGCAGGCGCTAGCCTGTTGTGTCACTAGGCTAGGTAATGTTAGCTTGCTGCTATCGGCCGAGAGCGGCCGTTAGCTTAACTATAACATGCTTTAAACACTCTGACTACGACGTCATCTTTGACAGAGGATGTTAGTCGAACCTACCCTGAGGCCGGCCGGCGAGGACTGCGTCAACAAGGGGAACCGTAACGGCGGGATGGAGCGGCGACGCTGCCCATGTCGACAACACAGGAATGCTGTGTTACTACCGGTGCCTTGTTAGAGACTGCAGTTTCGCTTGATCTGCGCTCACGGTAGGAAGGGTCTTGACCAGACCTTGAACACTTCTTCTTTCTTTCCCTTCTAAATGTTTTGTAAATAATGATGTTTTCTAAAACGAGTGTTGCTGCACTACATTTAGGATACGACGCGAGTTATGTGTGAAATGTCTTGTCACTGGTCTCCATGCAAATTGGGTTGTTTGTTACAGATGTGAAAATGATCTGGTTTGTTGTGTTGAGAAAACATCATGTGTGTTCATGTACCGTGTACTCACAACTAAGGGGGTTAAACTAACCTATAAAGCTATGCTTGGTGACATATGAGTAAAGGATGAATTATTTTCTCAGCCTGTAATGACAATGAACAGTGTGTTCACATATTAACAGGTTTACCTGTTTAACAGGCCGTATTAAGGGTAAAGTAGGAGGGGTGTTCTCCCCCCGGTTCCCTGGGGACTTCTTCATCCTCCTCTCAGACATGTTGTTGCAATATATTGTGTCACTGTGTGGTGGGATACGATGTAACCCTTAGCTTGATTGCTGGGGTTGTGCTAGAACTGCTTGAGGAACTGTATTTTCCTAAAAGAAAAGATTGTTTGGTCACTTTTCGTGTGTGCTTAGCAAGGCCTGTGGCCGATACTAATAGAAAATTATGTATTCTCTCATTATAAAAAACGGCGTTCCTCTGTAGAGTGTTTTTGCCATTTTTTGTAGGTGATAATGGGTTGTGTGTGTCGTGGGACCTACAACTGGGTTGGGTTGGCCACAGAAGCACATGTGTAAGTCTGGTACCGGGGCTCTTAAGGGGGCCCTCTCTATTCTGTGTTTTTTCCTTAGTAAAAATCAGATAGCAGGTTAGCACATGCGCTGTGTGAAGCTGTTAGACGCTTCATGGAGCTGACTATGACTGTGTCATAGTCTTTTTTGTCATTACATCTTATCATGGGTGTGTGGGGTCGTAAAGGGGTGAACTGGTAATCCTTTTCTCCCCTTCTTTGATGGGCAGGGGTTAAAACCTCCTGTCCTTCAAGGTTCCTGTCACGTTGCTGTTCGGCATGTTACAGGGTAAGAGGGGGGGGGGGGGGGGGGTTTCCTGGTCCCACGCCCTGGAATATTGGGCGTGTGCACCGCAGAAATTCCCCCACCATAGAGTATGTCACTGTGTGCGTCTCTGTTGGTAGGACTTCCGTGAGCTGTTCGGGTCCATATGATGGATCTGTTTCGGGGAGTGGTCAGGGCTCCTCCTCACGAAGCTCCTATTCGGGCCTTCTGTGAGTTAGGACTCTTCTTCCATGTGAGGGAGCCTCCTCAGATTGTCAAGGTGAGTAGAACTTCAAAAAGGAGTCCTGCTCTATTGTGTGTGTATTCGATTCAATTCGATTATTGAGTGTGTATGGGTTCAGTGCCTCCTCCCCGGAGAGCCCTAAAACCAAAATTGTACATGGCTCAAGGTTGCAATATATTCTTTTCAATCTGTACAGCTCGCGTGGGAAGTCTCTCTGGGGATTTCCGTCTCCTCCCTATGGGAGGGTGGTGGGATGTAAAAATGTAAACAATTTTGACCCCCGGCTGTGTAGACTGGGATACATGCTGTTGGTGCTTCCTTCTTTTCTATTAAAAAGAGTTGGAGTTAGGAAGCATCCCCTCTTGTCGTTCCCCTGGGCGCCTTGGGGATTCAATGACAGGTCTAAATAGCCTGTTCATTGATGTGGTTGTGTCCCGACGCACGCATAGTGCTAGCTCGGGGTGTTCTGTTGAAGATCAGGCGAATGACTGGCACGCCTTGGTTGCTTGAGGTTAAAACAGCGTTTTTATAAAGCAACTGGGATGGAGGTTTTTCCTCTTCCGACGACCTGTGTTGGTTGTCGACGGATTCTCGTTCATATCTGGGGGATGATGACGGAATGGATCTGAACATATGTAGAGGGGTCTCACGCCCTGGGGGTGGGCCACCGGGCGTGGTTTGCACCGAACGTCTGGGTGGCGCCTTCTTTTCATGTTTAAGATCAACACGCATATCTGCCCCTTCTCCTGGAGTAGGCATGTCGGCGTGGTTAGGGCACGGGACTGGTTCTGGTCACGCTGGTCCGGATCAGTTAAACCCGTTGCAGATCTCACTCCAGTGCTGTTCTGGTACCCTGAGGGACTTGGGCTTTTTTCAGGGGGAAAAATGCCAGGTCGGTCCGGGTGTCACAGGGTTAAGCGCTATGGAGACCCTGGTTGGGTACATTTTGTACTCTGCACTGTCGTAATGGCTTATGGCCATGCCAACCTGTACACGCTCGATCTCGTCAGATCTCGGCCGCTACGCAGGTTGGTCCTGGTTAGTACTTGGTTGGGAGACCGCCTGGGAATACCAAGTACGGTGTGCTTGGGGCTGGTTCTCCATTATTTTCGCTCCTCTCTCACGCATGGCGAAGAGGGGCCTGTTGGGTTGGTCTTTGACCTCCTCTGGTGACCCTGTGCTTCCCGTATCGCCGGGCCCGGTCCGAAGTAATGTTTTGTCGACCCGTAGGCCTGGGATAACCCTTTTTTGAAAACTGAAACACTTGTACTGCGGTATAGCCAGTGTGTACCCGCAGGTGTGTTTTGGAGTTTTTTCTTGAGGGGTTATAGGAACAACCACTGCATTGGGTAACGACAAGGTGGTTGATTCCCTGGTGTGTTGGAGCAGTGTCAACTCCCGGGTTACCCGGTTGAGGGTGCCCCTGCACGTTTATGACGTCTGCCAATCATGTCAGCCTTCTCTGCCTCAACCCCTCTGGGTGGATTTTTTTTAAATGGAGGCTTGGTCATGCAACAACGCCAGCATACGCCCCTTCCGCCGGGGGGGCTGTTCTCAGCTAACTCCTTTGGCGCCTGTCTCGTCCGCAGTGCTCCAGGCTCAGGTTACAGCCTGTTGCCTGGTTTTCCCCGGTGTGCTGCCTGATTCCGTTGGTTAACCTTTTTTGTGTGCTCACGGCCATGCTGACTGCCTGTTCTGCAGGGTCAGTGTGCCAGGCGGTGTGCTATTGGGGGGAAAGGGCCCGCTCTTGGAGGGGCCTTATCCGAATATGCTGGCGATGTGGGGGGCGGTGTCACTAAGTGACCGCCTGGTGGGGTCTTGATGCCTGGCGTCATTGACCTCTCCGGGCCCCAGTTTTCCAGGGGATCCAGTCCCTTCAGTGGGTCTGGGTCTTCCTTCGCGCTCCGCTGCTACGGCCATGCCACGGGGTTGGGTTTGCTCTTGACCTCGTGATTCTGGGGGCAGTAACGAGGTTGTTCCCTCCGTTCGTTCCCGAGTGGCATGCGGGTTGTGCGTGTGTGTAGTCGTGGGGTCAGGCCACGGTCTGCTCACCCTGTGCGTTGAGTTGCTTGAGTGCCTCTTCGCACGGTCGGGTCCGTCGCCCGCCCGGGAACCTCCAATAGGGGGGGTGCCCTCCATTAGGGGGGGTCGGGGGGCTCGGCCCTCCCTGATCTGATGGTTGTGGGGGGCCTCAGCGGGGTGTATTTGTCGGCCGATGGCTCTCGCTCGGCCTCCCTTGTGCAGAGAGTGACGCCGAGCGAGAGCCATACGATACAGAACGATAGGTTATAACTATAACCAAGTTCTGTTAGTATTGGTGACGCTCGGCGTCCGACGCCGCTGCAGCCCTTGATATCACCTTGTGGTGAAAGCTTGAGAAGGAGGCGAGTATGTGGCCCCACCCCTGCTTATGTAGGTAAGCTGATAGGGGTGTGGTCAGACGAATATTGGGATATAAAGGTACATTGTGGTCTTTATTCAGTGCGCGTGCACGTGCGAGGCACAGTGCAGAGAGTGACGCCGAGCGTCACCAATACTAACAGAACTTGGTTATAGTTATAACCTATCGTTTTCCATAGTGACTCATGGAAGGAATACAAGCACACCCCGTATTCTTGCTTCTTCACCTTCATGTGGAGATTTACTATTGGTCAATATGGTACATTTCTGCATTTATATAGCGCTTTTATCCAAAGCGCTTTACAACTTATGCCTCACATTCACACATTCAATCACTCGGCGGCGGAGGCAACCATGCAAGGTGCCAACCTGCAAATTGGGAGCAATTAGGGGTTAAGCGTCTTGCTCAAGGACACTTCGACACACTGAATGGAGGAGCCATAATTTAACTGGGAACCTTGTGATTACCGGACGACTACTCTACCTACTGAGCCACTGTCACCCCTATACAATATACAGTCCTCAGGGTATTCTACAGAAGAGTTTAACTTTAGCCCCAAGTGCCAGCCATCATTTAGAATAGGTGTAAGTTTCTGAGCAAATAGAATATATCACATTTTGCAATGAAACTCTTCACTCTTCAAGAAAAAACGAACAAAAAGGGAAAACAATGCACAAGGCAGTGTGTGTGTACGTGTATGTGTGTTTGTGGACATCACAATCTGTGTGCATGCCAGCAGTGCCCCGCCTCCTCTAGGACGAGGGGATGCTCATTTGGCGGTTAGGGGGGTCCAGGTGCAGTGAGGTTAAGTTACACTGCAGCTGTCCAGCTGAGAAAACACTGGGCCAGGACAGGTGAACAGAGAGAGAGAGAGAGAGAGAGAGAGAGAGAGAGAGAGAGAGAGAGAGAGAGAGAGAGAGAGAGAGAGAGAGAGAGAGAGAGAGAGAGAGAGAGAGAGAGAGAGAGAGAGAGAGAGAGAGAATATATATATATATAGAGTTGTTTGCTTGATTGAAGTTTTACAGCTACCTCCTGTCAAACTTAAGCGGACGCACGCACACACTCACTTTCTCACTCACTCACTCACTCACTCACTCACTCACTCACTCACTCACTCACTCACTCACTCACTCACTCACTCACTCACTCACTCACTCACTCACTCACTCACACACACACACACACACACACACACACACACACACACACACTCACTCACTCACTCACACACACACACACACACACACACACACACACACACACACGTGCGCACACACGCACGCAGGCACGCACGCACGCACACACACGCGCGCGCATGCACGCACGCACACACACACACACACGCACACACACGCACACACACACACACAGACACACACACGCACACACGCACACACACACACACACACTAAGGCTGAGCCCGAACGTTCGAACATTCGAACGTTTGTTCGTTCCGCTGGCATTCGGACTTTAATTAATGCATTCGGACGTTCGGGGGGAAAAAAATAAAAAAAGGAGGCGCGGGTGAGGCGATGTGAAGAGGCGCGTCCCCGCGGCGGCGCGCGGGGTGGAGTCGAGGCGCTCGGCTCATTATTCAATCATGGCAGCTGCAAGTGGGAAGACTTCACCTGTGTGGAAACACTTTAAATTAACAGACGACAAAGTAAAGGCTGTGTCAAATCTGCGACAAGCAGTTGGCATTCCACGGTGGCACATCCAACCTGGCTGCTCATATAAAAAATGTAAGTATTGGGCCCTAATTAGTAATTAGAAGTATCGCCATTCGCCACGTGCAGGCTGCGGCCTACTAAGGCCTAGTGGCCTGGCCGGCGCCTGGCAGCCTGCTGTGCGAAAGCGTGATGCTGTTGGCCTGGTCTCAAATAAATACAATATGAACAAAATGATATATGCTAATAATAATAACAAATTCATTATTTTAGGTACATAAACTGGATCTGGACGGCGGGCCCACCTCCTCAACCACGACGCAGACACTACTGCAATTTGACGCAGCAAAACCAATAACGGAGAAGAGAAAGAACCAGTTATTGGACTCGATTGTGGATTTTATTGCTTTGGACATGAGGCCCATAAATGTAGTAGAGGGTGAGGGATTCAGGAGAATGGTTAATCTGATGGCGCCAGGTTACACCATCCCCAAAAGAGCCACTGTTTCCAACAACCTAACCCTGAGGTACGGGGCCGTGCGGGAGAAAGTCTCCTTGTACATTGACCATGCCACCGCTGTGGCATTCACAACAGACGCTTGGACGTCGGTGGCGATGGAGGCGTACATGGCAGTCACCTGTCATTTTATTTCTGACGAGTGGGAACTACGGGGTTATGTATTGGAAACTAAAGAGCTGGAGATTAAGCATTCGGGAGTAAACATCGCCCAACGCCTGGGTGAAGTGGCTGGCGCGTATGGCATACCCAACTACAAACGAGTGGCTGTTGTACACGACAATGCCAGCAACATGAAGCTGTGTACCGAGACACTTACACAGGACCCAGAAAATTGGGGCATTGCTTTGTTAAAAACGACGTGTGCAATAAATCCCACATTTGTTAATTATTATTATTATTGTTAATGTATATTTTAAATGTTACAAGTTGTTAATGTTCAGAGTTGAGTGCCGACTTGTTAATGTTTCAATTACTGGGCCTGTTTTTCTATATTGTTTGATTGAAAAGTGTATTAACAGATTGCAGAATGGGTACAGTATAACAGTACATACAATTGTTAAGGGGATGCAGACCAGAGAGACTTTCGTCTTATTGTTTACATCATGCAGGTCCCCCATTTTCATTTATCTGCATTGGTGCAATAAATCCCGCTTTTGGAAATAACTTGTCTCATTTGATCCTTAAATCAAAAGGTAGAAGACCTATCGAATATTCAATCGTAATTTATTTCAGTTGTTTTTTTCCAGGGGTAATGAAATTAATCTATAGTATACAGGTGCCAAGTGTCTATAGTCTAAATGTTTTATTACGATACTAGACAGTAAAGTTAAAATGCACAATAACGTGTAATATATAAATCATTGTTTATGCTTCATGTTCATCCCCCCCTCTGTTCTGAGTGACTTCTGAGGCGATAGAAACATCGCCAAGTGCGCAACGCTCGAACGCAGCCAATTGAAAAATGCACGAAAAGCAATCAAATGTTGAAATGTATAAAAAAAAACTATATATATAAATGGGATTATGATATCACAATACTATCCAAATATATGCACTGGATAAAATGTATATTACGTTCACACTAATATAACTGTTTAGAATAGAATAGTCTATTGGGTGAGTGCGGCTGGCTTTCGTGTGACATCACGTCCGGGAGCGGGAGTCAACCAGGAAAATCTATAATAATCACAGATACATTCAGTCAATACTGGATCTAACTAAATGGATTTATGGATTGGATACACATTTATGGACATTTCAAGCCCGCCAGACCAGAAAGCTTCGGTTATTCCAATTCATACGGCGATGTTCTACCGGGACAAAAAGTGAGTGCGTGATAACATGTTTGACTGCTGTCTTTTCCCTTTGTTTAATTACATGTTTACATGAACAGCCACCACTGTAAACAATTTTTTTTCACCAATAGATTATGCAATGCCGCCCTCCGTAGGATCTATAATAATACAATACAAAAAAAATTATATATAAAAAAAAAAAATGTAATAAAAAAAAAAATTTATAAATTTTTTTACAAAAAAAGAACGTTCGAACGTTCGTTCGTAGACCCTGGCGAACGTTCGAACCCTAAAAACAGGGTTCGGGCTCAGCCTTAACACACACACACACACACACACACACACACACACACACACACACACGCACACACGCACACACACACACACACACACACACACCCACCTACACACACACATGCACAGACACACACACACACACACACCTACATACACACACACACACACACACACACACACATGCACAGATATGAGCAGTGGACTATGCTGATTGAGTTGCCATCACCAGGTTACACCCTGAACCATAAGGCAGGTTAGATCAACACATTCTGCAATAGAATCCCATCTAGAAACATTTGACCCCCAAACTGACTGATTAATACAACTGCCAGTATGGGTGGAACTACTGTAGGCTTGGGCAATATTGAAATTCCCCTACTGACTATATTGCTTTAAGATAACAAATATATTATCATCCAAAGGATAGCTGAAAGACTTTTCCTCATTTTTGAACACAATGTATTCACCAATTCCTTGTAACTGGCTTTTTCAACTGTATGGACTAACGTTATGTACTCAACATTAGTAACAGCCCTCATAGTCTCTCCACTGTTGACTCTTACACTAGGTGCATTTGCATTATTTTGCTAACGAGAGGTGACATCTTTCCAAAGTGTTCTCCACTATGTAATATTACCTCAAATAATGTTACCTTTTTTTGATAGGCTACAACAATGTGGTGAAGCAAGAGAGAAAAGGAAAGAGAGTGACTACAGCACAAGATTCATAACAGGCGCTGCGTAATTTAATATTGTTCTGTTATCGGGACACATGAGGGCCATTATTGTGGCCATGTGTGCGATATGTTAACAATAATATCGTCCTATCACCCAAGCCTAGGTGGAACAGGCAACAATATGAATGTACACAACTGTAAACCATCAGGCTGTGTGGTAATTATTTAGATTAACTTGGTTAATTAACATTAACGCATTTAGTACAAATCTATTAAGATATTAAAACTATTATGCCTGTGAAATAACAGTGTCATAACACAATCATAACACAAAATGTAAGGAAGTACTGCTGAGGGAGGTGATTATACTGCTCTTACATGTCTCAATGATAATTAGGTTAGTTGGGTAGACAGTAGACACCAAATGGCCAGAGAATGAAGTAGTATGTTGCAGGCTACTCTCGTGAGTGGTGACTTTTCATAGAAGTTTCTACGAATTGGTCAGTGCGCAACTAACTAACTTTTCATAGCATATGTATTGTATAATATATAGTATGCTGTATGCCTGCTGTAGGAGCCATTATGATGGTGGCATATTATAATTTTTTTGTAATATTATTATTAGACACCTGGTGGCAGGCTTTAGATTTGACAGCACTGGTTATGTATTTAGAGGGTCACAGGTGCAGTGATTAGGAAGAACACCGGTAGTGAGGAGCACACCGTTCTTACCAGCAGCTCAGCAGCCCAGCAGTCCAGACAGAGATATCAATAACAGAATCACTACAGAACCCCCACTAGCATCATAAATGGAATGTACAACTGCAACTTCAAGGCAATAAATACACCTGGAATCACGACTGGACATCCATCTGTGTTTGTTGCTGTGTCTACTGCGTAGGATCACTCCCATACCCTACCTGTGAGGTAACGTGCAAAATAAAACAGGACATTGGAAGGAGAACATTTGCTGTTGACAAGACTCTGACTCCTCCCCTTTTCCAAGATGGATGCAATGCTGCTGTGCTGGTGTCTCTGGTGAAAATAATCCGCTAAAAATCTAAGTAATCCTCTATATTTTTTCAACCACAAAATTGTCAGTGGACTTTGGATGTCCCTTTATGTCATCTTTGTCAAAATGTGTGACCAGAAGCAATATTGACTATTGGTTTGAGCTGTTTCAGTAGCTGGTTAGCTACCACCATCAGCCATGCAACCAGGCTGAGCCCAGGCCCAACCATCGGCCAGGCTACCAGGCTGAGCCAAGGCCCCAACATCACCCAGGCTGCCAGGGTGAACACAGGCCCCACCATCAACCAGGCTACCAGGCTGAACACAGGCCCCACCATCCACCAGGCTGTACACAGGCCCCACCATCAGCCAGGCTACCAGGCTGAGCACAGGCCCCACCATCAGCCAGATGTTGCAGTCCATTATATTGTTGTGGTTAAATGTAATTGATGTGATTTCCTTGTTCATGTTGTCCTGGGCTCTTCCTTGCCTTGTTTGATGTCGTCCTCCTGTCTGGTTGTTGTGTGTGATATTGCTTTTTGTGTCTAGTTTGGTGTTTATTTGATTATGTGTTTTGGCCTGGCCTTGCCAGGTGTTGCTCATTATAGTTAGTCTTTGTATTTAAGTGTGGGTCTGTCCTCACTTCCTTGTGGCGTCATTACCTCCATTACCCCTGTTCCTGTCAACGTGTGTTGTTAGTAATATGCTTTTTGTGCACTTTGTTTTCGAGTGTTCAGTCCGTTTTTCTGGTTAGGTTTTATTTTCCCTCTGTGCCAGCTCGGCTGTGCCGTTTATGTTTGTGCTTTATTATACTTTTGCCCTTTGCCAAGTAAAGCTCTCACTATATGTTATCCTGCCGTCTCTGCCTCCTTCCATTCCGCATATTGGGTTCTCCTCTCCTTCCCTCGCCACCCCATCGTAACAGAGGCGTGCTCCCTTGTGAACGGCAGACGCACTTCTGTCAAGATTAGGGGTTACACTTCCACAATGCATGTGCTTATTTTTATTATAAGGCACTCTGCACAAAAGAGGCCGGCATGTAGCAGATGCTAAACCACACCCCACGAGCAATCAGTAGTCCCCCAACCCAATGGCACTCTAGGCCGGTGGTGACCGAGGCAGAGTCCATAGACCATCTGGGGTCCTCGAGGGTGTTAGATTTAGTTGACTTTCAATTACTGTTACTTATCCTTTTTTTTATTGATCTTTTCCCCCCTCCTTTTTCCTCCGATTTTCTCCTATCCCAATGTTAGTCGTTATGCCAATTCCCAATCCCCTTCCTGGTCGCTGCGCACTTACCCCCCACAGTCGGTCTGGGAGAGTGGAGGCTATCACGTGCTTCCTCCGACACACGTCTAGCCAATCAACCGCTTCTTTTCACCTGGCAGCGCGGACTCTCACTGAGAGGGTGTAACGTGTGGAAGGATCACACTACCCCCCTTAGATCCTATCCGCGCTGAGCAGGCACCCCGACCAAACTGTAGGAGTCGCTGTTTACAATGACCCGGACCCACCCCGCCAGCTTTCCCACCCTCTAATACTGCCAATTGTATTAGTGTGAACGGCCAGCCAAGCTGGTGACAACGCCGGGAGCTGGATTCGAACAGGTGAATCCAGCGTCTCCGGTGTTGGTGACGAACGCAATCTCCGCTACACCACCTGACCGCCCTACTGTTACTTATCCTGTCTTCCTTCAGGATAGGACTCTGCGTTGTGTTGTTGGATGTTGAAGTAAAGTTACTTGAATTACATCTCCCCTTGCTATAATATACGACACACATGCTCCCGGTATTCTCTTTATAACACAGGTGTATTGCCATTAACAGCAAAATAGTTACAATTAGGTTGCTCTGTGTGGGCTAAATTCCTGAAGAAGGAGACTGTAGAAGCCCTCTCCTCGAAGCTGAAATACCAAAGAGACACCAAGATCCTCTATCTCCCTCGCATAATATGCCCATTTGTTATCATCTTCACCTCAGTTCTCCTTAATGTGTTTCCTCTACGAGAGACTCCATCTGGATACCTATCTAGTCTAGTTAACAAAAATGTTGACCCTAGACGTAATATCAGAAATAAGAATAGACTGTTCTTTTTATATCAACACTCTCTCTGCTTAAGGTCCAAGTGGACTTATGCCGATTTTCCACTGCATGGTACCTACTCGAGTCTACTCGCTATTGGTACCTGGTACTTCGTTCGTTTTCCACTACAGGTAGTACCCCCCCCCCCCCTGTCAGTCTAGCTGTTCGTCATAGGGCGCCATTACTTCACCTTCAACGCGCGACACACACACATCGAAGCTAGCTATGAAACCAGTGCCTTATTAGCTAATGTACGCTAGCCGCAATGCTAACGGTTATAATAGGAAATCCAAGTCACATTACCACATAAGCTAACAAAATTTGCGATCTTTTTGTGAGTCTAAACCAGGGGTGGGCAATTATTTTTCCCAGGGGGCCGAATGAGCAACTGAAAATATGTTGGGGGGCCGGGCCAAAATTCCAAACTCAATTATGCATAATATACATTTTATTTCTATATAAAAAGCAGTAAATTGCATTGTTTTGACCCCTGGTAAGAGTGTATGTTATTATTTGGCAATTAAAAGGTGAGGTTAGCTTTCAAAAATATCATTTATTCAAATAGAATTTATTTCCAAAATGATAAACTAAATGTGAAACATTAATAACAAAAGGCATTTTGAGTTTCATATACTATTGAAACAAGGATTTTCTTAGCTTTCTAAAGACATCACATCATCTTATAGCAAGAATAAACAAGACATGTCACTGAACTGTGTAAAGAAAAGTGTCCCAGTTTTGTAGCCTTTTTTACTTTACATGCCTATATTAAACATTTAATGTTTTCAGAACTGTGCAAAAAAAAGAAAAAAAAATATCAAGTGTCCCATTTCACTTGTTATATTTCCACATTTTAGTGTTCTTCAGTTCTTTTTTTTTCATTCAGTGTGAGAAATCGAGTCTCTGTTGAGCTTTAACAAGTCCATCAAAGTCAGGTTGCATGTCTGAGGTGGAGATGCGAAGCACAGCTGCCAGATGTTCATCAGTGAGAGACGATCTGTACCTGGACTTGGTAAACGTCATGACTGAGAATGTCTGTTCACATAATGTAGGTGGATCCAAAGAGAACCAACATCTTCTGAGCATGTCTTCTAAGCGTATATTGTGCGTGTGAACGTTGACACGGAAAAAAAAAAGTAAATTTTTTTTTTATATATTATCGTGTAATCTTTCGCGGGCCGGTCAGAATCATCCCGCGGGCCGTATCCGCCCCGCGGGCCGTACAATGCCCAGGTCTGGTCTAAACTCTTTGTTCTTGGTGCTAAATTGTGTTGCTGTTGGTTTTGTTTCATCAATAAATGAAGCAGAATACACTGAGAATGTATATTTTTTTGTTTATTGCGCTTTGTTCTTGCTGCAAACAAATAATGAATGCTATGTTTAGTATTCGCGAGGCTATTTAAATATGGCGGGTTTGTGTTTTTGTGCAGGACCATGTAGCACAATGATGACGTAGTGAGGATTCTCTCTTCTGACCAATCAGTGTATCAGGTCACTTTTTGGTACCCGACCCACCCGCTTGGAACCTCGACAAAGCAGGTACTAAAAAAAGTACCCGGTACCAGGTACCGCCCGCAAATTTCGGCAATGGAAAATCGAAAAGGCAGAGTATTGTTGAGTCGAGTAGGTACCATACCATCCAGTGGAAAAGCGCCATTAGACCTATATAATTGTAATGGTTTTATCTTCTAAGAAAATGCTACCCAAATCCTACAACGGCATTGTTAGAGATCCCCAGCAAAATGTGGAATTGTAGAATTTCACTATGAATTCATCCACTAAAAGTTAGCACCATGATGGAACATATAAGAAAGACAATTTCACGTCACTTTCTCCATAGATATACAGTATAGAAATATGTGATATTCTGTAAAAAATTATTATCGAATGGAATGTGCAGGTCGGGGTCATTGGGACTAATCGTATCAAATGGAGGCCTGTGGCCTAATGTTTTTTCTTATTTGGTAGAGTCCTTGACAGTGGCTAATCCTTATGGAAGCCAACGAAAGCCAGGCCTCCCTATCAAAATATGAATTAATATCAAATATGAAATATGAAAAAAAAAAATTTAAAAAAAAAATATATATATAATTTTTTTTTTAATATAGTTTACATTCTTTTTCATCTGTGCATCTGTGTTATAATTTTTTTTTTTTTTAATATCTCCTTCTCACTCTCTAACACACTGTCAGACTCACTATGCTCACTGCAGCTAGAGGAGAGGCAGGGGGTAGGTGTCTTTCTCCAGCCTCAACCATGTGATTCATGTATGTAGAGTCCAAAACCGATACTAGCCAATCAGATTCGAGCTGACTGCCACACCTTAAGGTCGCTTTCACATATAGTTTTGGTGGACTCGGTGCGGTTCTGGGGGTGAAGTTGCAACATTGTTGCATTCTTCATTTGGTTCGCCTGCGTTCACATAGAAATCTGTGAGGCGGACCGGACCTTCTGAACAATGTCACACGGTCGAAAAGGGCGCTTGTCTATTGGACAGTGGAAATGTGTGTGTGTCTGCGAGCCCGTGTGTGCGAGTGTGTGTGCGAGTCCTCCAGATCAGCGGAGCGGAGGCGAGTTTTGACATGGCATTGATCCATTGTTCTATTGAAGCACATTACCACCATCCTCTCGCTAAACAACTTGTAGACCACAGTGTTTTTATGAGTGCCCACAAGTAGCTGTTTTATTAATAATATAATAAGCCGCGTTTTTTCTTCCTTCTTCCCAAGATGCACAGATATATAGATAGATAGATATATAGATAGATAGATAGATAGATAGATAGATAGATAGATAGATAGATAGATAGATAGATAGATAGATAGATAGATAGATAGATAGATAGATAGATAGATAGATAGATAGATAGATAGATAGATAGATAGATAGATAGATAGATAGATAGATAGATAGATAGATAGATAGATAAGATAGATAGAGAGAGAGAGATAGATGCAGTGTGCTTGTTTTGCAGTGAATGAATGCTGCGAGCAGTGGTAAGGTAATAATAGTATTGACGTGGCATTGATCCATTGATCCAATGCCGTGCGCCTCGGTAATAATAATAAGCCGCGTTTTTTTTTCCTTCTTCCCAAGATGCACAGTTAGATATATAGATATATAGATAGATATATAGATATATAGATATATAGATAGATATATAGATATATAGATAGATAGATAGATAGATAGATAGATAGATAGATAGATAGATAGATAGATAGATAGATAGATAGATAGATAGATAGATAGATAGATAGATAGATAGATAGATAGATAGATAGATAGATAGATAGATAGATAGATAGATAGATAGATAGATAGATAGATAGATAGATAGATAGAGAGATAGATAGAGAGATTAGATGCAGTGTGCTTGTTTTGCAGTGAGTGCTGCGAGCAGTGGTAATAATAATCACTTCCTATATTTGGTTCGCGTTTGGTTCGATGAAGCCGAACCGAGACCGACGTTTTCAGGCGGACCAGAGTTCGCCTGTTTGGTCCGCGAACCGAGTTCGACACGCATTCACACAAACCCGAAAAACTGGACAATCGAATTCTGGTCCGAAGGTCCGGACCAAACAGCCCCTGTGTGAAAGCGACCTAAAAGTTTAAAACGGGGCTGTGAGCAGAATAATTAGTCTGGCATCCCCTCTGCACACCTCCCCTCTGCACTCTGAAAATTGTATTAACCCGTGACTGCTCCCACGGGCCGAATATTAAATCCACGGGTACCTCTCGGCGTGCCGAAGCTTTTCCTAAATCACTTCCATCATCGAAAACGAGGGGAAAAGGTCGGCTTGCGACCCTGAAAATGTCGCATGATTTTAAAAACGCTGTATTAAGTGAGCCTATTATGGGATCCACGCGAGCTTTCTATCGTGGAAACAACTGGGCGTCCCGCAACTTTTACTCATTCACATGTAGCCCCGAAAATGCTTAGAAAAGGAAAGCCGGTGGGGAGCTCCAGTAGCTCACCGCATATCTCGGCGCTATTTCTGCGTCGGGGAAAACCGTGCTCGTCACGGATCTGGGGGACACGAGTTCGATTCCCGGACCAGCCGTCATTTCTCAGAATGTCTTCCCCTGCTCTACATCCCGTTTCAACCTGTTTCTGTTGGTCATACTTGACCAGAAAAGCGATAAACGCTAAAAAAAAAAGTTTAAAAAAAAAAGAAAAAAAAGGAAAGGAAAGCCGAAAGCGTGGAATAAACTCGCCAAAACGGAAAAGTGTCCCACGGGCGCGCCGTGATTCCGATCCGCGTGAAAATATTCACGGCCATAGAGGAGACCGTGTCTCGAATTTGCTCTCACGCGGCGCGCAAAATCGTGCAAGGGAAAATCGGACCAAAAATGAACCAATGCTCCAGCAGTATTAATGACCCTGATGTAAACAAGACAAACGTCTTTCTCTGGTCTGCATCCCCTTATACAATTGTGTTTATTGAGCCGTACTGTATTGTACCCATTCTGCAATCTGTTAAATAAATAAAAAGAAAGTTTGACTGGCCGCCGAGCCATACTGTAGTGCAGTGCTTCCCAATCCTCTCCTCGAAGCACCCCAGCCGTTCCATGTATTTGTTCAATTCCACCACCTGATTCAACTTAACTAGCCCTTTATTAGTTGAATCAGGTGTGCTGGTGGTGGAATTTAACAAACGGCTGGGGTGCCTCGAGGAGAGGTTTGGGAACCACTGCTGTAGTGTACATGATGACTGCTTGACAAAAAAAAAAAAAAAAAAAAAAAAAAAAATTAATAAAAATATTTAATAATTTTCTTTTTTTATAATTTTTTTTCTGCTTCCCCTGTTATTTTACCCACGCGACGCCACTGGTCCTTGACATGAAACAGGTGTGTGAATCACTGCTCTAGGCAACATGTAGCCTGGGTCCTGATGACTTCAGTGGCAGTTTGGAGTCAAGGAGCTCCAACTGACTTAACAAACTGACAATCAATGAAGCCATCCATGTCTGGGCCAATAAAGACACTGTCACGGTAACTGCTACAAAGAAAACAAAACTAAAAAACTCTGTCGCTCGGTGCAAACGACTAGTCATTGCTGTACCTCTCACCCTTCTAACTCTGTGAACCTGGGGCTTAGAAAACATCATTGTGCTACATGAGTTCAACATTGATTTCACTTGAAAGTCAGTGAGCAGGCTTTGTTGCCTCATGCATGTGCAGTGCACACAAACGTACTGTATGTGTGCTGTGCACACGCGAGAGAAAACACACAGACACACGCGCACGCACACAATTCACACATAAGAAAGCTTAGAGGAGATTTGTGATCTTGTAAAAACACATTGAGAAAAGAATAGCGCAGAGTGCTAGGGTAGAATTGCACCTGCAGCCTGTGCCTTTCATGTTTCATGCAGGAGGCATAAGGGACACTGGGAGTGAAAGAGAGAAGGAGTGAGAGAGCACTGTAATCTGGCAGGCATTACCAAGCTGTGATGTAGCACCTCTGAGGCTAAATTTGAAGTGAAGGTTCAGGGGAGCTCTCTATAGACCCTCATCTCTAGGCTAACTGATGTAACCAGACCCTCATCTCTAGGCTAACAGATGTAACCAGACCCTTGTCTCTAGGCTAACTGATGTAACCAGACCCTTGTCTCTAGGCTAACAGATGTAACCAGACCCTCATCTCTAGGCTAACTGATGTAACCAGACCCTTGTCTCTAGGCTAACTGATGTAACCAGACCCTCGTCTCTAGGCTAACCAATGTAACCAGACCCTCATCTCTAGGCTAACCAATGTAACCAGACCCTCATCTCTAGGCTAACTGATGTAACCAGACCCTTGTCTCTAGGCTAACTGATGTAACCAGACCCTCATCTCTAGGCTAACTGATGTAACCAGACCCTTGTCTCTAGGCTAACCAATGTAACCAGACCCTCATCTCTAGGCTAACCAATGTAACCAGACCCTCATCTCTAGGCTAACTGATGTAACCAGACCCTTGTCTCTAGGCTAACAGATGTAACCAGACCCTTGTCTCTAGGCTAACAGATGTAACCAGACCCTCGTCTCTAGGCTAACAGATGTAACCAGACCCTCGTCTCTAGACTAACCGATGTAACCAACTTTTTTACAGGCCATTATTTTCAGGCATAATGCAACAGTAAAAAAAATCTGAACGTTTCCGGTGGTTACAAACTTGCAGCATCACCAGCAACAAAACATGCCCCTGGTAGATTTATATATCCTAATAACTGCAGTTATATCCAAACACATAATGTAAAGCTGTCTTGGATTCCAAATAATCCTGTCTGTTCCCAGGTAAGACAGCATGCACCAACTGAACAGGCCCCCATTTGGCAGTGTGCCAAGGCCCATCTATCTTTATTTAGAAGGCCTGCCCTGTGTCTCGTGGCAGGTTCACTGACTGACAGACAGACTGAACAATGCGGATTCAGCCAAGCAGCAGCCAGAGGCATCGAGACGTTCTGTAGCATAGAGCCTCACAGTGATTTGTGATCTCTCTCTCTCTATCTCTCTCTCTCTCTCTCTCTCTCTCTCTCTCTCTCTCTCTCTCTCTCTCTCTCTCTCTCTCTCTCTCTCTCTCTCTCTCTCTCTCTCTCAAGAATGTATACAGTTAGACTGTGACATTAATCCCATCATTATCGCATTGTCAAATACCATAACAGAGATTCCTGGAATGTGGCCGAATGCAAACTTAAGAGTTTTAGGTGATCAAGTGTTCAGGTCATATTCCAAAAAAGTAGTAGTTTAAATATGTATAAAAAAAATTAAACATGGTCAGTTGATTTGCTGCTACACTCTTTGAGAATGACTGAGTGCAGATTTGGTTTTGAAATTATTGTTTGGCTTCATAAATCTGTCGAGGGGGTAACTAGTTGTTTTTACTTACCACCTCCTGTGGATACATATAAAAAACGCCTGTGTATACTTTAATATACCATTATTGACTTTTAATGCAGGCTTTCGCTTGAGTCTCAGCTTTCCTGTGGTTGGATAAACGTCGTGCCCAGACGTAACATACGGCCTGCCACAGGACTTTGTTATGTTTTCATTGTGGCGAGCTACTGGAATAGAAAAATATTGTACCATATACGCACTATATTATAGCCTATATACGCACTATATTATAGCCTAGCCCATGGCCCAACTTCTGTCCATTCCGCATTCGAGGGCGGCGCCATACAGAAGTGGTAGTCGGGACTTTGTGGTTGAATGTACACGTTGTAGGTCCAACCTCCACAGCAACTATTAACACCTGCTGAGCCAATGATGGCCCTGGTGAAACACTTTTCCAACCAATGAGATTTACTGTAAATCATTTACACCTTAATGAGTTAGTGTTTTTCTGCATGCATGTATGTGGCATGTACTGTATATGTATGTAGTGTGTAATCATCACATAGCATCACACCAAGGCAGGATTAACTGCAAAAACATGATGAGACTGAAAGACTACGATGAGTCTATTGGTAGCCTCTTTTTTGTATTAATATTGTGTGTCACCAGGTCAGATCCACAGGAGTTCTGCTGAACTGCATTATGGTGCAAAGGAAGCCTTTCCAAACAAAACGTACTCCACATTCACGGGTTAGCAGGGGCTGTGTACCCTCTCCTTGCTTGCTTGCAAAATAAATCCGATGCAGGGAGCTGCCGGCAATGGCAACATCTCCTTTGCAACAGGGTTTATGGGAAATGTGGTCCTATCATGAGAATTAGGCTACCATTCAATGGTCTCATTTGTTTACTGTAATTAAACAAAGGTATTGCAACTAATCTGACAATGATATATGTTATGATATAGTATGTTATAACATAATTAGATCCCTTTTCATTCATTCCATCTTCAATTATACAGTGATTCTACTTTCTTTTGTCAGGGCCGTCTCGTGTTTTAAAACATCCTATTTTGACAGGTTTCTTTGCACCAAGAAATACATCAGCCAATATGACATATATTTTTAAGACACCAAATATTGACACAAAAGTAAAACAATAGGCATTTTTTTTTATTGACATTTAGCTCTTTCTAACCCTAACCTGAACCAAACCCTAAACCTCACCACTCATTTCCCTAACCAAGAGCCTAACCTCAACCTCACCCTAACCAGGGAAACATCATCTCCCTGACGTACATGAGCATCCCAAAACGTCATAATAAGCCATAATAAGAATAGTACATAAATTGTCCGTACTAAATATATCAATAACATAATGCTTGATACTATGATGCCTAACAAAGTACAGTAAAGTGTTGCCATTATATTTCATGTGAGACTGAAAAGGAGCATGGCGTGTGTGAGTGAGTGTGTGTGTGTGTGTGTGTGTGTGTGTGTGTGTGTGTGTGTGTGTGTGTGTGTGTGTGTGTGTGTGTGTGTGTGTGTGTGTGTGTGTATGTGTGTGTGTGTGTGCGTGTGTGTGTGTGTGTGTGTGTGTGTGTGTGTGTGTGTGTGTGTGTGTGTGTGTGTGTGTGTGTGTGTGTGTGTGTGTGTGTGTGTGTGTGTGTGTGTGTGTGTGTGTGTGTGTGTGATGTTGCAGGCTATGCAGCCTGGTGGTTCCAGGGGAGGAGAGGAATTTGCTCTTCAGGATGGGACACACCTAACATACCACAAAATGAAAGACTGTGGCTACAATTAGCAGAGAGTGAAACCTATGTGTTAAAGAGAGAGAGAGAGAGAGAGAGAGAGAGAGAGAGAGAGAGAGAGAGAGAGAGAGAGAGAGAGAGAGAGAGAGAGAGAGAGAGAGAGAGAGAGAGAGAGAGAGAGAGAGAGAGAGAGAGAGTAAGTGAGTGAGTGTGTGTGTGTGAGTGAGTGAGTGAGAGTGAGTGAGTGAGTGAGTGATTGTGAGTGTGATAGAGTGGGAAAGAGTGGGAAAGAGAGAGAGAGACTTTAGCTGCATAGTTCTTAGAGCTAGTTACATGATGATACAAGTTAGCAGAGTACCCATTAGAGATGTAAAGGGGGATCTGTAAACCCCAGTGATAAAGGTGTTTATACATACACAGATGATGTTGCTCTGTGAGTCACATCGCTGGGCTTCTGCACAAAGCCTACAGCTTATACTGTACCAACCTGCTGAAGAAGAGGAATGGATCCAATGCCTCATATAGTTTGATGGTTTTCATATCATTTAGTTGGGGGCGACACTGAACACCTCCACTGAACAACCATGCAATATTGAACCCAAAGAACCATTAGCATTTTTTGACAGTCCAGTCCATCCAGTTAGCCAGTTAACCAGTCATTTTAAATTAACCGGATATTCTTAACAGTTAAGTGGTTAATAATGATAACAAAATGAACACATGAGATAGTAATATGCAAATTGGCGAGGCCTAGACCATTTCATGCTTGCTGCCAGTGCCTAGAAACAGCTGAGGCGATTTCTGTCGCTCCACCCTATACAGCTCTCCACCAGGGCCCTGTACTCATCCTCATTGTCATCTGTGATGTAACTTATGATGAAGTGGCACCCACTCGAGTTATAGCAGAAGTCAGAGGTAGAGAGGGTGAACAGGAAGGGTGAATTGCTCATCAGCACATCTGATCGACTACCCTGCAGTCTGATGTATTGTGGTTTGTTGGTGAGGTAGTCACTAATTCAGGCCACCAGGCCATGGTCCAGCAGCATCACTGTGAGCTTCTTTGCTAGCCGCAAAGACTAGGCACCTAGTCTCTCCAGGTGCATGTAGACTGTGGAGCATATAGATGATGGCATCTTCCACCTCAATGTTTGCCTAGTATGCAAACTGCAGAGGGTTGAGGGATTCACTCACCAGGGGCTTGATATGTTGCAGGACCAGCCCCTCAACAGTCCCTTCTTGGACACAGGGACAATGCTGGAGGTCTTCCAGAGCTGGGGTACCCTCTTCAGCCTCAGGGAGAGGTTGAAGACATTCTGAAACAGAGCTTCCAGCTACCCAATGCACACCTTGAGCACCCTGGGGTTGGTGTTGTCTTGTTCTCTGGCGTTGTTCACACCAATCTTGGAGAGCTGCCTCCACACCTGGCTGTTAGTGATGGTCAAGGGTGGGGGGCATGCTGCAGTCTCCGGGGGTAGTGGGCTGGTGGCTCGGGTGGTGTTGGCGGGTGGTGAATAACAGACTGCTGCTGTCTGGGGTGAGGTGCTTGGGGGATGGGGAGGGGGGAGGCTCCTCTGGTCAAACCTATTGAAGGAAGCAGTTCAACTTGTTTGCACGCTCCGGGGGGGCCTCCACAGCCATGCCTTGCTGCTTAAACCCTGTTATCTTCTCTGTAGCCTCCCCTCCAGTCTGTCATTATAATGAGAAGCTCTCACTCCAAGAGACAGGGAAGAATGGAGGGGTGAATCTTTTTTTAGAAATATACTGTGGACATGAGTTTCAGTAAGGTGTTGCTACTAATGATCAGTAAATTACAGTTATGATGCAGGTGTGCTGTATTTTGTAGTTAGCTATAACATTATGCTTTAGCAAGCATTGTTGTGTGATGCAGTGTTAACAGCAGCAGTGTTAACTCATGGATGATCACTGTGTGTAGCCTATGTTGTAGGATGTCGTCTGGTAACGTTAGATAGATTGTATTGTCACGTTGAGAGAAAGACAGACAGAGAGGGAGATAATTATAATGTGAAATGGGCAGATTGTGCTCACGGCAGACCACTTGGAACCAAGTTACAAAAAACTTTTCAACCGGTTAAGTTAGTGACAGCGGTTAGCCGGCTCTCAAAATAATGCGTTGTGCACATCCCTAATTTCAATGATGGTTCGCAGAGGTTCCTTGCTGCTGAGAACCGGCCCCCAGACAGAGCCCTAAATGACTCATTACCTAACATTGGTTGTCTGTACAACCCCAGTGTACAAGGGGCCCAAATATACCTTCTTCTCTTCTTTGATCTATTCCTCCACAAAAAAACTGCCTTTGTGATATAATAACTGATCCCTACTCTATCGCTGAGGGGTTCACTCTTTAGAATTGTGTTATGATAGCACAGGATGTGTTGGCCTCAACACAGGTGCGTGCAGATGTGTTGAGAAATGACAACATCATTTAATTAAGATGGGATTACAACACATGTCTCGTTATTGGTTTTTAATACATCCAATATGTGTCCTATATGCACATAATGTAGGGAGTTACATGTGTTGATCATACTGTACTGTACAGAGCTTTTCAGAATAATTCTGTTGCCAGGGGTGTGATGTATTTGGCTGTGGGTGTTTTTACTACGTCACCATTCCCACTCCTGTCCTCTAGGGGGCGAGCACTTTTTAAGGTGACAGTTCATGCCGCTTTGGGGAATGTTGTTATGGACAATAAAGCTAGCTGCAGCCATGGTCTGCAGTACCTGCAAACATAGTGTACAGTGTGGTTAGTATGCTACCGTGGTCCGGGATCACATACATAATAAGGGGGACAGCTTGGACCCCAAGTGTATTCCCTGGCAGCTATTGTATTAGCAAACACTGCAACAGGAAATATACTTGGGGCCCATTTACAATATTTATATTGTCATGTTGGAAAATAGTGTTTTCTATATATTTATTCATGGCACCTCACCACAAATCGACTTTCTACACTGATACTGTAACTTAACCTGTTAAGCTGTAGCCCTATTTTCAGAAATTCCGCCTAAAGGTACATGTCTAGTAAATGGAAGATTGCTCCACTTCTACAAGGTCAATTAGCATGTTCTGGGTATCTAGGAACATCTAGGGACCTGGGGGTATGTATTCCCAGTGTCAGAAATATTGTGTCTGGCCAGCCGGGTAGTGCAGCGGACTAAGCGTCTGTCTACCACTGCAGAGACAGTGGGATCGAATCCAACTGCGGTACCTCCGGCTTGGTCGTCCGTCCATACTGACACAATTGGCAGTGTCAGCGGGTGGAAAAGCCGGTGGGGTGGGTCCTGGTCGTTGTAAACAGCGACTCCTACAGTTCGGTCGAGGCACCTGCACAGCGAGGGAAGGATCTGGGGGAAGTAGTGTGACCCTTCCACAAATTGTAGGGTTCACAAAATCAGTTCGGTATACATTGTTTTTTTTAACACTCCAAAAATACCACACATCAGCATAAGATATATAGCCTAAAAATAATCCAACTTTTCAGTTATTCTCAAGGACATAGTCATGCAAAAACTGAAAGAATGAGGCAGTTTGACATCAGGCACATCATTTTGACAGTGACCAAGTTAGAGCTACGATAGATTTTTCCTACAGGAGCGGAGGCATTGTCGATTTAAACATGTTCTCATCTATTTAGTAAAAAAAAAGTTTACAGCGGTTTGTCTTAAATAATGTTTGGTACACAAAGACCGAACTGACTGAAAAATATAGGCAACATTTGTCAAAGTATTAACTTAGTGCAAACAAACAAAATAATTAAACCTTTCCATTTTTGTGGCCACATTATAGACAAAGGCCATCAACATAAAGTATGAATGAAAACTTTATTTAACAGGTTGCAGAATGGGTACAATACAGTACGGCTCAATACACACAATACACACAATTGTATTGCCTGATGACAACAGCAGAGAGGGTAGGATCTTATAACTGAATAATACTGTGTACATCATTTTGAAGTGTGTGACTAAATTGTGTTGTGGAAATTGTTTGTAATTAGTTTCACCCAGCTGACAGAAACTGGAGGTGTGGCCTTTGTGCATGTGGCTTTTGTAGTTAAGTGGGCACTTGTGACAGTTTTTTAGTTTTTTGTTAAATACCAGCTTTTTCTCTGTTGGAATCATTCTGATGACAACAGCAGAGAGGGTAGGATATTTTAACTGAATAATACTGTGTACATCATTTTGAAGTGTGTGACTAAATTGTGTTGTGGAAATTGTTTGTAATTAGTTTCACCCAGCTGACAGAAACTGGAGGTGTGGCCTTTGTGCATGTGGCTTTTGTAGTTAAGTGGGCACTTGTGACAGTTTTTTTTGTTAAATACCAGCTTTTTCTCTGTTGGAATCATTCTGATGACAACAGCAGAGAGGGTAGGACCTTTTAACTGAATAATACTGTGTACATCATTTTGAAGTGTGTGACTAAATTGTGTTGTGGAAATTGTTTGTAATTAGTTTCACCCAGCTGACAGAAACTGGAGGTGTGGCCTTTGTGCATGTGGCCTTTTGCTGCACGTGTCACTCATCAGTAATTAGTGATAGTGATTTAAAGACTTGCTGGCTTAGCATCAGCGAAGCGTCGAAAAACGAAGAGGGACAGAGAGGAGGAGTTTTCCTGCAGTTATCCGCAGAGGGATCCACCGATCCACCCAGTGCTAAGTACACCATAATCCTATATTTCCCTACTATCTCGCTTCCTCCCTACAAGCTTCTCCCTGCCACTCCTGACACCACAATGTGTCTCATACTTATATCCACAATCTGCTCCTCCAGAACAGATTCAACCCATCCACGCCAGTTTGCTAGTAACCCGGCTAATCTCTCCTACCCTCCTACAGCCACTAATACACCTGTCACAGTACGGGGAGGCTTATGGAATTGTCAATCAGCAGTCAAGAAAGCTGACTTCATTACTGCCTACGCCCATAGTCAAAATCTGCAGCTCCTGGCTCTAACTGAGACCTGGATAACCCCCAATAACTCATCAACACCTGCAGCATTATCTACAAACTATAACTTCACTCACACACCTCGACCCTCCAGACGGGGTGGAGGCACTGGCCTCATGACATCTCCTTCATGGGCTACAAACCTAACACAACTCCCAGAACTGTCACTCTCCTCCCTCGAATATCATGCAGTATCTGTCTCTAATCCTTTCAATCTCACCATTGTTACACTCTATCGCCCTCCAGGTCCCCTCGATCACTTCACAGATGAGCTGGACATGCTTCTAAGCTCCTTACCGGAAGATGGTATCCCTCTCCTTCTATTGGGCGACTTCAACCTGCCTGACTCATCTCAGTCGGTCCCAGTGGTCAACAATTTGACCTGACTCCCAATGCCATGCCTCCCACCCACAAAGCAGGCAACTCCTTGGATCTCATATTTTCCCGTAACTCCAGCATCATTAACACCATGGTAACTCCCCTACATGTATCTGACCATTCCTTCATATCCTTCTCACTAACTCTCATGCTTAACCGAAAGGTCTTCACCCCAACTCAAACCGTCTCACTCAGACGCAACCTGCCCTCCCTATCCCCCTCCACCCTCTCCTCTGACATAATATCCGCTCTACCTTTGAGTGACACCTTCTCTGCTCTCCCCACAGAGATGGCAACCTCCACCCTCCTCTCAGCCCTTGCAACCTCCTTCGACAAGCTCTGTCCCCTCGTTGAGAAACCTGCCCGCCGTTCCCCACCCAGTCCATGGCTGACGGATGCAGTGAGAGAACAAAGACAGGTCCTGAGAGCGGCTGAGAGGAAGTATAGAAAGTCACGCCTCACTGCTGACATCGACACATATCACAACCTCTTGTTAACATTCTCCAAAACCATTACTAATGCCAAAGCTTCTTTCTTTCACCATAGGATCGAGGCCTCTGCCATAGAATCTTCGCAAACTGCATGCTACCATGTCCTCCCTCCTCACCCCCCCCCCCCCCACCCCCTCCTCCCTCATCTTTTTCTGCCGAAGACTTTGCGATCTTCTTTGAAGAAAAGGTGGAGAACATCCGCAGCTCCTTCTCCCAACCCCCACTCATTCCAAACACTGAATTGAGAACCTCATCCTTCACTCTGTCATCTTTCTCTCCCATTACAGAAGCCGAGACCCTGACACTGGTAAGGTCGAACCGTCCGACTACATGCCAGCTGGACCAGCTACCCTCCCCACTCCTCCAGACCATAGCACTGGACATCCTCCCATTCCTAACTGCAACCATCAACTCCTCACTCAACTCGGGGGTGGTCCCCACCTCCCTAAAACAAGCCATAGTCACGCCCCTCATAAAAAAACCTATCATCCTGTCTCTCTTCTCTCCTTCCTTTCTAAAACACTTGAATGTGCTGTATCCAACCAACTTACTGCTTATCTCTTACAGAATGACCTCCTAGACCCCAATCAGTCTGGCTTCTGGACTGGCCACTCCACAGAAACGGCCCTCATTGCGGTCACAGAGGCACTTCACTTAGCAAAAGCGAAAGGCCTCTCCTCTGTCCTGATTCTCCTAGATCTATCTGCAGTCTTCGACACAGTCAACCATCAGATCCTCCTCGCGGCCCTCGCAGGAATGGGAGTGGCTGGATCTGCGCTGACATGGCTGACATCATACCTCAATGACCGTTCCTACCAAGTGTCATGGAGAGGGACTCTGTCGGCCACCCGCCCTCTGCGGACGGGTGTCCCCCAGGGCTCGGTCCTAGGACCCCTTCTCTTCTCCCTCTACACTAAATCACTGGGTAACATTATCACGTCTCATGGCTTCTCATATCATTGTTATGCCGATGATACTCAACTCTTCCTCTCCTTTCTCCCTCAGATATCCACGTATCTGAGCGGATCTCGGCCTGTCTGTCCGACATCTCCGCCTGGATGACGACCAACCACCTCAAACTGAACCTAAGCAAAACAGAATTGCTCCACCTGCCGGCCAAATCCTCCCCCCTGACCGACCTCTCCATCACAGTCAAGAATGCAGCTGTGACCGCGTCCCCGACAGCCAAGAACCTTGGTGTTGTCCTCGACGACCAGTTGAACTTCTCTGCTCACATCGCAGCGACAACCAGAACCTGCAGATTCCTCCTGAGCAACGTCAGAAGGATACGCCCCTTCCTGACAAAAGAAGCCACCCAACTCCTCGTCTAATCAACAGTCATCTCCCACCTCGACTACTGCAACGCACTGCTAGCTGGCCTCCCGGCCACTGCCACCAAGCCTCTTCAACTCATTCAAAATGCAGCGGCCCGCCTGATCTCAAACCTACCGAAGTCGGCCCATGTCACCCCACTTCTTAGGGACCTGCACTGGCTCCCCATTGCTGCACGTATCCGCTTCAAACCCCTCGACCTAGCATACCGTGCGGCAAAGGGAACCGCTCCCGCCTACCTCCGGTCAATGGTCTCTAACTACACACCCTCAAGACCCCTACGCTCTGCATCTTCTGGCCACCTCAGACCTACTCCTATCGAAGCTCCCGGAAGGTCATCAAAGAGAAGCCGCCTATTCTCAGTCCTTGCCCCACAATGGTGGAATGAACTACCCATCCCAGCCTTACAGTGCCTTACAGTGTATTGCAAGGTCTGACATTGACCAAACTTGATATGCATGACCTTGGTGGGCTCTAGGTCAACTCCTGAAAAGGGGGTCAATGTCAGACCTTGCAATCAAAAGTTAGGGGGCTCGCTGAAATTATGGCAAGGGTTATTAGCCCCCTAACTTTGATTGCAAAGTCTGACATTGACCCCCTTTTCAGGAGTTGACCTAGAGCCCACCAAGGTCATGCATATCAAGTTTGGTCAATGTCAGACCTTGCAATACACTGTAAGGCACTGTAAGGCTACTGTCCTCCCCCACTTCCAGTGATGAAGCTAAGCTATGCTAACGGAGCGTCTATTCCCAAAGCTAAAATGCACGCACAGAGACAAAAAAGGTATGCATCTTCTTGTCTAACTCCAGGGAAGATGTTAAATAAGCTAATTTCAAAAAAAAGTGGAGTCGTCCTTTAACCCTTAGGAGTCACGCTGGAGCTTTGAACCCGTCGGCGGACAACAAAAGAAATTCGAATCCCTCTTAAATACTCAAAAAGGACATCTTTTCAGAAATCGATAAAAATAGAAAAATTGCCATTTCTAGTGCTTTGACATGTAAGGTATACGTCCCCCAACTTGCTAAACCTAATACGATTTGTAAATACGTTTAATTCTTGCTAGATGGTATGCTTGTAATAATCTCCATTTGCGATAAAAACTACATCGCGCGTCACATCCATGGACGCGCGCACACACCAACAGCGCATAGGTGTTAATCACTGAGTGATCTAATATGCATATTCTTCAGCGCGAGAGGGGGGGGTTGTGTTTCTCACTGTCTGTCGTTGATAATATAATCTGGTCCTGCATTATTATTATTATTATTATCATTCTCTCTCGAGAATACACGGGACCCGACAGAACGTTAATTTATGTATTAAAAGTAGTCTTATGCTTTTCATCCTCGCCCGTATATACCCACGTTGCGCTAAAACAACATAAACTACTGTATGGCAGACAGAGTGCGTGTGTGTACGAGTTATGAGTTATCTCGCAGTTCATTCAAGCGCGCATCACGGTCATGACAGCTCTCTAGAGTAGAACAGTGCGCTCACAGGGGCGTAGCTGGAGATTCTGGGCCCCATGAAAGAAACAATTTGTGGGCCCCCCAATCTATTAAAAAATGTGGGGCCCCCAATCTATAAAAAAATTTGGGGCATTTGCTGGGCCCTTGGAATCATCCTAACCCCCCCCCCCCCCCCAGCTACTCCCCTGCACACACACACACACACTCTCTCTCTCTCTCTCTCTCTCTCAAACAGAGAAATCAAAAGAAATCAGTACATTACAGAAGGAATTATACATATACTGTAGACACCATATATACTGTAGACACCACATATACTGTAGACACCACATATACTGTAGACACCATATATACTGTAGACACCACATATACTGTAGACACCACATATACTGTATAGACACCATATATACTGGAGACACCATATATACTGTAGACACCACATATACTGTAGACACCATATATACTGTATAGACACCATATATACTGTATAGACACCATATATACTGTAGACACCACATATACTGTAGACACCATATATACTGTAGACACCACATATACTGTAGACACCATATATACTGTATAGACACCATATATACTGTAGACACCATATATACTGTAGACACCACATATACTGTAGACACCACATATACTGTATAGACACCATATATACTGTATAGACACCATATATACTGTAGACACCACATATACTGTAGATACCATATATTTCTTTCTTTCTTTCTTTCTTTCTTTCTTTCTTTCTTTCTTTCTTTCTTTCTTTCTTTCTTTCTTTCTTTCTTTCTTTCTTTCTTTCTTTCTTTCTTTCTTTCTTTCTTTCTTTCTTTCTTTCTTTCTTTCTTTCTTTCTCTCTCTCTCTCTCTCTCTCTCTCTCTCTCTCTCTCTCTCTCTCTCTCTCTCTCTCTCTCTCTCTCTCTCTCTCTCTCTCTCTCTCTCTCTCTCTCTCTCTCTCTCTGTGTGTGGGTGTGGTTTTCAATTGCAAATATAGCACTTATAGTGAAATACCAGAGCCAATGGCCCATGATTAGGTATGCAGATGGTGTTTCTTTTCTTTGGTAGACAATATTGTCACAAGGAAAGATGAATGGATTGATGTTGTAGTCTGAAAAAATTCCAGGAAATGCTCAGAGAATTGTTGCATATATAGAACACAAATGTAGTACATTAGGCATATACTGTAGACACCACATATACTGTAGACACCACATATACTGTAGACACCACATATACTGTATAGACACCATATATACTGTAGACACCACATATACTGTAGACACCACATATACTGTATAGACACCACATATACTGTAGACACCACATATACTGTATAGACACCATATATACTGTAGACACCACATATACTGTAGACACCACATATACTGTAGACACCACATATACTGTATAGACACCATATATACTGTAGACACCACATATACTGTAGACACCACATATACTGTATAGACACCATATATACTGTAGACACCACATATACTGTAGACACCATATATACTGTATAGACACCACATATACTGTATAGACACCATATATACTGTAGACACCACATATACTGTAGACACCACATATACTGTATAGACACCACATATACTGTAGACACCACATATACTGTATAGACACCATATATACTGTAGACACCACATATACTGTAGACACCACATATACTGTAGACACCACATATACTGTATAGACACCATATATACTGTAGACACCACATATACTGTAGACACCACATATACTGTATAGACACCATATATACTGTAGACACCACATATACTGTAGACACCATATATACTGTATAGACACCACATATACTGTATAGACACCATATATACTGTATAGACACCACATATACTGTAGACACCACATATACTGTATAGACACCACATATACTGTATAGACACCATATATACTGTAGACACCACATATACTGTAGACACCACATATACTGTATAGACACCATATATACTGTAGACACCACATATACTGTAGACACCACATATACTGTAGACACCACATATACTGTAGACACCACATATACTGTAGACACCACATATACTGTAGACACCATATATACTGTATAGACACCACATATACTGTAGACACCACATATACTGTAGACACCACATATACTGTAGACACCATATATACTGTAGACACCACATATACTGTATAGACACCACATATACTGTAGACACCACATATACTGTAGACACCATATATACTGTAGACACCACATATACTGTATAGACACCACATATACTGTAGACACCACATATACTGTAGACACCACATATACTGTAGACACCATATATACTGTAGACACCACATATACTGTATAGACACCACATATACTGTAGACACCACATATGTGACTCGACGTGACCAAACCCGATTTGATCCGGTGAGAAACAAGTGCCAGAAAAGGAACAATTGTCTTGCTCTTCAGAAAATCGAAAAAAATCGAAATCTGTTTTTTTTTACATCTTTGAAATGTCAATAATGTGTTCTCTTATTTGCTCTTATTTGCAAACTTAAATACAACTTGTAAATGAGGTAATTATTGTTATATAGTTCGACAGTATTGTCTCTCAATACTGTGGAAAAACTACAGGTGAGGGGATTTACGGTGTGGGTCTGTCAGCTTAACAGGTACTTAAGAGGTGTTGAAACACACACAGCCAAACGCTCTCCTTTCTTAGCAGGGAGAAGAACAATGTTTATACACTTTATCTTAATGTTATAAGTTATAGCAACGCAACAAACGCAGTGTCCTGTCCATATAAAAAAGATTTAAAAAAAACGCGAGTCCGCGCGGGTGTATTGTCATTAAATTAAACAACATTAAAACACATTTAGAATGTCACGAATTTGATGAGCGAACGAATTTAATTCGAGTGAATTTATTGCAACCTAATGGTATAAGAAGTAAATTCATTCAATAGGGAAACTCAAAGAAAATAACAAACAAGTTATTATTATTATAGGACGCGTTGGTTGTTGTTGTAGACGAACGCGCGCTGGCAATTCATTTGATGACAAGACAAACGTCTTTCTGGGTCTGCATGCCCTTAACAATTGTGTGTATTGAGCTGTACTGTATTATTGCAACTTGGCTTGAATCCGCAGCAATAAGCCAGATAAACAAAATTGTATTAACGCGCCTCGTTAAATCCTCCGCTGTTTCCTCTCTCTCAGTGCTCCACTGTCCGGCTGGCTGCTCTGCCTGTCTGTCTGGCTACTCTGATCCAATCACATTCAGCGTTTCTCCCCCCCCCACCCACAGTCTGCGAATCAGAGCAGAGTAGGGCGGGTTTTCACGGAATGGAAACAGTCTCTTTGCTTGTGGCAGAAACGCAGCTACGAAACAAAACAGTTATTTTGATGCAGCCTTTCCTTGCTGGTGTTTGTGAGGTTTAGTGAGTTAACAGAAGGTTAACCTTTCACTACCACACTACAGAAGGTTAACCCTTTCACTGCCACACTACAGAAGGTTAACCCTTTCACTGCCACACTACAGAAGGTTAACCTTTCACTACCACACTACAGAAGGTTAACCCTTTCACTGCCACACTACAGAAGGTTAACTTGATTGATTGATTGAAAACTTTATTAACAGATTGCAGAATGGGTACAATACAGTACAGCTCAATACACACAATTGTTAAGGGGATGCAGACCAGAGAAAGACTTTCATCTTGTTTACATCAGGATCCCCCATTTTCAATTCATCATAGAAAATAATGTTATGAATGCCCGAAAACATTTGTGATGTCACAGTATGATGTCATAATCAAACATTCTAGAACATTTGTGTATCTATTCAACAATTCTCTCACAGCTACAGAAGGTTAACCCTTTCACTGCCACACTACAGAAGGTTAACCTTTAAATCTAAACATCTAAATGCTTATTGATGTAGCCTTTCCTTCAGCCAATACCTTGACCCCCAACATTACATGGCTTATGTGAGGCTTCCAACAAACCTTTCACTACCACACTACAGACGGTTAACCCTTTCACTACCACACTACAGAAGGTTAACCTTTCCTTATAATACATTTACATTTAGTAATTTAGCTTTTAGACTTACAAGGCAAATACTTCAACTGCCACAACAACTTGCCACAAGACAGAGTCATTGCCATAACAAAAGAGCCTGATGCAAGGTGTTAATGTCCCCAGAGAGAGGGGGGCCATGGAATACAATGCATTCTGGGTATGGTTGTAGTTGATTAAATCACAGGTGTGAACCTCTCCACAAGTTCGAAGACCATTCATCTCTGAATGCGTTTACTAATATCTCCATGATTCATAGGATGTAGCTTGAAAAATATCCCACCAAAATGTTCAAGTGATGGCTTATTTTTAAGGTATGAATCTGTACTTTCACAATATGTAAAAAAAAATGTTTGACCTTACCTCAACAAGTCCCGCGCCCCCATGCCCAGTCACATATACTGTATAGACACCATATATACTGTAGACACCATATATACACGTCTTCCTGTGGTCACGCGCGGTGGCCCTCGTCGGCCCGGAGCAACCAGACCCAGAGGTGGTGGCCCTCGTCGGCCCGGAGCAACCAGACCCATGATACCACCTGCCATAGATCCGGTTGAAAAGTGAGTACACTATATATAATAATATAATACTAGGTTGGTGATAATACACATTATTTATTCTGGGTTTTGATTGATTGATTAAATCATTGTTTTTCATTATAATCAGTGAACCAGCAGATGAAGAAGGAGAGGAAGAAGGAGAGGTTTCCAGAGGCCCACGTCTTCCTGTGGTCACGCGCGGTGGCCCTCGTCGGCCCGGAGCAACCAGACCCAGAGGTGGTGGCCCTCGTCGGCCCGGAGCAACCAGACCCATGATACCACCTGCCATAGATCCGGTTGAAAAGTACATTGTAAGATGAAGACCCCCTGGAAGTGCGGTGAATGTGGTGTGGCCCTCTGTCTCATTCCAGACAGGAACTGCTTTTTCACATATCACTTAGTGTGATACAGAACAGGCAGATACAACCATGAGGAGACACATATTTTTTTTTATACATGTGCATAATTTTATTTTTTTGGAGATTTTGCCTAAATTCATTGTGGTCGCGCTCTCTGCCAAATATCATATGAGGCACCTTGTATTACTATTGTAATCCAAAAGTGATATATATGGTTGTTCATTGTACAATACAATTGATACAGTTGATGTTTCTTGTTGATTATTATTCTCTATGTGTTTTTAATAAAATTGTGTGATATTCTATTCCAGTTGTCTTTGGTCTTGTTTTCTCTGGTTATGATCATGTTATTAGTGTGTGTGTGTAAAAAAACTAATTAATAATATAATTATTATAAATGTCGCTCTCTCTCTCTCTCTCTCTCTCTCTCTCTCTCTCTCTTGAAATCTACAGTTACACATTGCTGTATTTAGTGAGGTAAATGAGTACAAGACATGTTTCACAGACACACACACACACACATACACACACACACAGGCTAGGCCTCCTGCTGGGTCCATTCACTTGAATAACAAAGGAATGACTGGGCCTTTGCTCCAGGTGTGAAATGGTTCTAGTGACAATGATCACATTGAATTCTGGGAGTGTAGTTCTCTCATCAGATAGCTGAATGAACTTGGATCTACTTCAAGTCCTATACTGAAAAGGTGTTAGGATTTTACCAGAATGTTTGATAGGACATTGATTGAAAACTATCGTCTCAAATTTGACAATTGATGGCTTATTTTGAAGGTATGAATCTGTAATTTTATATTATGTAACAAAAAAAAGGGGGAAATTCTCAGGAGGAGGAGCTCTTTAGGTTAGACTCCTAAGGGTTTTAAACTAAACTAAAATCTGGCCCTGGTCATTCGGAAAGACATCAAATAACGGAAGCGGAACACAATCCTAAGGCCATTTCATGGTGACTTGAAAGGTGTGTCGGGAGAGACAAGAGGTGAGACTGGGAGGAACCTGACTTGTATCCTCGAGGTCAACCGTTACGCCTTTTTTTCTTCTTCACTTTGTGCTGCCGACGTTTACTGATCTGGCCCACATTATCCCCCGTTCCTCGAACGAAGGTCATTTTCTCACAATTCATCTGTTCTACACTTTCTTGAATTTTTTTGTTTACAGACCTGGGTCATTCCTGTTCACATTTCACCATTCCAGCAGCTGGAATGAATGCCTAACCAACCAGAAGACAGAGCTATTCTCAGGGCTGTGAAAATATCCTTTGACAGAACAGCACAGCGCGGCTCGGATCATTTTACTTGAGCTACAGCTGTGTCAAACAAACCTGTGTGTTTCGCCTTCAGGTGCACCCAGAGAGCACCGCATTCCCCAGAACCCACTAGAAGTCAGACCAAACAATGGCTGACATGTCTCCGCCAGTCCGCCATCCACCCCGCTGTTGGCCGATAGCGACACTGTCGGGAGGATATTAATAGAAATACCTGCGGTTGTTGGTAGACAGCCAATCCACCGCCTCTGTGTCTCGGCTGTCGTGCACTGCCTCCTCATGCCGCAGGGGCATGGCTGCCGCCGAAAACCCCAGGACACCGTGATAAACACTGTGACTGGCGAGAGAATGAAGAATATCCTATTCTGTGACTTCTTAGTCTTTCTCTCTCTCTGACTGTCTTTATTGAGAAGGCAAGAATGTGTGAGATTGTTTCAGCTTTACTTATGCTAAAGGCTAGAGCAAGTAGAGCCTGAATTGAACATGAACACAATAGCATTTTACCTGCTGGCAGTCAAAATGTCCCTAACCATTTAGCTTTTCAATGCCAATGTGGGATTTGACCAAATTACTTGGCACCATCTACTGTATATGTGGGGTTTGACCAAATTACTTGGCACCATTACGTGGGGTTCAAACAAATTACTTGACAGCATCTATATGTCAAGATATAGATGTAGACAGCATCTACAGTATATGTGGGGTTTGACCAAATTACTTGACATTATCTATATGTGGGGTTAGACCAAATTACCTGACAGCATCTATATGTGGGGTTCGACCAAATTACTTGACACTATCTACTGTATATGTGGGGTTAAACCAAATGTGATGTGGCATAGTTTAGGCCGGCACGCCTCCGTGGAAACAATTCTTCAGAAATGCAAAAAAACGTTGCACGATTCAGAAATAGATAAACATTTTGAAATTGGTCATTTTCAGTGCTTTGAAATGTTCTCTATCAATTTCCTTATTTGCAAAACGTAATGCGACTTACTTAATACGAACTACAGTTGCGTCACAGGGGAGTGGCTAAGTACTCAGGTCTCAAGTGTCTGAGACGAGACGCACAGAAATGACAGCTATCAAATCCATTCCAAGACAATAGACCCAGTAGGCTACTTTGTTGGTGGTGTGAAAATATGCAGAGAAACATTCAATCTTTGGAACCATTAAATTGTATCTGAATCTCTCCACCGCATAAAGGCCTGGCTGGCAGTGGGACCGCCCGTCCCATCTCTGGTCTTTAGAAAGACCAGATGAGGTCACAGGAGTTTGATAGTATTTACTGAGGATGGCCAGATAATGTTGATATTTAAACTTATAATAATAATAATAATAATAATACATTCTAATATAATATATGTAATATAATAAATGTATACATGATCATGCAATGGTATGATTCATCTAAACAGAGTATAATTCTACACTGAACAAGGCTTGTGAACTATAACACACCGTTACAAATGTGCCACCACTTACATTTGGTATGGAGTGTGTGTGTGTGAATGAATGAATGAATGAATGAATGAATGAATGAATGAATGAATGAATGAATGAATGAATGAATGAATGAAAACTTTATTTAACAGATTGCAGAATGGGTACAATACAGTACGGCTCAATACATACAATTGTTAAGGGGATGCAGACCTGAGAAAGACGTTTGTCTTGTTTCCATCAGGGTCCCCCATTTTCAATTCATATAGACATTTATGACATACACAACATACATGACATTTATGGCATAGGGACATATAGGTATTTAGTACTGATACATTTGTGACATAAGCGGTATTCAAATATACAGTACTGTTACCCCTAGATCCTGACAGAGTATATACATATGATGGGGAGGGGACTGTACATTAGGAGGGGGTGGGTGGGTGGGAGGGAAATATACATAAGGCGGGGAGGGAATATATACATGCGGTGGGGAGGAGACTGTCTATTAGGAGGTGGTGGGGGTTTTGGGCATTTACGGTGGCCAGTTTCGAATTGCAGCCTCCCATAGGTGCTCTTTAAGAGCGGTTTTGAATGTGGGCAGGGATTCACATTCCTTTACAGCTTTGGGTAGGGCGTTCCACATTGTTGTGGCATAATTGCGAAACGTGTTTAGTCCCTTGTTTGAGCCGAATCTGGGTTTAACATGATTTGTTGAGCTTCCTCTGGTGTAGTGGTTGTGGTATTCACTGACCTTTGGGAAGTATTTTGACATGTACATGGGCACCCCGGTCGTATAGTGTATCTTGTAGACCAGGCCCATTGCAAGTTGCTGTACTCTGTCGTCTACTCTAAGCCATCCTAGGTTGTCAAAGTGGGCAGGGGTGAGGTGGGTTCTGGGGTTCAGGTCAAGTAGTAGTCTGACCAGTTTGTTTTGTGATGTTTGTAATTTTGTTTTAAGCGCCTTTGAGGTTCTTTGGTACCATGAGGTGCACGCATAGTCATAGTACCCTTGAATGAGTGCTCCTGCCAGAGTCTTCAGGGTATTCTTGTTTACCAGAGAGGAGATCCGGTACAAGAATCTAGTTTGTTGGTTGACTTTTTTTTATTACATTGGATGCCATTTTGTCACAGGAAAGATTTGCCTCTAGGATGGAACCCAGGTAGGTAATTTCGTCTTTCCTTGTGACAATATTGTCACCCACTGTAACTGAGAAGCCGTCGGTCTTGCTGAGTTTGTTATTTGAACCGAAGAGAATGGACTCTGTTTTGCCCATGTGTAATGATAGTTTGTTATCAGCGAGCCATATGCAGATTTTGCCTAGTTCCGTGCTGAGGGTTTTTTCAACCTGCAACTTGTTCTTGTCAGAGACCAGCAGGGCTGAGTCGTCCGCAAACAGGAACAAGTTGCAGTCACAGGCTGACGTGTGTGTGTGTGTGTGTGTGTGTGTGTGTGTGTGTGTGTGTGTGTGTGTGTGTGTGTGTGTGTGTGTGTGTGTGTGTGTGTGTGTGTGTGTGTGTGTGTGTGTGTGTGTGTGTGTGTGTGTGTGTGTGTGTGTGTGTGTGTGTGTGTGTGTGTGTGTGTGTGCGTGCGTGCGTGCGTGTGTGTGTGTGTTATGTACCATGAGCCTGATCACTCCTGTGTCACTGCCTGATCACTGCTGTGTCACTGGGCATACAGGTGAGGGCTGCTAATTAGCTAATTGCTGCTGATTGGTTACCTGCTGGGAGCTTAAAACCAGCCCTTGAGTCACACATGCAGGGTCTGTGGTTAGAGGAGAGTGGGTTAACAGAGAGAGTTATCACGTTCTTTTATTCTTGTTTCTTTAGTTAATATCCGTATTTCATTGTTAAAGTAGTCTTTTTGGGTTAAACACAGGTTTTGGTGTCGGTTTTGCACATAGGTTGCGTGCCTTTGAGCCAGGGACGTAACAGTTGGGCGCTCGTCCGGGATATTTACGCCTAGATATTGTTTGGTGGTTTTTTTTCTGGGGTTTTGCATGGTGTGTCATGGTGCTATGGTGGGGTGGTGTTCGTTACATATTGTGTAACGTGGGGGCTGGAGCCGTTCATCAAACAGGTGAGTATGCCCTTATTTGTTTGTAATTTGATGTGACTACTTAATGCTGTTAAAATATATAGTTTAGTGCACACCACAGGTAGATAGGGACATTATTTTCTGGTTGTTGGTTAGCTTCCTGTGCACCACATACTCCTGGGGCAGTCAGAGAAGTGATTAGTACCATCTGCTTGTCTTGTACCATACCATGTACTTGACGGGTGGATGGTCAAATATGATCTCTGGCTGGTAGCAGGTGTGGTTGAAGAGGGTTAGGTCTACAGGGCATTAGTTTAAGGGTAGGTAGGATAGGGGGCCAGAAAACACAAGTAGTGTGGTAGGGCCTGATTTAGTGTTTTTTTTAGGGTAGACATGTGGTGGGCCGTTTTGACTGCAGTTTAGATGTAGAAGCGTAAGTAGTCATATCAGGTTAGAAGGGGCACATGTTTGAATTTGTTTGTTGTATTTATTTTGTTTGTTTTGAGTGTTTGGATAGCCTACGTGTTAGCACCTGATCTCCTGCGCGTATGGCACATCTATTTATTTCTGGGTGGTTGTTTTTTTTATTTATTTTTGCAAATTAGAAAGGTGCGCTCAGTAGAGCTCACATTTCCACCGCGTCCCTTTATGATTATTAGTAGTGGCATTAGCATTCTTTATGGTTCTTCAGTGGTTCTTCAGTGGTTCTGTAGTGTGTCTTCAGTGGTTCTTTAGTGGCTCTTTGGTGGTTCTTTAGGTAGATTGTGTGTGTACTAGGGTGCTTTTGGCAGCTTTTTGGTGACTCTAAAGTGAACGGGTTGTGGCGCTGGTGCAGAAAAGATGGCTTCCATTAGGGATTTTGTGGATCACCCTTCACATGACATGTTGGAGAGGTTTTCCAAAGAACAGCTTCTGGAGCTTGCTGTGCACTACAAGGTAGAGCTTACTCCCAGTGAGAAACGTTTGAAACCAACTGCCTTTGGTGCTTTGAGGGTTTTGCTCGTTAGGGAACAGGTGCTTGTGGCGAGGGTAGAGGAGCCTACTTTGTCTGACGCGTCTCCGCTGCTATCTGGTGCGGAGGGTGAGTGGAGGCTTAGGGAGTTGGAGTTTAAGGAAAGACAGCTGCTACAAGAGCGTGAGGAGAGGAGAGAGGAGCATGAGCTTAAGGAGAGGAGAGAGGAGCGTGAGCTTAAAGAGGGGAGAGAGGAGCGTGAGCTTAAAGAGAGGAGAGAGGAGCGTGAGCTTAAAGAGCGTGAGCAGGAGCGTGAGCTTAAGGAGAAACACATGTTGCTGGAGCACGAGCGTGCGCAGAAGGAGCTTGAATTTAAGCATGCTGCCTTACAGGCGGGGGCTCTGCAGTCAGAGTCACGTTCCGGTTTTGATGTAGGAAGGAATATTAGGATGGTGCCTCCTTTTTTTGAGAAAGAGGTGGAAAGATATTTTCCCCTTTTTGAACGGGTGGCAACCACATTGAAGTGGCCTGATACAGCCTGGACACTGCTGCTGCAATGTGTTCTTGTTGGTAGGGCTCAAGAAGCCTATACTGCTCTGTCCCTTGAACAAAGCGCTGACTATGAGCTTGTTAAAGCTTCCATATTGAGGGCTTATGAGTTGGTCCCCGAGGCCTATCGTCAGCGTTTTAGAGCCTATCGCAGGTCGGAAGGACAGTCTTATGTTGAATTTGGAAGAGAGAAGGAGAACCTGTTTGACAGGTGGTGCACTTCTCAGAAAGCAGAGTCAAGAGAGCAGCTTAGACAGTTGATTCTCCTAGAGGAATTTAAAAGATGTGTTCCTGATACCGTTTCCACTCATCTAAACGAGCGTAGGGTATCGAAGATAGGCAACGCCGCTGTCTTCGCTGATGAGTTTGTGTTGACACACAAGTCCGTTTTTTTGGAGGACTACCGTGTTGAGTCCAGGGATAGGCGTCCTGTTCAGGGGGGCCGTTTCCCAAAACCTGTGTCTGCTGGTCAGTTAACTTCACCTCCTAGGCGGGGTGGTTCTGCTGGTGCATTCCCAGAAGAGATTATCTGTTTCTACTGTAAAGAACCTGGTCATATCGTTGCTGGGTGCCCGGTGCTTGAGCAGAAAAATTTCAGAACGGTGGCTCTGGTAGAAACCATATGCAGAACACCTATGCCAACGTTAGATGGTGATGGGGGAAGTATCAAACATGTGGACAAAGAGCTCGAGGGTTCCTCAAGATTTATGATGGATGGATTTGTTTCCCTGACTAATGCACTAGAGTCCAAACAGGCTATAACAATTTGGAGAGATACCGGTGCTTTTCAGTCCCTCATTCTGGAGGGGGTTTTGCCGTTTTCAGAAAACTCTTCTTTGCATTCCGATGTCGTTGTTCGGGGTTTTGGGGGTGGATTTGTGGATGCACCTTTGCATGAGGTCACGCTCACATTCTTTGTTGAATTGAAATGTGTACCTGTTGAGAATTTTGGAAAGCACACTGTGGATGTACCTCTGCATAATGATTCTCTTGATTGTGCCTTTGTGTTAGGCCCAGTGGTGAAACCAGGGTTGACATGCGTGCCAGAGAGGCATGTTGTAGGAGATGATCTGGCAGCGCAGTGTCTCAAGGTCTTCCCAGCCTGTACGGTGGCTGAGGCCACGAACGAATTGGAGGATGAGTGTGGGAATTATGCTATGAGAGGTGCTGTTGATTCATGTGACACCGTTCTAGTTGAAGAGGCTACTAGGCGGGGCGGCTAGGTGGTGTAGTGGGCAAGGCACTCGCCACCAGTGTGGAGACGCTAGGATTCGCGTGTTCGAATCCAGCTCTCCACATTGTTTTCAGTTTAGCTGGTCGTCCGCAGTAATACACATTGGCCGTATTACGGGGAGGGAAAACTGAAGGGTGGGGATCGAACGTTGTGAACAAGCGACTCCTACAAGTCGGTTGGTGCGCCTGCGCAGTAGAATCAGGAAGTGTCGGGGGCAGCGTGAGCCTCCCACGCGTTACTCCTCAACACTGAGAGATCGAGCTGCGCAGGTGAAAAGATGCGACTGCTGTTACCTCAAGTACCGGAGGGGACTTGTGCTATGTATGACTTAGTCCACATTGCAGCCGGCTTGTGGGAGGCAAGAAACAGCGTTCGTGACAGGGGAGGGTTGAATTGGATGATACGAAAATTGGGATGGGAGAAAAATATAGAAAAAATGGGACAAAAAGTGGATAAAAAAAAAAAAAAAAAGGCTACTAGGCCTGACTTAGGCTGCCAGCCTTCCCACAGTAGCTCTATTGTCCCTAATGTTTCACTTGTGGGCAGGGATGGTCCCAGTATGTCAGTTGATGATTCTGACATTGATCCACGTGTCCACACTGATTCTCTGCCATGCACTAGGTGTGATGGTCAACCTAGTTACCTGTGTCCTGTGGAGCAGGAGCCGCCTTCGCGACCTGGTCTGTTGAGTGGCAGCCATTTTGATCAGGACAATGTTATTCTGGGTGACGCCATTTTAGATGGTGTTCCAGACGTTTTTGTGACGGACGTATTGCCATGTACCTGAGGCGGTACATCCTACTCTGGATGTTCACGGTTTGCGGTATCCTGAACTACCAGTGCCAGCTGGGATGGAGATGGGCGCGGTGGTGGTATCAGGGATCTATGGTTTTTGTTTTTCTGTGTTCTGTCCTGTTAAGCGCAGTGAGATTAGTTCTCAGATTGATTTTGGTTTGCAGTCTATTTTTGACAGGTCGGTATCGGTGGAGGGGCCTGTTGAAAGGGGGCTCATATATGATGAGGTCTTGGTTGGTCGACGGGGTCCTAAGTCTTACGCCTCAGGGGAGGAGGCGCCTGCCCCACTGCAGCCATGTACCGCAGTGGCGGAACCTTTTGTGAGGTCTAGCTTGCCCGAGAGTCGGGACAGGGTTGTTTTTTGTTTTACACAGCATTGGCAAATGTTCCACAGTGGGGTGCATACAACACGGTTGGGGGTCGTGTTCGACAGGGGCCGGCCCGTTATCGCTGTTGTGGTAGTGGCCCTGACAACTAATGGGTCACAGTTGTTTTTTGTTTTTTGTTTATGGGTTGATGTATAGTGGTTGCCTCTTGGGCAACCAGTTTGGTGGGGGAGGTGTTATGTACCATGAGCCTGATCACTCCTGTGTCACTGCCTGATCACTGCTGTGTCACTGGGCATACAGGTGAGGGCTGCTAATTAGCTAATTGCTGCTGATTGGTTACCTGCTGGGAGCTTAAAACCAGCCCTTGAGTCACACATGCAGGGTCTGTGGTTAGAGGAGTGTGGGTTAACAGAGAGAGTTATCACGTTCTTCTATTCTTGTTTCTTTAGTTAATATCCGTATTTCATTGTTAAAGTAGTATTTTTGGGTTAAACACGGGTTTTGGTGTCGGTTTTGCACATAGGTTGCGTGCCTTTGAGCCAGGGTCGTAACAGTGTGTGTGTGTGTGTGTGTGTGTGTGTGTGTGTGTGTGTGTGTGTGTGTGTGTGTGTGTGTGTGTGTGTGTGTGTGTGTGTGTGTGTGTGTGTGTGTGTGTGTGTGTGTGTGTGTGTGTGTGTGTGTGTGTGTGTGTGTGTGTGTGTGTGTGTGTGTGTGTGTGTGTGTGTGTGTGTGTGTGTGTGTGAGAGAGAGAGTGAATGCATACACCCATAGCAGTGACAGGTATTGTGGATTCATGCTTTTTATTTAAAGTTGAGAACCACTGGTCTAGAGTGCATAGTAGTATAGTGGCAAAGTGCATGATAGTAAAAGACAGTATGACGGTTAATTTTCTTTTTTTCATTTCAGATATTCATTGATGAAGTGTGTTTTTAGTCGATGGTGGAAAATTGGTCGGGTTTTGGCTGTAACTGTGGTGGGAAGTCAGTCAATCAATCCAAACAACCAATGGAGTGCATACCCACTGGCTCAAATGGAAGTAAAACATCCAACTTGCAATACTGACATCATGATAGTATGACATGCATCTAGACATAAATCAAATCAAATCAAATCAAATTTATTTATAGGGCCCGACAACACACGTTAATGTCCCCATGGGCCGTACAGGTCTTCTTTAAACAAGTCAAGAAGACAACATAACAATAAGTCAAGAACAGAACAAGAACACCATAGGGTCCAAACATTTTTTAGATGAATGCAAATAAATGAAAGAATGCAAGCACTCCCAGACATACCCCACGCGAAGGTAAGGAAAAACTCACTAAAACCTAACAATAGGGAAAAAAAAGCTCCACAGGCAATGTGGAGGAGAGAAACCTTAGAAGGGCCGTTCAAGGGGGGATCTCCCTTCTTAGATGTCGGTGATAGTAGTGTTGCAGACGGACAGTTGGTAAGCATGCACTCATGTGTGTGGTGAGACACAGATGAGTGCATGCAATAGCAACTGTACATTTTGAAAAATTAAAGATAGAGCTAATAGCGATAGCAACTGAACATTTTGAAAGATTAAAGATAGAGTTGATAGCGGATCTATTTGAGGCACAGGGGCGGCGCAAGAGGGTCACGTCCTCCCCGTCTTAGTCACGGGACATTCAACACTCCGGTCGTTGCTCAGGGACAGCCGGAGACAGGGGGAAGGGGGGTGGCGCAGAGAGGGTCGCGAACTCCCGACATCATCGCGGGACATCCGGCACTCCGGTCACCACTACGAGACCTCCGAAGACAGGGGGGCACGCAGAGGGGGTCGCAATCTCCCGGCCTTCGTCACGGGACGTCCAACACTCCGGTCAACACTCCAGGACAGCAAGTCATAGGAAGACAGGGAGACGGGACAGGCGTTAGACAGCTCAGGAGATTGTAGTAGGCGGACATAGCAATAGATACAAGTGGTAGGCATATATGTGAATGGAGTAGATATATGAAGTAAGCGTATTATGTGAATAGAATAGAAGTACTTAACCCAGCAATGAAACCGCGTTGACTGTTAATCTGTTAACAGTCTGTTAATCAGTTGACAGGACCACGGACAGACGGCGGTGAATAACTGATCCAATGCCTCGGAGGTGCATGTAGAGCAGTCACTACAAGCTTGGCCAGGACCCCGAGGCATCCATCACCTTGGTCAGCGCCAGGAGACGGGTACTCAGAGAGAAGGGGGAGGGAGGGGGGGGGGGGGGGAGAGGGGGGGGGGGAAGAGTTAGAGAGTTCCCATGTTTGTGGTGCTGCAAAGGAGCAGACATGTAGTACCCTGTAGTGCCATGTAGTACCCCGTAGTGCCATGTAGTACCCTATAGTACCCCATAGTGCCATGTAGTACCCTGTAGTATCCTGTAGTACCCTGTAGTGCCATGTAGTACCCTGTGGTGCCATGTAGAGCTATGTAAGCCATGTAGTACCCTGTAATGCCATGCAGTACCAAGTAGTACTCTGTGGTACCATGTAGTACCCTGTACCCTAACTAAACTACCCTATAGTAAACTACCCAGTGGTACCATGTAGTACCCTGTACCATAACTAAACTACACAGATTAATCTAAAGGTCAGTCCCCGACCAGGTGAGATCAAGGTAGGTTGAAGGAGAGAGAGAAAAGATGAGTCTTAAGCAGGGATTTAAAAGCTTCGACAGAGCAGGCGCCCCTGATGACGGCAGGTAATTTGTTCCACAGGTAGGGAGCGCGGTAGACAAAGGCTCTGTGGCCGGCGGATTTCTTTTTAACCCTAGGGGTCGATAGAAGCCCCGCATTTTGTGAGCGCAGAGCACGAGCGGGCGAGTATCGGGAGATGAGATCAGATAGATAGAGCGGTGCAAGCCCATTTAAAATTTTGTAGGTGAGGAGTAGCACTTTAAAGTCAGAGCGGGCTTGGATAGGAAGCCAATGTAGGGCGGACAGAACTGGTGTGATGTGATCAAATTTTCTAGTTCTAGTTAGTATCCGTGCAGCCGCATTTTGCACGAGTTGAAGATTTTTGATGCTTGAATTAGGTAAGCCTGAAAAAAGTGCATTACAGTAGTCCAGACGTGATGAGACAAAAGCATGAATCAGGGTTTCAGCATCAGCCAGAGTTAAAATGGGGCGTATTTTTGCGATATTACGAAGATGGAAGAATGCAATTTTGGTGACATTTTTTATATGTGCATTAAATGAGAGGGAGGAATCAAAAATGACTCCGAGGTTTTTTATGGTGGAGCTCTGGGATACATGACAGGTATCAAAGTTGAGGGAGATGTCCTGAAACAGGCCTCTGTGGTTTGGGGGGCCAACAATTAACATCTCAGTTTTATCTGCATTAAGGAGTAGAAAGTTTTGCGACATCCATTTTTTGACGGCAAGCAAGCAGGCCTCAAGGTTTTGTAGTTGGGAGGAATCATTTGGCTTAATAGGTATATATAATTGGGTGTCATCAGCGTAAAAATGAAAGTTTATGCCAAATTTGCGTATGATATCGCCGAGGGGTAGCATGTAAATCGAAAATAGCAAAGGGCCCAGGACAGAGCCTTGTGGGACATGAGGTCTAGCTCCCTAGCCTAGCCATAGCTTCTCAGCCATTTAATACAATACATGGGATGGATGGTATTGTTGTATTATACCCGCCTCCTCTATTACTACTGCTGTTGAGGAGTAGGAGAACTAGGACATCTCCAGGTCTGCATTGTCTAGAGACGTAATTTTCATGCTAGTGCAAGGCTGGGATAAATGCAGTCGCAGGCTGATTGGCAATTCCAATGGGCACAAGGCAAATTCTGGTCACCAAATTACCAAACATAAGTTAGACACATGCATACGCTCACGCTTGAGTCTAGATTCATAGGGCCCTTTGTGTAGAGTAATTACGGGGATTTCCGTATTTCTTTGCATATTCACACAAATTGAGCATCTTGCTTATAGTTGTACAGATGGGGCTTAGACATTAGAATCATCCAATGGGGTGTTACATAACCTAGAACCACCTGGTTCACACCATCAATCACGAGGTACCTCCACCCCTATATTCCAGTTGTAAATTGATGCTCCTCTCTTTCCCCCAACCACTTGAGCCCTGGTAGAAATATGAGCCTCCAGCAGCAAAGGAATACAAGCCTCTGTTAAGTCAGTGAGAGAGAGGCGTGTCCTGTGACCCTGTGATCTTCACACCGACATGGTGATCCTGCGATCTCTAGTCATCTAGTGTCTGTGTCTGTGTGTGTGTGTGTGTGTGTGTGTGTGTGTGTGTGTGTGCGTGTGTGTGTGTGTGCGTTTGTACTGACAGGGAAAACTTCCAGGAATTGGCTCCCGATCACTTTCCTCCTATCACGTTTCGTAAACAGTCTTTCAATGTTCCACCCCCCACACACCCCCCCAAGCAAACAAACAAAAAGGAAAAAACCCACATGCACACAAACAACACGATCTAAACTCTGAGAACTGAGAAACTCGCCCTGCCTCCTTGCAACAAAGTGGCCTCCGGCAATAGCACATTATCCCGTAACTGATTGTGCAACACTGTCACTGTCTTAGTAATAGGACTTTTAAAATGTGCTTTAGATGTTCAATCATCTGAAACCTTGGAGCCAAGACATAAAAAAGGACAACAGAAAACAGCAAGAGGAAGCGTAAATAACTCTAATTTGCAATGCACCAATTTACAATACTGATTTACAATGTTAATGTGTGCAAAGTGGCAACAGAACAATGAAAGGGTAGCTCTAGACTATAACATAACAACCGCAGCATACGAGCAAGCCGCCATGTTTGTTCTGTACGGAGACACATACAGTAAGTCACAAACCACCCATTGTCAACACCCAGTGAGGAGTTTGAGGCCAACCAAGCATTCCATCGCGTCTCAGCTGGAATGGGTTGAAAAGGCCACCTAAGGCTTTCATTGACCAAAACCGTCTTTAATGAACGTACAAACTTACCAACATAAGAGTTCTTCTCAGGCAAAACGCAGAGCACAAACTAACAAACCACACTATATGGCATGAGATGTGACCGGTTTGTGAACAACAGAATAACTGAAGACAAACTCTTTCAGGAAGCAGAGCACAATAAACGCCTTTTCTTCGGTGTGGTGACCCAGGTGTGGCCAATGTCTCAGGAGTGGGCACTGGTAGACACTTGACTCACCAATCAGCTGACTGCCAAGCGGTGAGTCAAGGGGGCCCTCTTGCACACCACCTATCGCTATACTTTATTAGGTAGCCTATACCTTTGGGAGTAAGGTACAAAAGGATGCTTGATTTTTGGAATGGAACCGTCAGAAATGCCAGCCAACCTGGCTTTGATCACTGTCCAAAGACCGTACAGTGCCACCTGTAGCCTGTTGCCAATTTTCTGATCCAGTTCATAGATGGAGACTTTCTCCTGTCCCTCTCCTGTGGCTGTTATGGTTGACTGCCCCTCACATAAATCCAAGTGTAATATCAGTTAAAATATAGTGACGGCAAATTCTCATGTACTTGGGTTATTAAGTGGAATTCTTCTTCTGTGCTAGCCTCATATGGTATCTTTGGAACGTTAATTACGTTATTTGCAAATGCTTGTGCCATGCGCATTCAATTTAAGAACAGGTGGCATTCTTACATTCTTATGAACAAGAACGCTTCATGCATCCGACGACGATTTCTCATGCACACTTCTCTTGAGCAAGATTTTACAGAAATACGAGATACATTTAAGAGAATGTTCTCGCGTGAGACCCATTGTGTCTTTATTTGATTTTCAGTGTCCTGGCGGTCCCACAGCATGCACATTGCCATAAATCCAAACTGTAACCACGCAGGAGGATATTAAGTGCACCCCCCATCCACAGACACAGCATTTTCCCAATAACCCCAGAGTTGGGATGCGGACCAGGTTTTTGTTCAAAAGTTCCTGGTCCCACTTAACAGCATTCCAGATGGGACATTCTGCATAATCGGCATGCCTAATGATAACAAATAGGCTATTATTACAGACGTATAAAGACACTAATGACCGGTGTAGGAATAGACAGACGTTCCGTTAAATGCGCGGCCTGGCTTTTTACAGCAGGCAAGGCAGCCAGTGTGGCCGTGCTACTGGGGGGTTCCTCTCAACGCCGTCTCAGCAGCATGGCCTGTACGTGTCACTGGGAGAGTTCAAACACTACCACGACAACGGGGATCAGGAGTATTCAGGTAACCAGGAGCATAATGAACCACATGGATGAGTGGAAGTGGAGTGGAAGGGAGGGAGGGATGGAGGTACAGTAGCAAAGGAGAGAAGGGAGGGGAGAGAGAGAGAGAGAGAGAGAGAGAGAGAGAGAGAGAGAGAGAGAGAGAGAGAGAGAGAGAGAGAGAGAGAGAGAGAGAGAGAGAGAGAGAGAGAGAGATAATTGATTGATTGATTGATTGAAAACTTTATTAACTGATTGCAGAATGGGTACAGTACGGCTCAATACAAACAATTGTTAAGAGGATGCAGCAGACCAGAGAAAGACGTTTGTCTTGTTTAGATCAGGGTCCCCCATTTTCAATTAATCAAGAAGAAAGAGAGAGAGAGAGAGAGAGAGAGAGAGAGAGAGAGAGAGAGAGAGAGAGAGAGAGAGAGAGAGAGAGAGAGAGAGAGAGAGAGAGAGAGAGAGAGAGAGAGAGAGAGAGAGAGGAGAGAGAGAGAGAGAGAGAGAGAGAGAGAGAGAGAGAGAGAGAGAGATGGATGGATGGGAAGGAAAGAGGGAGGGGTGAAAGCGGGACAGACTCAGACGGGAAGAAGAAAATGAATGAAGGATTGAGAGGGGGAAAGAATGAAACTTCGCATGAGATTCATGGTATATCATGGGGAATCATATGAAAACAGTTAATTCTGGGTTCGTAAGCCCCCCAGCAAGACATTTTAACAGGAGAATTTGTTAAACAAGCCCAGTGGCTTGCTGAGGTAGTTAGATGTTACGAATGACTGTATGTCCATGACCTCAAAAAAGACCAGCCCTAACTGTATGCCCTAAGTAACACCTTTCCCATGACCCCAACCTCAACTACACATTTTAATCTTGCTTCAACCTAGCTGTTGATCCTTACAAGTGAAATTAAAAACGTGTCATACTATACTGCCCTGTATAGTATGGAGATATGGGGTTTTAAAAACTGCAGTAACTACAAAATCACACTCCAAACCCAGGCAGACCGCAGTAACTTCCAAACAGTGAAAAATGGCTTTAAAGTGTTTTGACTTGCCATCCAAAATGTGTTATAGGTAGATAGATGATAGTACCCAGATTTAACATGTATTAATGAAGTAATCTTTAGGCATACAAAAATATGACGTAATTATTTTAATTAACCCCAAAAAAGCAGATACTGCACTCTGCTGCACGATTTCCTTAAATAATTATACAGGTAATGTACAGGCAAAGTGCAGTAACTTCAAGTACAATGTTGTTTTCCCTCCAGCTTTCATAACTTAACTTAGCCATTTTGAAAATGAAATTTAACACCTGAATATATTGGAATGATGATGATCCAAATAAAATGGCTAGGTTAAGTTATGAAAGCTGGAGGGAAAACAACATTGTATTTGAAGTTACTGCACTTTGCCTGTACATTACCTGTATAATTATTTAAGGAAATCGTGCAGCAGAGTGCAGTATCTGCTTTTTTGGGGTTAATTAAAATAATTACGTCATATTTTTTTGTTCAAAATACAAAAGAAAATAAATAAATATTTTATGACACCCGTGACATGAACAAGTTGGTGTAAGACTGTAGTGTAGAGTGTTGTGCTCTTGATCCCAACAGTTCTCTACCCATAACACTAGCTGGTCAAGCTACGTTGAGGCCATTGTTGTTCCTCACTGGAAAGAGTGTTCTGGAAGAGCCCCGGTGACACAGAAACCCTACACCTGCTCTGTGGCAGCCATTGTCGGGACGCAAAAGGTTCAAGGTCCCTTGGGACGGATCTTCTGTGGTTGTGCTATATCTCCTGCTGTATATGACAGACATGCCAGGCCAAAAGACTGCTGGCGAAGAGTAGACAAAGGGAGCAGGAACAAAAGAGAGAGCGGGAAAGAGCTCCGGCAGGGGGTTAACCAGACGGACTGCAAAATGGTGATAGTGGGGATGATGTAACTGGATTCTTCGTGTCTGAGCACTCGCTTGTTACTCTCTGGGGCATTCACCATGGACTGTCGCTCACGTGAGGGTGTGTACGGTGTGCACGCAAACACGTACAAACACACACACGTACACACACACACACACACACACACACACACACACACACACACACACACACACACACACACACACACACACACACACACACACACACAGAGCCTCTTTCCTTGGTTTCCTTTGGTGTCTGCTCCCATGCCAAGAGACCCCACGATGCCCCCAGCCTACAAGTGCCCATATCTATAATTAGCTCAGCGACACACCCACTTGCCACCCAGGAACAAAATTATCCAGTGTAATTATACATATTGGGCATGTTGGAACGGACAGCCCACGGCTCCGAGGTTACCTTACTCGTAATGGAGAGAGCACACTGCAGCCATTGGCGAGCAGGAGTCAACGGGAGGTCTAAAGACTGACTGTGACACTCCCTGCCCTGAAGATAACACACGCTAGCAGGGGAGCGGGACATGGCACCAGACCTAATTATAGAGAGAGAAGAGAGGGGGTGGGAGCCTCTAGAATGAGAATGAGAAAGAGAGACAGAGAGGATAGAATGATGGGGGAGGATCCAAGAGAGATTAGAAATGAAGGATTCATGGGGTAAATAAAGTGAAAATTGACCTATTTAAAACCCTGCCCTCTTTTCTTGATCCTCCAATCACAACAGTTTGGATATAATATTGATGATTATTGACATTGCTGTGATCACCTGGAGTTCATAGTTTACCCACCTTTTATAATCACTGTATTACTGTTGATGACTAGGCCTATTTTTGCCTCTAATCGAGACAACTGTGCCACTGTTCACAATTTGGATGAACGCTTACCCACTTGTCTCTACGTGGCCATCATTGTTTTGTGGAGAGCTGCTAAACAGAATCTCATTGTCCATCTTTCCCCTGCTCCTTACTTGCAGAAGCACCACTTGAAGTTGTACAATCCACTCTGTCTTCTAAATATATATATATTTTAAATAATTAAAAAAAGTTGTGCTGTCAGGCGATTAAACAAATTATCTAATTAATTACAGGATTTGTAATTAATTAATCTAATTAATCGCATTTTAATCGCATAACCAAAAAACGGTGTTGCAATCTGATGAAACATTTTGGAGAAATTTACATTATAAAAAAGTGTAGGGGAGAGTGGTGTGTGTAGTTCCACTTTTTACTTAAAGTGCCTTTAAAGCAAGGGGATTACAGTAATGCCCCCAACTAAAATATGTACATATCGTTTAGGATGTTGTGCAATGTGCATCCCTGGGGACAATCACTTTGGATCTTAAATAAACTGTTTCAGTTCAAATATAGCTTTAGAAAAAAAAGTTGTTTTGTGGCACAACTTGCCCCCAGTGCGGGGTAAGTTGTGACATTAGAGAGAATACACTGGGGTAAATTGTGCCATTGATAATTTTACGTAAAACAGATCATTTTAATCTCAAAAGCGGTAAAAGCATCCTGCAGATCTTCATCTCCTTTCCAACCTGACTTATAGTCTTCCCCTGTTGCACCTCTTTCACTGCTCTTTCCAACTTCTCAAGAGGAGTTGAAACTCTGTCTGTCTTCCGTTTGTATATCTGCGTGGCATGATGGATTTTGGTCTAAAATTAAGAATATCACATAGTTTTAGTGATCAAATGCAAGAATGCAATGTACAATAACAATACAATACAATAAAGTAATATATATAGTTAATAAAATAAGTTGGGGCAACTTAACAAAGAGAATATCTGGCACAACTTAACCCAGGCCCTTTGGCACAAATCACCCCAAGCCTACCATTTTGAAAAAAATGCATCCCCCAGCTGTTTTGAACTAGCATCATGCTAACTGTATAGACTCATGGTGTAGCTTACTAAAGCACTAAAACATGTGTGAACTGTTTTCAAAGTTGTCTATAATTGTTCAAACACAGCAATAAAAAAACATTGATCATGCAAATTTTACTTTGGAGGGCAAAAAACTGTTTTTTGAACTTAAATGTGCTTACCTCTCAAGCCAGGTGTCTCCCTTCTCTGCAGGTTGAGTGAAATGGATGCCTCTTCAAAAATATGTTGTCACATGACCAACTTCTTCTATGGTTTTCTATGGCTACCTTCCCCACTCCTCCAGTCCATAGCACCAGACATCCTCCCATTCCTAACTGCAACCATCAACTCCTCACTCAACTCGGGGGTGGTCCCCACCTCCCTAAAACAAGCCAGAGTCACGCCCCTCATAAAAAAACCATCCCTGAACCCTACCGTCATAGGCAACTACCGTCCTGTCTCTCTTCTCTCCTTCCTTTCTAAAACACTTGAACGTGCTGTATCCAACCAACTTACTGCTTATCTCTTACAGAATGACCTCCTAGACCCTAATCAGTCAGGCTTCAGGACTGGTCACTCCACAGAGACAGCCCTCATTGCGGTCACAGAGGCACTTCACTTAGCAAAAGCGAAAGGCCTCTCCTCTGTCCTGATTCTCCTAGATCTATCTGCAGCCTTCGACACAGTCAACCACCAGATCCTCCTCGCGGCCCTCGCAGGAATGGGAGTGGCTGGCTCTGCGCTGACATGGTTGTCATCATACCTCAATGACCGCTCCTACCAAGTGTCATGGAGAGGGACCCTGTCGGCCACCCGCCCCCTGCGGACGGGTGTCCCCCAGGGCTCGGTTTTAGGACCCCTTCTCTTCTCCCTCTACACTAAATCACTGGGTAACATTATCACGTCTCATGGCTTCTCCTACCACTGTTATGCCGACGATACTCAACTCTTCCTCTCCTTCCCTCCCTCAGATATCCACGTCTCTGAGCGGATCTCGGCCTGTCTGTCCGACATCTCCGCCTGGATGACGACCAACCACCTCAAACTGAACCTAAGCAAAACAGAATTGCTCCACCTGCCGGCCAAATCCTCCCCCCTGACCGACCTTTCCATCACAGTCGAGAATGCAGCTGTGACCGCGTCCCCGACCGCCAAGAACCTTGGTGTTGTCCTCGACGACCAGTTGAACTTCTCTGCTCACATCGCAGCGACAACCAGAACCTGCCGATTCCTCCTGAGCAACGTCAGAAGGATACGCCCCTTCCTGACAAAAGAAGCCACCCAACTCCTCGTCCAATCAACAGTCATCTCCCGCCTCGACTACTGCAACGCACTGCTCGCTGGCCTCCCGGCCACTGCCACTAAGCCTCTTCAACTCATTCAGAACGCAGCGGCCCGCCTGATCTCAAACCTACCGAAGTCGGCCCATGTCACCCCACTTCTTAGGGACCTGCACTGGCTCCCCATTGCTGCACGAATCCGCTTCAAGGCCCTTGACCTAGCATACCGTGCGGCAAAGGGAACTGCTCCCGCCTACCTCCGGTCAATGGTCTCTAACTACACACCCTCAAGACCCCTACGCTCTGCATCTTCTGGCCGCCTCAGACCTACTCCTATCCAAGCTCCGGGAGGGTCATCAAAGAGAAGTCGCCTATTCTCAGTCCTTGCCCCACAATGGTGGAATGAACTACCCACCCCAGTTAGGACAGCCGAAACACGTCCAATCTTTCGCCGTCGACTAAAGACTCACTTCTTCAACCATTATCTGAATTAAAAAAAAAAAAAAAAAAAAAAAAAAAAATCTAACCCTAACTAACCATACTGTCATGCACTTGTCCTAATAAACTAACCTACACTGTAGCACTCAACACTTTGATGAACATTGTTACTCAGCTGATAGAGTTGTGCTCTTCCTGATGGCTTGTCGTACAGAACTTGTAAGTCGCTTTGGATAAAAGCGTCAGCTAAATGACTAAATGTAAATGTAAATGTAGATAACAGGGGTGGAACTACATGCCCCTTGGCACTGCTCACCCCACTCTCCCCTACTTACAGTAGATTTCATTCACGGTTCGTGAATCACGCCTGGTGATACTAAATCCAGATTGAACTCTGCCATTGGAAAGGGGAGATTTGGCCCGATCCATAGATGTGCGACTTGGCCATAATAAGTAAATTTATAGGCCTGATATTCTATATTCTTTTTTTTTTATCTACTTTTTCTCCCCCTTTTTCTGTATTTTTCTCCCATCCCAATTTTTTGTCGTTATGCCAATTCCCTTCCCTCCCTTCCTGGTCGTTGCGTGCATTTCCCCCCCACTTGCCTTTCTAGGGAGGGTTGAAGACTATCACGTGTCTCCCCCGATAAATGCGGCGTCAGCCAGCCGCTTCTTTTCACCTGACAGCGAGGACTCTCATTGGGTGAGTGTAACACGTGGGAGGATCACACTACCTCATGTGCCGCAACTATGTCAAAAAGAAAAACAGAAACAACACATTTGTCATTGTTGTGTTACTTCACAGTACAAACACGTGAGTCCTCTGCTGTGGTTGTGAGTATCCTTTATTAGCTTAACTCCGTAGCAACATCACACAGGTGTATCTCTCTGGATCTGGTAGATCCAGTAGCAGAAACGCATTCACATCATTAGGCTATGTCAGAAAACACATGTGCACAAATCCTGCATTAGGCCTACTTTAGCGGACAAAACCCAAACAAAACGTATTTCTCACACGTTGTCTGATACTCATCGGAGCCCATATGAGCGTGGAAACTTGAATGAATGAATGAATGAATGAATGAATGAATGAATGAATGAATGAATGAATGAATGAATGAATTAATTAATTAATTAATGAATGAATGCATGCATGCATGAATGAATGAATTAATGAATGAATGAATGAATGAATGAAAACTTTATTTAACAGATTGCATAATGGGTACAATACAGTACGGCTCAATACACACAATTGTTAAGGGGATGCAGACCAGAGAAAGACGTTTGTCTTGTTTACATCATGGTCCCCCATTTTCAATTCATAGTGACATTTATGACATACACAACATACATGACATCATGACATTTATGACATAGGGACATACATGACATACAGATACAGGTATATATACTGTTACATTTGTCACATATACGATATGCAAATATACAGTACTGTTACCCAGAGATCCTAACAGTAAATATATACATATGATGAGGAGGAGACTGTACATTAGGAGGGGGTGGGTGGGTTGTTAAAAAATATATACATACGGTGGGGAGGAGACGGTGGCCAGTTTCGAATTGCAGCCTCCCGTAGGTGCTCTTTGAGAGCAGTTTTGAATGTGGGTAGGGAATAGGATTACATTTTTTTTTACGCCTGTGGGTAGGGCGTTCCACATTGTTGTGGAATAATTGCGAAACGTGTTTAGTCCCTTGTTTGTAGTGTAATGTTCTGGGGTTTTGTGTGTCACTGTTACCTGGGGTTGTGTGTTTCCCCCCGGGAGAGATAGGAGGTGGCACCGGAAGTTATGTTGTTGTCGTGGAATATACATGGAGGCAGGTAGCTGTCTGTACCTGACGAGCGAGGTATTGACCTGTATGTAATCATATCACTGGAATTAAACAACCCCAAAAGGAACATAACCTCTCCTCATTCTTCCTAACAATAAGGGTATGACAGAACGCTACATTTGGTGTCTGAAGTGGGATTAGTGAACTCGGACTTACGCACACTGTGTACCCTGGGGGCGTGAATATTGAAGGCAACCAACTTGTGTTCAGCTTTTCGCTCAGCGTTTCTCTGATTGGCCACACGGCCACGTGACCGCCCTAGCACACGCCGTTCACGGCAGAGAGAGACGCGGCAGACTATATTATAATCTTCTATATTATATCCACAATCATTCATCTAAAAATGGTAGGGGCGTAAATACATGTTAAGATATTCAAAATCGTCACAGCAGTATAGTTTGTTTATACTTCAGAAGTGATGTACAGTGACGAGTGAATCTGGTAGTTGGTTGTTAAAAACGCGAAATAACATAATAACGTTACAGTTTCTAGTTCAGTCAGCAGCTTCGCGAAATAACATTATACATTATGCTCCGCGAAATAACATTATACATTATGCTCCGCGCTTCAATTATACATTATTCTCCGTGCTTCATTCATTAATTTCATAATCAGTCAGCAGCCTGCGTCCTCCGAAATAACATTATACATTATGCTCCGTGCTTCATTCATTAATTTCATAATCAGTCAGTAGCCTGCGTCCTCCACTGATGCAGCAGTTTCTAGTTGAGTTAGCAGCCTCGCGAAATAACATTATACATTATGCTCCGCGAAATAACATTATACATTATGCTCCGCGCTTCAATTATACATTATGATCTGCGCTTCTTTCATTCCATAATCAGTCAGCAGCCTGCGTCCTCCGAAATAACATTATACATTATGCTCCGTGCTTCATTCATTTGGGACCGCTGCCGCTTCCTCCACTGATGGATTTCATTTGGGACGGCTGCCGCTTGCCTGCCGCGTTCGCGGCAAAAGGGGGCGGGGGTCGCGGCCAATCAGAGAAAAGCTGAACACAAGTTGGTTGCCTTTAATATTCACGCACCCTGGGGAGCTCCGTGTACTGGCTAGCTACGTCACGTTAGCTTAGCAATGACGGCAAAAGAAGAGCCACGCCACGAGATTAAACAGGAGAGGGAGGATGAAGGTCTGTCAAGTGGACTTCCAGACCAGTGGCGTCGTTAGCCCTGGGATGTTTTTCTCCTAGCCCCAGAGCTTAAATTTTTTTTAAAACAAATAAAAAGAAATCCCCATTGTCTGTGCTCCATTGTCTGTGCTGAATGCTTGTTAGGGTTTGGTATTTTTTTTTGGTTTTTAGTACTTTTAAACATCCATTTTTAGTAAGTAGTTTTCATTTGATCCTATAATTTTTTCATTCACCTATTTGTGGACTTTTTTTTTAGTGTCCTGAAAGGTGCCTTATAAATCAAATGCATTATTATTATTATTATTATTATTATTATTATTATTATTATTATTATTATTATTATTATTATTATTATTATTATTATTATTATTATTATTATTATTATTATTATTATTATTATTATTATTATTATTATTATTATTATTATTATTATTATTATTATTATTATTATTATTATTATTATTATATTATATATATATTTTTTTTTTTAAACATAACATACAGTTAGATATACAAGCATTAATTAACAGCATACGAGATATACACCTAATACTTGCTATCTAATACCCTACATACATATGCTCTCGCTCGCTCCCCCCCCCCCCCGGACCCCCACTTGGATAATCCATCCATTATCATTCACTCCTAACCAGGCACTACTATTCATATGCTAGCTTTTATTCTCTCCACCACTTCTAACCACATTGCAATTTTGGTTTCACTGACACCTAGAATTCTTGCTGTAGATATTTCTAGATAAATCACGTCGAGATATGTAAGAACCCAAACCTTCCGACACATTTTTTCCGGTTGAAACCATCTTGATGTTATCAGCTTTTTAGCCGCTGTGATACCAGATAGAACTAATCTCTTTAGCTGTATAGGGACTGCAAACTCAAAAACATCATTCAACAGCAATACAGAGGGGTGTACAGGTATATTCAGAATTAAGAAATTTGATAATTGCTGGAACACTTCTTTCAAGAATATCTTAACTGGTGGGCAATCCCAGTACATGTGCATAAATGTACCCTCATCCCAATTTGTACATAAGGAGCATCTGGAGTCTTGTTTAAGTCCCATTCTGTTCAATCTTATAGGAGTCAGGTATGTCCTATGAATATAGTTGAGATTAATTTGTTGATGGTCCGGGTTACGTGACGCAAGTCGAACGTTTGCCCAGGCTTCTTGCCAATCAAAATTTATTTCCAGGTCTGGTATATCCCTCCTCCAGACTGAGTCTAGGGGGAGGATTCCATACGAGGACGTTAGTAATTGATGATAACAATCTGATACAAAACCTCTTGATGTTTCTCTTTCATAGAAGAATTTGTGGTATCTGTGGTGTTCAATTGGTATCCTTAATGGGACTCCATGAGCCTTCAAACATACCAATAACTGTGCATAAAAATAATATGTGGAACTGGTGAGATTACATTTTTTATGTATGTCTTCATATCTACAAAAACCCTGTTTGTTGAAAACATCTCCTAATGTGTGTATGCCCTGCTTTTCCCATTTAGGGTATCTTATAGGTCGTTTTCCTATCAGGAGTGCATTGTTATTGAATAGGGGAGTATGACTATGCCATTTATGTGGGTTAGAATATTTTTTTTGTGTTTCACGCCATATCCGGATCGCAGGACTAATAATGGGGCCAAATTTCAATTCGCATTGCTTAATTGATAATTTGTTGTATACTATGTCCTGCAGTCTATGTGGTGCTATTATATTTACTTCTAAATTTCTCAAGGATACTGATGCTTGGGAATCAAACCAGGTTGTCAGTGGTCTTAAAGTGTACGCCTTAAAATAGTGGTAGAAATCTGGAAATGCCATACCTCCATCGGCTTTGTTTCTCTGTGCGGTGGATCTTTTTATACGTGGAGGTTTGTTATTCCAAATAAATGTAATAATTTTTTCCAGTAACCATCTGGAGGGGGTAACGGTAGCATTGAGCTAATTAAGTTGATTCTAGGTAGGACATCCATCTTAACTATTGATACCCATGCCTGTACTGAGTTTTTAAGTTTTGACCACCTGTCAAAGTCGTATTTGATCTTATCTTGGATTTTTATGTAATTGTACTTCACCGTTTGGCTTATAGTAGGGAATACTTCAACTCCCAAACATCTGATAGAAGAGTCTCTGTCTCAGCTGATCTCCTGAGCTGAGGTCTGAGCTTGTGCCACAAGATGACTCAACTACATACTCGTCCATCCTTTTCTGCTTCCTCCTTTGGCTGGTAGTATGTTCCTCAATCCAAAGGCCATTACATATGGCCTTTGTCCTGTCATACATGTCCACTGCCATCTCTGAGGTGCGATAACCTTTGAGTGTGTCCTGCACTGTGATTTTAAATAGTACAGATAGGTATTGAAGATGTGCACTTTAACGCAGCAGCACCTGGGCCCTCATTCATCAACGTGTTCTACGCACAGATCTGTGCTTACCCTGTGCGTACGATCATTTCTAAGCAAAGAGTGGGATTCATCAATTTCGATTTGAACTTGACTCCGTGCTTACATCTACGCACAGGTCAGACCACACTTACCTGACGCCCAGTGGTAGAATATATTATTACAACAAGGAAATGAGCTTCTGTGCATAATAACACTGGCATGTTCTGTACGAACCGTAGTTCATTATAGTTCATTGTAAAATAGCAACAGTAGTGTAATTATGGTCAAAACCCTATAAATAGCATTTGGAATAATAGATCTTTCTCTCAGAATGAATGCAGCATGGTTTATATAGCGTTATCGGAATATACGGGGTGTAGGCTACTGACTGACTGCGCTCCGCGTAGCTTGATTGATTGATTGATTGAAAAGTTTATTAACAGATTGCAGAATGGGTACATTTACATTTACATTTAGTCATTTAGCTGACGCTTTTATCCAAAGCGACTTACAAGTTCTGTACGACAAGCCATCAGGAAGGGCACAACTCTATCAGCTGAGCAACAATGTTCATCAAAGTGTTGAGTGCTACAGTGTAGGTTAGTTTATTAGGACAAGTGCATGACAGTACGGTTAGTTAGGGTTAGATTTTTTTATTGTTTTTTTTTTTAATTCAGATAATGGTTGAAGAAGTGCGTCTTTAGTCGACGGCGAAAGATTGGACGTGATTCGGCTGTCCTAACTGGGGTGGGTAGTTCATTCCACCATTGTGGGGCAAGGACTGAGAATAGGCGACTTCTCTTTGATGACCCTCCCGGAGCTTGGATAGGAGTAGGTCTGAGGCGGCCAGAAGATGCAGAGCGTAGGGGTCTTGAGGGTGTGTAGTTAGAGACCATTGACCGGAGGTAGGCGGGAGCGGTTCCCTTTGCCGCACGGTATGCTAGGTCGAGGGCCTTGAAGCGGATTCGTGCAGCAATGGGGAGCCAGTGCAGGTCCCTAAGAAGTGGGGTGACATGGGCCGACTTCGGTAGGTTTGAGATCAGGCGGGCCGCTGCGTTCTGAATGAGTTGAAGAGGCTTAGTGGCAGTGGCCGGGAGGCCAGCGAGCAGTGCATTGCAGTAGTCGAGGCGGGAGATGACTGTTGATTGGACGAGGAGTTGGGTGGCTTCTTTTGTCAGGAAGGGGCGTATCCTTCTGACGTTGCTCAGGAGGAATCGGCAGGTTCTGGTCGTCGCTGCAATGTGAGCAGAGAAGTTCAACTGGTCGTCGAGGACAACACCAAGGTTCTTGGCGGTCGGGGACGCGGTCACAGCTGTATTCTCGACTGTGATTGAAAGGTCGGTTAGGGGGGAGGATTTGGCCGGCAGGTGGAGCAATTCTGTTTTGCTTAGGTTCAGTTTGAGGTGGTTGGACGTCATCCAGGCTGAGATGTCGGACAGACAGGCCGAGATCCGCTCAGAGACGTGGATATCTGAGGGAGGGAAGGAGAGGAAGAGTTGAGTATCGTCGGCATAACAATGGTAGGAGAAGCCATGAGACGTGATAATGTTACCCAGTGATTTAGTGTAGAGGGAGAAGAGAAGGGGTCCTAAAACCGAGCCCTGGGGGACACCCGTCCGCAGGGGGCGGGTGGCCGACAGGGTCCCTCTCCATGACACTTGGTAGGAGCGGTCATTGAGGTATGATGACAGCCATGTCAGCGCAGAGCCAGCCACTCCCATTCCTGCGAGGGCCGCAAGGAGGATTTGGTGGTTGACTGTGTCGAAGGCTGCAGATAGATCTAGGAGAATCAGGACAGAGGAGAGGCCTTTCGCTTTTGCTAAGTGAAGTGCCTCTGTGACCGCAATGAGGGCTGTCTCTGTGGAGTGACCAGTCCTGAAGCCTGACTGATTAGGGTCTAGGAGGTCATTCTGTAAGAGATAAGCAGTAAGTTGGTTGGATACAGCACGTTCAAGTGTTTTAGAAAGGAAGGAGAGAAGAGAGACAGGACGGTAGTTGCCTATGACGGTAGGGTTCAGGGTTGGTTTTTTTATGAGCGGCGTGACTCTGGCTTGTTTTAGGGAGGTGGGGACCACCCCCGAGTTGAGTGAGGAGTTGATGGTTGCAGTTAGGAATGGGAGGATGTCTGGTGCTATGGTCTGGAGGAGTGGGGAGGGTAGCTGGTCCAGCTGGCAAGTAGTCGGACGGTTTGACGTTACCAGTGTCAGGGTCTCTGCTTCTGTAATGGGAGAGAAAGATGACAGAGTGAAGGATGAGGTTCTCGATTCAGCATTTGGAATGGGTGGGGGTTGGGAGAAGGAGCTGCGGATGTTCTCCACTTTTTCCTCAAAGAAGATCGCAAAGTCTTCGGCAGAGAAAGATGAGGGAGGGGGGGGTGGGGGGGGAGTGAGGAGGGAGGACATGGTAGCATGCAGTTTGCGAAGATTCTTGGCAGAGGCCTCGATCCTATGGTGGAAGAAAGAAGCTTTGGCATTAGTGATGGTTTTGGAGAATGTTAACAAGAGGTTGTGATATGTGTCGATGTCAGCAGTGAGGCGTGACTTTCTATACTTCCTTTCAGCTGCTCTCAGGACCTGTCTTTGTTCTCTCACTGGATCTGTCAGCCATGGACTGGGTGGGGAACGGCGGGCAGGTTTCTCAACGAGGGGACAGAGCTTGTCGAAGGAGGTTGCAAGGGCTGAAAGGAGGGTGGAGGTTGCCATCTCTGTGGAGAGAGCAGAGAAGGTGTCACTCAAAGGTAGAGCGGATAGTATGTCAGAGGAGAGGGTGGAGGGGGATAGGGAGGGCAGGTTGCGTCTGAGTGAGACAGTACAGTACAGCTCAGTACATACAATTGTTAATTGGGGATGCAGACCAACTTTCTTCTTGTTTACATCAGGGTCCCCCATTTTCAATTCATCATAAATCATAAAGCTCAACTCGTTATTATTTTGCGCACAGACCGCCGAAACACAGGAACGTTTTGATTATATTTAAAAGGCTTTACGTTAAACGAAACAAGTGGAATTTCGAAGCTGTAAGCAGAATAAGTCATATGAATATAGTGTTCTTCCCCCTTTTTACTGTATAAGAAAGAATAGAAAACGCATTGCAATGACACCATGCAGATAGTGGACAGACTATGTATATGATGGGATTCAAGTTCGCGTTTTTGTTGCTCATAGGCATGCTGTCAGAGTATGATATCTTAATCAAACATTCTAGAACATTTGTCGTCACAGATCATGTCCTAATAGAACATAGGCTATGGCATGGATCGTGATATTGTGTGGACTGTAATTATTACTGTACCGGTACCACCCATTGTGACAACAGCCTTGTGAGTCCCGCACACAAACATGATGGAATTCAAGTTCATGTATTGAAAGGCATGCCTACATCATACATGCAGTGAGATTCATTGTTCTTGTATATGCTCTCTATTATTGTTTATATAGGCTACCCAATACTGACATCAAACTAGATTGTAGTATGCCTCTAGAAATCATATGCAGCAGGTAGAAAATTGACGGGAGATCCATCGCGATTTGGAATAGAATTGAGGAGAACTTTAATCCCTGGGTATCAATCAAACAACACGGGAAAAGGCAGTCATATTCCAGCGCGACAACAAAATAGATGCCTCTAAAAATCATATAGCCAATCGAACACAACTAATAAATGCATTCATATTACAGCACGGTTATAATGACACACAACCAACGCCAAACAGTGGTCAACGAACGGTCTTTATTAGTATTCTGAGCTGTCCAGGCAGAATTGCAGCAATGGTCTTAGGGAGCCGTTGATATCTGACATCACCGTTTACAAGTCCGCCTTTTATTATTTATCCCATAATACGCGATAGTGTCTTCTTGGTTCGACAGCAGTGAACAATCTTCGTGGAGTTTCTCAGGGTTCCGCTCGGGTCAGTCCATTATTTCACATCCCATGGGGGGTGTTTCCTCATTTTCATGACCATATATGGATAATCATGCACGAGCATTGACGGTAGAACAAAGTGGTATTCATCAACACGGAGGGGCATAGAGCCTGCGTACGCACCGTGTGATGAATCCCGACTTCCCTGTGCGTACACTAGTTCTACATTCCGTGCTTACGTGTGGAAATAGAAATGTTCTACGCACACTATTGATGAATGAGGGCCCAGGAGTCATCCATACCCATGTCCAGTGTCCACTGACAAAGACATGCTCATGATACTGTGATAAACTATAATAAGCTTTAATCGAACCCTGGTTCATTTCCTCGGATAGTCCGGTTGGTTTGGGATGGTGTGAAAGCTCATTCACTCTTGCAAGTGAACCCTGCTGCGGTTCATTTGAGATGTGAATGCAAAGCGGACCAAAGGCAGGAAAAGACCCAGAAATCTAATTTTTTTTTATGAGAAGACTGAAACATATGTATATAATGAAACACACAATACAGTTTTTCTTTCGATTGCTTAAGCATGATTTTGAAAACAGGGCCCGGTGTTTCAAAACACACAATTAGCACAACCACACACACAATTATCAGAACACCTCAGATCCTTTGCTAAATTAAACACTTGTCAAAACCATACACTAATTTATAAAAACTACATTTTGTTACCATATGAAACACACGTTTCATATGACTTAATTCTGTTTGAACCAGTTACACACACTGCTGTGCTTAACCTAAAACACATTTAGCAATTCTACTTCTCAGTGATTAGAGTTCTGTAAGTGAAGTATGCAGAGAATGTGCAAATATACAATACATTCACCAAACACTACACAAGACCAATGCTGTAGACTGATGAAAATATAATTTATTTATCTACATATACCCAAATCAATGATGCAGACTGATGAAAATAAAAATGTTCTCTCCATATAACCAAATCAGTCAACATTTCAACATGAAGAATCACAACAAAACATGTCCCAGTTTTCATGCTACTATGTGCATAACACTGTAAGCTCAGCAAATACCAGACAAACATAAAATACTGTATCCAGTACAGGTTAAAATTACAGTAAAACAAAAACAATTTTGAAAAAATGTAAATAGAGTACAGAAAATACTAGACATTATCTCTTTGCATAGCTGGATCTGGCAAGAGAATTTTTTGTTGTGATTCTCCATGTTGACATGTTGACTGATTTGGGAAAATGGGAGAAAATGTATATTTTCATCAGTCTGCATCATTGGTTGTGGTGTTTGGTGAATGTATTGTATATTTTCACGTTCTCTGTGTACAGTACTTCACTCTCCTTCCATTTTGGTTGAAGACAGGTGAACTCACCTGCTACATTTTTATAGTGCTTAAACCTGATTGGTGTATCTACAATTAAGCAATGGTGTGTTTGTGCATCTGGGCCCTATTCCCCGTACCTGGTTCAACTGGTTCAAGTCGATCAAAAGTCCCATTATCCAGATTAAATGAACCCGATGTTTGAATCCGGGCTTTCCCTGTTCCTCGAACGCTGATTCAGTCTTGTTAATTCAAACCAGACTTGATACTCAGGATAATTGCGCGCGGCCGCCTTACCTGAAAAGACAGCAGGTGTCGATCGCAGAAATCCTGATTTTCTAACGGCATTGATTGATTGATTGATTTCAAACTTTATTAAAAGATTGCAGAATGGGTACAATACAGTACGGCTCAATAGCCTCGCAGACAAGTTAAATGCATAATCTATAGGCTAATTTTAAGTCCCTCATTACTCCAATCAATCAGATTATATTTCTTTAAATTTGCCTGCTGGCAGTAGGCTTAATGGAATGAATAATCGAATGAGATCTTGCTAGCGAAAATAATTAGTTAAACTCGTTCAGAATAAGTAGATACAAACAAGCCCAAAGAGTATCTAATTGATACGAATTAATAGATACTTATGAGGATATCTGTACTGTATGCGCTCGGCTTAGGTATCATGTACTTTATGTATAAATACATGGTTCCCAAAGTTTTCAAGGCTCGACCCCCGAAATAAGAGGCTTGGAGGGAGGCTATATACAGTTTCACTACTATTTCGGACATCATCCATACATGCATTGAATTGATTAACTTTTGGTTTATACCAGTGACACCAGTCATGTTAATCACCTTCTTGTTCATCATCAGATAACACTAACAGTGCTTGAACAGATAAATGCATTTTCTCAAATGCATTCATCAAAACGTCAAAGGCTTTGCTCATTAATTTTCTCAAGTCACGTCCATGTCATCAAATCAAACAGCGCATCTCCTCAAACATTTTAATCCCAGTTACAATATCACAATAATGTGTGAGTGACAGTGACAATTCAACAATCCAATATTCAGATACGTCGTAATTCATATCCACAATCCACGCATGAAGACTTCAATTTATGCTTGAATGAAACAAAATCCAGGCGCTCCGTTAAACATCCACAGCGGAGAATATGAAAGGAATCAGAGCCAAACGAGCGATAGGTTTCATTCATTAAAAACATCCCTGCGGGATTCACATTTGCAATGCTGCGCGTTATTAAAATAACCACATAATGTGTATATCGCACCTCGCGAGCGCCGTATATATACTGTAACGTGCATTATTTAGGACAAAGTAAATTTAGTATCAGCATTTTAGGTCTATTATTTTACATTTAAAAAGCCCCCTCTAGAAAAACGAAGCACAAAAACATAATTCAGAATGGTATAATGGGACCTAGACTGTGAGAATTATTTCAGGAAGCGAGCTGGCATTTCTTTGCGAGGGTGTGGCCATGGTTTATCCAGCTAACTGAACTAAACTCTGCCCTCGACCAGGTTAAAACTTTTAGATCTGTTGTCATAGTGATTTAGACAATCGAATGTCGGGGAACGGAAAGGTCTGGCTTAAGTCAAGCTATGCTGAAAATTATCCGGCTAACTCAGTTAGCCAGGTACGAGGAACAGGGCCCTGATGGCTGTGTTTAACCAATTGGCTCATATGTGTGGTAATTTGACATTCTGTGTCTAATGTAATGCAAGTGTGTTTAGTGTTTTGCAAATCACTGTGTGTATTGTTTTGCAAAAAGTGTGAGGCTGACATTGTGCTTATATGGGTGCAAATCTGGGCATATGTTTTGCTCCTTGAGTGTAAGGTTTTGATAATTGTGTAATACTTTTGATTTGAGTGTTTATGCAATTGAAGAAAACTGTAAAGACTAGAGATGAACTGTTTATTTCTTTTGTACATAGGCTGTGCATATGTTTGTTTGTTTGTTTATTTGCTTATGTGTATGATTCTTAACTGTGTTTTTATTTTGTTATTGGTGTATATGTGTGTATGTATGTACAGTATATGTATATATATATATTATATATATATATATATATATATGTATATATATGTGTATATATGTATATTTGTACTCCTGTTGGGGCCTCTTGGACCAGATCAATGTTTTATCTGGCTAAATAAAGGTTAAATAAATAAGAAACTGATGATTTGGTCCTGTTAACTTTGAATTTTCTATGGGGACTGCCCAGATCCCTCTCATGGACATGGACCTCACTTTGAGAAACTCTAATGATTCTAGTTCTTCAGTATTCATCTCTAATTACTCTAAAATTGCGTATTTCTGTGTTTAAAATGATTTATTTTTTTAAATAAAGGGGGCTGAAGCCCCCAATGTTTTCTAACCCTAAAAACGCCCCTGTTCCAGACTTGGAAAGATGGCAGGTCATTGCCGAAGTCGGGGTTGGCAATCTCGGAGGACGGGAGAGTGACGGTCACGCGCCGGCGGCGCCGGTACTCCACCCGGCGGCGTCCGGTAGGGATGACATGCAGAGTGTGGCACATTGCGGAGGTGCACACGGCGGTTGGATATGGAAGCAAATGAGTGACAGAAGTATTTGAATTTGTACATTGGAGGTGGTTGGGTGGGGGGGGGGGGAGGTTGGGGAGGAGGGGTGGGTGGGGGACACTTGTACAACTGAACAAGCAAAACTGTACATTGGAATATTGACAAGACCATACTTGGTAATTTACTGTACATTGGGGGGGGGGGCAGGGCCGCCTCAGGGGGTGTGCGAGCAGTGCGGTCGCACAGGGCCTCGCGGGAAGGGGGGCCTCGCAAAATAATAAAAAAATAAAAATAAAACAATCTTTTTTTTTTTTTTTCGAGGCCCCCCTTCCCGCGAGGCCCTTTTTCATCACAGACCTAAAATCTAGTTTTGCTTATATGCTTATATATTTCACATTAGACACGTTTGTAGAATGTGTCTGACTTGTTCCTGCCTCTGCGGCTCTGCAGACTGCAGTGTTCCGGTTTCTGCGGCTTTGCTGCTCTACAGATTTTAGGATAGTGTTTCCGGGCTCTTCTCGGACACACGACGTACAGGGATCTAATTCAGCGCTATTCAGAGGAGCGAGTGGATGTCTTTTCAAAAGCAGCATGGATCAGAAGAAATTACACCGTGGGCCAAGAAAGTCTCCTTCCAACTTTACCATTGATACTGCGTTATGGTGAGTTCATGCAACCTATTATATTCCCGCCGTGGATCTCTCTCTCTCTCTCTCTCTCTCTCTGGAGCCAAACTGGTCGACTAGCTGTTGTAGTATGGAGTTAGTAGCTAACGGTGTGTGGCCTGGTGTCAGCGCCTGTATTGCTTTTCTCATGTTGTAGTTTCAGTGGTAACAGCATAGCTTGCTTCTGCGTTAGCTAATGGTTAGCGATAGCCGTGTTAGCCAGTTAGCTGTTTAGCTACGACGTTAGCTGCCGGCTGCGCACGTAACGTTAGTTTGATGCTATCAGTTAGCCTAGGCTAGAGTTAGCTGTTAGCTTGTGCTACGACCATTGACATTAGCCGTGAGAATAGCAGGGGGTTCTGGCTTATTTTTGTCCCGCCAGCGAGAGGCCTTTCGTCAACGTGGAGACCTGTGTTGCGGCCTTTCGCCCTGCGTTCCTTGGTGCAGGTAAGATTAATGAAAATGTCATGACATTACCCCACTCTTCCTTCCTTCCCCTCCCGAATGTTTTGTTAAAGGGGAACTATCTTATAAATGGCCTTTTTGAGTGTTTAGCATTGTTTCCTAGCTATGTGAACTTATATTAATATGATCTATGTCTCAAAATTCTCATATTGGCGCATTCTTCCAATTCTCCTCTCACAATATTCACCCTCACTGAACTGAGTCGTTTGAAAATGTGCCTATATGTGATGTCATATAGTCACTGCTGCATGTTAATGTTCAGGCGGACGACGCCGCTGCACAGTGGTTTAGGTGGCACCTGCACCTGCACCTGCGTCCCAGGCTCAAAACAGCTCGAGATCTTGAGGTAGAAAAATGCTGTTTTTGAGGACTTGATTAGAAATACAAAACAATGAATAAAAAAAATATATATATTACAGAGGTGTTCCATAGTCAAGGATCTTCAGTCACAGTGCTCAGGTATTCTGCCACTGTGTACTCTCTGTTTAGGGCCAAATAGCATTTCAATTTCTTTCCAATGTGTCTCTCTCTCTCTCTCTCTCTCTCTCTCTCTCTCTCTCTCTCTCTCTCTCTCTCTCTTTGGATATAAGTGTTGATCTTTGTCCTTTTGGATCTCTCATACATGCTCTCTCTCTAACACACACACACACACGACAAACACACATGCTCTCTCTCTCTCTCTTTCTAACACACACAGTCTGCCTATGGCGGCCTTTCTCGATGGCTAGGCTGTGCTCGCTGAGTCTGTACCTAGTCAAGGATCTTCAGTCACAGTGCTCAGGTATTCTGCCACTGTGTACTCTCTGTTTAGGGCCAAATAGCATTTCAATTTCTTTCCAATGTGTCTCTCTCTCTCTCTCTCTGTACACTGTATATTGACTGTAGAACGGGAGCTCTCTCTCGCTCTCTCTCTTGCTATATGTTGACTGTATCATGCCCCGCCTCGGGCAGCGCTATTATTTAAGAATATGTTGACTGTATAAAAAAATATATATATATATATGCATATATATATATTTTTTTTTTAACCTTTTGGGGGGGGGGCGGGGAGGCCTCGCATTTAAATCTTGCACAGGGCCTCGCATTTCTCCCAGGCGGCCCTGGTCACAGTAACTGAACATATTTGAACTGCCTTAACTGAGAACTGTAAGTCACAGTAACTGAACATATTTGAGTTGACACCACTTGAGAACCTTAAGTCACAGTAACTGAACATATTTGAACTGCCTTAACTGAGAACTGTAAGTCACAGTAACTGAACATATTTGAGTTGACACCACTTGAGAACCTTAAGTCACAGTAACTGAATATATTTGCATTGCCTTAACTGAGAACTGTAAGTCACAGTAACTGAACATATTTGAGGTGACTCCACTAGAGAACCTTAAGTCACAGTAACTGAACATATTTGAGTTGACACCACTTGAGAACCTTAAGTCACAGTAACTGAACATATTTGAACTGCCTTAACTGAGAACTGTAAGTCACAGTAACTGAACATATTTGAGTTGAGACCACTTGAGAACCTTAAGTCACAGTAACTGAATATATTTGAATTGCCTTAACTGAGAACTGTAAGTCACAGTAACTGAACATATTTGAGTTGACACCACTTGAGAACCTTAAGTCACAGTAACTGAATATATTTGAATTGCCTTAACTGAGAACTGTAAGTCACAGTAACTGAACATATTTGAGTTGACTCCACTTGAGAACTGTAAGTCAGAGTAACTGACCATATTTGATTTGACTTAACTGAGAACCTTAAGTCACAGTAACAGACCATATTTGAGTTGCCTTAACTGAGAATTGTAAGTCTTAGCCAACTGAAAACATTTGAGTTTATCAACTTAAAAAAATTGAGGCATGGGATGGCCTACATTTTTTTAAGTTCTGGAAACGTATTCGGGTTTACAGTGTATCATGTCTCTGTGATGTATGTATCGTCTGTCTCTTGCCTCTGTAATGTGTACCCAGATAGCAAAAGGTGTTAATTCAATGTTGATTTATGGTCACAATGCTTGATTTTTGGTTAAGGTCGACGATTGATGTTGAATCACTCATTAACCGCTAAAGCAATTGACTAATGTTGAAAACATATCATTGAATCAATATTGTTTTGTGGTTGCATTTTAATGATTGAAATGCCAATATCTAATAAATGTTGAATCAACGAAATGCTGTTCAACGTTCTCATCACCCAGACTGCACTGCGCTTGTGCCCCGCCTCCCAGAATGCACCTGTGCGGCAGCTTCCTGGCAACTACGTACCTCATGTCTCTCTCTGCATCGTTAAGACTGGTGAGTATACTGCATGGCAATAATGTCGATTATGTTGTATGTTGTATGTATGCTTTCGATTGCAAACGCCAGCGGAGTAGTGGTGTGTTTGTTTTTTCATGGTAGAGAATGTTATATTAACCGCTATGCGTGCCTCCTAGCTGAAGCTAATAGCTAGGCTAGTAGGCTAGCTGGTCCCTACTGCTTCCAGCCCTTGTGCTAAGCTAGGCTAGCTGCTTCCTACTGCTTCCAGTCCTTGTGCTAAGCTAGCTGCTCCCTACTGATGTTTTATATATTTACGTGCCGAGTATGTGTCCGGCATGAATTCTGAGGCCACGTTCATAGTAGTGTGTGGTATACAGTGGACGTCGTTTCAATATATTGTGGCGGAAGAGAGTATTTTAGTATCATATTGAGCACATTGTCATGGAATACACTGCTTAGGAACAACAGGCTGGCTAGGCTAACTAGCTTGCACGGCAATGTTTTATATATTTACGTGCAGAGTATGTGTGCGGGGTGAATTCTGAGGCCACGTTCATAGTAGTGTGTGGTATACAGTGGACGTCGTTTCAATATATTGTGGCGGAAGAGAGTATTTTAGTGTCATATTTATTACATTGCCATGAGATATTCCGCTTGTCGGCTAACTTCTAACGTGCGCGGACTGATTACGACATCAACTCGACTCGAGACATTCGCAGCAGCATAATAAGACAACAGGCTGGCTAGGCTAACTAGCTTGCACGGCAACGTTTTATATATTTACGTGCAGAGTATGTGTGCGGGGTGAATTCTGAGGCCACGTTCATAGTAGTGTGTGGTATACAGTGGACGTTGTTTCAATATATTGTGGCGGAAGAGAGTATTTTAGTGTCATATTTATTACATTGCCATGAGATATTCCGCTTGTCGGCTAACTTCTAACGTGCGCGGACTGATGACGACATCAACTCGACTCGAGACATTCGCAGCAGCATAATAAGTTAATTAAACTTGACATACATTATATCGACGATAATTATCGATCATTTTTGGTCATATCGCCCAGCCCTAATGCAGGGCCTGTCTCTCTCCCTCCCTTCCTTATGTGTTCGTGCTTAAAACAGTGAATGATCTTGTCAGAGCATTTTCAGAGCACTGTTAAATGGTCATTTTAAAACTAATATAAGAAATGAATGTATATAGTGGTATATTTATGAGGGGAAAAAATATTTGCAACAACCTTTATACAGGTAGGTTATTGATAACTAATTATGTTATACAGTGACATTCATACAGTATCCTTTGATTTCACATAATTTAATTATTATTTCACAATAAAATACTGTAATCAAAATCAAAAGGTTAATTTGCATATTCTTGGTATCTAGGGACATCTATGGACCTCAGGGAATGTATTCACAGTGTCAGAAATATTGTGTCAGGCTTGCTTAAATTGTGATGAAACAAAGGAGAATATGAATTATGATTTTTCTTTGCATCTTTGACAGTGAATAACACCATGCTAATAATGACCAAACATTAAAAACTGCCACTGATCTCGTTCAGTCCCCTCTTGAGATCATGTGTAAAAAAAATCGAAGGAAATTAATAAAGGGAAGATGATTAAACCGAAGGTTCTGTAGATACAGTACTGAATTCTCCCATCCGTACCAATGCAATTTGAAATATTATTATAGAATATGATGCTTATAAATTACCTTATTATAGCTAATTTATAAGCATCATATTCTATAATAATATTTCAAATATTTCATATTTCATATTTCAAATCTTTCAAAATCTTTCAAATGCCTGAGTTCAATTTGGATTTAGTATCACCAGGCATGCATAATAACAGATAATAATCTACTGTAATCTACTGTACTTTTAAATTTTCCCCACAGTGCAACCGTTTTGAAACTAATTTCCGATCTAATTGTTCCTACATGTTAACAATAGTATAGGGAAGAGAAACTATACTGCGTTTAAAAATGTGTCAAACGTTACCTTTTGTGGCTTATTATCCCGAATAATAACAGTTATTGAAATAATTCATACAGAACTCTGAACCTTAAATCCCATTATAATCTTCCAGGAAGTGTAGTTCAGAAAAATTCCCACGGTTCAAAAGTTCCAAAATGGTCGCCCTCTCGGAATATACTTCAGCCAATCGAAAAGTAAAATCTATCTAATGGCACTTTTAACCTATTGCTAAACTAACGTATTGATGATAATATACATTCTACATGCTTTTGTGACATGTTAGTGATGTTAATACTTGAATACGTTTGATATTAAAAACGCACATTTTATGCAACACTCGGGTGAAACAGGTTAACCTGCTGGTTGTGTGTCCCATTCACAGCTCAGTAAAAGAGAAGTGCTCCATCCATCTCGACTCCCGTGTCCGTTATTCACACAGGACAGAAACACAGTGGTCACATTTGCTTCACTGATTCTAATTTTCTTTTCTTTTCTTTAATAGGTTGAAGGTTCATCATCCTTACACAGCTTGCACAGGGAGAGATCTTATGTCCCATATGTGATGAACAGAAGTAAGCTCAACACTGCAGTGATGAGTGAAATTATTGGTTCTGTGTTTCAGGTTCATGGTAGAGGGGTCTACAGTCAAATTGTGAACTTATCATTTAACAGCATCATACATTTTTTTTGCTGTTTAGTGTTAGTCTCCTTGTATTTAAAGAAGGCTAGACGCCGCAGAGAGGGAAGACGACACACTGGAGTGGCAGGAGAGTCCAGGCTGATGAGAAGTCCTGTCAACCAATACGGGTATGTGTACGGGTGGCAAAACAGCGCCAGTGTCCTCTCCATTCACACTCCATTGGGAGCAATTAGGGGTTACAGGGGCACTGCCATGCTAGACTGTTGAATGTTTAAATTATGTATCCGATTTGTAAAATATAATTTAATAATAATTTCCCCCAATAGTATTGAGTTAACCTATGATTCCTTCCTAAACCTAGGTGTGTGAGGTGGGGCCCAGCAGACATACCGGACGGGGAGACAGGAAGCCTTGGGGGCTTTGAAAAGGGATCTGCGGAACATCTACTCAGGCATGCAATCTACTTTACTTTTGGTCAATTGACACATGAATAAACATCCCACATTAAGCAAAAAGGCCACCTTAATATTCAGAATGAGTAATGATGAGATAGCATGAAATTAAAGGTTTGCCACTCAATTTCCCAGAGGTGGCGACATCAAATTTAATTGTTGTTACTTGGGTACTCATTACATGTATTTGTATGTCTGTACACAGAGGAAGGGATGGGTGGGGCAGAGAGCAGAACTTCTGATGGAGAGGACCTACGTCATCCTGCAGCGGTACTTGAACAAAATGCCTGCACCAACGATGGTGGAGCTCAAAGAGGAATGGCCTTTTCTCTTCGCTCAGACGGGGCTTTTCTCCCACTTTGGCCTCCTGACAGACACCGATGCCCTTCAAAAGATCCAAGATGCCCTGGGTCAGAGAGGACGGACCATCCTGCAGTTCTGCCAGAAACTGGACAACCCGGAGATCAGGGAAGTTCTGGCCAGATATGATCCAGAGGCTTCGGAGAAGACTCCTTATGGTGTACTTCAAGGAGCCTACGGAGAAACTGCTGATGTAAGTTTTATTTATTTAAATATTAAAATATTTGAAATGCTAAACGAGTGATTACAAACCCTACAAACACTGTGATAGACCCTCTAAACCAGTGGTGCCCAACCAGTCGATCGCGATCGACGAGTAGATCGCGGGCTGATTTCAAGTAGATCTTGATTAATAAAATTTGATTATAATTTTTTTTTTTTTTTTTTTTTTTTTGCAAAATCAACTCTGCCTCTCCTTGTTAACTACAACAAGCAATGCTGTTTGTTATTTAAGATGAGGTCGGACTCGGCACTGACAGATTTGTATTCATTATGCTGCTTTTATAAAGCCTTAAATGACGGCTTACAATATACAATTTTGGCTGGTAGCTCTCGGCTAGGTGGTAAATTAAAAAGTAGATCTTGGTTCAAAAATGGTTGGGCACCCCTGCTCTAAACACTGACAGACCCTCTAAACACTGTGATAGACCCGACAAACACTGTGATAGACCCTCTAAACACTGTGATAGATCTATCACAGTGTTTAGAGGGTCTATCACAGTGTTTGTCGGGTCTATCACAGTGTTTGGAGGGTCTATCACAGTGTTTAGAGGGTCTATCACACCCTCTAAATCACAGTGTTTAGAGGGTCTGTCAGTGTTTAGAGGGTGTGATAGACCCTCTAAACACTGTGATAGACCCTCTAAACACTGTGACAGACCCTCTAAACACTGTGATAGACCAGACAAACACTGTGATAGACCCTCTAAACACTGTGATAGACCCGACAAACACAGTGATAGCCCTCTAAACACTGTGATAGACCCTCTAAACACTGTGATAGATCTGTCACAGTGTTTAGAGGGTCTATCACAGTGTTTGTCTGGTCTATCACAGTGTTTAGAGGGTCTGTCACAGTGTTTAGAGGGTCTATCACAGTGTTTAGAGGGTCTGTCAGTGTTTAGAGGGTGTGATAGACCCTCTAAACACTGTGATAGACCCTCTAAACACTGTGACAGATCTATCACAGTGTTTAGAGGGTCTATCACAGTGTTTAGAGGGTCTATCACTGTGTTTAGAGGGTATATCAGTGTTTAGAGGGTCTATCACAGTGTTTAGAGGGTCTATCACAGTGTTTAGAGGGTCTAGCAGTGTTTAGAGGGTCTATCACAGTGTTTAGAGGGTCTATCACACCCTCTAAACACTGATAGACCCTCTAAACACTGTATCAGACCCTCTAAACACTGTATCAGACCCTCTAAACACTGACAGACCCTCTAAACACTGTGATAGACCCTCTAAACACTGATAGACCCTCTAAACACTGACAGACTCTCTAAACACTGTGATAGACCCGACAAACACTGTGATAGACCCGACAAACACTGTGATAGACCCGACAAACACTGTGATAGACCCTCTAAACACTGTGATAGATCTATCACAGTGTTTGTCGGGTCTATCACAGTGTTTTGAGGGTCTATCAGTGTTTAGAGGGTCTATCACAGTGTTTAGAGGGTCTATCACAGTGTTTGTCCGGTCTATCACAGTCTTTAGAGGGTCTATCAGTGTTTAGAGCAGGGGTGTCAAACTCATTTTCACAGAGGGCCACATCAGCATTATGGTTGCCCTCAAAGGGCCAAAGACCGTATAAATGTTAATGTAATGTAAAATAAATGTAGCTACACATTTACATATTGTTAAACATGGTGTTTCTGTATTTATTACTTATTCAAGTTATACATATTGCATATTCATTTGCATAAATGTAAAAATATATGTTAGCTTATGTTATTTTAACAAATAATTTTAGTTTATCAGAACCCCATATTACTCCACCAATCAATGATCAAACCATTCAAGTAAATAACAAAGAAGAATATCATCAAATACAAGCTATGACATTAAGTTTGTTCAAAACCTTTTTGTCACAGTCAAGAGGGGCAAAACTAACAACTGTGAGCTGCAAAGAACACGTGGGACAGATGTAGCAGATGTTACAAAAACAAATGGCTGCACACAACCTTGCAGAGGCCATACATCCAACTAATGGAAGATAGTTTAATTAACTTTAATTAACAGATTGCAGAATGGGTACAGTACAGTACAGCTCAATACACACAATTGTTAAGGGGATGCAGACCAGAGAAAGACTTTCGACTTGTTTACATCAGGGTCCCCCATTTTCAATTCGTAATGAAATTGCTATTATGTGTCTGCATGAACACACAACTGTAACTGTACTCAAAAATAACAAAATAAGGGTTGTCTCAGTTCACAACTATATTGGTCAAGTTTTGGGTGGGACTTGTTTGCGTCCCTACAGCTTCTTATTCAATTGAGCGAGATGCTCGGTTATGTCACACAGCCAGTTTGCATCTGACAGTTCAGACAATATTTCTTCAACCCTTTGTTACCTATTCCGCCTGGATCGTTTTTGTATTTTGGGCTGTAAAATTGTCAAAGAATGTCTGAGGAGTAAGTGCTTTTGGCTTTTTTCCTTTGTTACCTCAGATGTTCAACATACATGTATGTGTAAGAATGTGTAATAACTAAGGCTGTCAAAGTTAAAGCTTTATTAACGCATTAACCCACAATTATTTTAACACTGGTATTTTTTAACCCAATATTAATGTAAAAAAAAAAAAAAAAAAAAAAACGTTTTTTTTTTTTTTTTTTTTTTTACCTGAGCTCTTGGGGGGCCACATCAAATGACGTGGCGGGCCGGATTTGGCCCGCGGGCCGTGAGTTTGACACCTATGGTTTAGAGGGTCTGTCACAGTGTTTAGAGGGTCTATCACAGTGTTTAGAGGGTCTATCACAGTGTTTAGAGGGTCTATCACACCCTCTAAACACTGATAGACCCTCTAAACACTGTGACAGACCCTCTAAACACTGTATCAGACCCTCTAAACACTGTGATAGACCCTCTAAACACTGATAGACCCTCTAAAGACTGTGATAGACCCTCTAAACACTGACAGACCCTCTAAACACTGTGATAGACCCGACAAACACTGTAAACTATCAGTGTTTAGAGGGTCTATCACAGTGTTTAGAGGGTCTATCAGTGTTTAGAGGGTCTATCACAGTGTTTGTAGGGTCTATCACAGTGTTTGTAGGGTCTATTACAGTGTTTAGAGGGTCTATCACACCCTCTAAACACTGATAGACCCTCTAAACACTGGGACAGACCCTCTAAACACTGACAGACCCTCTAAACACTGTGATAGACCCGACAAACACTGTGATAGACCCGACAAACACTGTGATAGACCCTCTAAACACTGTGATAGATCTATCACAGTGTTTGTCGGGTCTATCACAGTGTTTTAAGGGTCTATCACAGTGTTTAGAGGGTCTATCACAGTGTTTAGAGGGTCTATCACAGTGTTTGTCGGGTCTATCACAGTCTTTAGAGGGTCTATCAGTCTTTAGAGGGTCTGTCACAGTGTTTAGAGGGTCTAGCAGTGTTTAGAAGGTCTATCACAGTGTTTAGAGGGTCTAGCAGTGTTTAGAGGGTCTATCACAGTGTTTGTCGGGTCTATCACAGTCTTTAGAGGGTCTATCAGTGTTTAGAGGGTCTGTCACAGTGTTTAGAGGGTCTAGCAGTGTTTAGAGGGTGTGATAGACCCTCTAAACACTGTGATAGATCTAGAAGTGCATGGATACACATTGTATTGCCTAGATGGTGTCAGGCTAGGCGATTGCTTAATTCTCTTTCCTGTCCAGTCTAACTGGATGCTGACTGTAGCTTGTTACTGTAGACCTACAGAGTGAGTAATTGAGTGATTAAAAAAAATCGCACTCGTGTGAAGTGAGGGCCGGGTGCTCTTATCATCGTACATCATCTCACCCACCTCTCTTCCTCCCTTTTTTATTTTTGTGTCTATCAGCTGCTGCTCGACAGTTTGACCCCAAGCTGACCGACCAGGACTACAGCGAAACTGTCAAGAAGTGGCTTCGTTATGCGCCAGACCGGGAGGGAGGCATCTCAAGGAACCGAAGTGACCCAAACTTAAGTCAAGCGAACCAGAGTCAAACTTAGGGTACCCCAGCACAGCACAGCACACCACACACTGTTTCCCTGGTTCATACAGTACAAGGAATTACCCTGGCATCTACTTGAATGACTTATGCTGCTTCAGCCTGTTCTTGGAACCGAAGTGACCCAAACTTAATTGTCAAGCGAACCAGAGTCAAACTTAGGGTACCCCAGCACAGCACAGCTACCCCAGCACAGCACAGCACACACTGTTTCCCTGGTTCATACAGTACAAGGAATTACCCTGATGGACACTGTTCTTCCATGGACGGCATCTACTTGAATATGCTGCTTCAGCCTGTTCTTGGAACCGAAGTGACCCAAACTTAATTGTCAAGCGAACCAGAGTCAAACTTGGGGTACCCCAGCACACTGTTTCCCTGGTTCATACAGTACAAGGAATTACCCTGGACACTGTTCTTCCATGGACGGCATCTACTTGAATGACTTATGCTTCAGCCTGTTCTTGCAGTGTTTATTTTTTTTATTTTTAATTTTAACCTTTATTTACCCAGGGTAGGTTCGCTGAGCACAGATGCTCTTTTTCAGCTACGCCCTGCTTCACATTCACAGAGTTCCATTCACACCTGGGAGCTGCCCAGGCCTAACAAAATTAATAGTTGGTTTCAGGTTGCCGACCGACCCTGCCGATTTAGGTGCGACCCAATATATTTTATGAGTTTTTAGAAAAAATTATAAAAACAAAACGTTTTTTTTTTTTTTTTTAATAAAGTTTCATAGAAATCTTAGTCAAACATTTAGTATTATGGATATTAAACATGCTGGCAGAGTACATGCATCCATGTTGTTGTGAACATTTTAATTAAATAAAGAAATTCCCTATCCATAGTCGCCGTGGGAAAGAATAAAATAAAAAAATAAAATAAAATAAATTCCCTACCTACCCATGGCCAAACTGACAACCAACCTGAAACCAACTATTAATTTTGTTAGGCCCCAGTACAACCACAGTCTGACACTGTTGGCCACTGAGCAACTCCACTGGAGCAGTTGGGGGTTTAGTGCCTTGCTCAAGGGCACTTCAGCGGTTGGTGTTAAGGGTATGGGAGAGAGTTATATGGGAGAGAGTTATAGAAACATTAGGGGTGTAACGGTACACAAAATCCACGGTTCGGTACGTACCTCGGTTTTGAAGACACGGTTCGGTATTATTTTCCGTACAGTGGGGGGGGGGGGGGGGGGGGGGGGGGGGGTAATCCAAAAAAATTGCTTTTCATTTATCTATTTATTTAACTGTATTAAACAATATAAAACGAATTGGCCATAATTGACTGAGCAAACTAATGCTTACTGCTGTAACCTACTAATAACACTTAAGTAAATCTGAAGATTATTATATAGCAGATGCCTTGGAGGATAAGTCGTGGACAACTGTAGATCATCTAAGCTCCACTGTGTTTAAATTCAAATCCTATGCCATTGTTTATATTTAACCCCTGTGTCTGAAAACTAAAGTAGTATACTCTTATTAGGGGACTAAATTGAAAAACTCCATAAAAAGATTATGTTGAAATAATTTCCCACTTTCTTTTCCATAAATATTTTATTCAACTTCAGCCCTGATCATAACCATTTTTTATATTATTTTTGTAATGAAATACTCCCACTTTTCTGAAAAGAGTTGTTAAATATGACAAAAAAAAGAATATGTGGTGGTTATGATCGGGCTGAAGTGGAATAAACAATTTATGAAGAGTAAAAAAAAAAATACAAGATAATTAAAAGATTATGCCACATATTATGTTGGCTCATCACTGCAAAGTTATCAAACAAATACGAATCTGATCAGACACAAGGGTTAAGTTGTTGTTCCCTTTCTAATTTCCTCAAACATCTAGTCTAGTTAATGTGATCAATATTATTTGACAATTGATGCTTTTTGTTGGACATTTCAGTCAGTAGTGAGCTCATACTTTGAGCTCATAAATTTATAGTTAAAATGATTGCAATCTTGTCTTCGTTGTGCATGAATGCGTGTGCTCACCACACACAATATGTGTGTCACTATTCTGGCAGTGGCTATATTGTTAATGAAAGCCTGTAATAAGGTCTGTTATTTGTTTTTTGTAAAGTTTTAGTCACTGGAAGTTCTGATACCCTAGAACAAAATTAATTTTCATTTTAAAAGCCATGTTGTCATTTTTGTTCACACATTTTTGGAAATATAAATATATAGATCTATCACAGTGTTTAGAGGGTCTATCACAGTGTTTGTCGGGTCTATCACAGTGTTTGTCGGGTCTATCACAGTGTTTAGAGGGTCTGTCAGTGTTTAGAGGGTCTGTCCCAGTGTTTAGAGGGTCTATCAGTGTTTAGAGGGTGTGATAGACCCTCTAAACACTGTAATAGACCCTACAAACACTGTGATAGACCCTACAAACACTGTGATAGACCCTCTAAACACTGATAGACCCTCTAAACACTGTGATAGACCCTCTAAACACTGATAGTTTACAGTGTTTGTCGGGTCTATCACAGTGTTTAGAGGGTCTGTCAGTGTTTAGAGGGTCTATCACAGTCTTTAGAGGGTCTATCAGTGTTTAGAGGGTCTATCACAGTGTTTAGAGGGTCTGATACAGTGTTTAGAGGGTCTGTCACAGTGTTTAGAGGGTCTATCAGTGTTTAGAGGGTGTGATAGACCCTCTAAACACTGTGATAGACCCTCTAAACACTGTGATAGACCCTCTAAACACTGTGACAGACCCTCTAAACACTGATAGACCCTCTAAAGACTGTGATAGACCGGACAAACACTGTGATAGACCCTCTAAACACTGTGATAGACCCTCTAAACACTGATAGACCCTCAAAACACTGTGATAGACCCGACAAACACTGTGATAGATCTATCACAGTGTTTAGAGGGTCTATCACAGTGTTTGTCGGGTCTATCACAGTGTTTGTCGGGTCTATCACAGTGTTTGTCGGGTCTATCACAGTGTTTAGAGAGTCTGTCAGTGTTTAGAGGGTCTATCAGTGTTTAGAGGGTCTATCACAGTGTTTAGAGGGTCTGTCAGTGTTTAGAGGGTCTGATACAGTGTTTAGAGGGTCTGATACAGTGTTTAGAGGGTCTATCAGTGTTTAGAGGGTGTGATAGACCCTCTAAACACTGTGATAGACCCTCTAAACACTGCTAGACCCTCTAAACACTGTGATAGACCCTCTAAACACTGTGATAGACCCTCTAAACACTGATAGACCCTCTAAACACAGTGATAGACCCTCTAAACACTGTGATAGACCCTCTAAACACTGTGATAGATCTGTCACAGTGTTTAGAGGGTCTATCACAGTGTTTAGAGGGTCTATCACACCCTCTAAACACTGACAGACCCTCTAAACACTGTGATAGACCCTCTAAACACTGTGACAGACCCTCTAAACACTGTGATAGACCAGACAAACACTGTGATAGACCCTCTAAACACTGTGACAGATCTATCACAGTGTTTAGAGGGTCTATCACAGTGTTTAGAGGGCTATCACTGTGTTTGTCGGGTCTATCACAGTGTTTAGAGGGTCTATCACAGTGTTTGTCTGGTCTATCACAGTGTTTAGAGGGTCTGTCACAGTGTTTAGAGGGTCTATCACAGTGTTTAGAGGGTCTATCACACCCTCTAAACACTGACAGACCCTCTAAACACTGTGATTTAGAGGGTGTGATAGACCCTCCAAACACTGTGATAGATCCAAAACTCTGCAGCCCGACTGCTAACTAGAACCAAAAGGAGAGAGCACATTAGTCCAGTCCTAGCCGCTTTACACTGGCTTCCTGTAACATTTAGAATTGACTTTAAGGTCCTTCTCCTTACATACAAAGCTCTAAATGGACAGGGACCTAGCTACATCGCCAACACTCTAATAAATTACACACCAGCAAGAACACTGCGATCATCAGCTGCTGGACTACTAGAGGCTCCCAGAAGCAGTCAAAAGAGGATCGGTAATGCAGCCTTTATCAACTATGCCCCAAAACTATGGAACAAACTACCCCAAAACATCAGGGAAGCCAACTCGCTAGACATCTTTAAAAGACAGCTTAAAACCTATCTCTTTGCTCAGGCATTTCACTCATAGATATCTGCTACCACCTAGTGGCAAGAGGAAACATCAGGGATATCCTGACACAACTTGTATTTAGACCTACAGAGTGAGTAATTGAGTGATTAAAAAAAATCGCACTCGTGTGAAGTGAGGGCCGGGTGCTCTTATCATCGTACATCATCTCACCCACCTCTCTTCCTCCCTTTTTTATTTTTGTGTCTATCAGCTGCTGCTCGACAGTTTGACCCCAAGCTGACCGACCAGGACTACAGCGAAACTGTCAAGAAGTGGCTTCGTTATGCGCCAGACCGGGAGGGAGGCATCTCAAGGAACCGAAGTGACCCAAACTTAAGTCAAGCGAACCAGAGTCAAACTTAGGGTACCCAAGCACAGCACAGCACACCACACACTGTTTCCCTGGTTCATACAGTACAAGGAATTACCCTGGCATCTACTTGAATGACTTATGCTGCTTCAGCCTGTTCTTGGAACCGAAGTGACCCAAACTTAATTGTCAAGCGAACCAGAGTCAAACTTAGGGTACCCCAGCACAGCACAGCTACCCCAGCACAGCACAGCACACACTGTTTCCCTGGTTCATACAGTACAAGGAATTACCCTGATGGACACTGTTCTTCCATGGACGGCATCTACTTGAATATGCTGCTTCAGCCTGTTCTTGGAACCGAAGTGACCCAAACTTAATTGTCAAGCGAACCAGAGTCAAACTTGGGGTACCCCAGCACACTGTTTCCCTGGTTCATACAGTACAAGGAATTACCCTGGACACTGTTCTTCCATGGACGGCATCTACTTGAATGACTTATGCTTCAGCCTGTTCTTGCAGTGTTTATTTTTTTTATTTTTAATTTTAACCTTTATTTACCCAGGGTAGGTTCGCTGAGCACAGATGCTCTTTTTCAGCTACGCCCTGCTTCACATTCACAGAGTTCCATTCACACCTGGGAGCTGCCCAGGCCTAACAAAATTAATAGTTGGTTTCAGGTTGCCGACCGACCCTGCCGATTTAGGTGCGACCCAATATATTTTATGAGTTTTTAGAAAAAATTATAAAAACAAAACGTTTTTTTTTTTTTTTTTTAATAAAGTTTCATAGAAATCTTAGTCAAACATTTAGTATTATGGATATTAAACATGCTGGCAGAGTACATGCATCCATGTTGTTGTGAACATTTTAATTAAATAAAGAAATTCCCTATCCATAGTCGCCGTGGGAAAGAATAAAATAAAAAAATAAAATAAAATAAATTCCCTACCTACCCATGGCCAAACTGACAACCAACCTGAAACCAACTATTAATTTTGTTAGGCCCCAGTACAACCACAGTCTGACACTGTTGGCCACTGAGCAACTCCACTGGAGCAGTTGGGGGTTTAGTGCCTTGCTCAAGGGCACTTCAGCGGTTGGTGTTAAGGGTATGGGAGAGAGTTATATGGGAGAGAGTTATAGAAACATTAGGGGTGTAACGGTACACAAAATCCACGGTTCGGTACGTACCTCGGTTTTGAAGACACGGTTCGGTATTATTTTCCGTACAGTGGGGGGGGGGGGGGGGGGGGGGTAATCCAAAAAAAATAGCTTTTCATTTATCTATTTATTTAACTGTATTAAACAATATAAAACGAATTGGCCATAATTGACTGAGCAAACTAATGCTTACTGCTGTAACCTACTAATAACACTTAAGTAAATCTGAAGATTATTATATAGCAGATGCCTTGGAGGATAAGTCGTGGACAACTGTAGATCATCTAAGCTCCACTGTGTTTAAATTCAAATCCTATGCCATTGTTTATATTTAACCCCTGTGTCTGAAAACTAAAGTAGTATACTCTTATTAGGGGACTAAATTGAAAAACTCCATAAAAAGATTATGTTGAAATAATTTCCCACTTTCTTTTCCATAAATATTTTATTCAACTTCAGCCCTGATCATAACCATTTTTTATATTATTTTTGTAATGAAATACTCCCACTTTTCTGAAAAGAGTTGTTAAATATGACAAAAAAAAGAATATGTGGTGGTTATGATCGGGCTGAAGTGGAATAAACAATTTATGAAGAGTAAAAAAAAAATACAAGATAATTAAAAGATTATGCCACATATTATGTTGGCTCATCACTGCAAAGTTATCAAACAAATACGAATCTGATCAGACACAAGGGTTAAGTTGTTGTTCCCTTTCTAATTTCCTCAAACATCTAGTCTAGTTAATGTGATCAATATTATTTGACAATTGATGCTTTTTGTTGGACATTTCAGTCAGTAGTGAGCTCATACTTTGAGCTCATAAATTTATAGTTAAAATGATTGCAATCTTGTCTTCGTTGTGCATGAATGCGTGTGCTCACCACACACAATATGTGTGTCACTATTCTGGCAGTGGCTATATTGTTAATGAAAGCCTGTAATAAGGTCTGTTATTTGTTTTTTGTAAAGTTTTAGTCACTGGAAGTTCTGATACCCTAGAAAAAAAATAATTTTCATTTTAAAAGCCATGTTGTCATTTTTGTTCACACATTTTTGGAAATATGGTCATATAAGAATTTTATTATTATTTATTTAACAATAGTGTAGGAGACGGGAAATCACGACCAAAGAGAGTGAAGTTTCTTTGACCACACATCAGTGTGCATCATTTAATAGCATAACCATGGATACCACAACAAACCAAGTGAAGCGTTAATATGGCCGCTCTAGATACCCCGGATGCCCCGTGTCCTTAAAGTGACAGTGTAGGTGGATTATGTCCCGTCCAGGTAAGTGCCCATGTAAGTGCCCACTACATATGTCCCCCCAGAATTCACCCTACTAACTCACAAAACGGGTCGGTAGACGGACCTCCTGACCATAACGGCTCCGAACAACTGGAGCCGGCATATGAGCTACCGTGGGACCCCCTGGGGCCTTGCAGTGGCGGGGAGGGCAAGGGGCAAGGTGCCTAATGGGCGGTGAGGGACTCATATTTTCAAAAAGCGACTTATGGTGACAAGGTTTAACATGGGGAGGTCGCCCCCGCCGCGGGGGCTGAGCGAGTGCCACGGGGTGATCCACATCCAAGTGAGCTGGCTTAAGCCTGTCCACCGAGACATGTTCCGGTTTACCGCCAATGTCCACCGCGAAGGTCTTACTTCCCGTCTGTAGGACCCGAAACGGGCCATCGTAGGGGGGTTGAAAGGACCCGCGGTGGGCATCGTGCCGTATGAACACGTATTCCGTCGCCTGGAGGCCGGGTGGAACACGAGTCTGTGGCAAACCATGCTGCGAGGTGGGGACCGGCACAAATGCCCTAGCGTTCTCCAAGTTTGAAACGCGCTGCTGGGTCGCAGACCAGGGGTCTGTGGTGTCAGGTAAAAACTCCCCGGGGACCCGCAGCGGTTGGCCATAGACCAGCTTAGCCGACGATGACTGGAGATCAGCCTTGGGGGCGGTCCTGAGACCCAACATGACCCACGGGAGCCTGTCGACCCAACTACCATCGCTAAGGGTAGCTCGGAGAGAAGCCTTCATGGACCGGTGAAACCGCTCACACAAACCGTTAGCCTGCGGGTGATAAGCGGTAGTGCAGTGCAGTCTCACGCCTAAGTTTCTGGCAATCTCGGACCAAAGCTCAGAGGTGAACTGAGGTCCGCGGTCCGACGAAAGGTCAGACGGAGCACCAAACCGGGCCACCCACGTATATATAAACGCCCGAGCCACATCAGTGGACGTTGTGGATGACAGCGGAACGGCCTCTGGCCACCGAGTGGTTCTGTCCACCATCGTGAGGAGGTATGTGAAACCATGCGATTGGGGTAATGGACCCACCAGGTCCACATTCACGTGGTCAAACCTCCTTTCGGGCACGGAGAACTGGGCCAAAGGAGCTTTAATGTGGCGGTGTACCTTAGCGCGCTGGCACATCACACAGGTCTTAACCCACCCGCTCACATCCTTTTTCAGCCCGTGCCAAATGAACTTGGCTGCCACCTGCTTTTGAGACGCCCTGTTACCGGGGTGAGAGAGACCATGTATGATGTCAAAAACATGACGTCTCCAACTGCTGGGCACCACCGGTCGCGGCCGCCCCGTGGAAACGTCGCACAGGAGTGTGCTGTTAGCCTCATTAAATGCCACATCCTCCAGCCTGAGTGCTGTGATGGCCGTCCTGTAGGCCTGAACGTCCAGGTCGGAAACCTGGTCTGAGGCCATGCGTGCATAATCCAAACCAACATGGACGGCCCCGATCAAGGCCCGAGAGAGACAGTCTGCCACTAGATTGTCCCTGCCTGCGACATGCTGAATATCCGTGGTAAACTCTGAGATATATGACAGGTGCCTCTGCTGACGGGCAGACCATGGCTCACTTACTTTAGCCATAGCAAAAGTGAGTGGCTTGTGGTCTACAAATGCCGTGAACGAACGAGCCTCCAGCAGGGAACGGAAATGCCGCACGGCCAGATAGAGGGCGAGGAGCTCCCTATCAAAAGTGCTATATTTGCACTCATTAGGACGAAGCTGTCGGCTAAAAAACGCCAGTGGCTGCCAAGCCCCACTCACCCACTGCTCGTATACCGCTCCAACAGCATAGTCTGAAGCATCAGTGGTGATGGCAACAGGGGCGTTGGGAAGTGGGTGTGCCAGCCTGGTTGCATTGGCCAGGGCGGTTTTAGTATCGACAAACGCCTTGCGTCTCTCGTCCGTCCAGTCCACCACATGTTTGGCGATTTTATCCCTGAGAGCCTCGTAAAGAGGTCGCATTAGCTGAACAGCCCGGGGGACAAACCGATGGTAAAAATTTACCATGCCAAGGAACTCTTGCAGAGCCTTGATGGTGGGTGGCAGTGGAAAATTTGCTATGGCGTCAACCTTAGATGGGAGGGGAACTGCCCCATCTTTGGTGACGTGGTGCCCGAGGAAATCGATCCTAGACAGCCCAAACTGACATTTAGCTGGGTTAATTATGAGCCCATGCTGACTGAGTCGGTGGAAAAGGGTCCTGAGATGGGACAAGTGCTCTGCCTTGGTGGTACTGGCGACTAAGATGTCATCTAGGTAGACAAACAAAAAAGGCAGGTCCCGTAACACAGAGTCCATCAAGCGCTGGAATGTCTGTGCTGCGTTTTTAAGCCCAAATGGCATGCGCAAGAACTCAAACAAACCAAAGGGAGTAATCACCGCCGTCTTAAGGATGTCCGCTGGGTGGACCGGCACCTGGTGGTAACCTCGAACTAAATCTATTTTTGAAAATATGAGCTTCCGGGCCAGGTGGGTGGAAAAATCCTGAATATGTGGAACCGGGTATCGGTCCGGTGTGGTTACCTCGTTAAGGCGGCGGTAATCGCCACACGGGCGCCACCCGCCGGCAGCCTTGGGGACAATGTGAAGGGGTGAGGCCCATGGGCTGTCAGAACGACGGATAATACCCAGGTTCTCCATGTTGGAAAACTCTGCCTTGGCCACGGCCAGCTTGGCAGGATCTAGGCGCCGAGCCCGGGAGTAGACTGGCGCACCTGCCGTAGCGATGTGATGCTCCACACCGTGCTTACTGGTGGAGGACGAGAAAGTGGGCTGGGTAAGGACAGGGAACTCGGCTAGCAGCTGGTGAAACTCATCTGTAACAGACAACATGTTAGACAAACCCACAGGAGGCGCTGCCCCGACAGTACATTCAAATGAACAAAAGGTGGTGGCGTCGATCAATCGATTGTTCCTGACATCCACCAACAATCCATAGGCACACAGAAAATCAGCACCCAGCAGGGGCACAGACACATCAGCAGTAATGAAGTTCCAGCTAAACCGCCGCTCACCAAAACACAACTCCACTAGCCTACTGCCATACGTGCGGATCGTAGTACCATTGGCAGCTTCCATAGGGAGTCCATGCCCGTCGGCCAGGGTGTCCACCCTTGACGCAGGCAGCACGCTTCTCTGTGCCCCTGTGTCGCACATGAAACGCCTGCCTGAGATGTTGTCCCGAATAAACAGTAGCCTGCCGGCCCCACCAACGCTCATGGCCACTGTTGAGCGCCGGCCCGGGCGTTTCCCGGCCCCTTGTAAGTACATGGGGGACGGCATTGGTTAGCCCTGGCTCCATACTTGGTGTGAAAGAAACACCAGCCAGTGTCTCTCCCTCGCTGGCGAGGGGCTGCCACCGCAGCAGCGACGGTATAATCCCCATGGTGAGAGGTAGAGGGTTGGTCATGATAGAACACGGCCGTACAGTGTTGCTGCTGGCTGGCCAAAAATAACTTATCCGCCTCCGCGGCTAACATACGGCAGTCATTTATTGTTGTGTTTGCCAAGGCGGCCCTTACCTGAGCCGGTAACTGGCGCAAGAACAGCTGTCGGAAGAGAAAATGGTTGGGCTCATGCTCTCCCATCAACGCCAGCATCCTATCCATAAGCTCAGACGGTTTACTGTCGCCCAGACCTTGCAATGAAAACAGCCGGTTAGCTCGTTCCACCTCAGACAGTTCAAAACACTTCAACAAGTGTGCCTTCAGCGTGCCATATTTGTCATGCGCCGGAGGGTTTGTGAGTAGACTCACCACTCTGGCTGCCGTGTTAGTCCCCAGCACAGCGACAACGTGATAGTACTTAGTGTCATCCTCCGTTATTTTCTTTATTGCAAACTGCGCCTCCGCCTGCACAAACCATGCAGTAGCTTGCGTTTGCCAGAACTCTGGCAATTTCAGCGCGACTGCTGCTTCCACAAACTTCAGCGCGACTGCCTGTTCCATTGTTCAATCGTCCTTGAAAGCGTCCAAGAACGTCAGGTTCACCAATGTAGGAGACGGGAAATCACGACCAAAGAGAGTGAAGTTTCTTTGACCACACATCAGTGTGCATCATTTAATAGCATAACCATGGATACCACAACAAACCAAGTGAAGCGTTAATATGGCCGCTCTAGATACCCCGGATGCTCCGTGTCCTTAAAGTGACAGTGTAGGTGGATTATGTCCCGTCCAGGTAAGTGCCCATGTAAGTGCCCACTACAATAGTGTGTTTAACAGCAGGAAAAAAACATGTAATGTTATGATGTATACATATCAGCAGCAATATTTTAATGTAAAATGTACATTAATCAGTATTGATTCCTTAACTTTACAAGTTACAAGTAGATGTACAAGTTACAAATGTACAAGTAGAGTACCATTTAGATCAGGGGTGTCAAACTCATTTTCACAGAGGGCCACATCAGCATTATGGTTGCCCTCAAAGGGCCAAAGACCGTATAAATGTTAATGTAATGTAAAATAAATGTAGCTACACATTTACATATTGTTAAACATGGTGTTTCTGTATTTATTACTTATTCAAGTTATACATATTGCATATTCATTTGCATAAATGTAAAAATATATGTTAGCTTATGTTATTTTAACAAATAATTTTAGTTTATCAGAACCCCATATTACTCCACCAATCAATGATCAAACCATTCAAGTAAATAACAAAGAAGAATATCATCAAATACAAGCTATGACATTAAGTTTGTTCAAAACCTTTTTGTCACAGTCAAGAGGGGCAAAACTAACAACTGTGAGCTGCAAAGAACACGTGGGACAGATGTAGCAGATGTTACAAAAACAAATGGCTGCACACAACCTTGCAGAGGCCATACATCCAACTAATGGAAGATAGTTTAATTAACTTTAATTAACAGATTGCAGAATGGGTACAGTACAGTACAGCTCAATACACACAATTGTTAAGGGGATGCAGACCAGAGAAAGACTTTCGACTTGTTTACATCAGGGTCCCCCATTTTCAATTCGTAATGAAATTGCTATTATGTGTCTGCATGAACACACAACTGTAACTGTACTCAAAAATAACAAAATAAGGGTTGTCTCAGTTCACAACTATATTGGTCAAGTTTTGGGTGGGACTTGTTTGCGTCCCTACAGCTTCTTATTCAATTGAGCGAGATGCTCGGTTATGTCACACAGCCAGTTTGCATCTGACAGTTCAGACAATATTTCTTCAACCCTTTGTTACCTATTCCGCCTGGATCGTTTTTGTATTTTGGGCTGTAAAATTGTCAAAGAATGTCTGAGGAGTAAGTGCTTTTGGCTTTTTTCCTTTGTTACCTCAGATGTTCAACATACATGTATGTGTAAGAATGTGTAATAACTAAGGCTGTCAAAGTTAAAGCTTTATTAACGCATTAACCCACAATTATTTTAACACTGGTATTTTTTAACCCAATATTAATGTAAAAAAAAAAAAAAAAAAAAAAAACGTTTTTTTTTTTTTTTTTTTTTTTACCTGAGCTCTTGGGGGGCCACATCAAATGACGTGGCGGGCCGGATTTGGCCCGCGGGCCGTGAGTTTGACACCTATGATTTAGATTATGGTTGAATAAACATTGATGTCTAACATTGATTCAATATAAAATCAACTAAAATGTGCATGTAGATTACCATTTAGATGATGGTTGAATCAACATTGATATAGTATCAGCTATGGTTGACACCTAACGTTGATTCAACGTTAGGGTCATAGACAACGATCTATATAATTTAGATGTCAGGCTTCAACATAGATTCAATATTTCTGCTGAACCCTATTTCAATGTTGATTCACTCATTTTTTGCTATCTGGGTATTGTCTGTCTCTTACCTCTGTGATGTATGTATCATTTTTCTATTTTTGAATTATATCCCTGTTGCCCTTCGAGAGGTCAGTTTTGTCCTCTCACCAGGTCCTTTTGTCCTCTCACCAGGTCCTTTTGTCTTCTCAGCAGGCTGTCATTGTACGGTAAATACGAATTTATTTGATATTAATTGACTTGCCTGGTTAAATAACATAAATGTCTGGATTTGAACGTGCAGAATGACTGTTGAAACGACAATGGACATTGTTTTTGTATTTTTTTTTTTTTTTTTTTAACAAACACATAAACAAACATGACAACACAAGATTAGATATACAAGCATTAATTAACAGTGCACATCCAATGAAATCACCATTTAGATAAATGTCTTATATAGGATATACCCCTAACTCCTAATACCTGCTATCTATTACCCTACACACATATGCTCTTGCTCGCACCCCCCCCCCCCCATGGACCCCCCAATGGATAATCCATCCATTATCATTCGCTCCTAACCAGACACTACCATATGCTAGCTTTTATTCTCTCCACCACTTCTAACCACATTGTCATTTTGGATTCATTGAGACCCAAAATTCTTGCTGTAGATATTTCTAGATAAATCACATCGAGATATGTAAGAATCCAGATCTTCCGGCACATTTTTTCGGGTTGAAAGCATCACGATGCTATCAGCATTTTAGCCACTGTGATACCAGATAAAACCAATCTCTTTAGCTGTATAGGTACTGCACACTCAAAAACATCATTCAGCAGTAATACAGAGGGGTGTACAGGTATATTCAGAGTTAAGAGATTTGATAATTGCTGGGTCACTTCTTTCCAGAATATCTTAACTGGTGGGCAGTCCCAGTACATGTGCATAAATGTCCCCTCGTCCCCATTTGTACATAATAATAATAATAATAATAATAACTTTATTTGTATAGCACTTTTCATACAGAGGTTGCAGTTCAAAGTGCTTCACAACAGCAAAAAATACAGGCATAAGCGAGCATAAAAAGATAGACAGGTAGAATCACAGTGTTTCACATTAGGATCTAGCATCCCAATAGGCTCTCTGCTTACAGTTTTCAGTAACACAAATAGTAAAAATAGTTTAAAATGATTCAGTTTAAAAATAGTCAAAAAATTATAAAATAGAACGGACATAAAAAATACAGGCATGAGCGAGCATAGCAAGATATGGCAAATCACAGTGTTTCACATTAGGATCTAGCATCCTAATAGGCTCTCTATTCAGTAATACTCCTGTAATTCATGAACAAATAATCACAGTGTTTCACATTTGGATCTAGCAAATAATAAGAATAAAATGATTCAGTTTAAAAATAGTCATAAATAATCAGTGTTTCACATTTGGATCTAGCAAATAATAAGAATAGTTTAAAATGATTCAGTTTAAAAATAGTCATCAGTAAGAAGTAAAAAGTGCAATAACCGACACATGAATTTGATAGGCAGTGTAAAAGAGTAGGCAGGGTAAGAATAAATACAAGTTGTGTCAGGATATCCCTGATGTTTCCTCTTGCCACTAGGTGGTAGCAGATATCTATCAGTGAAATGCCTGAGCAAAGAGATAGGTTTTAAGCTGTCTTTTAAAGATGTCTAGCGAGTTGGCTTCCCTGATGTTTTGGGGTAGTTTGTTCCATAGTTTTGGGGCATAGTTGATAAAGGCTGCATTACCGATCCTCTTTTGACTGCTTCTGGGAGCCTCTAGTAGTCCAGCAGCTGATGATCGCAGTGTTCTTGCTGGTGTGTAATTTATTAGAGTGTTGGCGATGTAGCTAGGTCCCTGTCCATTTAGAGCTTTGTATGTAAGGAGAAGGACCTTAAAGTCAATTCTAAATGTTACAGGAAGCCAGTGTAAAGCGGCTAGGACTGGACTAATGTGCTCTCTCCTTTTGGTTCTAGTTAGCAGTCGGGCTGCAGAGTTTTGGATTAACTGAAGCCTCTCTGTGGTTTTCTTAGGGAGACCTGTGAAAAGTGCATTACAGTAGTCTAACCGGCTAGATATGAATGCATGAATTAGCTTCTCAGCATCGTTCTGATTAATAAATGGTCGTACTTTTGCTATATTTCTGAGATGGAAGAACGATGTTTTCGTCACTTTGCTAATATGAGAATTGAAGTTCAGTTCTGAATCTATGATAACCCCAAGACTAGTGACCTCAGATTTGATCCAAGGGGTTAGTCCCCCCAGGTTCTTTATTAATGTTTCTTTTTTAGTTTTGGAGCCGATAATTAGAATTTCAGTTTTGTTCTCGTTTAGTTTCAGGAAGTTCTTACTCATCCATTTATTTATTGCCAGTAAGCAGTCTGTAATGGAGCTAATCGCTGTATCATTTGGTTCAGCAGATATGTACAGTTGTGTATCATCCGCATAGCTATGGAAATCTACATTATGTTCTCTGATGATATCACCCAGCGGTAACATGTAAAGGGAGAAGAGTAAAGGACCTAAGCAACTCCCTTGTGCAACTCCATAGTTGTTGTCGTATATATCAGACATGTGATCTCCTAGTTTAACATAGAATTTCCTCCCTCTGATGTATGTTTTAAACTAGCCCAGCACATGGTCTGAGAAACCGACATGGTTTTCAAGACGATCGATTAGAATATCGTGATCGATTGTATCAAATGCTGCACTGAGATCTAACAGGATAAGGATGGAGATCCTATTCTCGTCAGAGTTTAGTCTGAGGTCACTGATTATTTTGGTGAGGGCAGTTTCAGTGCTATGATATTTTCTGAATCCTGACTGAAATTCTTCTAAGATGTTGTTTTCTTCAAGAAAGGAATTTATTTGAACTGAAACTATCTTTTCAAGTACTTTACTAATGAATGGTAGGTTGGATATTGGACGATAATTTGCCATTTCATTACTATCCAAGTTAGGTTTTTTTAGTAATGGCTTTACAACTGCTGTTTTAAAGGCATCCGGGAAAATACCAGTCCTAAGGGAAGTGTTTATGATATCTAGCACAGGGCTTGAAACACTATTAAATACCCGTTTGAAGAAAGCTGTAGGTATAGGGTCAATGTCTGAGGTGGAGGAGTTACATTCTGAGACAGTTTTGCAGAGTACATCTAATGTGATGCATGTGAAACTTCTCATGGTTACATTGCACGGTTTGCCGCAATCAACTTTATTTCCATCATGAGTAATGCTGGCCCTGATCAAGGTTATTTTGTTGTTAAAGAATAGTGCAAGTTCTTCACACTTAACCGTTGATGACTGAGGAGGTGTAGGGGCAGTGTTGAGTAGTACATTAATAGTGGAAAAGAGGATTCTGGAGTTTCCAGCATTTTCTGTAATGATTTTAGAGAAGTAATCTTTCCTTGCTAAGCGGATGGTTTTATTATAAGCAGTTAAAGCATCTTTGTATATATCACAGCATATGGTGGTTTTTGTTTTTCTCCATTTTCGCTCCGCTGCACGACATTTCCTTTTTTCTTCGTTGACCGTATTATAGTTTAACCAGGGCGAGGCTCTAGTTTTCTTCTTTTTTGTTTTTAATGGGGCGACAGAATTTAATATAGATGACATTGCATCATTGAGATTTTCTACCATTTCATTTAGAGAGCTGTCATGATTGTGTGGTTCATGTAGTCTGATAAGATCAATGAACTTTGATTCAGCTTTGTCTTTTAGGAGCCTCTTTTTAACTATGATTTATTTATTTTTTTTAGTAAGGGTTATTTGAGTAACAAAAAATATACAGTGATGGTCGGAGAGAGGTAATTCAGTTATTGAGATATTTGTTATGCTTAGCCCAGTTGTTGTTATAACTAAGTCTAGTGTATTCCCTAGCCGGTGAGTTGCATTTGTTATATGCTGTATTAGGTCAAAGCTATCCAGTAGATTTTTTAGTTCCATAGTTTTGGAGTCTGTTTTCTTATTAAAATGGATGTTCAGGTCTCCATTTAGGATCACCTTATCATATCCGGTAACACATAGTGAGATCAGTTCAGAGAGCTCCTGTATAAATATTGGTGAGTGTCTAGGCGGGCGGTATATTGTGACAATAATAGTTGATTCTGTTTTTAGTTCAATGGCAAGATATTCCATTGACATGAACTCGCCTAGTTCTGTGATTCTAAACAAGAGTTTTGAGGAGAAGATTGCTGCAACTCCTCCGCCCCTTTTATTTTTTCTGGGTATTTGAAAAAAGTTATAGTCTGGTGGACAAGCTTCTATCATTATTGATGTAGCTGTGTCATTATTTAGCCATGTCTCTACTAGGCAGATGCAATCTAAGTTATTTTCTTTAATCAGATCATTTACTAAGAATGTTTTATTATTCAGTGATCTGACATTTAGGAAAGCTAATTTTATTTGTTGGACTTCTTTAGAGGAGGTCTGCTTTGGTTTGACCGTGATGGCCCTGAGGTTAATAGCAGGTAAACGCATTGGTGGCGTATATTTTTCACCATGCCATTGGCTAGTTATGATTACTTGTATGTTTTGAGAGATGGCATGGTAATTGTGCTATACTGTACCGTACTGACTGCACTGTGCTTTCGGGGACATTTGATCAGACGAGATGGCCTTGTGTAATATGGGGACGGGGGACGGGGACGGGACGTCTTGTGCTGTACTTCGTGGTGAGATTGTGTCCTTCATGACTATCTCTCGTGCTGGTATGAGCTTAATATTCTTGGAGGCCATCAAGGCATGATGCATGTTTGCTGATAGGAGCTTTGAACCTAAGCGATTTGGGAAGAAGCCATTTCTTTGAAAACGTTCTGGGTTATTCCAGAAAACATTGAAGTTGTCGATGAATTTCAGGCCGTGTACGAGACATGCAGCCCCTAACCATGAATTAAAATTTAGGAGTCGACTGAATGCTTCCTGTCCTCTGCGAAAGCATGCAATTGGTCCACTGATGGACACATCAGTGTTTGTGTACACAGACTGATGTTTGTCTAGTGTGTTCATTAAACGTGTGAAATCGTCTTTCAAAGTCTCTGTGCCAGTCTTCTTTCGCAGGATGTCAAACGATCCAGAGTGAATGACAATTTTTGTTATTCCTGGTCTGATTAGTGTTGGAAGTTTTTCGGCTAGCTCTTTCACAGTTGTATTGTCTAGACAGATATTTTCTGTGTTTGCCATCTCCACATACCTTGTTATGGAATCTCCAATCAGTATGCAGTCTATTTTCTGTGTGAGGTTAGCATTTTTCTTTCCAACAGTTTTGGGGCCGTTTGTTTTTGGGCTAGGCCTAGTCTGCCGGTTCTTTCCACAGTCCTGTGGCCTTGGTGAAGCCTCGTTAGCCTTCTCAGTAGCCGGCATGTTAACGCTGGTCCCGTACCTTCGGCGTTGGCTACCGCGACGTTCTCGGCGCATGATAGTCTCTTCGCTGTTAGCCGTTCGCTCGGTCTGGGTCGTGTTTGCCAGCCGTGTCGCTAGTGGCTCTGTTTTCCTCGTCGTCTCGTCCTTAGCGTGTGCTTCGCTAGCATTAGCGTGAGCTCCGGCATGCCAGCTGTTTGCTTCGCTAGTGTTAGCGTGAGCTCCGGTATTCTTGCTATTAGCGTCGTTAGCGTGAGCTCCGTTACGCTCGCTGTTTTCTTCGTTAGCGTTGTTAGCTACGCTTCTATGTCTCTTTGCCTTGGGTGTTGATATGCGTGTTTCCGAGAGTAGGTTGAAACTATTTCCTGGCGGTACCGGGGGTGAGGTCCTGGATCGTTTATTTCTCCTTTTATCCTTGACGGTGATCCACTGCTTTGGTCTAGCTCCTTGGTTGTGCCAAGGACCGTCTTTTGGGTGGTGCTGTTCTGTAGTTACTAGCATAGGCCAGTTCTCAATCATGGTATTGTTGGCTATATTTGTAGTAGCTTCATAAATAGAGTCAATGAGTTGCTCATCCTGCTGTATTTGGTACAGGGTAGAAACCCGAGCCTCCAGCTCTACAATCCTCTTTCTCATCTCCAAGCAATTAGTACATTCTGTGGGAGAGCCGAGTCCCGGCATCTTCCTTTATTTCTTTTCAGGTTAGGCTAAGCTGAAGCTAAGCTAGGTACTTAGCTGGTGGTGGTGGTGGTGATGATGATGATGATGGTGGTGGTGGTGGTGATGGTGGTGGTGGTGGTGGTGATGGTGGTGATGGTGGTGGTGGTGGGTCACTCACTTCACAACCGGGGTCTTTATGAAATATCATACAAGAGAGCTGTCCGTCGCTCTCTCCTAAACGGGGCAGCTTACGTCGCCCCGGATATGTCCGTTTCTCTCCCCTACACGGGGCAGTTCCATTGCCCTGGAGCTGTGCTATTACTCACACTGTCGTCTTCCGTCTCGTTAAAACTCAAAATAACAAGGAAAACCTTCCTCGTCTTTCATAAATATCCTTGCCTTCCGACATAGTCCTTTGTGTGTAGCTGATAAGACGGCTCGCTATTCCTCCCACGGAGAATCTTGTGGACAAGCTTCTATCATTATTGATGTAGCTGTGTCATTATTTAGCCATGTCTCTACTAGGCAGATGCAATCTAAGTTATTTTCTTTAATCAGATCATTTACTAAGAATGTTTTATTATTCAGTGATCTGACATTTAGGAAAGCTAATTTTATTTGTTGGACTTCTTTAGAGGAGGTCTGCTTTGGTTTGACCGTGATGGCCCTGAGGTTAATAGCAGGTAAACGCATTGGTGGCGTATATTTTTCACCATGCCATTGGCTAGTTATGATTACTTGTATGTTTTGAGAGATGGCATGGTAATTGTGCTATACTGTACCGTACTGACTGCACTGTGCTTTCGGGGACATTTGATCAGACGAGATGGCCTTGTGTAATATGGGGACGGGGGACGGGGACGGGACGTCTTGTGCTGTACTTCGTGGTGAGATTGTGTCCTTCATGACTATCTCTCGTGCTGGTATGAGCTTAATATTCTTGGAGGCCATCAAGGCATGATGCATGTTTGCTGATAGGAGCTTTGAACCTAAGCGATTTGGGAAGAAGCCATTTCTTTGAAAACGTTCTGGGTTATTCCAGAAAACATTGAAGTTGTCGATGAATTTCAGACCGTGTACGAGACATGCAGCCCCTAACCATGAATTAAAATTTAGGAGTCGACTGAATGCTTCCTGTCCTCTGCGAAAGCATGCAATTGGTCCACTGATGGACACATCAGTGTTTGTGTACACAGACTGATGTTTGTCTAGTGTGTTCATTAAACGTGTGAAATCGTCTTTCAAAGTCTCTGTGCCAGTCTTCTTTCGCAGGATGTCAAACGATCCAGAGTGAATGACAATTTTTGTTATTCCTGGTCTGATTAGTGTTGGAAGTTTTTCGGCTAGCTCTTTCACAGTTGTATTGTCTAGACAGATATTTTCTGTGTTTGCCATCTCCACATACCTTGTTATGGAATCTCCAATCAGTATGCAGTCTATTTTCTGTGTGAGGTTAGCATTTTTCTTTCCAACAGTTTTGGGGCCGTTTGTTTTTGGGCTAGGCCTAGTCTGCCGGTTCTTTCCACAGTCCTGTGGCCTTGGTGAAGCCTCGTTAGCCTTCTCAGTAGCCGGCATGTTAACGCTGGTCCCGTACCTTCGGCGTTGGCTACCGCGACGTTCTCGGCGCATGATAGTCTCTTCGCTGTTAGCCGTTCGCTCGGTCTGGGTCGTGTTTGCCAGCCGTGTCGCTAGTGGCTCTGTTTTCCTCGTCGTCTCGTCGTTAGCGTGTGCTTCGCTAGCATTAGCGTGAGCTCCGGCATGCCAGCTGTTTGCTTCGCTAGTGTTAGCGTGAGCTCCGGTATTCTTGCTATTAGCGTCGTTAGCGTGAGCTCCGTTACGCTCGCTGTTTTCTTCGTTAGCGTTGTTAGCTACGCTTCTATGTCTCTTTGCCTTGGGTGTTGATATGCGTGTTTCCGAGAGTAGGTTGAAACTATTTCCTGGCGGTACCGGGGGTGAGGTCCTGGATCGTTTATTTCTCCTTTTATCCTTGACAGTGATCCACTGCTTTGGTCTAGCTCCTTGGTTGTGCCAAGGACCGTCTTTTGGGTGGTGCTGTTCTGTAGTTACTAGCATAGGCCAGTTCTCAATCATGGTATTGTTGGCTATATTTGTAGTAGCTTCATAAATAGAGTCAATGAGTTGCTCATCCTGCTGTATTTGGTACAGGGTAGAAACCCGAGCCTCCAGCTCTACAATCCTCTTTCTCATCTCCAAGCAATTAGTACATTCTGTGGGAGAGCCGAGTCCCGGCATCTTCCTTTATTTCTTTTCAGGTTAGGCTAAGCTGAAGCTAAGCTAGGTACTTAGCTGGTGGTGGTGGTGGTGATGATGATGATGATGGTGGTGGTGGTGGTGATGGTGGTGGTGGTGGTGGTGATGGTGGTGATGGTGGTGGTGGTGGGTCACTCACTTCACAACCGGGGTCTTTATGAAATATCATACAAGAGAGCTGTCCGTCGCTCTCTCCTAAACGGGGCAGCTTCCGTCGCCCCGGATATGTCCGTTTCTCTCCCCTACACGGGGCAGTTCCATTGCCCTGGAGCTGTGCTATTACTCACACTGTCGTCTTCCGTCTCGTTAAAACTCAAAATAACAAGGAAAACCTTCCTCGTCTTTCATAAATATCCTTGCCTTCCGACATAGTCCTTTGTGTGTAGCTGATAAGACGGCTCGCTATTCCTCCCACGGAGAATCTTGCTACTCGTCCTTTCGACTGTGGTAAAAAATCTGAATAGATAAGAAGATTCACAGTTCTGGAGAAGTACCATAGGAATTGGGAGTTAACGTACAGAGTAATTAAAGTTGAAAGGGCTGTAATAAATCATTATAATAGCGATAGGCAAAAGCAGCGGAGCGGAGCGACAGTAAAAGCAGCTTGCTTTGCTGAAGCAGGAAGTAGGTTAGTCTTATAAGGAGCATTTGGAGTCTTGTTTAAGACCCATTCTGTTCAGTTTTATAGGAGTCAAGTATGTCCTATGAATATAGTTAAGATTGATTTGTTGATGGTCCGGGTTCCTTGATGCAAGTTGAACATTTTGCCCAGGCTTCTTGCCAATCAAAATCTTTTTCCAGGTCTGGTATATCCCTCCTCCAGACTGAGTCTAGGTGGAGGGTTTCATACGAGGACGTTAGTAATTGATGATAAAAATCTGATACAAATCCTCTTGATGTCTCTCTTTCATAGAAGAATTTGTGGTATCTGTGGTGTACAATTGGTATCCTTAATGGAACACTGTGAGCTTTCAAACATAACAATAACTGTGCGTAAAAATAATATGTGGAACCGGTGAGATAATCTTTTTGTGTATTTCATCATAACTACAAATACCCTGTTTGTTGAAAACATATCTTAATGTATGTATGCCTTGCTTTTCCCATCTAGGGAATCTTATAGGTCGTTTTCCAATCGGGAGTGCATTGTTATTGAATAAGGGAGTATGATTATGCCATTTATGTGGGTTAGAATATTTTTTTTGTGTTTCACGCCATATCCGGATCGCATGAGTAATTATGGGGCCAAATTTCAGTTCGCATTGCTTAACACTTTGGGTGCCGGGAAACGCTTTACAGCGTCTTTCCCGGCCATGCTCAAGGTGCCGAGGACGCTGTACAGCGTCTTTGATCTGTTTACATCTTTTTTCGATTTTCCCCGTCTGAACTTCACCGCCGAGCTTTTGGAAGAAAATTTTAACCGGAAACTGCATTTCCTCTCAAATTTCACTAGGTGGCAGTGTCCCCCTATTTTCTAACACTATCACAATAGGGGGAATATTGTACCCCACAATGAATCTGGCATTTGATTGGCCAGCATACCTGGCCAATGTAACCACAGGTATAAAACGTTAGCGCGATCCCAGAATCTACGAGGTTTTGGAGGAGAGAGAGAGAGAGAGATAGATAGAGCGATAGAGAGAGAGAGAGAGAGATTGAGAGAGAGATTTGAATTGAGATCAGCCTATAGTCTATATTTATAGTGTTATACAGTATAGTGGTAGTATCAGACTAATTGTAAGGTTTCAGCTGTGCTTTAGAAAGTACTTAGTCGTGCTAAGTAGTAGTACTATTCGAGGGATTAGTGTGTAGTCTAGGTAGTATATTTCAGTAGTAGTAATAGTAGTTTGATCAGTTAGTAGTTTCATTTAGATCAGTATGAAGAGACGTAGTGTAGGAAAGCGAGGGGACAATCCGGCGGCGGGTCGCTTTGTTCAGACGAAGCTGGCGTTTGGACCCGCGGTTGTTCAAGCAGCAGCAGCACCAACAGCACCAACGTCTTTGGTAGCTCCGATCGGAGAGAGCCGTGAGACCGTTGCTGGGCCCAGTAACGCGTCTCTCCCCGGGACCGGGAGCGGCTCTACCCGACGCAGTTCGAGGAAGAGGAAGGCTGCCGCTGTGGTCATAGCTTCTTCATGCGAGTCAGGGGACAGCGATTCGACCGCCCACGAATCTGATGGGAGCGCCGATTGGGAACCACCAGGTAATTACACGGTCTTATATATATATATATATATATGTGTGTGTGTGAAACGTGTATTTGATGATTTACATACTGTGACTATGTAACGTTAGTTCGACAAACCAACGGCGATATGCATGTGATTGTGTGTGTGTGTGAAACGTGTATTTGATGATTTACATACTGTGACTGTCTATGTAACGTTAGTTCGACAAACCAACGCCGGCGATATGCATGTGATTGTGTGTGTGTGAAACGTGTATTTGATGATTTACCTACCGCTTATTCTGTGACTATGTAACGTTAGTTTGCCAAACCTAACGCTGATATGCATTTATTATATTCTAGCTCCGGAATCATCTGACGATGATCTCGGCTTGGGTCGGAGGTATGAGTCTGATTCATCGCACGATTCAGACGTGGGAGTCGGACACGGTGGTGGTCGACGGGGCAACGGTACGTCATGTTTACTAATGCAATGTGAATATTGTTTTGTGCATGTTCAAATCGATAGTTGAATGATATAGGATATAGTAGGGATGTAGAGTACAGGCCACGCGACCATGTGCTACAGTTAGGTTGTCTTGTGTGCGTGTGTGTGTGTGTGTGTGCATGTGCACGCCCTTTGAAGTGGCTCTTTGAAGTGTGTAGCTATCATGTAAGTGATAATAGTTGCATGCTGGGCATGATACGACGTGGTGGTGGTGGTCGACGTGGTAATTGGTATGTTGCAATGTGAATATTGTTTTGTGCATGTTCAAATCAATAGTTGAATGATATAGGATATAGTAGGCATGCAGTACAGGCCACGCTACCATGTGCTACAGTTAGGTTGTCTTGTGTGCGTGTGTGTGTGTGTGTGTGTGCATGTGCACGCCCTTTGAAGTGGCTCTTTGAAGTGTGTAGCTATCATGTAAGTGATAATAGTTGCATGCTGGGCATGATACGACGTGGTGGTGGTGGTCGACGTGGTAATTGGTATGTTGCAATGTGAATATTGTTTTGTGCATGTTCAAATCGATAGTTGAATGATATAGGATATAGTAGGCATGCAGTACAGGCCACGCTACCATGTGCTACAGTTAGGTTGTCTTGTGTGCGTGTGTGTGTGTGTGTGTGCATGTGCACGCCCTTTGAAGTGGCTCTTTGAAGTGTGTAGCTATCATGTAAGTGATAATAGTTGCATGCTGGGCATGATACGACGTGGTGGTGGTGGTCGACGTGGTAATTGGTATGTTGCAATGTGAATATTGTTTTGTGCATGTTCAAATCGATAGTTGAATGATATAGGATATAGTAGGCATGTACAGGCCACTACATTTAGTTACATGGATGTGTGTGTGTGTGTGTGTGTAGATGCCTCACCCCATGCCATTTGATGTGTGTGTGTATGTGTGTGTGTGTGTGTGCAGTGTGTGTACACACACACACACACAAGATCAAAAGACATGCATCCTCTCCAACACCTTTGAACTTCGCAGTACATGGTGAGGCCTCTATATGCAAATTCCATTGATTACAGCACACACATACACAATGGCATGGACACATGGCGAGGCCTATATTTAAATGCATGGTTGTGTAGCATATGTAAAATTCCATTGATTACAACACACACACATGTACATGCTTTGATGGCCGCTGATTTATTTTGTGTTCACACAGCAGAACACTCCGAAACCGAATCCGGGGCCAATACACCAACATGCTTGGGTATGTACTAACTACATTTATGTATGTGTAAATGTATTACTATTGTGTTTTGTGAGACTTACTTACTGAATGAATTTAATCCAATTCAGATTCTGGCGCAGACCCTGCAGATAGTGACGCTGAGACTGGCAACGACATAGGATCACATTCTACTCCTGCAGGTAATTGTACATGGTGGTGACTGGCTGCTGCTAGAGCCTGGGCCTGGTGGTAGCTGGCTGCTGCTAGAGCCTGGGCCTGGTGGTGACTGGCTGCTGCTAGAGCCTGGGCCTGGTGGTGACTGGCTGCTGCAGGGCCTGGGCCTGGTGGTGACTGGCTGCTGCAGGGCCTGGGCCTGGTGGTGACTGGCTGCTGCAGGGCCTGGTCTGGTGGTGATGGTGGTAAATACAATGACAATGCGTTGCCCTAGTGTAATGTATTACATCATGTGATTCTAGAACTGGATGCTAGTCTGGACATGCCGGAACCTGTTGCAGGGCGGAAACGCACATCTAAGAGCGGTAAGTTGGCCTCACTCTGCACACCACTTCCAGCTCTGACCTCTGACCCCCACACCACGTCCAGCTCTGACATCTGAACCCCACACACACTCACTCATTCACTCACACAGTTTGTAACTACGTGGCATATGAATGTCTACAGTAGGGGTGTTATAGTATATTTGTATAATTGACAGGTCGTGGAGGAGCGAAGAGCAGGGCTGCGATCCGTCAGGAAGAGGAGAATGCCTGGTCTCGTGAGGGCTGGGTGCCTCAAAGGATCCCCTTCACAGCCCAACCGGGGTTGCTCCAGGACGCCAAGGCACTCAGATCTTACCGGCCTGCGAAATGGATGGATCTGTTCCTGACAGATGCTTTTCTGAACTCTATTGTTGCCCAGTCCAACCTCTACGCTGAGCAGTCCATTGCCCGGCTGGACCCCACGCTAACCAGTAGCAGGGCACTGCTTTGGAAGCCCCTCACATTGAAGGAGCTGAAGAAGTTCCTCGGACTCCATTTCCTTAGCAGTGTCCTGCGGAAGCCTCGCGTGGACCAGATGTGGACCACTGACGACATGATGTACACACCGTACTACTCTGATACCATGCCACGCAACAGGTTCCAATTGATCTGGCGATTCCTCCACTTTGCGGACAATACTTCCCTGGAGGTTAGAGACAAATTGTGCAAAGTACGCCCTGTAGTCGACCATGTAAACACGAGGTGCAAGGAGCTGTACCAGCCTGAACGCGAGCTCGCCATTGACGAGGGGGTGATGGCATGGCGAGGCCGCCTGACCTTCCGGGTCTACAACCCCAACAAGCCCACCCGCTATGGCATCAAGTCCTACTTCCTGTGCGAATCACGCACAGGATATTGCTTTTCATTTAAGCCATATTGTCGGGAAGGCTCGCTCCTGGGGGACACGGTCGTCGGTCTGCTTGGACGTCTGTCTGGGGCCGGCTATACGCTCTACATGGACAACTTCTACAACTCGGTACGTATGTCAGCCAGGCTCCGACAGTTGAGGACCGACGTCTGTGGTACCCTCAGGAAGCACCGGGGCGAGCCAGCCATCATCAAGAACATTACCAAACGTGACATCGGTGTGGGGGAGCGCATTGCGGTCAACAACAAGGAGGTCCTGATCGTGGCATGGCGCGATAAGAGAATCGTGAAGACCATCAGCAGCTTCCACGAGGACACTATGGAAAAGGCGATGGTGTGGAAGAAGCAGAAGAAGGGCAAAGCGCTGAGGGTGGAGATGCTCAAGCCAACATCAATCCTGGAGTACAATAAATTCATGAACGGCGTCGATCAGCTGGATCAAAATATATCGTACTATCCGGTTACACGTAAGACTGGAAAGTGGACCAAAAAGTTTGTGATGTATCTGATCCAAATATGTATCTTCAACGCGTTTGTCTTGTACAAAAAAAAGCACCCACAAGGGCATTACTCCAACCTCTTCCGGTTCACCAGGGCTGTGGCGCGGACCTACACAGACGGTAAGGAGAAGAAGATTCCTGGGGTGACAGCGGAGATGGAGGCGGAGGCGGAGGCAGGGGAGGAGGCAGGGGAGGAGGCAGGGGGTGGGGATGAGGAGGAGGCAGGGGCTGAGCAGGTGGGGCGTGTCGACCCTAGGGCCCCACTGGGGGACCCGCAGAGCAGATTAGTGGGTGGCTTTGTGAAGCATGTAATGGTTGCATACAAAGCCACCCCGAAGAGAAAGCTACCGTGTAGGAAATGTCGTGTCTGCAGTAGGCGTGGCATCAGGAGTGAGACCAGATATTTTTGCACATCGTGCAAAGTCCCCCTGCATCGTGACAAATGCTTCGCTCTGTACCACACAAAGAGGGATTTCTCTAAATAGTTTCTTTATTAGTTGTCATACAGAAGTACAGACTACTTCTAAATAATCCGGCACACAGAAGTACAGATTACTTCTAAATAATCCATCATTGTGTGATACAGACAGAACCATGTGTACCGGTACATAGTATAGCTAGCTGAGTGTAGTATAGTATAGTGTAGTATAGTATAGTATAGTATATTGTAGTATAGTATAGTATAGTATAGTGTATGGGTAGTTGCACTGTTTTCTGTACAAGACAAATGCGTTGAACACATGTATTTGGGCCACGGTTGTCGATATTGCATAGGCATGTTTGGACCACTTGCAGATGAGACGTTATGTTAGCGATCTAGCTGTATCGACTCCATTCATAATTTGCATTGTGTGTGTATATAGTTTTTTTTTATTTATCTTTTTCCCCCCTCATTTTTACCGTTTGCACAGAACCAATGGTTGCTGACAGTCACCCAGTTTAAAAAAGTATATACTGTAGGTAACATACCACACTTTTCTAATGCAGTCCATTGGCCTATTATTTATATACTTTGGAAGCATGTATTGGATATTTTTTGGTCCACAGATCATCTGGCGCTTCATCCATTTATCAATGGACAATGCAGTCATCGATGCGAGAGACCAAGTAAGATATGCCCTGTAGTTCATGTGACGTGAATGTTACCAGCAAACTTCTAAATGCACTGAAACAATGGTTGGTTATCCTCCAGTGTTCACTTTTTATAAGGTATTGTCTTTGTAAATTACCATAATCCTATACTGTGAATGTTACCAACAAACTCCTAAATGCACTGACACAATGGTTGGTTATCATCAGCCAGTGTTCACTTTTTATAAGGTATTGTCTTGGTAAATTACCATAATCCTATACTGTGAATGTTACCAACAAACTCCTAAATGCACTGAAACAATGGTTGGTTATCATCACAGTGTTCACTTTTTATAAGGTATTGTCTTGGTAAATTACCATAATCCTATACTGTGAATGTTACCAACAAACTCCTAAATGCACTGAAACAATGGTTGGTTATCATCACAGTGTTCACTTTTTATAAGGTATTGTCTTGGTAAATTACCATAATCCTATACTGTGAATGTTACCAACAAACTCCTAAATGCACTGAAACAATGGTTGGTTATCATCACAGTGTTCACTTTTTATAAGGTATTGTCTTGGTAAATTACCATAATCCTATACTGTGAATGTTACCAACAAACTCCTAAATGCACTGAAACAATGGTTGATTATCCTCCAGTGTTCACTTTTTATAAGGTATTGTCTTGGTAAATTACCATAATCCTATACTGTGAATGTTACCAACAAACTCCTAAATGCACTGAAACAATGGTTGATTATCCTCCAGTGTTCACTTTTTATAAGGTATTGTCTTGGTAAATTACCATAATCCTATACTGTGAATGTTACCAACAAACTCCTAAATGCACTGAAACAATGGTTGGTTATCCTCCAGTGTTCACTTTTTATAAGGTATTGTCTTTGTAAATTACCATAATCCTATACTGTGAATGTTACCAACAAACTCCTAAATGCACTGACACAATGGTTGGTTATCATCAGCCAGTGTTCACTTTTTATAAGGTATTGTCTTGGTAAATTACCATAATCCTATACTGTGAATGTTACCAACAAACTCCTAAATGCACTGAAACAATGGTTGATTATCCTCCAGTGTTCACTTTTTATAAGGTATTGTATTGGTAAATTACCATAATCCTATACTGTGAATGTTACCAACAAACTCCTAAATGCACTGAAACAATGGTTGATTATCCTCCAGTGTTCACTTTTTATAAGGTATTGTCTTGGTAAATTACCATAATCCTATACTGTGAATGTTACCAACAAACTCCTAAATGCACTGAAACAATGGTTGATTATCCTCCAGTGTTCACTTTTTATAAGGTATTGTCTTGGTAAATTACCATAATCCTATACTGTGAATGTTACCAACAAACTCCTAAATGCACTGAAACAATGGTTGGTTATCATCACAGTGTTCACTTTTTATAAGGTATTGTCTTGGTAAATTACCATAATCCTATACTGTGAATGTTACCAACAAACTCCTAAATGCACTGAAACAATGGTTGATTATCCTCCAGTGTTCACTTTTTATAAGGTATTGTATTGGTAAATTACCATAATCCTATACTGTGAATGTTACCAACAAACTCCTAAATGCACTGAAACAATGGTTGATTATCCTCCAGTGTTCACTTTTTATAAGGTATTGTCTTGGTAAATTACCATAATCCTATACTGTGAATGTTACCAGCATATAATGCACAGCAACAATGGTTGGTACTGATGACTTGTCACCCAGTTTATTGAACATATTTTACAATAAAAATGTTCATGGCATCAAAGTTTCAAGTTTTTTGCATTGTAAAGTATTCTGTATTTTATAATAATGTTGTCTGGACCTACACCAGTAGTTATAAAACTTACTTGTTCATTAGCGCCAGGCATATCAATCAAATGACCAACAAAGTAATCAATCAATCAAACAAATCAATCTATGAATCAAACTATCAACAAAACAATCAAACATTCTATCAAGCAAATGACCAACAAAGTAATCAATCAAACAAATCAATCTATGAATCAAACTATCAACAAAACAATCAAACATTCTATCAATCAAATGACCAACAAAGTAATCAATCAATCAAACCAATCAATCTATGAATCAAACTATCAACAAAACAATCAAACATTCTATCAAGCAAATGACCAACAAAGTAATCAATCAATCAAACCAATCAATCTATGAATCAAACTATCAACAAAACAATCAAACATTCTATCAAGCAAACTATCAACAAAACAATCAAACATTCTATCAATCAAATGACCAACAAAGTAATCAATCAATCAAACAAATCAATCTATGAATCAAACTATCAACAAAACAATCAAACATTCTATCAATCAAATGACCAACAAAGTAATCAATCAATCAAACCAATCAATCTATGAATCAAACTATCAACAAAACAATCAAACATTCTATCAAGCAAATTACCAACAAAGTAATCAATCAATCAAACAAATCAATCTATGAATCAAACTATCAACAAAACAATCAAACATTCTATCAAGCAAACTATCAACAAAACAATCAAACATTCTATCAATCAAATGACCAACAAAGTAATCAATCAATCAAACAAATCAATCTATGAATCAAACTATCAACAAAACAATCAAACATTCTATCAATCAAATGACCAACAAAGTAATCAATCAATCAAACAAATCAATCTATGAATCAAACTATCAACAAAACAATCAAACATTCTATCAATCAAATGACCAACAAAGTAATCAATCAATCAAACAAATCAATCTATGAATCAAACTATCAACAAAACAATAAAACATTCTATCAATCAAACCAATAAAACAATCTGTCAAACAATCAATCAATCAAACCATCCATCCATCCATCCCAGTCTAAATTGCTTTATAACACGTTCAGTACCTATTATCACCCCGCCGGCACACCTTTCATAAAAGTGCCTGTAACTTCTGTTCTAAATAATTTACCTCCACTTTTATCTTTTGTTGACGTTTTTTAACTTGTAATTGTGAACGAACGAAGACATGCAGAAACAAACGGTTTTTTGCATTGTGTACATCAACTTGTCGTCTTCAAATGAGCCCAACCATTTCCCCATAGTTATAATATAAAATATAGAAATAGCTCCGCTAAGATCATGAGATATGCTAGAATCGTCCAGGAATCCTGGCAACCCACAGTCATTTTCCGGATTTTTGGCCGGCACCCAAAGTGTTAATTGATACTTTGGTGTATACTATGTCCTGCAGTCTGTGGTGCTACTATATTTACTTCTAAATTTCTCCAGGAAACTGATGCTTGGGGTTCAAACCAGGTTGTCAGTGGTCTTAAAGTGTACGCCTTAAAATAGTGGAAAACATTTGGAAATGCCATACCTCCGTCGGCTTTGTTTCTCTGTGCGGTGGATCTTTTTATATGTGGTGGTTTGTTATTCCAAATAAATTTGTATGCGGAATAGTGTAATTTTTTTCCAGTAACCATCTGGAGGGGGTAACGGTAGCATTGAGCTGATGAAGTTGATTCTAGGTAAGACATCCATCTTAACTATTGAAACCCGTGCCTGTACTGAGTTTTTAAGTTTTGACCACGTGTCAAAGTCGTATTTGATTTTATTTTGGATTTCTATGTAATTGTGTTTCACCGTTTGGCTTATGGTAGGGAATACTTCAACTCCCAAACATCTAAAGTGTTTAACCATTGGTATTTCTTCTGGAAGACTTGTATTTTTTGCAGGGGCGTTCAGTGGAAGGAAAGCCGACTTTGGCCAATTTATCTTAAATCCCGATAGGTCGCCAAAGTCATCAATCAGAGAAGATGAGGCATTGCGGTGTTAGGGTTTTGCATGAACAGTATTACATCGTCCGCATATAAACTAATTTTGTGTTGTGTGCCCTTGATTACGATTGGTTCTCCTGGAAGAGACTGTATCCCACCAGAAATGTACCTCTCATGCTGGGACATAATTGGACCCCTATTACTTAATATGATTTTATACTCAGTCAAGGAGGGGAACTTTCATAAGAACGACAATATTGCACTCATACCAGTCCTCCTTAAAAAAGACAAAGACCCCACAGAGTGCGGTAGTTATAGACCCTTAAGCCTCCTCGGAACCGATATCAAACTGTTCTCTAAGGTATTAGCCATCAGACTTCAAAAGCATATGACGTCTTTAGTTCATCCGGATCAAACTGGCTTCATAAGAAACCGCTTGATCACTGACAACATAAGACGACTACTATACGTACTAGATGCCAGCAAGGACGACACCACACCTAAGGCGATGCTGTCCCTGGATGCAATGAAAGCTTTTGATAGGTTGCAATGGTCGTATCTATGGGCAGTATTGAAAGGATGGGGTTAGGAAAAGGATTCATTGATATGATTAAAGTATTATACAAAGACCCATCGGCCATGATTACAACAGGTATAATTACCTCCTGTATCACGCTCTTCTAGACAGGGTTGCCCTCTTAGTCCCGGACTATTCGATTTATCACTAGAACCTTTAGCACGATATATAAGACAAAGTGGACATTGTATACTTTTGGTTGTACTTTTAATATACTTTTGGTTGTACGTTTAGGGGCGATAGTGGCTCAGGAGTTAGAGCGGTTTGTGGTAATCGGAAGGTTCTTGGTTCAATTCCGTATCGTTGAGCAAAGGCACTTAATAACCCCTAATTGCTCCTGATGAGCAGGTTGGCACCTTGCATGTTTTTCTCCGCCATCGGTGTGTCAATGTGAGGCATCGGTTGTAAAGCGCTTTGAGTAAAAGCTGTTCTATATAAATGCAGCCATAGTATAATCTTTTTTTTAATCCACTTTTTCTTCTTTTTCTCCCATCCCAATTTCGTATTGCCAATTCTCCCCTCCCCTGTCTTGAACGTTGCTAGACTATGCCCCCCACTGGTCGGTTGTAGTGAGGATAGAAACCTTGCATCACGTGTCCCCTCCGGTACACGAGGAGGCAGCCTGTCGCTTCTTTTCACCTGGCAGCGCAGACTCTCACTGGGAGAGTGTAACGTGTGGAAGGTCACACTACCTCTCCCAGATCCTTCCCTTGCTGGGCAGGCGCCCCGACGGAACTGTAGGAGTCGCTGTTTACAACGACCAGGACGCCTGTTTACTTTCCACAGGCTAGTTTTCCTTCCCTGTTCGACGCGGAAATGGTCTAAGACACTGCTCGTCATGCTATTGGGCGCACATGACCAGAAACGTGCGTGGCCAATCAGAGCGCAAAACGGGAACGCGGAAGGAAAACTAGTCCCCCCCCCCTGCTAACACTGCCAATAGTGTTAGTATGGACGGTCGGCCAACCCGGAAGCACCACAGCTGGATTCGATCCCACTGTCTCTGTGGTGGTAGACAGACGCGTAGTCCGCTGCGCTACCCGGCCGCCCGGGGGATGAACTGTTCTATTGTAGTTCCAGGCTGGATGAACTGTTGTGTTATGGTTCCAAGTTGGCTGAACTGTTCAATATTATGGTTCTGCGGAGGCCAAGCTGGCTGAAATTGAGTACTTTCTCCTGGAGCTGGACTCTCTGAGCCATGTCGTGGCAGAGTTCTTCTGTGAAGACCCAGCCGTCTTCAAACTAGAGGAGTGCTGCTCCGTCTTCCACTCCTTCTGCCAGAAGTTTGACACGGCTGCTCAGGTGAGACTGAACTCGTATATTATATCTAAAGGCAGATGTAGCCTGAACCAGAACAAACCACAGCATGGAGAGAAGGCCATGGATTTCCCTCTCGTTACTATCGTACATCATTTAACTCTGAACATCTTGTCCCGCTGCAGGAGAACCGAACGAGAGAGATGGCAGAGCTGAGACGCAGGCAGAAGGAGAGTGTCCGCGCTTCAGCCAAGCGTGTCTCACACCCTGACCCAAATGCCCCCAGCTTGGATTCGGCCCTCCACAGCTTCCTCTCCATCCATCCAGGTGGCCGAGCCCGATGCACGAAGGGCATGCTGCCTCAAATTGTAGAGGAACCGGAGGTAGGCCCAGAGAGCAGGCAGGGGAGAAGATCAGAAGAGAAGAATGAGGAGGAAGTGGAGGAGACGTGTCACCAGACCAGCGAAGACGGCCTCGGTGGTGATGTGTCGGACGTCCCTCACCAACCTGGAGAGGCTAGACATTTTTCTCCAGCTGGAACCGGTTACTTGGCCTTTTTTAACAGCAAGGGGAACCTGGGCTCCCCGTGGACCATCCTCAGCCCTTGTCCCTCACCCTGTCGGAACAGACCCTTGCGCAGCAGACACAGCATCCTCCACAGGCGTTATCCTACCTCAGAACACCTGGCGGGTCCCAGAAAGGACTTTGGGTCCACATCCACCCTCGCCTTTGAAAAGCCATCCCAGGCGGCGGCCCAGAGGCAGAGGTGTCACTCTGTCGCTCCTGGCTGGCAAATCTGTTACAGAGCATCCTAGCCAAACTGTTCAGGTTTTCCACCAATGACGGGAGTCCTTGACGGAAGGCGGAGCTAGGGCTTCTGGAACTGGGGCGTGGGCAGTTGTGTTTTTATTTATTGTGTTTTTAGTTAGGTAATGGCCAGCAATGGCCACTGCTTATTTTATATTGTACTGTGAAGCTATGCATCCCCCACCCTCGGTGCTGATTTAAATGCGAGGCCCTTTAGGTAAGGTAAAAAAAAAGGAGAAGGATATATCCGCTGCCACGTGAGAAGGGCCATTCTCCTGTGTGTCAGTCCACCGGCTGTGATACTTAGAAGGGGGCTGGTCTGGCGGTCAACAGGTAGTCTGTAGCAATATTGTGGATGTCCAGTAGAAGCTCTCGTGTCTGAATCCTCCTGCCGCTGGAAACCGGCGAGGTTGTTCACAAAGGCGATGACCGCCAGGACACACCGGATCAGCGTGTGGACGATGGCAAAGTTGAGGTCCAAGAGGGGGCGAGGCCCAGTGCGACCGCACGTCTTGCACGCCCCTAGCGGCGGCCCTGTACCCCCCCCCCCATGCTATGGTCCTATGCTAAGTTTTAACAGTAATTTATTTTGGCTCCCAGTGTGTTTTATCTCCCCTCGTCTTCCCACTTTCCCTATCAGTGTAACAGTTTTAATAATTTGAATAAAGAACATTCAATAAAGGTAATGGGTTACGTTTTTGATATTTCTATTCATACTTACTTACTGCCCTTTATGCCTATTGGCAAGGATTTCCACTTGTGACTGTTTCAGGGCGAACTGTTGGGAGGTACCCCAGAGGGGGCACTCTGTTAATTTCATACTAATTGCTGTGGGGCACTCTGGACTGCGGTCCATGTGTGAGAAGTGCTATATAGAAGAGCGTTTAATATTTATTATTATTAAATGTTATGCATTGAACCGTTTAAAGTCTCGACGACATTGAAAATCAGGGTGACCTCAATTGTCCTTTTGAGAATATAAGCAGAGCAAGAGGGAATAATTGCTATGGGTGGGCGAAGTGAGCCAATGTCCCCCTCGTCCCCACCAGTAACGTGCCCTTGAGCAAGGCACTTAAACCATCATAAATAGTTAGAATGGGTTATACAATAAATGCAGAAGACACATTTGTAACATGTAAACATTTACTTAAACATTATATTATATTCTATCCCCACCTCCATTAGGCTTGCCCCCTCAATAGATGCCTTCAAATATAGGCTCAAAACCCACTTCTACCTACTAGCCTTTCCCGTTCACTGACTCATGCCCCGTTTTCCTGTGAGCTTACCTGTGTGCCCTCCCATAAAATGGAGTGTGATTGTTGTCAATATGTATCTACCCTCTGTACAGCACTTTGGTTGACACATGTCATGTTAAACGTGCTATATAAATAAATCTGAGTAAAGCAGGCCCCACAGAAAGGAGGAAGCTGGTGGTGGAGGTACGGCGACAAGAGGTGTCAAGTCTGAGCTGTACAAAGGCTGAGGCCCGGGCTGAGCAGGGACAGTGGATGAACTGGGAAAGTGTAGAGAAGAGTCAAGTCAAGTCACTTTTATTTGTATAGCACACTTACAAATGACTAGCAGCCAAACCAAAGTGCTTCACATGATAAAAACGCATACAATGCAATAAAATACACTAAAATTACAGAAAAAAGGTATAGTACAGTACATATAAGAAAGCAAGGGCAAAGTACAATATAAAAAGAGACAGGAAAATTTGATAAAAATAGTGACGGCGGACGTCATGGTCGTCGCTGCTGTCGGGACAAAACCTCATAACTCTATTTTTTTTTATATTTTTTTTTATATATAAATCTACTCCGTAGATCATCCTCCATATGTGTGTGTGGGTTTTACAAAGTTTAAACAATGGGAAAGCATTAAACCGATCATCTGTCTAAACCTCCTAACTCTATTCACCCTCAAATCTGTGTTAGTTTTTTTCATCTGCTGAAAAGTTGGGTTTTTGGAGTTATGAGGTTTTGTCCCGACAGCAGTGATATGTAAATGCTATACAGACCCCAAGTCTGTTAGGACAGCAGACTCGGTTGGCACTGCTCAAAAACCCTTTTAAAATAGCTTTTAAATGAATTATTATCTTTATTTCATTGTCTTATTTTTCTTTATTTCTATAAATTTTACTTAAATATTTTATTATAATTTGTATCATTGTTTTATGTAGTTTTTTTATCATTTTATTAGTTCTTTTTTAATGTCAACATATTATTTAAATTATTCAAATGGAACTCAAACATGTTCTGTTGTGATGTCACAGTATGATGTCATAATCAAACATTCTAGAACATTTGTGATGTCACAGTATGATGTCATAATCAAACATGCTAGAACATTTGTGAGGTCACAGTATGGTCATAATAGACCATTCTAGAACATTTGTGATGTCACAGTATGATGTCATAATATAACATTCTAGAACATTTATGATGTCACAGTATGATGTCATAATAGAACATTCTAGAACATTTGTGTACAGTATATAGTCAACAATTCTTAGATGCCTAAGAAGCTGAGGGGGAGTGAGCGGTGGTGGAAGGCGAGCCATGCAGCTTATGGAGAGCGGGGAGAGTGGATTCCTCGTAAATGGCCCCGGCCGGTGCAAGAATGTCCAGGGTTTTGGGTGAATCGAGATGGGAGCGAGTGGAATGAGGGCTTGCGTCTCAGTGTCCCCTCGGGGTGTGACGTGTGGAGAGGGAAGTGAGAAGGAGGTCTCGGAGATGGTGGAAGACTACGGAGAGGGAAGTGAGAAGGAGGTCTCGGAGATGGTGGAAAACAAAGGGAAGGAGTCGGATGGTGTAAAGAAGAAGAAGAAGGAAGAGGAAGAACGGCAAATGGAGCTAACGACCGATATTCGCGATCAGTCGGAGTACAGTGGGGAGGAGAGGGAGAAAGAAGAGAGGGAGGAGGAGGGGTGGGATACGGTGAGGAAGAAGAGGAAGAAGCGGACGGAGAGGAACGACAGCGATGGGGATAGTGAGAGTAGGGGGGAGGAGAGGGGGGGAGAAGGGGGGAAGAGGAAGAAAGGGGGGGACGATAGCTCAAGTGGGCCGGGAGACGAGGGTGCAGGAAAAGATGTGGCAAAAGCGGAAGTGATCCATATAGTGGTCAGGCTTGAGGGGGAGAGGGATGAGAGGAAAGTAGGTAGGCTCGAGTGGCCCAAACTCATTGCCGAGCGATTAGGAGAGGTAAAGTACGTGAACGTTTTGTGGGATGGGAATCTGGCCGTAGGGTGTGGTAGTGAGGGGCAGGTGGAGGTGGCTAGGAAGATGCAGAGCATTGGGGGGGTGGGTATAAGTAAGGTGGCGAGAGTAGGGGAGAAGAGGGGGGGGGGATGTAAGGGGGTGATAGTTGGGGTACCGGTCGAGGTTACAGTAGAGCAGCTGGTGGAAGAGCTAAAGGAGGACGGGCGTAATGGCATAGTTAAGAGTGCAGCAAGGATGAAGAGGGGAGCGGAGAGGGCAGTGACAGGGACGGTAGTGATTACGTTTGAGGGTGGGGTTGTTCCTAGGGAGGTGTTAGTAGGGCGTAGGATGTATAGGATTAGGGAATTTGTTCATAATCCTCTTAGGTGCTATAGGTGCCAGGGGTTTGGCCATATAGCTACCACGTGTATGAAGGGGATGAGGTGCGCTAGGTGTGGCGGGGAACATGAATATGGGAAATGTGGAGAGGGAGTGAAGCCGAAGTGCTGTAGTTGTGGTGGGGAGCATAGTGTAGCGTTTCGGGGGTGCGAGGTGATGATGAAGGAGGTCGCGGATCGGAGAGAGAGAAGGGAGGGTAAGTTGACGTATGCTGGGGCGGTTAGCAGGGCAGGACAGGGTAGCCAAGAAAGGGTGCAGGGGGTTGAAGGAGGGCATTTGGCAGTGAGGGTAGAGCAGGTGGAAAGAGAGAGGGGAAGGGAGGAGAAATTAGGTATTGTGGCCTTCGTGGCAGGGGTAGTTACTGGTATGGCAGAGGTTACGGGTAGAACAGAGATGGTGAAGATGATTGTTAGGATAGCGGTTCAACATCTGGGATTGGAAGGTCTGGACTGGAAGGAGGTGTGTAAAGAATTGGCTGAGGGGGCTGCGAGGGACAAGGCTGCGAGGGACAAAGCAGCCCAGGATAAGATAGCAGGGGGCAAGGAGGGTCCCGCGGAGGGGGGCTCAGGCAGGAAGTAGCAGCAGTAGCTGCACTCCAATGGACAATGTAGTTGATGACGGGGTCCAGTAGAAGAAGAAAAAGAAGGTGAAGAAGGAGAAGAAGGAGAAGAAGAAGAGCCCATAAAAAGAATTGCGGAGGGCAGTAATACGCCACGATGCGTCTACTCTGCCGGAAATTCAAATAAGAAGAAGAAGAAGAAGAAGCTCTCAGATCTCAGAAGACAAGTGAAGATATCACTTTTTGTTTCCGGCTACTTGTCTGTAAGCTTGAATATATTCTGTAGATACAATTTAAAAATCCCCACATGGAAAAGGAAACAATGTACTGTACAAGCCGTAATGAGCTGCATCCTGAGGGAAGGTTCTGTGATGTGGTTATTAAAGTCAACAGCACTGAGTTTAACACCCACAAGAACATCCTGTGTTGCTGCAGTGACTATTTCAGGTAAGTTTATCTTGGTTCAGGTTAGCTTGGTTGTAAACAGATACCATACTGTACTTTTACTGTAAACAGATACTATACTGTACTTCTACTGTAAAACGATACTATACTGTACTTCTACTATAAAAAAATTATAAAATACTATACTGTACTTCTACTGTAAACAGATACTATACTTCTACTGTGCTAAGACCCTATACTTCTACAGTGAAAATATATTACTACACAGGACAGAATGTTGCTTACTGTTTACTCATCAGATATCTCTATACTCTGCGTCCCACAGAAACCTCTTCACTCAAATGGAGTGGAGCGACTCAGAGAAACCAGTCTACACTATCCCTGGGGTGTCCCCGGGTATGATGCAGCTCATCATAGAGTACGCCTACACACGCTTTGTGCCGGTGACAGCAGAGAACGTGGAAGAGCTTCTGGTGGCTGCAGACCAGCTTCTCGTCACTGGCATAGTAGGAGCGTGCTCTGACTTCCTAGAAGGCCAGCTGTCTCTGGAAAACTGTGTCGGCATCTGGAGGTTGGCGGACATCTACTGCTGCCCTGACCTGAGGCGCAAGGCCCATCTCTTCATCGTGTGCCACTTTGAGGAGATGTTGCACGTCTCACAGGAGTTTGTGGAGCTGTCCCTGCAGCAACTGGTGGACATCATCGAGAGGGATGATCTGAACGTGAAGAGCGAGGAGACGGTGTTCGAGGCCGTCCTCTGTTGGATCGACCACTCCCGTGAGGAGCGTAAAACACACATCCCTTTGCTGCTGCCAAAGGTAACTAATTGTATTACTGTGCATCACATTAAAACAACACTAAGTTCCCTAGTACAGTGGTGCTCAAACATTTGGGTCCAAACTGTTCCCTAGCAAAAGAAACCGTCTACAACCGATGTCTAAGTTGTACCCGCTGTCTGCTTGTCTCTTCCCAGGTTCGCATGGGCTTGATGAGGCCTGACTACTTGCTGAACAACGTCCAGAACAACCCTGTGGTAAGGGACAGCCACGACTGCAGGGCCCTCATCCTCAGCGTCCTGAACCCCCCTGGCTCTGACAGGCTCCCAAACCCCCTGACCCGCCCACGCCTGCCCCAGGAGGTCCCATTGGCCATCGGAGGCCGGATTGGCGGCATCCCGACCAATGGCATGGAGATGGAGGCTTACAATGGCGTGGAGAGTCCCCGGGTCTTCCACGGCACCGCTTATCTCCGCGGTCTGGTCTACTGCGTCGGCGGTCGGGACTGCGTAGAGCGTGTGCTCAGCAGTGTGCACAGGTTCAACCCCGTCACTCGCACCTGGCTGCAGGCGGCTCCCATGCACTCACGCCGCTGTCATGTCAGCGTGGTCGCGTTGGGCGGCTGTATCTACGCCATGGGAGGGTTAGACGGACACGTGCAACTGAACACCGCTGAGCGCTACGAGCCTGAAACCAACCAGTGGACACTGATCTCACCCATGCTGGAACACAGGAGCTCCGCCGGGGCAGCAGCCCTCCAGGGCAAGGTGGGTGGAACTGAGGGACACAGGGTGCTAGATGAACACAAGGAACGTTAGATCAGAAATCAGAAATGTCTTTATTGCCAAGTAAGCTTACACATACAAAAGATGTGTCTGGGTCCTTTGGTGCATCAACATTAACAGACAATTAAAGTAGAATGAAATCAAATGGAATATATAAACTACATTAGAATATTCTTTCTTATTACAGGTTTACATCTGTGGTGGCTTCAACGGGTGGTGGTCTCTGCTCACAGCTGAGTGCTACAGCCCAGACACCGACCAGTGGACTCTGATCGCCCCCATGAGCAGCAGGCGTAGCGGAGTGGGAGTCGCTGCGTACGGAGGACAAGTCTATGCGGTAGGTGCACACTGAGACAAATGCTTTATACTAGATATTTTTATAGATATGTATCATTTGACTTGCAATGCTGCTGTGATGCCCTCATTTCCCTAAGTGGATTAATACAGTGTCTGCCTGCCTGCCTGCCTTCCTGCCTTAACCACATACTAAAACATTCCTCTCATGTGTCCTGTCCTCAGGTGGGAGGGTTTAACGATAAAAACGACCTGCGTAGCGCAGAGGCCTACAGCCCTTTGACTGACTCCTGGCGCGCCCTGCCCGCCATGCTCACCTGCCGCAGGCGCTTTGGCATCGCGGTGCTGGACGACCTCCTCTTCGTGGTCGGAGGCCTCAATAACTTCAACCCTATCTCCAATGTGGAGTGCTACGACCAGAGCAGCAACAGGTGGACTGTAGCCGAGGACATGGAGATCCAGCGCTGTGGCCTAAGCTGCTGCATAATGCATGGCCTGCCTAACATGAGGAGTACGCCACTCTCCGTGGAGGAGGAGGAGGAGGAGGAGGAGGAGGAGGATTAGGAGGAGGAGGAGGAGGAGGAGGAGCAGGAGGAGGCGGAGGAGGAGCAGGAGGAGCAGGAGGAGCAGGAGGAGGAGGAGGAGGATTAGGAGGAGGAGGAAGAGGAGGAGGAAGAGGAGGATTAGGAGGAGGAGAAAGAGGAGGATTAGGAGCAGGAAGAGGAGGAAGAGGAGGATTAGGAGCAGGAGGAGGAGGAAGAGGATGATTAGGAGGAAGAGGAGGATTAGGAGGAGGAGGAAGAGGAGGATTAGGAGGAGGAGGAAGAGGAGGATTAGGAGCAGGAAGAGGAGGAAGAAGAGGATTAGGAGCAGGAGGAGGAGGAAGAGGAGGATTAGGAGCAGGAGGAGGAGGAAGAGGAGGATTAGGAGGAGGAGGAAGAGGAGGATTGGGAGCAGGAGGAGAAGGAAGAGGAGGATTAGGAGCAGGAGGAGGAGGAAGATATGGGAACTTTTATCCATATGGTTGAGCCTGTTAGGAATTGCACCCCCAACCCAAGCAGATTGCAGATCACTCTCTCTATATGGAGGTAAAAAAGAAAATATGGTCAAAATAATTGGCATAAAAAGGGCACTTTTTTATATATATAAATGCATATTAAATCAAATCAAATTGATTTGTAAAGCCCCGAAATCACAAGTTAATGTCCCCATGGGCCGGACAAGTCTTCTTTAAACTATTCAAGAAGAAACATCCCAATAAATCAAGAACAAAAAACCCACCCTAAATCCAAAATAAATGTAAAATAAATAAATGCAACACTCCCAGACATACCCCAGCAAAGGTAAGGAAAAACCTAGCAATAGGAAAAAAGCACCACATGCGATGTGTTTGATTTGATTGATTGATTGAAAACTTTATTAACAGATTGCAGAATGGGTACAATACAGTACAGCTCAATACACACAATTGTTAAGGGGATGCAGACCAGAGAAAGACTTTCATCTTGTTTACATCAGGGTCCCCCATTTTCAATTCATCAGGACATATATGACATACATGACATACAGATAGACAGTACTGCTACATCTATACATTTATGACATACCAGATTTGCAAATACATTACTGTTTGTGATACAAAAAGAGTCCAGAAAAGGGAGTATATACATTTGACGTTAAAACTGTACATTGGAGGAGGTTGGGTGGGGTTGGGGGGGGAAACACTGTACAACTGTACAAGCAAAACTGTACATTGGAATATTGACAACCATACTAGGTAATTTACTGTACATTGGAGGGGGTTGGGTTAGGACATTTACAGGGGCCAGTTTCGAATTGCAGTCTCCCGTAGGTGTTCTTTGAGAGTGGTTTTGAAAGTGGGTAGTGATTCACATTCCTTAAAACTTTAGGTAGGGCGTTCCACATTATTGTGGCATAATTGCGAAACGTGTTTAGTCCCTTGTTTGAGCCGAATCTGGGTTTAACATGATTTGTGGAGCTCCCTCTGGTGTTGTGATTGTGGTATTCACTGACCTTTGGGAAGTATTTTGACATGTACATGGGTACCTTGGTCGTGTAGTGTATCGTGTAGACCAGGCCCATTGCAAGTTGCTGTACTCTGTCATCTACTCTAAGCCATCCTAAGTTGTCAAAGTGGGCAGGGGTGAGGTGGATTCTAGGAGTACGGTCAAGCAGTAGTCTGACCAGTTTGTTTTGAGATGTTTGTAATTTGTTTTTAGCGCCTTTGAGGTGCTTTGGTACCATGAGGTGCAAGCATAGTCGTAGTACCCTTGAATGAGTGCTCCTGCCAGGAGAGAAACCTTAGAGAAACCTTAGAAGGGCCGTTCAAGGGGGGATCCCCCTTGGATGTCGGTGATAATAGTGTTGCTATGGATGGGTGGAGAATAAAACAGGCGAATAGTTGGTATGTATGTACATATACGTGTAATAAAACACAAATATGTGCATGCAATAGCAACTGGGGTACATAAAAACATTTTTGAAACATTTAAATATATTACAACTCTGTACATACATCTGATTAGCATTATACTCAGTAGAACAAATGTATCTTATACCCAGCTTAATCACTATATGGCATACTACTATTGCACTTTACTGTTACATTTGCACTTGGGTTTGATGCCACACTTATTTTCATTGTAATGTACTTATGCTGTATGATGACAATACATTTCAATGTAATATAATCTAACTGGTACTATGACCTGAATGATGGTCCTAGAGGTCAGTGATTTGATGCTCTTTTGGTGTTTTGGTGAGTGCTGTCTTAACGTAAGAGAGTGCCGTCTTAACAGGTCGTCGGAAATCTCCCATATAGGCATTGGATTGGGTCGAGACCTGGTGACTGCAAATGCCCTCATATGCCCTGTGTATGGGGACATGTCACCCATATAGAAACACACCTCTTCAATCAATATCTGAAATGCAAATAAGTTGCAAAAATGTTTTGATGTGTTGATGGGGCACTGTCACTTTAAGGAGGTTGGTTTTGGGGTTGGGCTGAGAGGAGACGCCCTGTGTGGGGTTTCATTGATAAATGTTTGATTACTACGAGCTGTCAGAAGCTAGCACGGCATAGTTCTGACAGCTGTCACTTGTGCTACTGCGAAATAAATGATACGCGGCTTTGTGTTGTCAACTGATAGAAATTGTGCGTTTCTCTATTCCGACGATTTCTACAATATTATATATAAATAACTGTCTTTTACTAGTACCTTACTACTATGTACTATGTTACTATCCGTATACTACATACCATGCTAATGTCTATTATACTATGCACTCAGGGTGTAACACTCAAGTTCAACACTATTTGACGAACAATGCCACTGACCATAAGCTGCCAGAGATGCACATCTCCTGCTGACCAGAAAACCACACACTTTTCTGATAGTGGGGTGCCTGGACACTCAGTCATTTAAAATGTATATGCGAAAGTTTTGTTTTCACTTCTAATTTGAAGATAAGGATCTATAGAACAATTTTGGCTTGAGTGTCAAGAAACCAGTTGAATTTAATAAAAATGTATCCAAAATGGCCACAATCGAAATCATGAATTCTTTAAAAACGTCTTAATGTTCACACAATTGCTGTGTAATATAATTTTGTATTGCTATTTTAAGTTAATACTGTTTGAGGAATCAACTGGAGTTCAAATATTGATGTTTTGAATATTCTGGTATGGCAAAAATCAAAGATGGCTGCAATTTCTGTATTTATTTCGAATTACGCTTCATAACTTTCATTCTATTGAACCTAGAATGGTGATGTTGGTGCCTGTACCTAGGTTTTCATGAATTAGTAATTGAATAAAAATCAAATAAACATGATTGGAGCATATATTATATGATATTTCACACGAATGAGACAATAAATATGTGGAGAACTAGTGTTAGATATGAGAACTGTAAACAACAGTTGATTGTGAAGAACAAACGATGATTGTGAAGAACGTCCTCATCACAAAAAAGGATCTGCATCTCAGCACCAATGTCAACGCCATGCCAAAGACCTGATGGAGGTGTTGCTGAGCAATGGGAATCCCTTTGAGGAGGGCAGTAAAGACATTAGACCAGGGCCGCCTCAGGGGGTGTGCAAGCAGTGCGGTCGCACAGGGCCTCGCGGGAAGGGGGCCTCGCAAAATAAAACATAAAAAAAAAAAAAAAATCTTTAATTTTTTTGTATTTTTTTAAAATTTTTTAAATTTTTTTTTTATTTTTTTGCGAGGCCCCCCTTCCCGCGAGGCCCTTTTTCATCACAGATCTAAAATCTAGTTTTGCTTATATGCTTATATATTTCACATTAGACACGTTTGTAGAATGTCTGACTTGTTCCTGCCTCTGCGGCTCTGCAGACTGCAGTGTTCCGATTTCTGCGGCTTTGCTGCTCTACAGATTTTAGGATAGTGTTTCCGGGCTCTTCTCGGACACACGAGGTACAGGGATCTAATTCAGCGCTATTCAGAGGAGCGAGTGGATGTCTTTTCAAAAGCAGCATGGATCAGAAGAAATTACACCGTGGGCCAAGAAAGTCTCCTTCCAACTTTACCATTGATACTGCGTTATGGTGAGTTCATGCAACCTATTATATTCCTGCCGTGGATCTCTCTCTCTCTCTCTCTCTCTCTGGAGCCAAACTGGTCGACTAGCTGTTGTAGTATGGAGTTAGTAGCTAACGGTGTGTGGCCTGGTGTCAGCGCCTGTATTGCTTTTCTCATGTTGTAGTTTCAGTGGTAACAGCATAGATTGCTTCTGCGTTAGCTATTGGTTAGCGATAGCCGTGTTAGCCAGTTAGCTGTTTAGCTACGATGTTAGCTGCCGGCTGCGCACGTAACGTTAGTTTGATGCTATCAGTTAGCCTAGGCTAGAGTTAGCTGTTAGCTTGTGCTACGACCATTGACATTAGCCGTGAGAATAGCAGGGGGTTCTGGCTTATTTTTGTCCCGCCAGCGAGAGGCCTTTCGTCAACGTGGAGACCTGTGTTGCGGCCTTTCGCCCTGCGTTCCTTGGTGCAGGTAAGATTAATGAAAATGTCATGACATTACCCCACTCTTCCTTCCTTCCCCTCCCGAATGTTTTGTTAATAACGATGTTTTTTTCCAGACAAAACATATGCTACTTCACAACATTTGGAGATACGACATGTGCTGTGTGTGAATGTCTTGGTCGTTTGTGTAGCTTGGGTAGCGTTGGGCCGTTGGCCAAAGCTGTGTGTGGCCTGGTGTCACAGTACCTGGCTAGCCTATTTAGCTGATGTCGGCCATTGGCTCCTTGCTGCTTTGGTTTCTCTGGTATAGACCCTCTTCTCTTTGGATTTAAGTGTTGATCTTTGTCCTTTTGGATATCTCATACATGCTCTCTCTCTAACACACACACACATGACAAACACACATGCTCTCTCTCTCTCTCTCTTTCTAACACACACAGTCTGCCTATGGCAGCCTTTCTCGATGGCTAGGCTGTGCTCGCTGAGTCTGTACATAGTCAAGGATCTTCAATCACAGTGCTCAGGTATTCTGCCACTGTGTACTCTCTGTTTAGGGCCAAATAGCATTTCAATTTCTTTCCAATGTGTCTCTCTCTCTCTCTCTCTCTCTTTGGATTTAAGTGTTGATCTTTGTCCTTTTGGATCTCTCATACATGCTCTCTCTCTAAAACACACACACACGACAAACACACATGCTCTCTCTCTCTCTCTTTCTAAAACACACAGTCTGCCTATGGCGGCCTTTCTCGATGGCTAGGCTGTGCTCGCTGAGTCTGTACCTAGTCAAGGATCTTCAGTCACAGTGCTCAGGTATTCTGCCACTGTGTACTCTCTGTTTAGGGCCAAATAGCATTTCAATTTCTTTCCAATGTGTCTCTCTCTCTCTCTCTCTCTCTCTCTCTCTCTCTCTCTCTCTCTCTCTCTCTCTCTCTCTCTCTCTGTACACTGTATATTGACTGTAGAACGGGAGCTCTCTCTCGCTCTCTCTCTTGCTATATGTTGACTGTATCATGCCCCGCCTCGGGCAGCGCTATTATTTAAGAATATGTTGACTGTTTAAATCTCGCACAGGGCCTCGCATTTCTCCCAGGCGGCCCTGGGGGGGGGGGGGGGTTGTGTTAGGACATTTACAGGTGCCAGTTTCGAATTGCAGTCTCCCGTAAGTGTTTTTTGAGAGTGTTTTTGAAAGTGGGTAGTGATTCACATTCCTTTACAGCTTTGGGTAGGGCGTTCCACATTGATGTGGCATAATTGCGAAACGTGTTTAGTCCCTTGTTTGAGCCGAATCTGTGTTTATGCTTTTTGTGGGGTTTTGGCGAACAAATATTGAATATTGAACTATAATAATCAGTGCAGGAGCTCACTTATCCTTGAAAGACACTTTATCACTGACTTAAAAGGCCCATACATCTCCATAAATGTTCAGGGGGGAGGGAATAAGTGCTTACCCTACAGACCCCAAGAAGTGCTGTATATTCTGTATTGTTTGATATAAATGCATTTTTTATTCCAATCCCGATTTGTATTTGAGATTCCCAAATCCCATCGGACTTGACTTCTTCGTGTCCCTCAATGAGTGTAATACCAGCATTCAACTGTATGCGCCACATCGGTTTCTATCATCATCATCATCACCACCCACGCTATGCATAACATATAGGTCCACGAAGAGGCACGCTGAGGAGGCCGTGCACACTACAATGGAATATGGGGCATCTCTCTCTCTTTACCTAATATTTTGATTCTATCCTGACATTTTTCAGTTGGAAGGGCAGTCTATATAGTTTTTTTTTTTTTTTTTTTAAGGGAACTTTTTTTATGATGCTCAAAAAGGCGTGTGCTCAAGCACCCCTTGGGCTCTATGTGTGCACCAGTGATGCCACAGATTACTTGTAAAAGTAATCCGATTACTGATTATTGATTACTCCTTTAAAAAGTAATCCAAGTTACTTTACTGATTACTTGATTATCAGAGTAACTTAGTTACTTTGAAAGTAACTAGGTTACGAAGTCGTCGTCGTTCCCCCAACCGTTTTTTTTAAACGCTTTATTGAAAGTGCATAAATTGTTTTTAACTTGTTTCTCTGCACATAACGTAAATTGTTAAACTAGTGCTTCAGCTTCTGTACCATCAAGTATGGTAAAGCAACAGTCTATGATGCTCACAGCATTAGAGCAGCCAGCCAGTGGTTTTACAAAACCAGTGTATCCATTCACATCTAACAAATGCAGGCTGAACTATTCAATTATATCAACTGTAACTATTAAATTGTTTTTATAAATGTCTCTCTATAAACATACAATCAGTCTGAATGAATGAATGAATGAAAACTTTATTAACAGATTGCAGAATGGGTACAGTACAGTACGGCTCAATACATACAATTGTTAAGGGAATGCAGACCAGAGAAAGACTTTCGTCTTGTTTACATCAGGGTCCCCCATTTTCAATTCGTCTCTCTTTAACATGTAAATTAACTGTAAATCTGGCAAATAAGAGCTTTTGCTCTGCCACCATCAAATATACATTAATCAAAAGGGAAAGAAACTATCTCTCTCTTTTGCTGTTTGGCTGGCCTCCGATTCCTCCTGTACCTAGTCGAAGCGTCGGCTAGTGTTGTGATTCCAGATGCTTTCAATGCAATTGGATGTGCTGTTTTTAGCGGTAGACAGTATTTTGTTTCCTCCGCATATGAACGTGAAGTAGTGACTGACGAGCGTTTTGGGATGGAAGTCTGAACAGAAACTCACACTGGAATTCTCCGACGACGGAGCCCTGCTGTCACACGATTGGCGCATATGTCACATGACGTGCTGTGAAGACCCGCCCTACTCTGCCTCTGATTCGCAGACTGTGGATGGGGAATGTGATTGGACCAAGGCAGAGTCACTCACAGACAGAGTGTCCAGTCACGCCGCGGCCCGCGGGACACATTCTTGTGTAACCCTTTCACTGCCACACTACGTCACTCCCAAAAGAAAAACAGCTCAAAATGTATTTTTGACTGTCGAAAACGAAATAAAATACTGCATTCCGCCTGCATTATGAATTTATGATGAGATAGTAACGAAATAGTAATGCACAGCCACTTGGACAAGTAACTGCAATCAGATTACTGGCTTTTAAAGATTAACGCGTTAGATTACTATTTTCGGGGGAAAGTAATCAGATTACAATAACGCGTTACTTAGTAACGCGTTACCGGCATCACTGGTGTGCACGTGCCTGCTTGTGACAATATTGTCACCCACTGAGAAGCCATCGGTCTTGCTGAGTTTGTTATTTGAACTGAAGAGAATGGACTCTGTTTTGCCCATGTGTAATGATAGTTTGTTATCAGCAAGCCATATGCAGATTTTGCCTAGTTCTGAGCTGAGGGTTTTTTCAACCTGTAACTTGTTCTTGTCAGAAACCAGCAGGGCTGAGTCATCCGCAAACAGGAACAAGTTGCAGTCACAAGATGACGACATGTCATTTGCATAAATTAGGAACAGTAGCGGACTTAGTATGCTTCCTTGTGGAACACCACAGCTCACTGTGAGGGGGGGGGGGGGGGGGGGGGTAGGGTACCGTTTACCTCCATGTAGCCTATCTGAATTTTTTCAGACACCGAATTTATAGCATTGAAAATAATTACTTTGGACTTCCGGTTTACACGTTAACGGGATGACAGCTTGAGGACAGAGCTCCCGTTCCAAGTCCGATCAAAAGCCCCTCAAAAGGCGTAATTGAACTTTAAAAAGTTAGAGTAATAGCGAAATTTCGAGGGCAGAAATGGCCACAAGATCAAAAAGAAAGGAAAAAAGACAAGCGATGATAAAGGAGCTGTCAGATGCGGAATCTGACAGCAACGAGGAAGACCAGGCTGAAGACCAGGCTGACCTGGGCCTGATAGTGACTGGACATTCTACAGACAGATATTTGACTTAATGGCCACACAAACCCAAGGGATATTAATCTGTGGTGCGGATTTCAATGTACGTTTAAACCCGCGGCTGGATGCCTCAAGTGGCAACACAGAGACAAGACCCATAATCAGGAAAATAAATGCATTAATGAAAGAACTGGGAATTATAGATGTATGGAGAGAACTTTACCCAACCAGCAGGGACTACAGACATTATTCTTCCCCACACGCAGTATACTCAAGGATAGATTATTTCTTCACCTACAATAAAGACCTACACAGAATAAATAAATGCGACATAGGCCCGATCGCCCTCTCCGACCACAGCCCTATATATATGTCGGTACACCTCAACAGAAAGCCAAGGTCTACACTATGGAGGCTGAACTCAGAAATACTGAATAACCCAGGAACTAAAGAATCTCTGAAGACGGAAATTGAAACGTATCTAGAAATAAACGATAATGTTGAGGTGGCACCAACCATACTCTGGGATGCGCTAAAAGCGGTACTAAGAGGTAAAATCATCGCCATTACATCACACTTAAAGAAACTTAGAGGACAAAGATTACACAACCTGGAGATCAAATTAAAACACCTACAAAGACAACATCTAGAACACAAACACAATCTAGACAAAGGAGTGAAACAAGAGATGAAAAACATAAAGAACGAGATAAATGAAATAGGCAACCTAGAAATACAAAAAAAACGACTATTCACAAAACAACGACACTATAAGGTGGGTGGGAAATCACTGAAACTCCTAGCATGCAGATTAAGGAAACAACAAGCAGATAATGCAATATATAAAATAAGGAACCCTGTCACAGGAACAATTGAATGTAGGCAAGACAAAATCCAACAGAACTTCGAAAACTTCTATAAAACTCTGTACTCCCAACCTAAAATAGACAACTACTTCCAGATTGCGACATTCCTCTCCTCTCTAGACCTACCCAAAGTCACAGGAGAGCAAAATTAAAATTTTATAAACGAAATAACAATAGAGGATTTACACACTGCAATTTCTAGATTAAAAACAAATAAATCCCCCGGCACAGATGGCTTCACCGCAGAATGGTACAAAACATTCAGAGACCAACTGACCCCAACTCTATTGAAGGCATTCAATTGGGTACTAGAAAAAAAAGTAATCCCCCCTCCTGGAGAAAAGCAATAATCTCAGTCATCCCGAAAGAAGGGAAGGACAAACTGGAATGTGGCAGCTACCGCCCCGTAAGTGTATTAAACTTGGAATATAAACTGTTTACATATATTATATCACAAAGAATAGATAAGATCCTACCCAACCTTATACACCTGGACCAGACAGGATTCATTAGACAGAGGCTGACACAAGACAACATCAGAAGATCATTACACATTATTAGACACATCAACCAAACGGGAATAGAGGCAGCCCTAATAAGTTTAGATGCAGAGAAAGCAATCGACTCTGTAAGGTGGTCCTTCTTATATAAGGTATTATGTTACGATTAGTCCTACGCTTCTTTGGCATGATGGACCCAGATGGCAGAGTATAGATGAGACCGGAGACAGAGCGTGACGATGAACAGTTTACTACAACACAAGGTACATACACGACTAACACACAACAACATTAACATTTAACAACATTTAACAATGATCGCGCCCAGCAGGGCAGGACAGACAGGACTATATACACAGACTAATTGACAAGACACAGAGGGTAATTTACAAACAAGACACAGGTGTGGTAGACAGAAACAATAGAACACAGAGTACACTGGAAAACAATAACAAATAACCAACCAGACTAAACATAATTACAAACCACAGACAGGGGAACACAAGACTAACAAAGTGGAGACAACAGACAATAAACACAACAAACACAACTGACAATAAATAACAATGAGTTGGTGTGTGAGCTGATGCCAGATTGGCATCAGCCCACCGGGTGGCAATGTTGATCGAGTGTTATTGTTAATGGGAGGTACTTGTGAATATGACTGTCTGAGTCCTGGTCCCACAGGACCAGGACCGGAGGAAGTGTTACAGTATTAGAGAAATTTGGCTTTCATGAGTCCATAATAGCAACCTTTCAAGCCCTATATGACAAACCAACTGCAAGGATCAAAATTAATGGGGACCTATCTGAATCCTTCACCCTAGAACGCGGGACTAGACAGGGTTGTCCGGCCTCCCCAGGACTGTTCCCGCTTTTTATAGAACCACTGAGCCAATGGATACGACAAAATGTTGACATAAAAGGAGTGGGCATGGCAGACGGAGAACATAAACTAAGCCTTTTTGCAGATGATGTCATGGTGTACCTAACGCAACCCACACAGACAATACCAAAACTCAAGTCAAGTCAAGAGTTTTATTTGTCACGGCATACGGATATGCAATGAAATGCGGGTGGTCTTGCCCGCAACGATGTGCAATTGGTACAACATATAACATATAATAGAATCCAAAATATATACAAAATTTTTTTGCAATAAAATTGTGCAATAACAGGTAGCAGGTAACAATACATTTGTGCAATGACGGGTAACAGTTGACAGTTAACAGTAGTAGTAATAGTAGTGCAATACACTGTTACTGTTGCTAATACTAATTTAAAGTGGCCTTTCTTTTTGGCAATAAGTGAGGGTGCGTGCGGCCTGAGTGTGTGCCCGCTCATGCTAAAGTGTTACAGTGGTACTCAATGTTCATTGTTCAGGACTCTGATGGCCTGGGGGAAGAAGCTGAGCCTAAGCCACTCTGTCCTAGTAGCTGGGGTTCGCAGGCATCTGCCTGACCTCAGCAGCTGGAACAGGCTGTTATTGGGGTGGTGAGGGTCTTTCATTATCCTGCAGGCTCTGGATTTGCACCTCTTGTTGTATAGAACCTGCAGGGGAGGTAGTGCAATACCCGTGGTACGCTCGGCTGAGCGCACCACTCTCTGTAGGGCCTTCTTGTCTTGTGCCGTGCTGTTTCCATACCAGGCAGTGATGTTTCCGGTCAAGATGCTCTCTACAGCTCCTGAGTAGAAGGACTGGAGTATCTTCCCCGATACTCTGAACTTCCTTAACTGTCTCAGGTGGTAGAGGCGCTGTTTCGCCTTCTTTACTACTGTGTCTATGTGTGTTGACCATGTCAGATCCTCTGAGATGTGGACCCCCAGGTACTTAAAGCTGCTCACCCTGTCCACGGTAGCCCCGTTAATCATCAGTGGTGTGTGTGTCTCCTGCTGTCCTCTCCTATAATCCACGATCAGCTCCTTGGTTTTACCAATGTTCAGGAGCAGGCTGTTGTCCTGGCACCAGCGTTCCAGTACCTCAACCTCCTCCCGGTAGGCCTTCTCGTCGTTGTCCGAGATCAGCCCCACCACCACCGTGTCGTCGGCGAACTTCACTATGGAGTTGGAGCTGAACTTGGCCACACAGTCGTGTGTGTAGAGTGAGTACAGCAGGGGGCTTATAACACAGCCCTGGGGGGACCCGATGCTCAGGGTGATGGTGTTGGAGGTCTGACCCCCCACCCTGACCGCCTGGGGTCTTTCACTCAGAAAGTCCAGTACCCAGGCGCTCAGGGCGGAGCTCAGACCCAGCTCGATCAGCTTGTCCACCAGTCTGGTGGGGACTATGGTGTTGAATGCTGAGCTGTAGTCAATGAACAACAGTCTTACATAGCCCCCCTTCTGATGGTCAAGGTGGGAGAGGGTGCTGTGCAGTACCTGGGAGACCGCGTCGTCAGTGGACCTGTTTGTCCTGTATGCAAATTGCATAGGGTCCATATCACTGGGGAGGGAGGCACAAATGTGGTCCTTGACCAGCCTCTCAAAACATTTCATGACCACAGAGGTAATAGAAGTATATAGAACAATAGAACGTACTAGAAGTATATGGGACGCTTTCACGTTATAAATTAAATATCCTGAAGACTCAAATGATTACCTTCAACCACAACCCTCCCAACCATATTAGAGGGAAATATATGAAATGGGATGTAGACTCACTAAAATACCTGGGTGTGAACCTGCCAAGGGATATCTCAAAAATATTTTATCTCAACTACGCCCCTTTAAATGAAAAACTAAAGTCAGACATATTAAGATGGAGCCTCATCCCCTTCCTAAGTTTAACCTCCAGGGTGGACTCAATAAAGATGAACATTTGACCAAGACTACTATACCTGTTCCAGACACTCCCAGTGGAGATACCCACTAAGCAATTCATGGAATGGGATAGACTAATATCAAGATTCCTCTGGCAGGGGAAAAAACCCAGAATCAGATAAAAAACGCTACAGACAAGAAAAGAAAAAGGGGGAATAAACCTACCCTGCTTACGGGACTACTTCTATGCAGCCCAACTGAGGCCAATAGTTTGCTGGTGCGCCCCATCGTACTCAGCAAGATGGAAGGAAATTGAAAGCGAAATGACAGACAGGGTCCCACTAGCAGCAATAGTGGCAGATAACAAATTAATAGACAACATGAATGAAAAAAACAACCCCTGGATTAATGTAGCACTGGGAATCTGGCAGGACACGATCAAGCTGTGTGGAGTGAAGGGTCCTCTCAGAATGTTGAGATGGTGTGCATTCGATTCCAATTTCCGCCCCAATAAATCAGATGGCAGATTCAAAGTATGGACAGATAAAGGCCTAACAAATTATATAACTTTTGTCCACAAAGGGGTGTTTCAGAGCTTCGAATCACTACAGAGAAGACACGGACTGGAGCAAAAAGATTTCTTTAGATACCTGCAGGTACGACATTACTTCAATCAAAATTTTGTGGGAGAAATAGGAACGGGAGAACAAGAAATCATGGAAGTGTTTACATCAGCAGTCAAATCATCAAAATGTAATAGGATCGTCTCCAGAATATACGGATGACTCTGCCAGGCCAAATCGAAATCAACTAACACAATGTACATAAAGGAGAAATGGGAAAAAGAACGCAATATCTCAATCTCAGGAGAGGTATGGGACAGATTATGTACACAACAATGGGAAACAACAGGCTCAAACAACTGGAGGGAATTTGGCTGGAAGAACCTAGTAGGTAGAGGGCGGTCAAGTGGCGTAGCGGAGATTGCGCTCGTCACCAACGCAGGATATTCTGGGTTCGAGCCCAGCTCTCGGCGTTGCTACCAGCTTGGCTGGTCGTTCATACTAATACAATTGGCAGTATTAGGGGGTGGGAAGCTGGTGGGTGGGAATCTGGCATTGTGGACAGCGCCACAGGTCAGGTCTCGGCGCTTGCTCAGCGGGGGCAGGACTTGGTGGAGATAGCGTGCCCTCCCACGCGTTACACTTCACCAATGAGAGTCCTCGCTGCCAAGTGAAAAGACGTCACTGGCAGTCGCCACACGTATCGGAGGAAGCGTGCGGTCGGCTTCGGGACGCCCTTGTACCGACTCGTAGGAGAACATGCATGGATGGGAGAGAAATATACATATGGTGGGGAGAGAATATATACATACGGTGGGGAGGAGACTGTACATTAGGAGGGGGTGGGTGGGTGGGAGAGAAATATACATATGGTGGGGAGAGAATATATACATACGGTGGGGAGGAGACTGTACATTAGGAGGGGTTGGGTGGGTGGGAGAGAAATATACATATGGCGGGGAGAGAATATATACATACGGTGGGGAGGAGACTGTACATTAGGAGGGGGTGGGAGAGAAATATACATATGGCGGGGAGAGAATATATACATACGGTGGGGAGGAGACTGTACATTAGGAGGGGGTGGGTGGGAGAGAAATATATATACGGTGGGGAGAGAATATATACATACGGTGGGGAGGAGACTGTACATTAGGAGGGGGTGGGAGAGAAATATACATATGGTGGGGAGAAAATATATACTACAGTGGGGAGGAGACTGTACATTAGGAGGGGGTGGGTGGGAGAGAAATATACATATAATAGACAGTCTCCTCCCCACCGTATGTATATATTCTCTCCCCACTATATGTATATTTCTCTCCCACCCACCCACCCCCTCCTAATGTACAGTCTCCTCCCCACCGTATGTATATATTCTCTCCCCACCATATGTATATTTCTCTCCCATCCACCATGGAGAGAGTGGCGTTGGATGTTATCGGGCCGTTTCCGTGCACGGACAAAGGCAATCGCTATGTGCTGGTCACCATGGACTATTTCACAAAATGGCCGGAGGCATATGCATTGCCGGATCAGGAGGCCAAGACTGTGGTTGACGCGCTGGTGGAGGGCATGTTCAGTCGGTTCGGCGCAGCGGAAACCCTCCACAGCGATCAAGGGAGAAATTTTTTGTCACATGTCTTTGCCACCATGTGCGAGCAGCTAGGCACAAAGAAGACCCGAACCACTGATCTGCACCCACAAAGTGACGGGTTAGTGGAGAGGTTCAATAGGACTCTGGGCAAGCAGCTAGCCATTCTCACAGCAGAGCACCAGCGAGACTGGGACACGCACCTTCCCCTTGTTCTCATGGCATACCGATCCGCTGTCCAAGAGTCCACCTCCTGCACGCCAGCACTGCTCATGCTGGGCTGGGAGCTCCGGACGCCGACGGAGGTGGCGTTTGGCAAGCCCCCTGACACTCCCCCCGTTCCCCCGGGGAGGGAGTATGCCAGGAGACTCCAAGATCGAATGGAGTCCGCCCACAACTTTGCCCGGGGTCAGCTGGAAAAGGGGGGCATGAGACAAAAAAGGAACTATGATGTGCGGGCTAAGGGGAGGCATTTCCAGGCCGGGGAACTGGTCTGGGTGTATAGCCCTCGGAGGAAGAGGAGACGGTGCCCTAAACTGGACTGTCACTGGCAGGGGCCATGTAGGGTACTAGAGAGGGTGGGGGAGGTGGTATACAGGGTACAATTGCCGCTCAGGGGGAGGAAAGTTGCTCTTCACAGAGACAGACTGGCCCCGTACAGAGGGGATTGCCTCCCACTTCAAGACCCAGCCCTCACAGCGGCCTCACCTAGAGACAGTGTTCTGACCACCACTGGGGCCGGATGTACACGCCGTTCGAGGGGAGTGCACCGTGGTCCACCAGCAGGCAGTTTCCCCTCTTCCCATACTGGGGGCCCCTCAGAATCACAGACTGTGTCCCCTGTGCGGGACAGACATGGCACTCCCCGGACGGTTCCTGTTCCGCAGCAGCAGCAGGTCGAATCAGTCCTTCGGGCAGGGACAACGCGTCCGCAGAGGCGGAGGCTGCCGCCAGGTCGTTTCAAGGACTTTGTGTAAAAGAAAAAAAGAATAACAATGAAAAAAAAGTGTTCTGCTTGAAATGGAAAATGTTATTGTGAATGTGCTATGTTGTTGATGTGTCTCTCGGGGCGAGAGCTCAGAAGGGGGGGGATAGTGTAATGTTCTGGGGTTTTGTGTGTCACTGTTACCTGGGGGTGTGTTTCCCCCCGGGAGAGATAGGAGGTGGCACCGGAAGTTACGTTGTTGTCGTGGAATATACGTGGAGGCAGGTAGCTGTGTGTACCTGACGAGCGAGGTATTGACCTGTATGTAATCATATCACTGGAATTAAACAACCCCAAAAGGAACATAAACCTCTCCTCATTCTTCCTAACAATAAGGGTATGACAGAACGCTACAGTATGATAACCGCCCCTTTTCCCAGATGGCAGCTCCATGTTTTTAGGCTGTGTGTTTATGAGATTTTATGTCTTTTAAATGTGTTTTTATAGCTTTTTATGGGTTTTCTTGCTAAAGCTTGCTTGATATTGCCTTCATTGATATACTGGCTGGATTTAGTCTGGACATCTGCTTGGATTACCTGCTTGGATAACAAACAAGCCTGCTAGGAGCAGCCAGCTAACACCAGGCCAGGCCAGGAGCAGCCAGCTACCACCAGGCCAGGCACAGGCTCCAGCAGCAGCCAGTCACCACCAGGCCAGGCCCAGGAGCAGCCAGCTACCACCAGGCCAGGCCCAGCAGCAACTCAGGCCAACCGGGCTGCACCAGGCCACCAGACCAGCAGTAGCATAGCTGCTACCAGCCGTCACCACCAGGCCAGCCCCAGTCTACCAGCTACTAGCCACCACCACCAGGCCAGCCCCAGGCTACCAGCTACCAGCCACCATCACCAGGCCAGCCCCAGGCTACCAGCTACCAGCCACCACCACCAGGCCAGCCCCAGGCTACCAGCTACCAGCCACAACCACCAGGCCAGCCCCAGGCTACTAGCCACAACCACCAGGCCAGGCCCAGGCTACCTGCTACCAGCCACCACCACCAGGCCAGCCCCAGGCTACCAGCCACCACCACCAGTCTGCACCAGGCCAGCAGTAGCCTAGCTGCTAACAGCCATCACCACCACCAAGGGTGAGACCTCTTGCTTGCTGCTTCACGGAATAATATTTGTGGATTATGCCGAACAATAACGGAAGAGGACAAAATAAGACTTCGGGAATCGAGCCAGACACAGAACCAGAGTTCATCACAGTGGACGTTGTGAAACAGCTAATAGCACAGAACATGGAAAAGCAGAGAGAGGAGTACACTAAGCTGCTGGAAAAACAGCTAGCAGAAGGTACATTATGAGGAACTTCTTGGAAAACAGTCTAATGCATTTAGCAAAATTATGCAAGTGGTATTGGAATCTACCAATGGGCGCTTTGACAAGGCTAGTGAACCCACGATGGAGTTAAAAACCAGTCTACAGTTTACACAGAATTAAGTTGAAAATTTGAAAAAGGACATAAGAAAGCTAGCAGAGACCAACGCTAGATCTCGGTGGACACAAGTCATAATGAGAAGGACATGAAAACAGTCGGCGAATGCACCATGATGTTGGACAGAAAAGTAGAATATCTAGAGAACTAGTTGAGACGGAACAACCTGGTAATATATGGGATCGAGGAATCGGAGAGAGAGAGCTGGGCGGCCACAGAGGAGAAGGTTCGCAGTCTCATCAAAAAAAAAGCTAAAGAACACCAAAATATACATAAATGAGGACTTCTCATCACAGGTGAGGGAAAAAAGAAAATAACTGCTGCCTCTGATGCGGGCAGCTAGAGAAAGAGGAGAGATTGCATATCTAAGATACGACCAACTGATCACACACCCTGCACGGGGAAGCAACAGCCTAAGAGGAATGACATCAACCCAGGGTGAACAACATGAATAAGAGGTACCATAAGGTCTTCTAGGCACAGGACCATGCGTTTTTAATCTAATTTTATACTTTAATATGGATGTTGAATTACTTAACATTACTTAACAACAACAAATAAAGAGCAAAAAATTTCACATATAAATATAAATAGTATTATAAATAAAGTACAGGAAGTTGGATGTCTGTTACATGTAAACAACATACACATTATGGCTGTGTCTGAATCTCACTTGGACCAGTCATTTGATGATGATGAGGTATTGATTCAGGGATATAGTATTTATAGAAGGGATAGAAATAGATTTGGAGGAGGTGTAATGATGTACTGTATGTACAGAACAGCTGACAATTTTTTTTGGTGAAGCACAAATTATTATATTATATGTTAAATAATATTTTTAAAACATTCCCCAATGTGTGTGGCAGTGGTGGCTGTGAGTAAAAAATATTGGGGAGGACAGGAGAGATAAACAAATGTAATAAAGAAGTACAGACACACAGTGTGGTTATGAAGACAGCAGACAGACACTACAGTTAAAGACAACAGGCACTAGTAATACATACCTTGGAGTAACTCTTGACACACACGCCTCACTTACAAACATCACATCAATAGCTATAGGAGAGAGGAGGAGGAGGAGGAGGAGGAGGAGGAGGAGGAGGAGGAGGAGGAGGAGGAGGAGGAGGAGGAGGAGAGGGGAGGAGGAGGAGGAGAGAGGAGAGGGAGAGGAGGGGGAGAGGAGGAGGAGGAGAGGAGGGGAGGGGAGGAGAGAGAGGGAGGAAAGAGGAAGAGGAGGAGGAGGGAGAGGAAGAGGAGGAGGAGAGGAGATGTTGGGTCCAGAACTGGTTGGAAAGGAAATTATAGAAGAACCCATAGCAAAGTTGTACAATAGAGCTTGTAAAATTCACGGTAAATGTCCACCAAGGCAGCCCAAGAGTGCTTCCGCATTGGCGTTTTGCGCTCTGATTGGCCGAGCGCGCGCATGCGCATGAGCCGCGACGCGCTCCTCTAGCCAGGAATCAAAACTCCGTTTAAGCTCCAGAGAGCGAGGCTGAAAATCCACAGTTCTTGCCCCACTGATGGGAGCCGAATCCCGGATCTGAGTTTTCTGATGAATACCCCCAAAATATGGAGGTCCCGAACGCAATTAAGTATTGATTACGCCGTAACGAATCATTAAAAAAATATACCGTTAACTGGAGTATGTTGTTTCTTTACATATATGTTGGATTCGAGAATTGGTTTGTCATGACAATCCGGTGCTCCCACAACCGCCATCGGCGGTTGACCGATGGCGATGCCGAGACGGCCGGTGAGAGAGCGCGGCGCGGAGCCAATGGCAGTGACATGATGGGAATAATCGGACGATCAATTAATTTAATATAACAGTCCGGTTCTGTGTTTGTTTGTGTCTGTAGATTGTTGGTGAACAACTAACTTTATGTTAGTTTAACGCGTCCGTGTCGATTAGCCCCACCGTTCATTGTAAACAATCATTGTAAACAATGAACCACCGGGTAAATCGCGATTTTTTATTGGATTGTCATGACAAACCAATTCTCTAATCCAACATATATGTAAAGAAACAACATACTCCAGTTAACGGTATATTTTTTTTATGATTTGTTACGGCGTAATCAATACTTAATTGCGTTACTATTCATCAGAAAACTCGGATCCGGGATTTTTGAAGTGAAGAAATTGAAGTGATATGGTTACAGGTCCATCTTCCTCACCTTAAGCCTATTTTGATAGGATGCTGCTATAGGCCTCCGAATGCAAACGCTGTATATATATGAACAATGTATGTGAGATGATTGATAAAGTTTCTGATGGGAAAAATAAAATGTATTTATTAGGTGATCTGAATATTGATTGGTTTTCTGTACACTGCTCACTAAAGAAAAAACTAGTAGACATAGTGAATGCATGTGATCTAGTACAGCTGGTCAACCAACCAACTAGAACGCAAACAAGCAAGGCTGGAAAATCTTCTACATGCATCGACCATGTGTATACTAATAGTGCAGAGCTATGTTCAAAAGTTATATCAGCTAATATAGGATGCACTGATCATAATATTATAGCATTCACTAGAAAGGCAAAAATACCAAAAGCTGGACCTAAGATTATACATAAAAGATCATATAAGAATGTCAGGGAAGAGGAATTTGTCAAAGATATTGAAAACATATCATGGGATGATAAAGAGGATAACCCAGAAGAAGCACTAAGTATATTTATGAAGAGATTTCTCCAAGTAGCGGACAGACATGCGCCTATAGTGAAGTGTAGAGTGAAAACAGTAAGGGCACCCTGGTTAGATGAAGAATTAAAAGATTGTATGGCAGAAAGAAATGCAGCAAAAAGTAAAGCATGCAAGTCTGGATGTCTGGTTGATTGGCAGAACTACCGCAAGCTGAGAAATTGTGTCGCAAAGTGGAATAGAAAGAAAAAGAAAAGCTATTTTCAAGCTAAGATAAATTAAGTGAAAAACAGTTATGGAAAACATTTAACACTGTACTAGGAAGGGGGTATAACAATGTGCCTAGCTTTATTGAGATTGATGGGGCATTTATAACAAAGCCTGTTGATATAGCTCTGTATTTCAAGGACTTCTTCTTGTGTAAGGTTGAAACTCTAGTCTAAGGAATAATATGTGTATGGGTAATGTAAAATATAATGATAACATATTAGAAAGGATTATGAAAGAAAAAAATGCTAATTTAGTCTATGTTCTGTTGACACTAGAATGGTGGAGGATATGTTGTCAGATATAAAAAAGGAAAAACCAGCAGGCCTGGATAACATGGATGGAAGCGAAGCATGTAGGTACAGTCACGCATATTATAAATCAAAGCATCAAATATGGTATATGTCCAAAAGTCTGGAAGGAGGCTAAAATCATTCTTTTACAGAAAAATGCAAAAGTCAACCTGTCAGGTGCAAACAGTCGCCCTGTGAGCATTTGCCAGCAAGATAATGGAGAAAATAGTGTTTACACAAATCCAGAGTTACTTCAATGACAATGAATTGAATACTAATTTTCAGCATGCCTACAGGGATGGCTACTCAACAGCGACAGCGTTGACACAGCTAGTAGATGATTGTCTAATGGATATTGATAGAAAGAAATGAGCAGGATCAGTGATGTTAGACTTCAGTGCAGCATTTGATGTCTTGGATCATGACATACTACTGAAGAAACTTAAAGCCTATGGCTTTGCTTCATTGTCAGTTTCATGGATAACTAGCTACTTATACAGTAGAAACCAGAGAGTATTTTTTAACGGTACACTGTAAGAAAAAAATAGGTAAAAAAACAGTAAATGTCTGGCAGCTTGGCAGCCAGAGATTTACTGTAAAATTACATTGAAATACCCAAATTAAAATAAAGTGGAAAAGCAATACATTTACAGATAATTCTGTTTATTATTTTTGCAGAGAACCACTGTTAATTGACAGGTTAGGTTCAGCAGTGAAACACTTATTTTACAGGTTTTTTCCTACATTATTATGATCAAACACCTTCAATAAAGTGACAGAACTTAAAGTTCAGCAGTGAAACATTGTTATTTCACAAGTTTTCCCTACATTTACGATGAAACTCCTTCAATTAAGTGACATAACTCAAAGTTCAGCAGTGAAACACTGTTATTTCACAGGTCTTTCCTAAATTATTACGATCAAACTCCTTCAATAAAGTGACAGAACTCAAAGTGCAGCAGTGAAACACTGTTATTTCACAGGTTTTTCCTAAATTATTACGATCAAACTCCTTCAATAAAGTGACAGAACTCAAAGTTCAGCAGTGAAACACTGTTGTTTCACAGGTTTTTCCTAAATTATTACAATCAAACTCCTTCAATTAAGTGACAGAACTCAAAGTTCAGCAGTGAAACACTGTTATTTCACAGGTTTTTCCTAAATTATTACGATTAAACTCCTTCAATAAAGTGACAGAACTTAAAGTTCAGCAGTGAAACTCTGTTATTTCACAGGTTTTTTCTAAATTATTACGATCAAACTCCTTCAATAAAGTGACAGAACTTAAAGTTCAGCAGTGAAATACTGTTATTTCACAGGTTTTTCCTAAATTATTACGATCAAACTCCTTCAATAAAGTGACAGAACTTAAAGTTCAGCAGTGAAACTCTGTTATTTCACAGGTTTTTCCTAAATTATTACAATCAAACTCCTTCAATAAAGTGACAGAACTTAAAGTTCAGCAGTGAAACACTGTTATTTTACAGGTCTTCCCATAATTATTACAATCAAACTCCTTCAATTAAGTGACATAACTCAAAGTTCAGCAGTGAAACAGTTATTTGGCCGGTTTTTCCAAAATTATTACAATCAAACTCCTTCAATAAAGTGACAGAACTTAGTTCAGCAGTGAAACACTGTTATTTTACAGGTTTTTCCTAAATTATTACAATCAAACTCCTTCAATAAAGTGACAGAACTTAAAGTTCAGCAGTTTCAAGTTTCAAGTTTCTTTAATAGTTGTCATACAGAAGTACAGAATACTTTCATACAAAATGCTTCTTACTGTTACGCTCCAGAGACTGTGCTAGACAAGATAGTATCAAACATAGTATACGTGTAATTTAGAAGAAGAAAAAGAGGTCACAGTGTTCGGTATAGACATATGTACAATGTTCTGAGTTACCATATAATATACAATACTATGCAGTGTACTAATGTACAGTACTATCTAGTGCAAAGCAGAAATGGGATGAGGTACAATTTAGGTACAATTTACAGTAAGGTGTACGAGTTGTAGTGCAATCCTTCATCAATAAATATAAAGTGTGGGGAGTGGGTGCTACAGTGTGTTTGTTTAAAGTGGTTGTGTGCTATAAAGTGTGTGGAGTGGGTGCTACAGTGTGTTTGTTTAAGTGAGTGTGTGCGTGTGGATGTGTGTGCTATGTGCGTTTGGTGGTTGTTGTTGTGTAGTGTTCATTCATTGTTCGTTTAGCAGCCTGATGGCCTGGGGATAGAAGCTTCTTCTGAGTCTTTCTGTGCTCGCCTTGAGACTCCGGTATCGCTTGCCTGACCGCAGCAGTTCAAAGAGGCAGTTGTTCGGGTGACTGGAGTCTTTAATGATTCTCTTAGCCTTGCCCTTGCAATGCTTGTTGTAAATGTTCTGGAGGGTGGGGAGCCCCCCTCCAATTGTGCGTTCGGCTGAACGTGTCACTCTTTGTAGTCTGCTTCGGTCTTGTGCAGTGCTATTCCCAAACCAGGAGGTGATGTTGCCGGTCAAGATGCTCTCTATTGTACATGAGTAGAAGTTCTTAAGGATCTTCTGACTGACTTGGAACTTCCTTAGGCGCCTGAGGAAGTAGAGGCGTTGTCGTGCCTTCTTCACAACACTGTCAATGTGTGTGGTCCATGTCAAGTCCTCGGATATGTAGGCTCCGAGGTACTTAAAGCTGTTGACTCTCTCAACCGGTGCCCCGTCGATGCTGAGGGGGCTGTAGTCCTTGACCCCCGACCTCCTGAAGTCCACAATCATCTCCTTTGTTTTGCTGACGTTCAGGGAGAGGCTGTTTTCCTGGCACCATCCCGCCAGGACCTTGACCTCTTCCAGGTAGGCCCTCTCGTCGTTGGCAGAGATCAGGCCCACCACCACTGTGTCGTCAGCAAATTTGATGATTGTATTGCTACTCCGCTGAGCCACACAGTCGTGTGTGTACAGGGAGTAGAGGAGGGGACTCAGAACACAGCCCTGGGGGGCCCCTATGTTGAGGGTGATGGATGAGGAGGTGCAGTTGCCTGCTCTCACCACCTGGGGTCTGCCAGTCAGGAAGTCCAAGACCCACTGGCAGAGGTCATAGTTCAAGCCCAGGTCCCTGAGCTTGGCTATGAGTATGGAGGGGACTATGGTATTGAATGCCGAGCTGTAGTCGATGAATAGCATTCTCACATAGTTCCCCTGCCTCTTGTCCAGGTGTGATGCTGCTGTGTGCAGCACATGGGCTATGGCGTCCTCCGTGGACCTGTTGGGGCGGTATGCAAATTGCAGGGGGTCCATGTTGATGGGGAGGGAGGAGCAGATGTAGCCCTTTACTAGCTTCTCAAAGCACTTCATGGCTATGGAGGTGAGAGCTACAGGGCGGTAGTCGTTGAGGCAAGCAGGCTTGGATTTTTTGGGTACAGGGATAATAGTGGACTTCTTCAGACAGGTGGGGATGACAGCCTGTTCTAAGGACAGGTTAAATATGACAGTGAATACTGGGGCCAGTTGGTCAGCACAGACTTTTAGGACGCGGCCGGGGATGCCGTCCGGACCTGCTGCCTTCCTGATATTCACTTTTTTAAAGGTCCGCCTCACCTCATGCTCTGTTACCCTGAACACTGCGCCTCCATCAGCAGCCGACCCCCCCCCCCCCCCCCCCCCATTGCCGTGGCTTGTGAGCTGGTGTTGTTATTACCAGCATCAAACCTCGCATAGAAGGTATTGAGGTCATTTGCTAAGGAGATGTCACTGTTCAGTTTGAGGGAGGCGCCTTTGTAGTCTGTCATCGTTTTGAGCCCCTGCCACATAGCTCTAGAGTCAGCTTGTTCAAACTGGAGTTCAATTTTATCCCTGTAGCGCCGTTTGGCCTCTGACACTGTCCTCCTTACGTTGTATCGCGCCACCTTGTGGTCATTCATGTTGCCTGCCACTAGGCCGTCGTTGTATGCTTTGGTGCGCTCTCTCAGAGCTTCACGGACGGATTTGTCTACCCAGGGTTTTTGATTTGGGTAAACTCTCATTTTGGTAGTGGGGATTGTTTCTTCCACCCTAGTACAAACATAGTCCAGCACTGTTTCCGTGTAGACATTAATGTTATCTGTGTCGCGGAACACATTCCAGTCTGTGCAGTGAAACACAGACCGGAGCGTCTCCTCTGACGTCAAATCCCATTTCTGCACCTCTCGCGAGACTACAGGAGTACTTTTTATTCTCTGTTTGTACTTTGGTGAAAGAAAGATTGACGCGTGATCTGATTTACCAAAGCCACTATCAGAATGAGCCTTGTAGCCACCCTTAAATTGCGTGTAACAGTGATCTAGGATGTTACCGCCTCTGGTGTTGCAAGTCACATGCTGATAGAAGTCAGGCAATACCTTTCTCAGATTGGCGCTATTGAAATCTCCCAGCACCAAAATGGCGGCGTTAACGTTCGTCGCTTGTATTCTATTTACCTCGTCGTGGAGTCTGGAGAGCGCTGCGTTGTTGCTGGCTTGCGGTGGAATATACACTCCGATCAGGATGATCGCCGTTAACTCCCTCGGGAGGAAGAAAGGACGACACTTGATGGTTATATACTCCAGGTCTGGGCAGCAGTGGTTGGATAATTCCTTCACGTTAGTTGGATCGCTCCAATTTTTGTTAAACATGAAGGCAATACCTCCTCCACGTTGTTTACCGGACTCTTATGTCCGATCCTTGCGATGGATAAAGAAGTGATCGGCTGGTTGAATTGCGTGGTCTGGAACCTCCGGCGTGAGCCACGTTTCGGTGAAGCAGAGAACGTTGCAGTCCCTAACGTCTCTTTGGTATTGAATCCTTGCTCGGATGTCATCCAGTTTATTGTCAATTGATTGTACATTGGCTAGCAATATACTGGGCAATGGTGTTCGGTGGCGTCTGGATCTCAGCCTGTTACGGATCCCAGCTCTCTTCCCACGCCGTCTGGTTCCTCTGTTCCTGGGATCAAGGAACAAAGGATCTGGTCCTAATCTCCGGAGAATCTCTTCAGGCCATTGTTGTGGTTCGGAAAGCTGGTCCAGTGAGTAATCCAGTTGGTAAGTTTCCCATAATCCAATGTCTATGAGTGACTGACGGTCATACACATTAAATGCACCAACAGTTGGTACAAACAAAACTCTAAAAACTATAAATATTAACAAAAGTAAGCACAGTCTCGACGGAGCGCACAGACAGGCAGCCGATCGTTGCGGCGCCATCTCACACTGAGGGTCCCCCCCTCTGGCTGCTGGCCTCTGGTAGAGGTGTAGATCACCAGTGGCATCCCTCTGAGAACACAATTAGACTTTAGACAGTGGCTTGCGAGCACGATGAGCCTCATTTTCTAATTTTGAGATTGCTCTATTCAGTCAGACCTATCCCTTCAATGTCATAAGATGATTTCAACTTTTAAAAGCGGAGAAAGCAACATATTGTGCTGTTGAACCGAGGGGGTTGTGGTCAGGTCTACAGTTTTTTAGCTTTACCATTTCAGTTTTATATTGTTTTCCACAATATTCTCCCGACCCCTGGGGGCTCCATAATATGTGTGAATATCTGTTTAATTCAGAATCCCAACTATACAGTGTATTACTAAGTCAAATCAAAACATACCACACCACAAAAGGTCAATGAATCGGTGGCACAAGTGAAGAGCAGATAAGGAACAATCCTCCAGATTGACAGTAATCAGCTGGATGAAAATGAAAAAAAGGGACACTATGATTCACTGGAAAGTCCTTGAAAAGTAGGATTTAATGGGTTACCATTCCTCAAACTTTATTCAATAGTCTGTACCAACATTTGCCACTATTACACATTTTGGAAATGTGAACAGAGTACCGTCAGCTTTGAGAGTGCTAGTTGCATGTTTGTTTAGCAATAAAAACATGCACCTAATGCACGTCCTGTCAGATAAAATTGAATCACCAAAAGAAGGAAGATGTGGATTCACAACACCGGTGACCAAGCCACCGGGGCTGAGAAACATTTTGAGCGAGTAGCCAATCTCGGTATTGATTGTCACGTGACACTTTTAGGGGCAAACATACCTTTTCCCATAGACATACATGGGTAAAGAAACGGCTGGGGAAATCGCTCAGGCGTCGCACAAAGTCCAAAACTACTCTTAATCTTAACCCTTGTGTCTGAAAACTAAAGCGTTACTCAATTGTCCTCTTCAAAAACGCAATACAAATATTATACTATGTTGAAGGTGATAGTGGTGTATTTTTTAGACCCTCTTGCTTTGCTGCTGGGAGGGGGGCTCCTTCATCTCCTCTCACTACCGCAGGTGAGACACCACTAGGTTGCTCGTGGTAAACAGGGCTTCTACCACTAGTGGGACGGAACCATGGACTAAACTCCTCTGATGCTGCTGCCACTTTCACTTTTGAGGTTAGCTCACAGGAAATTCAATTGAATAGCCTATATTAATATACATTATATTAATAATGATTTGAAGATGTTTACAGATGTTTTTTTACAACCCTACTGTTCTCCCGAGAATTAAATAAAGGTTTGATGATGATGACATGTGCTCGAAGAGAGATATAGATAGAGTGGGTGTGTTTGTACATGCAAGTTATACTCACATCAGTTAAGGGAGATGCCATCCATGTCAATTTAGCATAGGATGATTCATTGGCCTTGTGGTCAGCAGGGTCCCCCCCTCTGGCTGCTGGCCTCTGGTAGAGGTGTAGATCACCAGTGGCATCCCTCTGAGAACACAATTAGACTTTAGACAGTGGATTGCGAGCACGATGAGCCTCATTTTCTAATTTTGAGATTGCTCTATCTATCCGATCTCATTACAAAATACTTGCCTCCTAGATCACTAAATGCGGGGCTATCGATCCCTAGGGTAAAATGCATGCATGGGCTGAGCTCCCAAAGCGCCATGTGACTTGCAATACCAAGCTTGGCCTCTAAGCCCTTGTTGCTTTAACACTGGACCATCTGTCACAAAAATTACAGGGGATCTGGGGGAGATGTGAACCTCTGCATGCGTTACGTTCCCCCAGTGAAACTCCTCGCTGTCAGGTGAAAAGAAGCGGCTGGCGACTCCACATGTACTGTACCCTCCCCAGGCCGACAGTTGGGCAACGCGTGCAACGACCAGGAAGGGAATTGGCATAGCAACTAAATTGCGATGGGTGAGAAATACAGGAAGTGCAAAAATAAATGGAATTAAAAAAGAAATGACCATTGTATATAATTAGAAATAATCTTCTCTAAAGTGTTATTCAGTAGACTTCTCCTTTAAAAAGGAACACACCAACTTTGTGGGAAATTTGCTTATTTGCCATGTACCCTGGAGTTAGACAAGCAGATTGATCAGTTAGCCTCATAGCATAATTGCCTAAGTAATTTTTTGGCCAAATTGATATTTCTGCCTAACTCTACTCTCCTCACTGCTGCACCACCCTGGCTTAGTGGCTGTGTCCTCAGCCAATCAGGACCTTGATACAAAAAATTGGCTGTTTAAGGAATTCCAGGCCTTGACTTTTTTATTTAATTTTTTTATCAAGCATTTTAAGCACTTCAAGGACCTTGTGCGAACCCTGGATATATACTCTGAACAATTTTTTGCCGAACCGCTGCTGCCTGACCGCAGTGATTTCATCACCTCAAAAGCCCAGTTTTAAAAAAAAGAACGCGTATTTTGTGACTGTTGGGAACTAGGCTACACTGACACACCTACTTCCAGTGAATGATGTGGTAATATTGACCTTGAATTCCATAACTAATATGTGAATAAAAGAAATTAATCCATAATGTAAAAACAGGGCTTAGCCAAAAGTGCATTCCAAACAAACCCCCGCTCAGGGGGAAGACTGGATTAGAGACCAACAGTTGCCGGTCATAAAAGGCCACAGGGGAAGTCACACCCCACAGTAAACAGTGGCTCACTTTCAATAGCAGAGTGGACTTAGTGGCTAAATAAGGAACTATACTAGAGACAGTTGCAGCAGATAACAGACAAAGGTCACACCTACTGTGACCAGATTACAGCAGAGGACAGCTGGTCTAACCAGATACCTGATACTGGCTCTGACATTATAAGACAGGACAATCTATTAATCAACTGTTTAGTATCAAAAGGTCTCATATGATGTCTGGTATCAGTCTAAGAAAGCACTGACTGTACTTGGATGATATTAGACATCTATAGCCATATAGAAGGAATGTTAATTCATTTAGAGGAGATTTGGCCACACCAAGGAGGGGGGCCATCAAGACCCCCCTTCTGTTCACTGAAGGAAGACAACACCAACCCCCACAGAGAAACCCAGAGGTGGGGGCAGCCAGCCCCCTCAGAAGACCGCCCACAGAGGACCACCGGATTGGACCAAAATGTATTACTGGAATATTATGATTGGAGGGAAGTTATAGTATATAAGAGCGAACATATTGGTAGTTCAGGAGCCCAGACCACCCCAAACCCAGGTCTGCGGCTCCACCCCTCCCCATCAGAGAAACTGTGCTGCTTTTGATGTAAGTAAGCTGGATGGAACCATTATGTTTGGTTAGAATAGAATGTAACTTAGCTTAGAAACCAGGCTTACTTATATGCAAAAAGGGCTTACAGTATTTTCAATGTATGTTCAAATTATGTTAACAAATGACTGTTGTATGTACCTACATGTTGGGGTTTGAGATGCAAACCTTGTTGATTCCTGTACACAACAGACATATTAATGTTTTCTGATAATCCTTGTATGTGAAAGGCAACCTTTTATTCACTCTTGGCCCTGGGACAAATAAATCAGTTGAGTTGAAATAGAGTTCTGGTTGTCTGGCTTACACGTTTATTTCTCATCTGCTTAAGTCAGATGAGGAGACCAACAATTCTATCACTTATGATCCTTTCTCCTCCTTCCCGATATCAATCTCATTGTACTGTACAATAACCTTAGATTATTGTAGGATTCTATAGGATTATACTACAGAAGTGGTGCCGTTCCACCCGCCCTGTTGTGCCCCCCCTGAAGATGTGCGGTGAGGTTTAGGTGGCTGGCTGCTCAGAGCCATGACCTTGCTTGTATGTTGGGGCCATGCAGGAGAAGAGCCGGGGGTTGTTGCGTTTCAATAAGGGGTGCAGTGCAGGGTTTTGCTGTCTGGGTGGAGGACAGAAGGACAGGATGAAGGCTGGTTGTGTACGCCACTAGTTGGGACCCGGGGTGAATATAGCCTTTTGCGTACAGGAATGGGGGAGCGGTGTTTAGGTTAGTTTAGGTTAGACTGTCCAAAGGTAAAGGGATCGCGCTTGTTATGCAGTAAACATGCAAACATGTGCTTTTGATGTTTGTATGTTTATTCAGACACAGGAGGCCGTTCCCGGCCTATTCGTTTGAGGTTTATGGCAGTAAGTATGGGCAGCGTATTTGGTGCCAGGCCCTTGCGGACAGGGGGATAGTGTTTTTTATTTTTTGTTGGCAGTAATAGCTTAGGGGGATAGGTTAGGGATAGGTAATTTACTAGAAGGCGAAGGCGTGGAGCGGTAGAACGGAGGATAGTCACAGATAAGCAGGAAGTGGGACTGTGAAGTGACTTTGGGCAGTGATGGATAATGCAGAATAGTCAGATCTTAAAGAAAAGATTATAGGGTAAGGTAAAGAGTCTGATGAGAGAACCGTGATTGTAGTACAGGATTTCCTGGTTCCACGGTGAGAACAGAGGTAGCCTCATGGGATTCTCGCCCAGGACGGAGCAGCCGTCGAGGGGGGAGATGAGGAGGTGAATAGGGTGTGCGTGGCGATCAGAGATTATATAGAGCAGAATGTCAGTTTAAAGCGGGGATAAATCAATAAGTAAGGGATAATGTATAGCTACGAGGTCATTGTCGCAAAATAATTGACAGACACAGAGTTTAGAACACGGAGGCGCAGCCGAGGTGTTTTAAACGTCAGTGAAGGTAAATTATTTTGCGACAATGACCGAGTATAGGCTATACATTATCCCGCTTATACACCAGAGTCTCCATAGGGTCATAGCCAGAGTTCTGGGCCAACACCTGGGGTGGTGAGAAAGGGAACGAGGGAAGAGTCATCATGGAATGAATGGAGGCTTTAATGAGGAACAAGAGGAACGAGACAAGCCCCCCCCCCCCCCTCCCGAATGATGAATTGGTGGTGTGTGACAAAATATACTGTAGCATCCATCAACACTTCTTGATTTGTAAGAAGTCTTTGCAGAAGAGCTAAAAGTAAGGACATTCAATATTCAGTATATGAAGGCATTTACAGGATGACTCTTTTTTTGCAACCTAATGGCTAAATACATCTAAATAACATAGTTGACAGCTGGGCTGTGTTGATGTTACAATGTACGGGGCATGCTGCTGGTGCTGCTGCTGCTTGGTGCTTGGTGCTTGGTGGTGCAGCTTGAGGCAGGAGAGATGAGGCGCGCGTTAACCCTTTCACTGCCACACTACAGAAGGTTAACCTTTCACTACCACACTACAGACGGTTAACCTTTCACTACCACACTACAGAAGGTTAACCCTTTCACTACCACACTACAGAAGGTTAACCTTTCACTACCACACTACAGAAGGTTAACCCTTTCACTACCAGGACTTTTAGGTATCTATGAGCGCTTAGTAACGCTTCGCCTCAAAGCCGTTTCTGGCCGAATTAGTCATCGAATCTTTAATTTTTTTTTAATTCTTATTCAGAGGTATTTCGTCGAGATTTCATAATGTGTAATGTGGCAGCGGAAATGTGTAGAAATATGGTAAAAATAACTATTTATCTGTGTTTTCTCGATGAAAAAAGACGTTGTATCAAACAAACACAGATTTGAGTGGTTATAATTCCGAAATATGAGTAATCTGTTAGAGATATATTGAGATTATGCTATTACTGTTAATCCTTTCACTACCACACTACAGAAGGTTAACCTTTCACTACCACACTACAGAAGGTTAACCCTTTCACTACCACACTACTGAAGGTTAACCTTTCACTACCACACTACAGAAGGTTAACCTTTCACTACCACACTACAGAAGGTTAACCTAGTTGTTGTGTCTTTCACTACCACACTACATGTATTTACATCTAAATGCTTATTGGTCAGGCGGTGACGTCATTAAGTTGATGCCATTGATGGATGGGTATTAAACAGAGAGCAGGCAGTGCATGCTTGACAGTCACCATGGAACCTACAGCGAGGGCAGTTGCCGAGGCATTAAACCGGTTTGCTCACTTCGGAGCACACTGTGTTGAAGATGAACGCGCACTAGGAACATTCATCGCAGATTTCTTTGAGCCGAATAAAAATCCAAAAAGAAACTCAGATTCTGGTTCAGAAGAAGAAGACAACGCAGATGATGGTGACGACACTAACAGATTTGGAGACGAGGTAGAGGCAGATGATGGTGACGACACTAACGGATTTGGAGACGAGGTAGAGGCAGATGATGGTGACGACACTAACGGATTTGGAGACAAGGTAGAACATGTAATGTGCTTTGTGGAAGTTGAATCTGACGAGAGCCACGAATGCAAAATGGAAAGACTTTTGCGATTTACTTGTAAATGCGTCCAGAGTGATAAAGAAAATGACATTCTTAATCGGCGGTCATGTATCACAAAATTGGACCGTGATGAATTTTACACAAGGCGTTTTGAGATAGCGGCTCTCGAAGAGGATCATAAAGATTTGATTATTATGGCTCAGCTCCAGGCTTTTGGTCGAAAGTCAGAATGGACTATCGCAAATAAATCGATTTCCAAAAAAAGGCAACGTGCTTACACTCACTACTTCTTCGGGGTGATACAAATCTGCCGTGAAGCTTTCCTCTTCATCCACGGGTAAGTTATTATTATTGTCTATTTAAAACTAATATAGTACATCATGCCTGTAACTGAGGGGTTACAAAACCCTGACTGTATTAAAGATTGTGATAGATTAAACCACTGCTAGTTATGTACTTTAATTACTGGCCAGACAGTACATCAAATATAGATGGTCAACACCCACAAGAACACGGCATTGACAAAGAAATAGTATTTGAGGGTATTTTATTATTATGCAACATTAGGTTACAGAATGAGAATTAGGGTCGCGCTTGTATGGCGAAGAATATGCGTAAAGTCAGTCAATAGCATGAGTCACTAAGAATAGCAGGAATCCTACGATGGGTCTAAGTTGACACCACCTGTCGTATAATAGCAACTATATAAGGCAACGCTGATACCGCCTGGAGACAATGGGTTCCCTCCGGGGGTGTAAGGCCTGGAGGGTAGAGGAATGTTCGGATACTCAGTCTGATTCAATGAAGGATAAAGAGACTCAAAGTACAGGAGTCAGTCCTTGTAAATCCCTTGATCAGCAGCAAAGCAATAATTGTAATCCAAATGCTCGATAGCACTGATGACAGCTAGCCAGCCTCCGTCCACGAGGCCAGCCCGAGTTGTAATCCTCACGAGGTTGAATCCCAAACGATAGTGGAAATCAACGATGCTCTTCTCCGGGTAACACGTTCCAAATCAATATAATCCAACCAGTAATGGTTCTGCAATCGCCAACGCCGATTCTCCTGTGAACATGTCCAACGGTTCTCCGCCTAGGACTCCTCGGGTGTGGGCGACGTATTTAGGCCACACACCCTGGCTAAGTACACTAGCTAAAAACACGACGAACCGCTGGGTAATGCTGCACACGAACGAACTGTGGCCGCACGATATACAATAAATGAACGACTATTTACTTCACATTAGATTAGGTCGAACTCGACGTTACTACATTAAACTCTGACACTTTACCATTCTATTCGCACATGTTCTAAACGCACGAGTTGCTCACTTCACCACGATGAACTACGTTGGCTTGTTTAGATGGACAAGCAGGTGCTCGGGGTAAGGTGGGGTAAGGTACTGCCGCGCGCACCTTGCGCTGTATATATACTTAAGTGACTATCTAGTCCCAAACCGCAGTCTTTGTCTGGTATCAATACGCTGTCTCCGGGCATGTTCTGACATGCCTGGACTTGTCTTTGAACCTGGCATTGGGGGCCTGCGAGCTGGCGCCTAGGGGCGCTGTCCAATAAGGAGAGCGAATATTACTCTGGTTTGAACGCAGGTAAAGGGATATTCCGTGTATATATATAAATAATATACAAAGTATATCAAACAATAAAGGTAGATTCTCAGTTTAATCTGGACCTTCACAACAGCCGCCTCCTAATTAGTCCGCACCTAATTAGTTAAGGGAGACAGATTAATAGTCCAGTCAACTGCTCAATGTCTGTTGTGGGGAGTAGGGCAATCTACAAAGTCAGTGGGTCATGATCGTCATCAGGGGAGTCAGGGAGCCTCGGCAACTCTATCAGCCTCGCCACGGGTCGGGTGTAAGTCCGCCCTTGGACAATAACTTCTGCCGCTCTGACCTTCCCGTCGGCACCAGTGATCACTTTGCTTACGCGGCCGGCCGGCCACGCAGCTCGGGGTAGTGACTGGTCCATGATCATAACGACTGTGTCCACCTTCAGGTTGTCCCTGTCCTTGACCCGCTTCTGACGGGCTGGAAGGGATGGTAGGTCGCTTAGGAGGAAGCGGGCCTGAGACTGGTTGATCTGTGCTTGGCTGTGTCTCCACATCCTCCGTCTGTTCCTCTTGTTCTTCCGGTGCCCCGTCTGAGGAGGGGCCGGGTCCGGCCGCCCCCTCAAGAGGTAGCTTGGGGTGCTGGGTTCGAGGTCAGCTACGTCGCTTGGAGCGCAGCTGAGGGGGGTGGAGTTCGGAACTCCCTCTTCTTGGGCCCACTGTTCTCTCACAGGCCCCTCGTCTAATGTCAATAGCCTCTCAACGGGCTGTACGAGAGAGTGGCCTGTGTCGCTCACCTTTGTGTGCAGGCAGCATGTAGACGTGGGTTGACTGTCAAATCCGTAGAGGGGGCCCTGGAGCGTCCACACCAGTCGGGTCTGAACCGCGACTGGGCATCCTTTAGGTCCGATGTGGGCCGCCTCGATTGGGACAAGGAGGTCCGCGTGGTCGGAGCCTATGAGCAGGGTCGGTGTGGCGCCGTCGATGAGCGGTATAGGTAGTCTGCGTAGGTGCGCGTACTTCGCCATCAGCTGTGGGATGGGGTAGTTGTAGCTTGACAGGCCTATGTCATGGCCTGTAAATGCCTTAGTAATGCTGTACCGCTTCGCGGGCTGCCCGACCGCTGCCTTCGTGAATGAGACGCTCTTGCCCTTTATGGTTTTCAGGTCTCGCTGAATAGTACGGATTGTCATTGTTTCTTTGGTACCCCGCAGGCCCAACTGGGCTGCGGCGGAAGCGAGGAGGAGAGTCTTTTCAGACCCATCATCTAGGACGGCGTAAGTGTCCATGACCTTGTCCTCGTAGCTTAGGAGCACTCTGACCACTTTGATTAGCACTCGGGGGGTCCCGCTATGCTTGGGGTCTATGTGGAGCACTCCTGTTGGTCGGTTGCCTTGTTTGGCTAATCTTCGCTGGTGGGCCCCGCACAGTGATGCGCGGTGAGCGGCGCCCGCCTGGTCCGCCTCACGCCACTGATCAATTTGGACGGGGTTCAGTGTCTTGTATTCGTCGCACTGTGCCAGCCAGTGTCCGCCGTCGCAGTAAGTACAGACGATCTCCCATTCCTCTCTGGCGGGGGAGTTGTAACTCGGCGGTGGTGGCGCCGACTCGGGGTAGTACGGGTGGCACTGTGGGTCCCTGTGTCTGCTGCGACAGTCGGGACACCAGGGGGTGGTTTCAGGACTGGTCTGTGGTGACACCGCCTCGGCCTGGTACATCACCGTGACGGACCTACTTTGTGGTCCTGGCGGACGCTTGTTGGTCTCATGCAGGACATCTAGGTGGGCGCCATCACACTTGCCGCATCTTTTCTTCAGGCGGCAATCGGCTGCCATGTGGCCGCGCGTGCAGCGGAAGCAGCGGCGTTTGTCCTTAAGCCACTGACCTATTTCGGCTGTGGTTAAGTCTTTGAAGGCGTCGCACTGTGACAGCTGGTGTTCACCGTCACAGTACTGACAGACAGCCTTCCACTTCTCCTTGTGGGGGTTGTGGCTCGTGTGCCGTGACACAACCTCGGCCTGGTGCATCACGGTCACGGACCGGCGGTTGTCGTTGAACCTTCTCGGTCCATCTCTAGGGTCAGAGCTACTCCACACGAATGTGTCCAATCGTAGACTGCTGACCTCCCTGGCGAGGAAATCAGCCAGGTCTAGGAGGGATGGTTCTAGGCCGTTGGGGTCACTGTGGTCTCTCTGCCGCCGAAAACGCTCTTGACGGGCTGGAGGGAGCTTCTCCAGTATCCGCTCCACATTAGAATTTGCATACAGTTCATGTCTCCCCTTCTCCCTTTGGGACCCCAGCATCCCCACGAGGGATTGTACCTTGATAGAGAGGTCATCCAGTGCTCTATTGTCTTTGGCTGGGGGGAGGCTGTCGATCTCTCGTATTTCTTGGATCACGTAATCCCATATGCGTCCATAGCGCGCGTCGAGGGCCACCAGAGCTGCGGAGTATGGGGTGCTTGAGTTGGAATGTGCCAGCGCTATGTTATGCGCTCTGGGCACCTTGAGATGCTTGAGGAAGATGGCATATTTGTACGACTCGTCGTGGACATCGGACATCATAGTCTCCAAACACATGCGTAATTCCGTGTACTGTGCTCTGTCCTCGCGCGTAAAGTCTGGGAACGTCGGTGCGCCAAGGTAAGATGCCATGGATGGCTGGGACACCGATGAGCATAGGGGGATATGCCTCCTGGGCGAGTCTCCCCATACGTGGGGTCGTGGGTTAGTGCTGGGTGGGTACCAGAGGCCGGGCCCCCAGGTGCTGCTCCTCGGTGCTGACTGTGTATTAAACTCAACCTTGGTTTGGGTCGGGGGTTCGTAACGCAGTGGCTCGGGGCTGGGGTCGGGGCTGTACTGGGCCTCCTGGTCCAAAGTAGGTTCGTGCTGGTGGGCTTGATATCCCTCCTCTTCCTCCGCTAGGTCTTGGAGTCTTCTAGTTAGTCTCTCGGCGACGTAGGCCGGTTCTTCCCGTTGGCTGGGTCTCGTATGGACCGGTCGAGGAGGGGGCTCGGAGACGTAGACAGGTTCTTCCTGTTGGCCGGGTCCCGTGTAGACTGGTCGGGGAGGGGGCTCGGCGACGTAGGCAGGTTCTTCCTGCTGGCTGGGTCCCGTGTAGATTTGTCGGGGAGGGGAAGGTGCCCTCGACCCGTGTCGTGATGATCTCCGGGAGCTCCGTGTGGAGGAGTGGGGGGTAGCCCTCTGGATCAATTGTTCTATCATCTGCGCCTGCAGGCGGTCCCGCTCCGCTTCGCGCTGTGCATTGGCGGCGTCGCGCTGTGCATTGGCGCGGTCTCGTTCCGCCTCGCGCTGTGCATTGGCGGCGGCGTGCTGTGCATCGCGTTGCGCGTTGGTACGGTCTCGCTGAATGGTTTCTTCAGCCTGGAGGCGCCTCTCTTCCAGTCTGATGGTCATCGCTGCGTCAGCCTGGAGGCGACTCTCTTCTAGTCGGATGCGTTCTCTTTCCATTGCCGACTGTTCGCGCTCACTAAGCATCTGTGCTTGAAGTTGTGCGTGGAGGCGCTCTCGTTCCGCTGCAGAGTGTTCGCGCTCACTAAGTGCTTGCGCCTGGAGGCGCTCTCGTTCCACTGCAGAGTGTTCGCGCTCACTAAGGGCTTGTGCTTGGAGTTGGTCGCGCTCACCCTGGAGTCGGTCTCTTTCGGTTGAAGCTGTCAGCGTGGCGATCAAGGCTTGCGCCAGTCTTTGGTCAGCCTCGCTGGGGGATGACACTGGTGGAGGTGATCGGGCGCTGACAGGGCTTGGTGGAGACCTGTCCTCCTGGCGCGCTCCGAGGTCTATCTCTTGAGCGCGGTACTCTTCTCGTGGTTGCGCGCCGAGGGCTGTCTCGGGTATGCGCTCTTGGGTTGGTTGTGCACCGGGGTCTATCCCTGGAGCGCTTTCTTTATCCTGGAGCGCTCCGGGGTCTATCCCGGTGACGCTGTCTGGAGGTATAGTCACGTCATGTCCCGCTTGGTCCCCCCCGTGAGCTAAGTCAGTTTCGTTTGAACCCACTGGGTTCTCTACTGGCAGGGCCGCCAAGTCGATAGGAGTGGGCATGCTTAAACTATCCGTTTTATCCGTATTTAACGTCCGTTTAGATAAGCTAGGGGGTAAAACGAAAGCGAAGTCCTCTATATATGGAGGTGGCTGACGTTTGCGCTGCGGGCGTTCTAGCTTGGGGGAGCCGTTTTGAGAGTGTTCACCGCTGGCCATGTTAATATTAATATTATATTAAATATCACTGATACTGTTGTGAAGGGCCAGATTAAACTGAGAATCTACCTTTATTGTTTGATATACTTCGTATATTATTTATATATATACACGGAATATCCCTTTACCTGCGTTCAAACCAGAGTAATATTCGCTCTCCTTATTGGACAGCGCCCCTAGGCGCCATCTCGCAGGCCCCCAATGCCAGGTTCAAAGACAAGTCCAGGCATGTCAGAACATGCCCGGAGACAGCGTATTGATACCAGACAAAGACTGCGGTTTGGGACTAGATAGTATATATACAGCGCAAGGTGCGCGCGGCAGTACCTTACCCCACCTTACCCCGAGCACCTGCTTGTCCATCTAAACAAGCCAACGTAGTTCATCGTGGTGAAGTGAGCAACTCGTGCGTTGAGAACATGTGCGAATAGAATAGTAAAGTGTCAGAGTTTAATGTAGTAACGTCGAGTTCGACCTAATCTAATGTGAAGTAAATAGTCGTTCATTTATTGTATATCGTGCGGCCACAGTTCGTTCGTGTGCAGCATTACCCAGCGGTTCGTCGTGTCTTTAGCTAGTGTACTTAGCCAGGGTGTGTGGCCTAAATACGTTGCCCACACCCGAGGAGTCCTAGGCGGAGAACCGTTGGACATGTGCACAGGAGAATCGGCGTCGGCGATTGCAGAACCATTACTGGTTGGATTATATTGATTTGGAACGTGTTACCCGGAGAAAAGCATTGTTGATTTCCACTATCGTTTGGGATTCAATCAATCAATCAATTGTGAGGATTACAACTCGGGCTGGCCTCGTGGACGGAGGCTGGCTAGCTGTCATCAGTGCTATCGAGCATTTGGATTACAATTATTGCTTTGCTGCTGATCAAGGGATTTACAAGGGCCGACTCCTGTACCTGGAGTCTCTTTATTCCTCATTGAATCAGACTGAGTATCCGAGCATTCCTCTACCCTCCAGGCCTTACACCCCCGGAGGGAACCCATTGTCTTCAGGCGGTACCAGCGTTGCCTTATATAGTTGCTATTATACGACAGGTGGTGTCAACTTAGACCCATCGTAGGATTCCTGCTATTCTTAGTGACTCATGCTATTGACTGACTTTACGCATATTCTTCGCCATACAAGCGCGACCCTAATTCTCATTCTGTAACCTAATGTTGCATAATAATAAAATACCCTCAAATACTATTTCTTTGTCAATGCCGTGTTCTTGTGGGTGTTCACCATCTATATTTGATGTACTGTCTGGCCAGTAATTAAAGTACATAACTAGCAGTGGTTTAATCTATCACAATCTTTAATACAGTCAGGGTTTTGTAACCCATCAGTTACAATTGGTCCTTCGAGCCAGAGGGTATCAGTGTAATATTTAATATAATATTAATATTGACCTGGCCAGCGGTGAACACTCTCCAAGCGGCTCCCCTAAGCTAGAACGCCTGCAGCGCAAACGTCAGCTACCTCCATATCTGGAGGACTTCGCTTTCGTTCTACCCCCTAGCTTATCTAAACAGACGTTAAATACGGATAAATCGGATAGTTTAAGCATGTCCAATCCTATCGACTTGGCGACCCTGCCAGTAGAGACCCCAGTGGGTTCAAACGAAACTGACTTAGCTTACGGGGGGGACCAAGTGGGACATGACGTGACTATACCTCCAGACAGCGTCACCGGGATAGACCCCGGAGCGCTCCAGGATAAAGAAAGCGCTCCAGGGATAGAACCCGACACACAACCAAGAGAAGAGTACCGCGCCCAGGAGATAGACCTCGGAGCGCGCCAGGAGAACAGATCTCCAACAAGCCCTGTCAGCACCCGATCACCTCCGTCAGTGTCATCCCCCAGCGAGGCGGACCAGAGACTGGCGCAAGCCTTGATCGCCACGCTGACAGCCTCAACCGAAAGAGACCGACTCCAGGGTGAGCGCGACCGGCTTCAAGCAAAGACGGTTAGTGAGCGCGAACACTCTGCCACGGAAAGAGAGCGCCTCCACGCGCAACTCCAAGCGCAAGCCCTTAGTGAGCGCGAACACTCTGCAGCGGAACGAGAGCGCCTCCGGGCGCAACAATTAAGTGAGCGCGAACACTCTGCCGTGGAACGAGAGCGCCTCCAGGCTCAACAAATGAGCGAGCGCGAACAACGAGAGCGCCTCCAGGCGCAACAATTAAGCGAGCGCGAACACTCTGCAGCGGAACGAGAGCGTCTTCACGCGCAACTCCAAGCGCAAGCCCTTAGTGAGCGCGAACACTCTGCAACTGAACGAGAGCGCCTCCAGGCGCAACAAAGGAGTGAGGACGACCGCATCAGACTGGAGGAGAGGCGCCTTCAGACGGAAGTGAACATCGAACGAGACCGCACCAATGCACAGAGCGAAGCAGAGCGCGACGCCGCCAATGCGCAGTGCGAAGCAGAGCGCGACCGGCTGCAGGCGCAGATGATAGAACAATTGTCGCTAGGGCGACACCCCCTCTCTCCGCACGGAGCTCCCGGAGATCATCACGACAAGGGTCTAGGGCACCTTCCCCTACCCGACAAAGCTACCCGGGACCCGGCCAACAGGAGGAACCTGTCTACGTCTCCGAACCCCCTCCCCGACCGGTCCATACGAGACCCAGTCAACGGGAAGAACCGGCCTACGTCGCCGAGAGACTAACTAGAAGACTCCAAGACCTAGAAGAGGAAGAGGAGGAATATCAAGCCCACCAGCACGAACATACTTTGGACCAGGAGGCCCAGTACAGCCCCGACTTCAGCCCCGAGTCACTGCACTACAAACCCACGACCCAACTCACAGGTGAGTTTGACGTACAGTCAGCACCGAGGAACAGCACCTGGGGACCCGGCCTCTGGTACCCACCAAGTACTAACCCACGACCACACGTACGGGGAGACTCGCCAAGGAGGCCTCTTCCCCTACGCTCACCAATGTACCAGCCATCCATGGCATCTTACCTTGGTACACCGACGTTCCCAGACTTTACGCGCGAGGACAGAGCACAGTACACGGAATTACGCATGTGTTTGGAGACTATGATGTCCGATGTCCACGACGAGTCGTACAATTATGCCATCCTCCTCAAGCATCTCAAGGTGCCCATAGCGCATAATATAGCGCTGGCATATTCCAACTCAAGCACCCCATACTCCGCGGCTCTGGTGGCCCTCGACCAGCGCTATGGACGCATATGGGATTACGTGATCCAAGAAATACGGGATATCGACCGCCTCCCCCCAGCCAAAGACAATAGAGCACTGGATGACCTCTCTATCAAGGTACAATCCCTCGTGGGGATGCTGGGGTCCCAAAAGGAGAAGGGGAGATATGAACTGTATGCAAATTCTAATGTGGAGCGGATACTGGAGAAGCTCCCTCCAGCCCGCCAGGAGCGTTTTCGGCGGCAGAGAGACCACCGTGACCCCAACGGCCCAGAGCCATCCCTCCTAGACCTGGCTGCTTTCCTCGCAAGGGAAGTTAGCAGCCTACGACTGGACACATTCGTGTGGAGTGGCTCTAGCCCAAGAGATGGACCTCGGAGGTCCAACGATAACCGCCGGTCAGTGACAGTTATGCACCAGGCCGAGTCAGTGCCGCAGCACAAGAACCACAGCACCCCCCAGACCAAGGGGAAGTGGAAGATTGTATGCCAGTACTGTGAAAATGAACATTGGCTGTCTCAATGTGACACCTTCAAGAAGCTGACAGCTGACGAGGTGAGTCAGTGGATCAAAGCCAACCGCCGCTGCTTCCGCTGCGCGCGCAGCCATATGGCAGCTGAGTGCCGCCTAAAGAAAAGATGCAGCAAGTGCGACGGCGCCCACTTGGAGGTCCTACACGACAGCAACAAGAAGAAACCCGTACCCCCAAGCAGCTCGAGAGTGAACGTCATGTACATAGACCCTGCGAAGAGCGGGAGCTCCCGAGTGCTCTTGAAGGTGGTCCGAGTGCTCTTAAGCTACGAGGACAAGGTCATGGACACTTACGCCGTCCTAGACGATGGGTCAGAAAAGACTCTCCTCCTCGCATCAGCCGCAGCCCGGCTGGGTCTGCGGGGGAGCGAAGAAACAATGACAATACGTACCATTAGAAGAGACCTGAAGACCATAAAGGGTGAAAATGTCTCCTTCACGATAGCAGCGGTCGGGCAGCCCGAGAAGCAGTATAGCATCACTAACGCCTTCACCAGCCATGACATAGGCCTGTCACAGTAAACCTACCCCATCCCAAAGCTGATGGAAAAATACGTGCACCTACGTCAACTACCTATACCGCTCATCGACGACGCCACCCCGACCCTGCTCATAGGATCCGACCACGCACACCTCATCGTCCCAACGGACCGGGTCCACATCGGGCCCAGAGGCTGTCCAGCAGCGGTCGAGACCCGCCTGGGTTGGACACTACAAGGCCCCCTCTCCGGGTCTTCCAACCGACCGACAGCCACTCGCTGCCTCTACACGAGGATAAACAAAGAAGACACCACCCTCTTGCAGCACGTCGAGAGGCTATGGACATTAGACGCGATGCCCTTTAAGAATGAAAATAAACTTGTTCGCTCAAAGGAAGACACTTATGCCATAGCCCTCCTCGAGCAGAAGACAAAGAGAGTCGAGGTCAACGGAGTGATGAGATACGCAACTCCACTCTTGAGGCGAGAGGGTATGCCCACCCTCCACGCCTCAAAAGAAGCGACAGAGCGATATCTACTGAACACCGAGCGGCGTCTAGCCAAAGACCCCACTCAAGCCACTGTGTACCGCGCTGAGATCGACAAGCTGATCACAGCGGGGAAAATTGACATTCAAGAAGCCGACCAGACGACTGAGTCCTGGTACGTGCCCCACCACAAGGTCCACCACAACGGCAAGGATCGCATTGTATTCAACTGCAGCTATCAGATCGGACTACAGAATGTGAATAAAGAACTCTTGCCCGGCCCGACACTCGGCCCCTCTCTCCTCGGCGTACTACTACGCTTCCGCCAAGACAAGGTGGCCATCAGCGGCGACATCAAAGGGATGTTCCTGCAGGTGCGACTAGTGGAGGAGGACAAGCCCCTGCTGCGGTTCCTATGGAGAGAGAGGATCAACGATGAGCAACCATCCATCTACCAATGGGAGGTCCTCCCCTTCGGCACCACATGCAGCCCATGCTGTGCTACGTTCGCACTGCAAAAACATGTGACAGAAGACCCTGAAGCTGACGAGGAGGTCAGACAAAGTGTAGAGAGGAGTTTCTACGTGGACAACTGTCTGCAAAGCGTCTCGACGCCAGAAGAAGCCGAAGCCCTCCTGCTCAAGCTCCGCGCCTCACTGATCAAAGGCGGCTTTGATCTCCGGCAGTGGGCCAGCAGTGACCCTCAAGTACTTCGCAGCCTCTCCCCAGAGACAAAGGCAGCAAGCAGCGAGACCTGGATGGCGACCACCCCAGGTGAAGCACAGGAAATGACATTGGGCCTAGTCTGGCGATTCAAAACAGACTCGCTCCATTACAAATACACACCCCTGACCCCGGAGCAGGGAAGGTCGACCCCTCTACCGACCACCATACGGAGCGTATACAGAACACTCGCAAGTCAATACGACCCGCTGGGGTGTATCCTACCTTACACCACTCGGGCGAAAATGATTGTACAAGAGCTGTGGGACAAGGAACAGGGCTGGGACGACCCCATACCCGACCACCTAGCTTCCACCTGGAGAGAGTGGGAGAGAGAACTCAGCTCGCTCCAAAATGTGAACATACGCCGGAGCTACTTCCCACCCACAGTGCGGCTGGAGACGTGCCAGATGGACCTGCACGTCTTCAGTGACGCCTCGAGAGGAGGGAGGAGAAATACACACAGCCTTCATCCTGGCTCGCTCAAGGATAGCCCCCCGCAAGCAACAATCGATCCCACGTCTAGAGCTCTGCGCAGCTCTGGTAGGCGCGCAACTCGCCACGTTAATCCAACGTGAACTCACCATCCCGGTGCAAAGAACAATATTGTGGTCAGACTCCATGACCGTACTCACATGGATCCAGTCCGATTCTTGTAGATACAAGGTCTTCGTGGGAGTCAGAATCACAGAGATTCAAGACCTGATAGGATCAGCGTGCTGGAGGTACGTGGACACGAAACAGAACCCAGCCGATGTCATCACACGGGGGATGTCCCTAGATGACCTCACACGTCCCAATATCTATAGTGACGGTCCTGAGTTCCTCAAGCTCCCGGAGGAGGAGTGGCCTACCCCCACCCCACGGGAGGCTAGTCAAGAGGAGGCAGAGATCAAGAAATCTATGTTCTGTGGGTTGACGCACATCCCAGTCCCCACTGACCCTAACATAGACGACTGCCTCACCTTTGAGAGTGCGCAGCTAAAAACATTCCTGTGGCACCACCCTGAGGTTCCCCCCACTACAGACATTGACGCATCGAACTACGCAGAGGCAGAACTCCTTCTGCTACAGCGAGCCCAAAGAGACTCGTTCCCCGACGAGCTAGACTGCCTGCAGGGAACAAAGCCAATCCCTTCAGACAGCAGACTGCTCCACTTGGCCCCTGAGCGCGACACCCATGGCCTCATCAGGGTGGGTGGTCGTCTGAGACGGGCCCCGGACTTAACGGATGACGTCAAGTTTCCTATAGTCCTCAACAGCCGACACAAGGTCACTGAGCTCATCATAAAGAAATACGACGAGGATGTGCACCACGCTGGCGCAGAGAGAGTCTTCGCTGAGATCCGACGTCGTTATTGGATACTGCAAGGAAGAGAAGCAGTACGACGCTTCCAGCGGACCTGTCTAGACTGTCGCAAGTGGCGAGCACAGCCCAGTATACCCATGATGGCCGACCTGCCCCCCTGTCGCCTCCGACTCGGCGAGAAGCCCTTTCACTCCATGGGCGTGGACTGCTTCGGCCCGCTCTACGTGAAGAAAGGAAGAGGGACAGAGAAGAGGTGGGGCATTGTATTCAAGTGCATGACCACCCGAGCAGTACACATAGAACTCCTTCCGACCATGAGTACGGACTCATTCCTCATGTCCTTCCGGAGATTCACAGCAAGAAGAGGAAAACCGTCTACGTTGTTGTCTGATCACGGGACAAACGTCAAAGGCGGAGAAAGAGAGTTGAGAGAGAGCTTCCAAGCCATGGGCCCAGAACTTAAGACCCACCTCGCTCCCTATCAGATCGAATTCCAGTTTAACCCCCCGAACGCCCCTCACTTCGGGGGAACCTGGGAAAGAGAAGTACGTTCCATAAAGACAGCTCTGTACGCCGTGCTTGGGGCCCAGACCGTGGCGGAAGAAGTCCTCACGACAGTCCTCACGGAGATCGAGGGAGTATTGAACTCAAAGCCCCTCGGTTACGTCTCAAGTGATGTAGCAGATGTCGACCCAGTCACCCCCAACACTCTCTTGATGGTGCGGCTGGACCCGGCGCTTCCACAGACGGTGTACAGACCTGAAGAAGCGAACGGCCGAAGAATGTGGAGGTACAGTCAAATATTGGCTGACAAGTTTTGGAACAGTTTCCTCCTCCACTACCTACCGTCTCTCCAAACCCGTCAGAAATGGGTAAAGGACAGAGACAAATTACAAGTGGACACAGTCGTTATGATCATAGACCAGTCACTACCCCGAGCTATGTGGCCGGCCGGCCGCGTAAGCAAAGTGATCACTGGTGCCGACGGAAAGGTCAGAGCGGCAGAAGTTATTGTCCAGGGGCGGACCTACACCCGACCCGTGGCGAGGCTGATAGAGTTGCCGAGGCTCCCTGACTCCCCTGATGACGATCATGACCCACTGACTTTGTAGATTGCCCTACTCCCCACAACAGACATTGAGCAGTTGACTGGACTATTAATCTGTCTCCCTTAACTAATTAGGTGCGGACTAATTAGGAGGCGGCTGTTGTGAAGGGCCAGATTAAACTGAGAATCTACCTTTATTGTTTGATATACTTTGTATATTATTTATATATATACACGGAATATCCCTTTACCTGCGTTCAAACCAGAGTAATATTCGCTCTCCTTATTGGACAGCGCCCCTAGGCGCCATCTCGCAGGCCCCCAATGCCAGGTTCAAAGACAAGTCCAGGCATGTCAGAACATGCCCGGAGACAGCGTATTGATACCAGACAAAGACTGCGGTTTGGGACTAGATAGTCACTTAAGTATATATACAGCGCAAGGTGCGCGCGGCAGTACCTTACCCCACCTTACCCCGAGCACCTGCTTGTCCATCTAAACAAGCCAACGTAGTTCATCGTGGTGAAGTGAGCAACTCGTGCGTTGAGAACATGTGCGAATAGAATAGTAAAGTGTCAGAGTTTAATGTAGTAACGTCGAGTTCGACCTAATCTAATGTGAAGTAAATAGTCGTTCATTTATTGTATATCGTGCGGCCACAGTTCGTTCGTGTGCAGCATTACCCAGCGGTTCGTCGTGTCTTTAGCTAGTGTACTTAGCCAGGGTGTGTGGCCTAAATACGTCGCCCACACCCGAGGAGTCCTAGGCGGAGAACCGTTGGACATGTGCACAGGAGAATCGGCGTCGGCGATTGCAGAACCATTACTGGTTGGATTATATTGATTTGGAACGTGTTACCCGGAGAAGAGCATCGTTGATTTCCACTATCGTTTGGGATTCAACCTCGTGAGGATTACAACTCGGGCTGGCCTCGTGGACGGAGGCTGGCTAGCTGTCATCAGTGCTATCGAGCATTTGGATTACAATTATTGCTTTGCTGCTGATCAAGGGATTTAGAAGGACCGACTCCTGTACCTGGAGTCTCTTTATTCCTCATTGAATCAGACTGAGTATCCGAGCATTCCTCTACCCTCCAGGCCTTACACCCCCGGAGGGAACCCATTGTCTCCAGGCGGTACCAGTGTTGCCTTATATAGTTGCTATTATACGACAGGTGGTGTCAACTTAGACCCATCGTAGGATTCCTGCTATTCTTAGTGACTCATGCTATTGACTGACTTTACGCATATTCTTCGCCATACAAGCGCAACCCTAATTCTCATTCTGTAACCTAATGTTGCATAATAATAAAATACCCTCAAATACTATTTCTTTGTCAATGCCGTGTTCTTGTGGGTGTTCACCATCTATATTTGATGTACTGTCTTGCCAGTAATTAAAGTACATAACTAGCAGTGGTTTAATCTATCACAATCTTTAATACAGTAAGGGTTTTGTAACCCCTCAGTTACAGATACCCTCCGGCTTGAAGGACCAATTGTAACTGAGGGGTTACAAAACCCTGACTGTATTAAAGATTGTTATAGATTAAACCACTACTAGTTATGTACTTTAATAATAATAATAATAATATAGTATAGTAGCATAGTATAGTATATTATAGTATAGCAGATAGTATAGACCAAAGACACTATTTGTGTCTTTTGATTTGTCCCACAATTCAACTCAAATTAGGCACATTGTTTACATGTTTTATTGAGACAGTATTCTTTCAGGTTCCTTCATTCACAATCATGGTACAGGTACCGGTACTTGTGATGATGATCTAACTATCTCTCTCTCTGTCTCCACAATCATGTAGACTGGGTGTGGTACAGACAGGTACCGGTACTTGTGATGATGATGATGATGATGATGATGATGATGATGATGATGATGATGATGATGATGATGATGATGATCTAACTATCTCTCTCTCTGTCTCCACAATCATGTAGACTGGGTGTGGTACAGACAGGTACCGGTACTTGTGATGATGATGATGATGATGATCTAACTATCTCTCTCTCTGTCTCCCCCCCCCCCCCTCTTCTCTCCCAAGAATAGGTAAGGATCGCTTGATTGCAATAAGCAAACACATGTCAGAAAATGGCATGTGTCTTCGCACAAAGAAGCGAACGCCCCGCAACAACAAGCATTGCATAAAATATGAGGAGATCGAAAAAGTAGTTCAATTTGTGTTGAATTATGCAGAAGATCATGCTGTTCACCTCCCTGGACGCCAGGCACACCAAAATAACTTTACCGGTCAGCTGTTACCATCTTTCGTCACGAAGGCATCTGTGTGGCGTTTATATACCAAGGCAATGCCAGTTGGTAGGCGTAAGGAAATCTTTGTCAAAGAAATAGGTCAAATAGGTCTTTGTCAAATAAAAACAAAGCTTGAAAATGAATGACATTGTGCTAACATGTGTTCTTATTAATCTTTCAGACCAGCGAGCAGTGAAACTGTCCACATTTAAGTCCCTCTGGAGGCAATTACTGAGTCATATCACAGCAATCAAACCAATGTCTGATCTTTGCTGGGTGTGTCAGAAGAACAATTATCTGGTTAGTGAACATCACAGTGTTATGAACTTTGAACTGCAACTTCTGTATGAAAAGTGTTATACAAATACAGTTTATTATTATTAATATTAATATCATCATTTACTTAACCTTTTTTTTTCAGATTTTCAGAAGTGCCAATCTGCCAGAGGCTGAGAAGTCTGCAAAGCTGAAGCAGCAGGAACAACATCTGGAGCATGTAAAATCCGAGCGGGCTGCCTACAACGCCATGCTTAAAGCCGCCAAGGAGATCGTGATGGTCTTTCTCTGGGTGGTCATCTGCCACCGGCAAGCAAGCCCATGACAATGCATTACAGTTTCGACTACGCTCAAAAGGTGACTACATACCAAGCCCTCTTTCACAACCATCATGTTATAATTGTTATAACTACTGCATTGCTCCCTTTTTTTTCTTTCTAAAATCCTTATTAATTTATTGCAGGTGCACTACCCATCAGACCCCCTTCAGCCAGGGCCCATGTACTTCTTGGCTCCACGCAAGTGCAGCATATTCGGTGTTTGCTGTGAGGCGATTCCACGGCAAGTCAACTATTTGGTGGATGAGGGGATGGAGTCCAGCAAAGGTAGCAACGCCGTCATAAGCTACCTGCACCACTTCTTCAAAGACCATGGTCTTGGGGAGACAGATGTTGACCTTCACTGTGACAACTGCAGTGGCCAAAACAAGAACAAGTACATGTTGTGGTACTTAGTGTGGCGAGCGCTACATGGTCTTCACCATCGTGTCAATCTCCACCTGCTGATTGTAGGCCACACAAAGTTTTCCCCGGACTGTTTCTTTGGGCTTCTCAAGCAGCGTTTCAGAAAGACCAAAGGTGAACACTCTTGATGAGATTGCAGCAGTCGTAAGGGACAGCTCAGTGGCTGGAGTTAACATACCACAGCTAGTGGGAAAAGAAGATGGCACTGTAATCGTGGAGTCCTACAACTGGCAGGAACATCTGGGGCCTTACTTCAAGGCACTGCCACAGATCAAGCAGTACCAGCACTTTAGGTGGGTGTGGTCACTGTGTGTTGTGTATTTACTGTAATTAATTATTCACACTTTAGTGCAAAGAATGTCATTGGCAAATGATACAAATGCATTGATATTGTTATGTGCCCTGTACTAACGCTTCACTTTATTATTGCAGCTTTGATTCCAAGGAACCTGGTGTGGTTGTGGCAAAGATGTCTATTGATGGCGCTGAAACCAGATTCCAGCTGCTCCGTGACGTCCGTGTCCTGCCGCCTATAGATGGACTTCCTGTGCTGCCACCACCGGGACTGGACTCTGCAAGACAACACTATCTGTTCCACAAGATCAGAGAGTTCTGTGATGAAGAAGCCCAGGACATAACATGCCCAGCACCACCAGCCAAAATATCCAGCGGCGGTTCAAAAAGACCACGGTGATCATCTGGAGAGGCCATCAGAACATTGAACATTGAACATTGACTTTAGCATGTCTATTTTTATCATGCCTATTTTTCTCGTGTTATTTTAAATGATAATAAAATCTTGAAACTTGATTTGTCTCTTGTTTATTATCAGGGTCCCCCATTGTATTTATTTAGTATTTTATTTTGATGTAGCCTTTCCTTCAGCCAATACCTTGACCCCCAACATTACATGGCTTATGTACACACTACAGAACTAACTCTTTCACTACAACACTACAGAAGGTTAACCTTTCACTACCACACTACATAAGGTTAACCCTTTCACTACCACACTACAGAAGGTTAACCTTTCACTACCACACTACAGAAGGTTAACTCTTTCACTACAACACTACAGAAGGTTAACCTTTCACTACCACACTACAGACGGTTAACCTTTCACTACCACACTACAGAAGGTTAACCCTTTCACTACCACACTACAGAAGATTAACCCTTTCACTACCACACTACAGAAGGTTAACCTTTCACTACAACACCACAGAAGGTTAACCTTTCACTACCACACTACAGAAGGTTAACCAGTCATTTAGCTTTTAGACTTACAAGGCTTTTAGACTTACACTTCAACTGCCACAACAACTTGCCACAAGACAGAGTCATTGCCATAACAAAAGAGCCTGATGCAAGGTGTTAATGTCCCCAGAGAGAGGGGGGCCATGGAATACAATGCATTCTGGGTAGGGTTGTAGTTGATTAAATCACAGGTGTGAACCTCTCCACAAGTTCGAAGACCATTCATCTCTGAATGCGTTTACTGATATCACCATGATTTATAGGATGTAGCTTGCAAAATATCCCACCAAAATGTTCAAGTGATGGCTTATTTTTAAGGTATGAATCTGTACTTTCACAATATGTAAAAAAAAAAAAATTGGACCTTACCTCAACAAGTCCCACGCCCCCATGCCCAGTCACATATATGTGTTGCACAATTACCTGAGGAGGAGATGCAACAGTTGGTCACGACGTGGTGCAGGCTCTGTCTGTAACGTGCTTCAATTCAAATTTCAAACCGGGATCCCCCACAATGCAACGCATCAGTGATGCCAGATTTGAGAGTCTGCCTTCATCTGACAAACCTTTGATAATAATGGGCGGTTCGGATAATGTTAATCCGATCTGGCAACCATGCTCTTCCTTGTTTCTCCGCACAGACTGACCACGGTTTTGATTGATTGAAAACTTTGTTAACAGATTGAGGAATGGGTACAATACAGTACAGCTCAATACATACAATTGTTAAGGGCATGCAGACCAGAGAAAGACTTTCGTCTTGTTTACATCAGGGTCCCCCATTTTCAATTCATCATAACATGACATGGGACATACAGATAGACACTTATTTTTATTTTTTTATTGGTCTTTTTCCCCCTCCATTTTCCTCCGATTTTCTCCCATTTTTCTCCGATTTTTTTTAGTCGTATGCCAATTCCCAGTCCCTTCCTGGTCGCTGCGCACTTACCCCCCACAGTCAGATCATCTGGGAGAGTGGAGGCTACCACGTGCTTCCTCCGACACACGTCCAGCCAATCACCGCTTCTTTTCACCTGGCAGCGCGGATTCTCATCGAGAGGGCGTAGCGTGTGGGAGGACCACACTATCCCCCTCGAGTCCTATCCGCGCTTAGCAGGCGCCCCGACCGAACTGTAGGAGTCGCTGTTTACAACGACCCGGACCCACCCCGCCAGCTTCTCCCACCCTCTAATACTGCCAATTGTATTAGTGCAGACGGCCAGCCAAGCTGGTGACAACCCCGGAGCTGTGAGCTGGATTCGAACAGGCGAATCTAACTCACAGCTCCGGGGCTGGTGACGAACGCAATCTCCGCTCGGCCACCTAACCGCCCCACAGATAGACACTTCTATACATTTATGACATACCAGATTTGCAAATACAGTAGGGCCTACTGTTTGTGATACAAAAATAGTCTAGAAAAGAGAGTATATACATTTGACGTAGAACCGTACATTATAGGTGGGGTGGGGGGGGTAGGTTGGGTAGGAGGGGTGGGTGGGGGACACTGTACAACTGCACAAGCACAACTGTACATTGGAGGGGGTTGGGTTAGGACATTTACAGGGGCCAGTTTCGAATTGCAGTCTCCCGTAGGTGTTCTTTGAGAGTGGTTTTGAAAGTGGGTAGTGATTCACATTCCTTTACAGCTTTGGGTAGGGCGTTCCACATTGATGTGGCATAATTGCTAAACGTGTTTAGTCCCTGTTTGAGCCGAATGCATGGTGTTGTGGTCGTGGTATTCACTGACCTTTGGGAAGTATTTTGACATGTACACATATGGGTACCTTGGTCGTGTATAGTGTATCTTGTAGACAGGCCCATTGCAAGTTGCTGTACTCTGTCGTCTACTCTAAGCCATCCTAGGTTGTCACGTGGGCAGGGGCGAGGTGGGTTCTAGGAGTAAGGTCAAGCAGTAGTCTGACCAGTTTGTTTTGAGATGTTTGTGTAGCAGGGTGGATTATCCCTTCTTTATGAGAGTAGATGTACACTGTCACCAGGTAGGGGGGAACGCAGCAGATCTGAGTCCAACTGAATCCCCGACTTTAGTGCAGGAGTGGAGCTTTAGCAGAGGGAGTGGATGGGGCCTAGGATTTACTAACCTAGGTGTAGTGTGCTGGTCCAGCTTTAACAAATTATCTCTGTATCTTTTCAATGTAAATAATAAATCAGTAACCTCACAAAGATACTAATCTAATTATCTTTAAAGTGCACTATGCAGTGAGCTGCTGGTTAAAAGCATTAACCATATTGTTATGTTAGCTACTGAGCTGCTGGTTAAAGGCATTAACCACAGTATTGTTATGTTAGCTACTGAGCTGCTGGTTAAAGGCCTTAACCACATATTGTTGGAGACTCGTGTGACTTGGAGACTCGTGTGACTTGGAGACTCATGTGACTTGGAGACTTGTGTGACTTGGAGACTTGTGTGACTCGTGATGTTAGCTGTATGAGGCTCTGCCCCCCCCCCCCTCCACTCATCTAACACCCACCTCGCTCTGCCCCCCCCCCCTCCACTCCTCTAACATTTTATTTATTCATTTGATTATTATTATTTTATTTGTTGCCATTAAAATAATAGGCAAGCATAGGGCTAAAACATTTTCATAAACAATAATATAATTTTTTGTTATTTGGTTATAATAAGGGTTTTTCTATGCATTTGTCTGATTGATTGATTGAAAGCTTTATTGACAGACTGCAGAGTGGGTACAGTACAGTTGTATTCACTCATTTGACGGAAGTGTTGCGGTGGTCTCAACGGAACAATTTTGATTGACAGTCGATTCTGCCAATCACACCGCTGTTGTGTGTGGGGGCGGCGTTGCTTGACTGAAACTTCGGCTCTGGCCCGGCAACCATTACCAGGCCAGAGCCGGCTAATCTTTGGCGAGCCCGAGTCGGCTCTGGCACGGCAACCATTGCCGGGCCAGAGCCGGTTTATCTTTGGCGAGCCGAGTCGGCTCTGGCACGGCAACCATTACCGGGCCAGAGCCGGTTTATCTTTGGCGAGCCCGAGTCGGCTCTGGCACGGCAACCATTGCCGGGCCAGAGCCGGTTTATCTTTTGCGAGCCGAGTCGGCTCTGGCACGGCAACCATTACCGGGCCAGATCCGGCTCATCGTTGGCGTGCCGTGCCGGACATGTGCCGAGTGTGCCGACCGGTAGCCGGAATCGGTCCGAGTATGCTGGCCACCTGGGTGGGAGTTTATGTCACGGGGGTTGGGGACGGGCGGTGCGAGGGTGTGTGTGTGTGTGTGTGTGTGTTCTGTATGTGAATGAGTTCCAAGGCCTCGGCAGAATGGCACATCAAATCAGCCATTTCCCCCTCTGATAAGCATCTTCCCAGATCTCCTAGTTGCGCCCTACTGCTTCCAGTCCTAGTACAGGGTGAATAAAAAGGGTGCCAATACAGTTCCCTGGGGGGCTCCAGTGTTGCAGATCAGCACGTCGGAGTGGCACCCCTGCAGTTTGACAGACTGTGGTCTGCCAGTGAGGTAGTTGAAGATCCAGGCCACCAAGTCGTCCTCCACCCGCATCACTGACAGCTTCTCAGCTAGTAGTGGAGGCTGAATAGTGTTGAAGGCACTAGAAAAGTCAAAGAATGTTACCCTCACTGAGCTGCCCGGCTTCTCCAGATGTAGATATGCCTTGTGGACCATGTAGATTATGGCATCCTCCACACCGATGTTCTGCTGATATGCAAACTGCAGCTTGTGCTAAGCTATAGGCTAGCTGGTATGCAAACTGCAGCTTGTGCTAAGCTAGGCTAGCTGGTCCCTACTGCTTCCAGCCCTTGTGCTAAGCTAGGCTAGCTGCTCCCGGGAGCATGTCTATGTTCCCCTGGTCCTATGTTCCCCGGGTTCTACATAACATACATGTGTTAAAAACAAGATGGACAAGTACACATGGATAGAAATAGCTAAAATAGGACTAAAAATAGCTAAAAAGTGGTGAAAAAGAAACAAGTCCAATCATGAATGTGTTGTTAAATAATTAAATTAATTTGTTACAGTTGTTACGACCCCTGTGAGTCTAAGGGTAAAGGGCTGTAACATAACAGTTGGTTGACAGAAAAGATGGACCACGTTTGTAAACAACAATGATATTTATTGAGATGCAAAGGAAGCACATGTAGCTCAAGGGTGAGCCCAGGCCAAAACAACAAACAAACACCACTATACTCCAAATAAACCAATCGAATCTATGGTAAAAGAAATTACATTACCTAAACTACCCTTACCTAGCCAAAACAGGAGAAAACAATGTCCAAAGGAAATGGCAGCTCACCCCATCTGTGCTTCCTGAGAAAAGAGAGAAAAATCACATTAATGATACATACAACAAAGGCAGAATATATACAAAAACAAACTATAACTAACAATGCTCTCTCTGTGGCCATACACACACAAAGGCAATTTCCAAAACACAAAGGTCAATTAACGAAATGCAATATTGTCAAAGTCAAGGTTACAAAATCACACTAGGCCTAGCCTCATGCCAGAGAGAGAGAGAAAGCCTGAAGTGAGAAGCCATGTTTTAACAGGTGTGTGGTGATCCATGATTGGGTGGTGTTGATTGAGTGTTGGAGTCTGGAAAACCATCCACCAATCGGTGCTGTGCTGCTATAATGGAAGGGCAGGCCTGGCAGGGACCAATGGTGGAGGACAGGTGGAGGGAACAATGGCTGGAGGGAGGAAAGAAAAATGGAGAACACACACACACTTGGAGACACACACTGGGGAATATATACATTGGATTGTAACACCCCCATACATAAGACAAAAACATGTTTGACACATAACACCAACAAAACATGTTTTTCTTTAACAACGAGATCCCCATCTCCGAGATAACTGGTACTCCAAAGTAAAGAGCTATGAAAAAAACAAAAATAAGCAGTCGGTACAACAATGTACCAGTCAACAAACAAGACGACCGCACGAGAGATTTAACTCCGAGATAGAGCATCTGCCAACACATTCTCAGACCCCTTCTTATGCTTTATGCTGAGGTTATAATTTTGCACTATGAGCGCCCAACGCATGAGGCGCTGATTGTGGTTGTACATCCGCAACAGAAATACCAATGGGTTGTGGTCGGTGTATACTACCACTGGTAATACGCTCGAACCGACATACACCTCAAAATGTTGCAACGCATACAACATAGCCAAAGTCTCCTTTTCAATAGTGGAATAGTTTACTTGATGTTTGTTTAATTTCCGGGAAAAATAACAAACCGGGTGACTGACACCATCGTGATCCTCCTGTAATAAAACTCCTCCAGCTCCCACCCCACTGGCATCCACCTCCAGCTGGAACGGCAGGGAGAAATCTGGAGCAGAGAGAACAGGGGAACTGCATAAGAGAGCTTTAACACCATCAAATGCATTTTGACAATCAGCTGTCCAAAGGAATGGCTTGGACGGGCTACACAGGCCAGTGAGAGAAGTGACTACAGAAGAAAAGTTTCAGCAAAAACCACGGTAATACCCAGCCATCCAAGGAATCTACGCAATTCCCGCCTAGTAGTAGGCACTGGAAAAGTTGTGATTGCAGATATTTTTGCATCCACCGGACGCACTTGTCCTTGTCCTACCTGCTTACCAATATAGGTAACCGTAGCCTTGCCGAACTCACACTTGGCAAGGTTAAGGGTCAGGGAGGCTCCAGCTAAGCGGTCAAAGACAGTTTGTAAGGTTGTCATGTGGTCACACCAGTTGGTCGAATAGACAACCAGGTCATCGAGATAGGCATTACAATTTGGAACACCAGCCAGGACTAGGTTCACCAGTCGCTGGAAAGTGGCCGGGGCATTACGCATTCCAAAAGGCATTACAGTATATTGCAAAAAATTGTCAGGAGTAACAAACGCCGAGATTTCCGAGGCACGGGGGTCAAAGGGACCTGCCAGTAACCCTTTAACAAATCTAGTTTGCTAACATAGGTGGCAGATCCAAGGTTGTCAATACAATCTTCCATGCGGGGCAGTGGGAAGGAATCAGGCACGGTGACAGCATTTACCTTTCGGAAATCAGTACAAAATCTAGGAGTTCCATCCGATTTGGGAGCTAACAAGCAAGGTGAACTCCAGGGACTGTAACTTGGCTTGGCAAAACCATGTTTTAACAAATAGTCAACTTCATGTTGCATCATGGCTCTCTTGGTGATGTTAACACGGTATGCATGTTGCTTGATAGGCACAGCATTGTTAACATTAATATCATGGGCCAATACAGAAGTACAGGAGGGAACATCACCAAACAGAGCCATATAGGCCTGAATCAAATTTGTGATGTCCTCTCGCTGCTCCTCAGGTAAGTGTGCTAAGTTTTCAATAACATCTCAGTGTTGGACAATCTAGCACACTGATGGGCTGCATTGCACAACTCTAAGCCATCTACATCCTCACCACTAACGTCAGGAGAGTCCGGAACTATTGGAGTTGAGGCAACAGCAGAGACGGCCAGTCCGGCTGTCTGGTCTGAGGTCTTCACCTGCAGACTATATCTGGAGAAATATGGTTTAAGCATATTGATGTGGCAAACACGAGAGTGACGTTTACGATCAGGGGTGCGAACTACATAGTCCGTATCACTTATTTTCTTGTCTATTGCATACAGTCCGGAAAAACTAGCGGAAAGAGCAGAACCAAGGATAGGTAACAGGACTAGAACCTTATCACCTGGCTGGAAAGATCGAGAAACAGCTTTCTCGTCATAGTGCCGTTTCATAGTTCTCTGGGAAGAAGAGAGCGCTTCTTTTGCGAGAGAGCACGCCTGATGCAGTCGCTCTCGAAACTGGCTAACAAAATCTAGAACATTAGTGGGTGTGCTGGCACCCTTTGCCATGAACCGTTCTTTAAGAACTTTCAGAGGTCCTCTAACAGTGTGCCCGAAAACGAGCTCAGCAGGACTGAAACCAAGAGACTCCTGTATGTCTCTCGTGCAGCAAATAGAACAAGGGGGACACCCTCATCCCAATCTTTCTCTGTGTCTAAGCAATATTTACGCAGCATGGACTTTAATGTCTGATGCCAACGTTCTAGAGCCCCCTGAGTTTCAGGGTGGTAGGCACTGGACACTATATGTCGGATACCCAGGGACTGTAACACTTGCTCAAATAACCTAGACAGGAAGTTGGTGCCTTGGTCAGTTTGTACTACCTTAGGCAGTCCAAACGTGGAGAAGAACTTCATCAACGCCTTAATTATTACAGGCGCTGTAATTCTGCGAAGAGGTATAGCCTCAGGGAAACGGGTGGCGGTACACATTATTGTCAACAAAAACTGATTGCCGGCTTTGGTCTTTGGCAACGGACCAACACAGTCAACTATGACATGTTGAAATGGTTCACCGACCGCTGGTATAGGACAGAGGGGAGCAGGTGGAATGACCTGGTTTGGCTTTCCGGTGATCTGACAAGTACTACAGGTATGACAGTACTGTGCTACATCGGACTTCAAACCGGGCCAAAATAAATGTTGAAGTATTCTGTTGTATGTATTAGTGACTCCCAAATGTCCAGACCAAGGGTGGTCATGGGCCAAGAACAGTACATGCTGACGATAAACTGCAGGGACAACAATCTGATAGACAGTGCTCCAGTCTGGTACCTGATCTGGTAGCCCTATCTCCGATTGTGCATGCTCTGCCAGTCTAGTACCATGGGACCTCCATGTACGCATCAAAACTCCTTCATCCACAAAATAAGAATGCAACTCTCTCCTCTGTTCTGTTTCAAGAGAAGAGAAACATTTTGCAAGAGAAGGGTCAGCCTTCTGGGCAGTAATTAGCATTTCACGAGTAACGGGTAACTTCAATGCGTCGGAACTAGTTACAGTTGTCTGTGGGGGTACCTTACTATGAGTCTGTGGTTTGTCAGCGGTGTCAGAAGTTGGAGCCAGCAACTCCTCCCTGACAAAAGCTGAAGCAAAAACAGAGTCAGACAAGTCAATTTCATCACCCCTCTTTTTCAATTGAGCCCGAGTGACAACACTTGCAGAAAAAACTTCAGGGAAGTTCTGTGACAAGTCATCAGGCAGAGAATCTGTGTCTGGGTGATCCAACACTTCCAGCACAGCGTTCACCTGTCCTCCAGCTAAATCATTTCCCGTGATAAAGGAAATGCCTTTAACTGGCAAGGAAGGTCTCACCCCTATTTTAAAGAAACCAGTGACCAAATCAGATTGTACATGAATACAGTGTAACAGGGCTGGCACGAAATCCATCTCAATACCTTGAACTAGGACACTAGAACCACAGGAAGATTTCTCAGACAGAGGTAGTACATCAGAGAGGATAAAGGATTGTGAGGCTCCAGTATCTCGTAAGATCTGAACTGTACACTGATCTTTTGGATCCCCTGTCAAGGAAACTAAACCCTTGGAAATAAATGGCCTGAAACAAGGATCGAGAACATCCTGAACATTGTGCATTTGTCGATCAGAACCAGGTGCCATTTTAATCAGACCAACCCCTTTGGGTTGTCTAAAGTTCTGAGAGGACGGTTGCTGCTTACGTTTCAATGTTAAACAGTCAGAAATAACATGACCAGGTTTATGACAGTAGTAACATGTCCGCTCCTCTTTTGAGCGTGGAGGTGACATTTTTGGTCGGGGGTGTGTGAATTCTGAATGGTTGGGGACAGAATGTTTCTGAGAGAAATCATGGCGGAGAAACGAGTCACGCATATCTACAAACACAGTTTTATGGGTTAGCGCAAACTCATCAGCTAATACAGCAGCCTGCTGCAGAGTGGACACTTTCTGCTCACTCAGGTAAATGACAATACGCTCTGGCAAACGATTCTTAAACTCTTCTAATAGAATGAGTTCTCTGAGAGAGTTAAGATCTGAGGCCTTGCTTGCTGCACACCATTTATCAAAGAGAGTTCCCTTCTCTCTAGCAAACTCTACAAAGGTCTGGTTGACAGCTCTCTTGTGACTGCGAAACCTCTGCCTATAAGCTTCGGGCACAAGCTCATATGCACGAAGGATGGCAGCCTTCACAGTATCATACAGTAAACTATCTTCTAGGGAAAGTGTTGAACAAACCTCTTGGGCTTTACCAGTCAATTTGCATTGAAGCAACAAAGGCCAGACCTCCCTTGGCCAGCGCAATGAAGCAGCAATACGCTCAAACACATTAAAATAAGTATCAACTTCTGTCTCTCGGAACGGAGGCACCAAAGCAATGTGTTTACTTATATCAAAAGTGTGTGATGAATAAGCTGTGGAGGAGGACATACCAGGGCCTTGTGGAGGAGTCGGTGTAGCAGAGTTGGATTCACTCCTTAGGACTTCCAGCTCCAACCTCCGCAGTCTGAGCTCTTTTTCCACTTCATGCTCAAGCTCCAACCTACGAATGTTAACAGCCCTTTCATTTTCTGCCTCAAGCTCCATTCTACGAAGCTGATACTCCGCCTCACGTGCTTGTGCCTTCTCCTGAGCCTCCATCTGGAGACGTGCTATTCTAACCTTGACCTGGGCCCCTTCTCGAGACCCAGTTGACACAGGAGAGGCCAAGTGAAAATGTGGCAATGTGACTTTCACACCTGCCTTCTCAGCACTTTCACCATGAGCTTGCTCCTCAGATACAGAAGGCTGTGCTTCAGTAGGTTCACCAGGAGGACTTGCATGTTCATCAGAGACCACAGGTAAAACAAGCGTCCCCTGCTCCAACAGCTTATCTACCACAAGACACCTGATATCCTGCTTAAGATGCTTTTGTTGAATCGAGAGTTTAAAATGTGTGGCAATCTCCACTAAGTCTGCCTTGCGGCAGCTATCCAGCTCTTCCCAAGTAGGATTGCTCAAGAATTTCCCCAGATCAAAAGTACTAACTGCCATTTTAACTATACAAGTGTAAACAAACACAGTTCACCAAATCCATCAACCAACAATGAACACGGGTTACAAAATCCAGGCAGAGCCCCCATTTATGTTACGACCCCTGTGAGTCTAAGGGTAAAGGGCTGTAACATAACAGTTGGTTGACAGAAAAGATGGACCACGTTTGTAAACAACAATGATATTTATTGAGATGCAAAGGAAGCACATGTAGCTCAAGGGTGAGCCCAGGCCAAAACAACAAACAAACCACTATACTCCAAATAAACCAATCGAATCTATGGTAAAAGAAATTACATTACCTAAACTACCCTTACCTAACCAAAACAGGAGAAAACAATGTCCAAAGGAAATGGCAGCTCACCCCATCTGTGCTTCCTGAGAAAAGAGAGAAAAAACACATTAATGATACATACAACAAAGGCAGAATATATACAAAAACAAACTATAACTAACAATGCTCTCTCTGTGGCCATACACACACAAAGGCAATTTCCAAAACACAAAGGTCAATTAACGAAATGCAATATTGTCAAAGTCAAGGTTACAAAATCACACTAGGCCTAGCCTCATGCCAGAGAGAGAGAAAGCCTGAAGTGAGAAGCCATGTTTTAACAGGTGTGTGGTGATCCATGATTGGGTGGTGTTGATTGAGTGTTGGAGTCTGGAAAACCATCCACCAACCGGTGCTGTGCTGCTATAATGGAAGGGCAGGCCTGGCAGGGACCAATGGTGGAGGACAGGTGGAGGGAACAATGGCTGGAGGGAGGAAAGAAAAAACACACACACACACATGGAGACACACACTGGGGAATATATACATTGGGATGTAACAACAGTCCACCACCCAGCTCGTCCAGTTCACAGCACTTGGCCCGTCCTGGCCCTGCTTGGTTGTGGAGCCTGATTGCCACCGGCACAAAGGACTGCCCAAAGCGCTTTGTGGTATGTCGGGGGGGATGAGTCTGTGGCTAAACGTGGACCGCATTGCGGTCAGCTCATCATAGAGGGGGTGGCAGGGGTTCTCAAGGATAGCATGCATCTTCCTCCTCGTCCTCCCCTCTGCCACCACCTGCAGACGGTCCAGGTCCGCTACCACCACAGAGCTTGCTTTTTTTTTTACCAGTTTCTTTATTTTGTCTGTGTTGGTGTTGCCCCCCCAGCATACCACAGAGAAAAATAGGGCACCCGCCACCACAGACTGGTAGAACATCTGCAGCAGTTTGCTGCAGACATTAAAAGACCTGAGCCCTCTCAGGAAGAACAGTCTGCTCTGTCCCTTCCTGTAGAGGGCCTCTGTGTTGTCCGTCCAGTCTAGTTTGTTGTTCATGAGAACACCCAGGAATTTGTAATTCTCCACCCTTTCCACCTCCTCCCCCTGGATGATGATGGGAGTTGAGGGCTTCCTCTTGCTCCGCCGATTGTCCACCACCATCTCATTCGTCTTGCTGATGTTGAGCTGTAGGTGGTTTTCCTTGCTCCACTCTGTGAAGCTCTCCACCACAGCTCTGTACTCCTCCTCGTTGTCGTTGGTGATGTATCCAACGATGGAGGAGTCATCAGAAAACTTTTGGAGATGGCAGTTCCCGGAGCTGAAGCGGAAGTCTGAGGTGTACAGGGTGAATAAAAAGGGTGCCAATAATACAGTTCCCTGGGGGGCTCCAGTGTTGCAGATCAGCACGTCGGAGTGGCACCTCTGCAGTTTGACAGACTGTGGTCTGCCAGTGAGGTAGTTGAAGATCCAGGCCACCAAGTCGTCCTCCACCCCCATCACTGACAGCGTCTCAGCTAGTAGTGGAGGCTGAATAGTGTTGAAGGCACTAGAAAAGTCAAAGAATGTTACCCTCACTGAGCTGCCCGGCTTCTCCAGATGTAGATAGGCCTTGTGGACCATGTAGATTATGGCATCCTCCACACCAATGTTCTGCTGATATGCAAACTGCAGCTTGTGCTAAGCTGGGCTAGCTGGTATGCAAACTGCAGCTTGTGCTAAGCTAGGCTAGCTGGTCCCTACTGCTTCCAGCCCTTGTGCTAAGCTAGGCTAGCTGCTCCCTACTGCTTCCAGTCCTTGTGCTAAGCTAGGCCAGCTGCTTCCTACTGCTTCCAGTCCTTGTGCTAAGCTAGGCTAGTTGCTCCCTACTGCTTCCAGTCCTTATGCTAAGCTAGGTAGGCTAGCTGGTCCCTACTGCTTCCAGCCATTGTGCTAAGCTATAGGCTAGCTGCTCCCTACTGCTTCCAGCCCTTGTGCTAAGCTAGGCTAGCTGGTCCCTAGTGCTTCCAGCCCTTGTGCTAAGCTAGGCTAGCTGCTTCCTACTGCTTTCAGTCCTTGTGCTAAGCTAGGTAGGCTAGCTGGTCCCTACTGCTTCCAGCCCTTGTGCTAAGCTAGGCTAGCTGCTCCCTACTGCTTCCAGCCCTTGTGCTAAGCTAGGCTAGCTGGTCCCTACTGCTTCCAGCCCTTGTGCTAAGCTAGGCTAGCTGCTTCCTACTGCTTCCAGTCCTTGTGCTAAGCTAGGTAGGCTAGCTGGTCCCTACTGCTTCCAGCCCTTGTGCTAAGCTAGGCTAGCTGCTCCCTACTGCTTCCAGTCCTTGTGCTAAGCTATAGGCTAGCTGCTCCCTACTGCTTCCAGTCATTGTGCTAAGCTATAGGCTAGCTGCTCCCTACTGCTTCCAGTCTGTGTGCTAAGCTAGGTAGGCTAGCTGGTCCCTACTGCTTCCAGCCCTTGTGCTAAGCTAGGCTAGCTGCTCCCTACTGCTTCCAGTCCTTGTGCTAAGCTAGGCTAGTTGCTCCCTACTGCTTCCAGTCCTTGTGCTAAGCTAGGCTAGCTGGTCCCTACTGCTTCCAGCCCTTGTGCTAAGCTAGGCTAGCTGCTCCCTACTGCTTCCAGTCCTTGTGCTAAGCTAGGTAGGCTAGCTGGTCCCTACTGCTTCCAGCCCTTGTGCTAAGCTAGTCTAGCTGGTCCCTACTGCTTCCAGCCCTTGTGCTAAGCTAGGCTAGCTGCTTCCTACTGCTTCCAGTCCTTGTGCTAAGCTAAGTATGCTAGCTGGTCCCTACTGCTTCCAGCCCTTGTGCTAAGCTAGGCTAGCTGCTCCCTACTGCTTCCAGTCCTTGTGCTAAGCTATAGGCTAGCTGCTCCCTACTGCTTCCAGTCATTGTGCTAAGCTATAGGCTAGCTGCTCCCTACTGCTTCCAGTCCGTGTGCTAAGCTAGGTAGGCTAGCTCGTCCCTACTGCTTCCAGCCCTTGTGCTAAGCTAGGCTAGTTGCTCCCTACTGCTTCCAGTCCTTGTGCTAAGCTAGGCTAGCTGGGTCCTACTGCTTCCAGCCCTTGTGCTAAGCTAGGCTAGCTGCTCCCTACTGCTTCCAGTCCTTGTGCTAAGCTAGGCTAGTTGCTCCCCACTGCTTCCAGTCCTTGTGCTAAGCTAGGCTAGCTGGTCCCTACTGCTTCCAGCCCTTGTGCTAAGCTAGGCTAGCTGCTCCCTACTGCTTCCAGTCCTTGTGCTAAGCTAGGTAGGCTAGCTGGTCCCTACCGCTTCCAGCCCTTGTGCTAAGCTAGGCTAGCTGCTCCCTACTGCTTCCAGTCCTTGTGCTAAACTAGGCTAGCTGGTCCCTACTGCTTCCAGCCCTTGTGCTAAGCTAGGCTAGATGGTCCCTACTGCTTCCAACCCTTGTGCTAAGCTAGGCTAGCTGCTTCCTACTGCTTCCAGTCCTTGTGCTAAGCTAGGCTAGTTGCTCGCTACTGCTTCCAGTCCTTGTGCTAAGCTAGGTAGGCTAGCTGGTCCCTACTGCTTCCAGCCCTTGTGCTAAGCTATAGGCTAGCTGCTCCCTACTGCTTCCAGTCCTTGTGCTAAGCTAGGTAGGCTAGCTGGTCCCTACTACTTCCAGCCCTTGTGCTAAGCTAGGCTAGCTGCTCCCTACTGCTTCCATTCCTTGTGCTAAGCTAGGCTAGTTGCTCCCTACTGCTTCCAGTCCTTGTGCTAAGCTAGGGTAGCTGGTCCCTACTGCTTCCAGCCCTTGTGCTAAGCTAGGCTAGCTGCTCCCTACTGCTTCCAGTCCTTGTGCTAAGCTAGGCTAGTTGCTCCCTACTGCTTCCAGTCCTTGTGCTAAGCTAGGCTAGCTGGTCCCTACTGCTTCCAGCCCTCATGCTAAGCTAGGCTAGCTGCTCCCTACTGCTTCCAGCCCTTGTGCTAAGCTAGGCTAGCTGCTCCCTACTGCTTCCAGTCCTTGTGCTAAGCTAGGCTGGCTAGCTGGTCCCTACTGCTTCCAGCCCTTGTGCTAAGCTAGGCTAGCTGCTCTCTACTGCTTCCAGTCCTTGTGCTAAGCTAGGCTAGTTGCTCCCTACTGCTTCCAGTCATTATGCTAAGCTAGGCTAGCTGGTCCCTACTGCTTCCAGCCCTTGTGCTAAGCTAGGCTAGCTAATAATTTAGGAAAAAACTGTCAAATAACAGCGTTTCACTGCTGAACTTTAAGTGCTGTCACTTAATTGAAGGTGTTTCATCTTAAATGTAGGAAAAACCTGTGAAATAACAGTGTTTCACTGCTGAACTTTGAGTTCTGTCACTTAATTGAAGGGGTTTGATTGTAATAATAATGGGAAAACCTGTAAAATAACAGTGTTTCACTGCTGAACTTTAAGTGCTGTCACTTAATTGAAGGAGTTTGATTGTAACAATTATGGGAAAACCTGTAAAATAACAGTGTTCCACTGCTGAACTTTAAGTTCTGTCACTTAATTGAAGGTATTTCATCGTAAATGTAGGAAAAACCTGTGAAATAACAGTGTTCCACTGCTGAACTTTAAGTTCTGTCACTTTATTGAAGGAGTTTGATCGTAATAATTTAGGAAAAAACTGTCAAATAACAGTGTTTCACTGCTGAACTTTAAGTTGTCACTTAATTGAAGGTGTTTCATCTTAACTGTAGGAAAAACCTGTGAAATAACAGTGTTTCACTGCTGAACTTTGAGTTCTGTCACTTAATTGAAGGGGTTTGATTGTAATAATAATGGGAAAACCTGTAAAATAACTGTGTTTCACTGCTGAACTTTAAGTGTTGTCACTTAATTGAAGGAGTTTGATTGTAATAATTATGGGAAAACCTGTAAAATAACAGTGTTTCACTGCTGAACTTTAAGTTCTGTCACTTAATTGAAGGTGTTTCATCTTAAATGTAGGAAAAACCTGTGAAATAACAGTGTTTCACTGCTGAACTTTGAGTTCTGTCACTTAATTGAAGGGGTTTGATTGTAATAATAATGGGAAAACCTGTAAAATAACAGTGTTTCACTGCTGAACTTTAAGTGCTGTCACTTAATTGAAGGAGCTTGATTGTAATAATTATGGGAAAACCTGTAAAATAACAGTGTTCCACTGCTGAACTTTAAGTTCTGTCACTTAATTGAAGGTATTTCATCGTAAATGTAGGAAAAACCTGTGAAATAACAGTGTTTCACTGCTGAACTTTAAGTTCTGTCACTTTATTGAAGGAGTTTGATCGTAATAATTTAGGAAAAAACTGTCAAATAACAGTGTTTCACTGCTGAACTTTAAGTTCTGTCACTTAATTGAAGGTGTTTCATCTTAAATGTAGGAAAAACCTGTGAAATAACAGTGTTTCACTGCTGAACTTTGAGTTCTGTCACTTAATTGAAGGAGTTTGATTGTAATAATAATGGGAAAACCTGTAAAATAACAGTGTTTCACTGCTGAACTTTAAGTGCTGTCACTTAATTGAAGGAGTTTGATTGTAATAATTATGGGAAAACCTGTAAAATAACAGTGTTTCACTGCTGAACTTTAAGTTCTGTCACTTAATTGAAGGTGTTTCATCGTAAATGTAGGAAAAACCTGTGAAATAACAGTGTTTTACTGCTGAACTTTGAGTTCTGTCACTTAATTGAAGGAGTTTGATTGTAATAATTATGGGAAAACCTGTAAAATAACAGTGTTTCACTGCTGAACTTTAAGTTCTGTCACTTAATTGAAGGTGTTTCATCGTAAAAATGTAGGAAAAACCTGTGAAATAACAGTGTTTCACTGCTGAACTTTGAGTTCTGTCACTTAATTGAAGGGGTTTGATTGTAATAATAATGGGAAAACCTGTAAAATAACAGTGTTTTACTGCTGAACTTTGAGTTCTGTCACTTAATTGAAGGAGTTTGATTGTAATAATTATGGGAAAACCTGTAAAATAACAGTGTTTCACTGCTGAACTTTAAGTTCTGTCACTTAATTGAAGGTGTTTCATCTTAAATGTAGGAAAAACCCGTGAAATAACAGTGTTTCACTGCTGAACTTTGAGTTCTGTCACTTAATTGAAGGAGTTTGATTGTAATAATAATGGGAAAACCTGTAAAATAACAGTGTTTCACTGCTGAACTTTGAGTTCTGTCACTTAATTGAAGGGGTTTGATTGTAATAATAATGGGAAAACCTGTAAAATAACAGTGTTTTACTGCTGAACTTTGAGTTCTGTCACTTAATTGAAGGAGTTTGATTGTAATAATTATGGGAAAACCTGTAAAATAACAGTGTTTCACTGCTGAACTTTAAGTTCTGTCACTTAATTGAAGGTGTTTCATCTTAAATGTAGGAAAAACCTGTGAAATAACAGTGTTTCACTGCTGAACTTTGAGTTCTGTCACTTAATTGAAGGAGTTTGATTGTAATAATAATGGGAAAACCTGTAAAATAACAGTGTTTCACTGCTGAACTTTAAGTTCTGTCACTTAATTGAAGGTGTTTCATCGTAAATGTAGGAAAAACCTGTGAAATAACAGTGTTTCACTGCTGAACTTTAAGTCCTGTCACTTTATTGAAGGTGTTTCATCGTAAATGTAGGGAAAACCTGTGAAATAACAGTGTTTCACTGCTGAACTTTAAGTCCTGTCACTTTATTGAAGGTATTTGATCATAATATTTTTAAATAATGAAAGTTGCCTTATTTTCACATACAGTAAAATGATGAGTATCTTATGTGTTTTTCCCCCTCCCCCCCCTCCCTCCCCCCCCCTCCCTCCCCCCCCCTCCCTCCCCCTTCTCTCTGAGTGCCCGTCTCCTGGCGCTGACTAAGGTGATGGATGCCTCGGGGTCTTGGCCAAGATTGTAGTGACTGCTCTACATGCACCTCTGAGGCCTTGGATCAGTTATTCACCGTCGTCTGTCCGTGGTCCTGTCAACTGATTAACAGTATTAACAGACTGTTAACAGATTAACAGTGAACACGGTTTCATTGCTGGGTTAAGTACTTCTATTCTATTCACACAATATGCTTACTTCATATATCTACTCCATTCACATATATGCCTACCACTTGTATCTATTGCTATGTCCGCCCACTACAATCTCATGAGCTGTCTAACGCCTGTCCCGTCTCCCTGTCCCCCTATGACTTGCTGTCCTGGAGTGTTGACCGGAGTGTTGGACGTCCTGTGATGAAGGCCGGGAGGTTGCGACCCCCTCTGCGTGCCCCCCTGTCTCCGGAGGTCTCGTAGTGGTGACCGGAGTGCCGGATGTCCCGCGATGATGTCGGGGAGTTTGCGACCCTCTCTGCGCCGCCCCCTATCTCCCTGTCTCCGGCTGTCCCTGAGCAATGACCGGAGTGTTGAATGTCCCGTGACTAAGACGGGGAGGACATGAACCTCTTTGCGCCGCCCCTGTGCCTCAAATAGATCCGCTATCAGCTCTATCTTTAATCTTTCAAAATGTTCAGTTGCTATCGCTATTAGCTCTATCTTTAATCTTTCAAAATGTTCAGTTGCTATTGCATGCACTCATCTGTGTTTCACTACACACATGAGTGCATGCTTACCAACTGTCCGTCTGCAACACTACTATCACCAACATCTAAGAAGGGAGATCCCCCCTTGAATGGCCCTTCTAAGGTTTCTCTCCTCCACACTGCCTGTGGAGCTTTTTTCCCTATTTTTAGGTTTTAGTGAGTTTTTCCTTACCTTCGCGTGGGGTATGTCTGGGAGTGCTTGCATTCTTTCATTTATTTGCATTCATCTAAAAATGTTTGGACCTAATGGTGTTCTTGTTCTGTTCTTTACTTATTGTTATGTTTTCTTCTTGACTTGTTTAAAGAAGACCTGTACGGCCCATGGGGACATTAACGTGTGTTGTCGGGCCCTATAAATAAATTTGATTTGATTTGATTTGATTTTTACATACAATGTTGAAATTGTGGTTAATGGTAGAACAAAGACTAAATGTAAATATCAATGTTTTTTAGAAATATATATAAGAACAAAAAACCTGCTTGTCTATATGACGAGATACAATTCACAATCAACAGACACAGTTCTGTATCATAGTGGATCCGCTCGGCATCACTCATGCACTGTCCTCGCACACGTGCACGCGCACTGAATAAAGACCACAAATGTACCTTTATATCCCAATATTTGTCTGACCACACCCCTATCAGCTTACCTACATAAGCAGGTGTGTGGTCACCTGCTCTCCTCCTTCTCGCTTTCACCACAAGGAAGTGCCTCGGTAGATCCCCACTTGACGTAATGTGATGATAGGAGAAGAATTGGAAAACAAGAGATGCGTTGACATCATATCTTTATTTTCTCTCTCACTATATTCGAGAAAATACGGCGATATTGTCTTCGTACTGGAGTGTCTGGAAGATGATGATCATTCTAAAAGTCCTCCACCGGTTTTCGTATTGGGAGCACGCCGCTACATGTCTCCCAACTGCAGTTCCTTGCTGTGGCTGGTTGCGGTAAAACCTTTCAGCGGCACAGCTGGATTGTAGGATGCGCCGCTGTTGTGAGAAGCGGTGTGTTCCAGATTAAGGGTCCTTTGTTCAAGCCTCTTAGGCAATGGCAGAGGACCTTGGTCTGAAGCCCATTATAGTTAACTAGTGGGCCACGACCAGTAACACTGGTGATCCCTGTGTTTTCTGGACGAGTGGATGTTTCTCTGTCACCGTGAGGCCCCGTGTTTCATATACAAATGAGAGTATTCCCTCACGAGGAAATATGGGCATGGATGTTCGTTATCGGAAAATCTGTGTTCAAGTCAGCTACGGCCCAGATGGGACTTGTGCTGGCTCCGTCGGATGTTGGTAAAATCACCGTTGTAAAACTGTGTTAACATTTCGTTTCTCTTCTCTCTTAAACAGTGAGGAGGGTTTCAGAACGGCGGCCTGTCTGAGTGATTGTTATATCATTGTGTACAAGTTCAGGTGATAGCTGCTTAGCTTACGTGCTAGTGGTGGCCTACTGTTAGCCAGTCAGCTGTTAGCTGCGGCACTAGCCTGTTGTGATCACTAGGCTAGGAAACGTTAGCTTGCGTGCTAGTTGTGGCCTACCTAGGCTAGGCTAGGAAACGTTAGCTTGCTGCTATCGGCCGAGGGCGGCCGTTAGCTTAATGCTACACTGTTGAAAGTGCTGTGACTATAACATGTTTTTAACACTCTTGACTACGACATCATCTTTGACAGAGGATGTTCGTCGAACCTGCCCTGAGCCAGGCCGGCAAGGACTGCGTCAACAAGGGGGACCGTAGCGGCGGGATGGAGCGGCGACGCTGCCCAGGTCGACAACACAGTACGGCTGTGTTTACTATGGTGCCTTGTTAGAGACTGCAGTTTCGCTTGATCTGCGCTCAAGGTAGGCAAGGTCCTGACCAGACCTTGAACACTTCTTCTTGCTTTCCCTTCTAAATGTTTTGTAAATAACGATGTTTTCCAAAACGAGTGTTGCTGCACTACATTTAGGATACGACGCGAGTTATGTGTGAATTGTCTTGTCACTGGTATTTAGCTTCTCCATGCAAATCGGGTTGTTTGTTACAGATGTGAAAATGATCTGGTTTGTTGTGTTGAGAAACATCATGTGTGTTTATGTACCGTGTACTCACAACTAAGGGGGTTAAACTAACCTATAAAGCTATGCTTAGTGACATATGAGTAAAGAATGATTCTTTTCTCAGCCTGTAATGACAATGAACAGTGTGTTCACATATTAACAGGTTTTCCTGTTTTAACTGGCCGTATTAAGGGTAAAGTAGGAGGGTTGTGTTTCCCCCCGGTTCCCTGGGGACTTCTTCATCCTCCTCTCAGACATGTTGTTACACTACATTGTGTCACTGTGTGGTAGGGATACGATGTAACCCTTAGCTTGATTGCTGAGGTTGTGCTAAAACAGCTTGAGAAACTTTATTTTCCTAAAAGAAAAGATTGTTGGTCGCTTTTCGTGTGTGCTTAGCAAGGCCTGTGGCCAATACTAATCGAGAATTATGTATTCTCTCATTATGAAAAACGGCGTTCCTCTGTAAAGTGTTTTTGCCATTTTTTGTAGGTGATGATGGGTTGTGTGTGTCATGTGACCTACAACTGGGTTGGGCTGGCCACAGAAGCACATGTGTAAGTTTGGTACCGGGGCTCTTGGAGAGCCCTCTCTATTCTGTGTTTTTTCCTTAGTAAAAATCAGATAGCAGGTTAGCACATGCGCTGTGTGACGCTTCATGGAACTGACTATGACTGTGTCATACTCTCTTTTTGTCATTACATCGTATCATGGGTGTGGGGTCGTAAAGGGGTGAACTGATAACCAACCTGTCCTTCAAGGTTCCTGTCACGTTGCGGTTCGGCACGTTACAGGGTGAGGGGGGGGGGGGGAGTTTCCTGGTCCCACGCCCTGGAATATTGGGCGTGTGCACCGCAGAAATTCCCCCGCCATAGAGTACGTCACTGTGCGCGTCTCTGTTGGTAGGACTTCCGTGTGCTGTTCAGGTCCATGTGATGGATCTGTTTCGGGGGGTGGTCAGGGCTCCTCCTCACGAAGCTCCTATTCGAGCCTTCTGTGACTTGGGACTCTCCTTCCATGTGAAGGAGCCTCCTTCAGAGTACAGAGCCTCCTCCTCAGATTGTCAAGGTGAGTGGAACCTCAAGAAGGAGTCCTACTCTATTATGTGTGTATTCGATTCAATTCGATTATTGAGTGTGTATGGGTTCAGTGCCTCCTCCCAGGAGAGCCCTAAAACCAATGTTTTACATGGCTCAAGGTGCAATATATTCTTTTCAATCTGTACAGCTCGCGTGGGAAGTCTCTCTGGGGATTTCCGTCTCCTTCCTATGGGAGGGTGGTGGGATGTAAAAATGTGAAAAAAATGTAACCCCGGCTGTGTAGACTTGGATACATACTGTTGGTGCTTCCTTCTTTTCTATTAAAAAGAGTTGGAGTTAGGATGTATCACACACCTCTTGTCGTTCCCCTGGGCGCCTTGGGGATTCAATGACAGGTCTAAATAGCCTGTTCATTGCTGTGGTTGTGTCCCGACGCACGCATAGTGCTAGCTCGGGTTGTTCTGTAATCAGACGACTGACTGGCACGCCTTGGTTGCTTGGGGTTAAAACGGCGTTTTTATAAAGCAACTGGGATGGAGGTTTTTCCTCTTCCGACGACCTGTTTTGGTTATCGACGGATTCTCGTTCATATCTGGGGGATGATGACGGAATGGATCTGAACATATGTAGAGGGGTCTCACGCCCTGGGGGTGGGCCACCGGGCGCGGTTCGCCCCGAACGTCTGGGTGGCGCCTTCTTTTCATGTTTAAGATCAACACGCATATCTGCCCCTTCTCCTGGAGTAGGCATGTCGGCGTGGTTAGGGCACGGGACTGGTTCTGGTCACGCTGGTCCGGATCAGTTAAACCCGTTGTCCGCCGGGGATGCAGATCTGCTGTTCTGGTACCCTGAGGGACTTGGGCTTTTTTCAGGGGGAAAAATGCCAGGTCGGTCCGGGTGTCACAGGGTTAAGCGCTATGGAGACCCTGGTTGGGTACATTTTTTACTCAACACTGTCGTAATGGCTTACGGCCATGTCAACCTGTACACGCTCAATCTCGTCAGATCTCGGCCGCTACACAGGTTGGTCCTGGTTAGTACTTGGTTGGGAGACCGCCTGGGAATACCAAGTACGGTGTGCTTGGGGCTGGTTCTCCATTATTTTCGCTCCTCTCTCACGCATGGCGAAGAGGGGCCTGTTGGGGTGGTCTTTGACCTCCTCTGGTGACCCTGTGCTTCCCATATCGCCGGGCCCCGGTCCGAAGTAATGTTTCGTCAACCCGTAGGCCTGGGATAACCCTTTTTTGAAAACTGAAACACTTGTACTGCGGTATAGCCTGTGTATACCCGCAGGTGTGTTTTGGAGTTTTTTCTTGAGGGGTTATAGGAACACCCACCGCATTGGGTAACGACAAGGTGGTTGATTCCCTGGTGTGTTGGAGCAGTGTCAACTCCCGGGTTACCCGGTTGAGGGTGCCCCTGCACGTTCATGACGTCTGCCAATCGTGTCAGCCTTCTCTGCCTCAACCCCTCTGGGTGGGTTTTTTTTAAATGGAGGCTTGGTCATGCAACAACGCCAGCATACGCCCCTTCCCGCCGGGGCAGCTGTTTTCAGCTGACTCCTTTGGCGCCTGTCTCGTCCGCAGTCTCCAGGCTCGGGTTAACAGCCTGTTGCCTGGTTTTTTCCCCGGTGCGCTGCCTGCTTCTGTTGGTTAACCTTTTTTGTGTGCTTACGGCCATGCTGACTGCCTGTTCTGCAGGGTCAGTGTGCCAGGCGGTGTACTATTGGGGGGACAGGGCCCGCTCGGCTGAGGGGCCTTTGTCCGGATACGCTGGCGATGTGGGGGGCGGGGTCACTAAGTGCCCACCTGGTGGGGTCTTGATGCTGGCATCATGGACTTCTCCGGGCCCCCGTTCCAGGGGGTCCAGTCCCTTTGGTGGGTCTGGGCCTTCCTTCGCGCTCCGCTGCTACGGCCTTGCCACGGGGTTGGGTTTGCCCTTGACCCCGTGATTCTGGGGGCAGTAACGAGGTTGTTCCCTCCGTTCGTTCCCGGGTGGCATGCGGTTTGTGCGTGTGTGTAGTCGTGGGGTCAGGCCACGGTCTGCTCACCCTGTGTGTTGAGTTGCTTGAGTGCCTCTTCGCACGGTCGGGTCCGTCGCCCTCCCGGGAAACCTCCAATAGGGGGGGTGCCCTCCATTAGGGGGGGTCGGGGGGGCTCGGCCCTCCCTGTTCTGATGGTTGTGGGGGGCCTTCAGCGGGGTGTATTTGTCGGCCGGTGGCTCCGCTCGGCCTCCCTATGTGCATGAGTGATGCCGAGCGGATCCACTATGATACAGAACGATAGGTTATGACTATAACCAAGTTCTGTTAATAGTGGTGACGCTCGGCATCCGACGCCGCTGCGGCCCTTGATCTCACCTTGTGGTGAAAGCTTGGGAAGGAGGAGAGCAGGTGACCACACACCTGCTTATGTAGGTAAGCTGATAGGGGTGTGGTCAGACAAATATTGGGATATAAAGGTACATTTGTAGTCTTTATCCAGTGCGCCTGCACGTGTGCGAGGACAGTGCATGAGTGATGCCGAGCGTCACCACTATTAACAGAACTTGGTTATAGTCATAACCGTAATCGTTACTCCACCAGGCATGTGTCAATGGAAAGATGTACTGTAAAGATGCCAAGAACAAATGCAATACAAATGACTGTGATGTATAGAGCCATGACTGCATGGAATTCCTTACCACCTGCATTAATAACTAGGGTTGAAGAAAAACAGACATTTAAAAAAACACCTTAAAAATCATATAAGAAAGAATGGTACTGTCAGTTAAGTAAACATAGTGGGTGATTGAGAAGATGGGTATGTGTGATTGGTGAACTTAGATTTTTTATAGATTTGTATGTTGTATTGAGATGTATTGTTGTATTTTAAGTAAACATATATGCCTTGAAACATGATTGAGTAGATGGGTATGTGTGATTGGTGAACTTAGATATTTTATTATATAATATTTGTATGTGTGATTGAGGTGTATTGTATTGTTTTATTGTATTGTATTGATTGTATTGTATTGATTTTATTGTATTGTATTGATTTGTGTGGACCCCAGTAATAGTAGCCTATGCCTGTGGCAATGGCTAATGGGGATCCGAATAAACTAAACTAAACTAAATAACAAGCCTTTTAGTTCATGGTGCAAAAAACTAAAAGAGCCAGGTGTGTGTTTTTGCAACATATGCCACAGGAAATTACAGTGTGGCAGTAATGGGAAAAGGGTGCTAGCTCGCCATCAATCAGAAGCTATCCACAAGACTTGCATTCGCGCTCTCCAGAACACAGCCTCCCTGCCTTAGCGCGACAACCACAACAGTAGGGTCTATAGTCACAGTCAGGACAGTAGGCTCTACAAGTAGGCTCCCTTAACACAATGGCGGCCAACAACGTATATACGTGATTGGGAGTCAGCGCTTGACGGCCAACCACGTATATATACGTGTTAAACTCAGTTTTGCTTTTATTCCATTTTAATATCCTATTCAATGTCACAGAGCTGTATTTTGGCTCTAAAAGGCATATTGGGACTCCGAAAGTGCAGTACCGGCCAGATCCTGGTATTGGCGCTGTCTCGAGAATGCAGTTTCCCCTGTTGCAGACCGGGTGTCACTTTTTTTTCGCTCCGGGTTAGCTTTTCTGTTAGCCTAAAGCTATGGCTTCACCAGATCGCCTGGAATACTTTTTGAAACGCCGAATTTAGTATGCAGTAAAGGAATATAGCATCAGCCAATGGACATATAGATCTACCAGATGGCAATCAAATAACTGGGAAATTCTTTGTGGAATCCAACCGGCCACAGGTAAGAGCGATTTGACATCAATTTCAGTCTGATCGGGCCTTGTTCTCATAGCCATCCACCCGGTCAGCGTATGATGTTGCAATAACGAATGCCGTTATTGGTAATCAATAATCAGAAATGACTTCCCCCCCCCCCTTTCATGCATTCGTGGTGGAACATGATACCGATCATATGCATTTTGATTTTTTTTTTTTTTAAGATTTGCTTTTTTGCGTTTTATCGCTTTATTGCTACTGGGCAGTCCAGTAGAGAGAGACAGAGGAGGAATGGGAGACATGGTGGGGGAAGACATTCGGCAAATAACGACGGGTTCGGGAGTCGAACCCGGGTCGGCTGTGTATTGAAGGGAAGGTTTATACTGTCAATTGACAATGACAATGGACACATAGCAATAATATAAAATATAGATTTTTTCATAATTCGTACTGTACTACACATTTTTAAATGCCATTTATTAGAAGGCAGAGTGGACTGTACAACTTCAAAGTGCCGTTTGACGTGCATGCTTTAGCATGCTCTCCGCAAAACAATGATGAGCGTCCATCCAAATTGTAAACAAGTTGTCTCGATTAGGGGCTAGGCCTATATGTACTACTGTACAACATACTAGGGGCTGGGATCAATTCCCTTTTAATTGAATCCCTACAGGAAGTGGAAACCTTTGCAGTGAGAATATTGTTATATCCAAAGTATTAACAATTTGCAAACGCAAAGCAATTTCTGTCAACATTTTAAATTGGTTGAAATCAAAGTGAATTGACCCCAGCTGCGAAGCGCACATTCTAGTTCCTCTTCATTGTACCAATTAAGTTGACGTTAAATTCCTGGAAAAGCCAAAGTCTTGTAAATGCTTTGCATTCCACAATGACAAGGAAGGCGCAGTACAACATAATATCCTCCCAGTAACAAATTACTTCAGCGGACAGGAGTGCATTATTTTGCTTAAATGATCCTCTTGTGCCTTTTTGGCAGCCGGCATGCTCCTCGTCATGATGTCATTCTATGACTGCATACAGTATGACTACTTGAGGCCTCAGTGTTCCCCTGCAGTTAAGAAACAAAGGTCAAAATGAGGTGAATTGCACTTAGAAGCTGATATAGGCAAATTGCTATGGAGAAATAAGATGATTGCATTAAAGCTATATGGGTTATTCAATTCGGAAAGTTGTGACATACATCTGCTCCTGCTCAAATCATTATAGTTTTCCCGAGCTCTTTATGATTTACATCATCCATTACTAAAGCTGAGCAAGCATAATGAAAACGTCCAGAGGCTGAAGCCGTCGCGATCTCCAATTGTTCGCAAATGGTTTAATCCCCCGCCAGAAATCACGCCCACCTATTGGAAAAAAAATCATTGGAGTGCCGTAGTCAATTGTAGAGTCCATTAACCACTTCCAAGTTCACATGCTTAACTTTTAGGCACTGTATATTCGCTCTCACTACTATCTGATGGCCAACTGCAGGCCAACTATATTTCAACCAATTTGTCATTGTGGGGCCCTCGTGCCTGTAGCCAATGATAACACAGTTAATGTATTTCACAAACAGCCATTGGATGGAAACTAAAAAGCTACTTCCTGGCAGCCACACTCTGGCCTTTTTAGCCTGTTTTGTGTGTGTGTGTGTGTGTGTGTGTGTGTGTGTGTGTGTGTGTGTGTGTGTGTGTGTGTGTGTGTGTGTGTGTGTGTGTGTGTGTGTGTGTGTGTGTGTGTGTGTGTGTGTGTGTGTGTGTGTGTGTGTGTGTGTGTGTGTGTGTGTGTGTGTGTGTGTGTGTGTGTGTGTGTGTGTGTGTGTGCGTGCATGTGCACGTGCGCGTGCGCGTGTGTGTGTATGACCTGAGTTGAAGGGTTGATTGTAGCGCTAGAGAGCTAAAGCACACAGAAACACACTCCAGACAAAGAGGCAGGGTCAAGTCGTGGCCCTTGCAGTGCCAGGCCTGTTGAAATAAAGGCCTCACATCCAGTAAATATTGACTCTGCTAAGCAAATGTTTACCTTGGGGGTTTCTTCAAGAGATTCCAAGGCACACTCGCTTTTGATTTGTGCTGAGGGGGCAATTCCGTCGCAAGTGATGTAGCGGCTTTTGACAACGTTTAGGTTTCCTGTAGCCTACCGATTGGAGCATTGTACTGTATTTGTGTGTGTGTGTGTGTGTGTGTGTGTGTGTGTGTGTGTGTGTGTGTGTGTGTGTGTGTGTGTGTGTGTGTGTGTGTGTGTGTGTGTGTGTGTGTGTGTGTGTGTGTGTGTGTGTGTGTGTGTGTGTGTGTGTGTGTGTGTGTGTGTGTGTGTGTGTGTGTGTGTGTGATAGGATGGGGATGTACGGTACATTGTATGCACTGACCCTCTCAGCAATGCTTGAGTTGAGATATATATGCAGTAAGCAGCACGGCGGGTGCATTTATGCACAGTTTCCAGTCTCCCTCAGTGTAAACCCAGAACCTTGGAGGGCCCTCCCCGTCTCCACTGCATATACACTCAATCGAGAACAGATACCGAATTGCCTGCCAAAAAGCCAACTCAGCATTCTCATCCTATGTCTGCTTGCTGTTCAGATGCTGTGGTGCACGTACACTTCTGGGGGAAAAAGGAGGGCATTCAGTCACAGCCTCTTTGATTCTCCTTGACTTACAAACAAGGAGCATGTTCTCTTTTGGACAACGGGAGGTTCCAGCCCACAGTATCTGGGGTTTAAGGCAAGATGACTCAGTGAATGTCAAAGACTCCCTTTTGAAAGAGCAAAAATACCTTTAGTTCGATAACATATGATCTAATGCCTCTGCAATCCAGTGACGTTTGCCCTCCTGAGGTGACTGCTTTGCAAACTCACAATAAAAGTAATTGAATGTTATTGGGTGTGCAACCCAAGTTCAGCTATTATAAAAATCTTTTGTTCACCGTCACTGAAAAGGGCATTGGCTCTGTGATGAATATAGAAGAGGCAAAAGGAACGCTTTGGTTGTTAATCACTTGTCAGCTTGTGCAAATACATACCTGTGCACTTGGCGTGGTGTTCCGATCATGAGATGAGAAAACACTTGTTAGTTTGATGGAACACCATTGGGACATTCCAAAGCCTGTTTTCTCAGTATTCATCAGGTGTTTTGAAATAGATTACTTTTTAATTCCATTTGTTACATGAAAATATACTACAAAGGCCTCATTCAAGCCTTATTTACCCTTATTTTCTCAGAAGAATGTTTATGTTATATTGATATTAATATACGATACAAATATGTACTATACAGTAAAGGGTATTTAACCCTTGTGTGATGTTCGTGTTCGTGTTACTGTGTCTGGTGGACCCACAACATTATTGGGATTTTAAAACAATAAAAGCCATAAGAATTCATGTAAAATTACTCAACAGATTTATTTTACTTTATTTCAATTACAAGCAATCTAGCCAACATATGGTTGTATGCAATTTACCTCTGCTAGATCACATTTATCAATACAAGTGCCATTGTTTTTTTGTGATAAAATGTGGTCAGTAAAAAAAACAAGAAAAAGAAAATCTATTATAATCAAGACATGAATGGAATAAAATAATGTTTATCTTGAAAAATATAAATGAAACAAGGTGGAGACAGACAGTGAAGGTACATAGTGAACACCGTAATATAAGAGTGGAGAAGGGGGGCGGGTGTACTCAATGAAAATGTGTCATTTGATATGTTCTTCACATAAAATGAGCCAAGGTCAATGAGTCAAAAAAGTATTCATTGTGTAATTTCAGGTCCCCCGACACGACTGAGGTGTTGCATATAGGCTACTCATTGCTCTAGTCCAGGGGTTCTCAAACTTTTTTATACCACGACCCCATTTTATTTAGGAATTTTTTTGGCGACCCCACACTTAATGTAATTTCAACATGGAATTAAGGAATATAAAAATAAAAGCACACGTTGTTGAACTTGATCATGCATATTTATTAGAATTCTTTTTTACAGCACTATGTTATCAATACACATTTATAAAACAAGGCATATTTAGCTAAAATATGTTGCCAGAATATTTTTATTAATTAATTAATAATAATAAAAAATACTCGTGACCCGTAGTTTGAGAACCGTTGCTCTAGTCTATACACTATTTACTTGATGACCTTTTATCTAGGTAGGTCGCTAGGTAGGAACCATGAAGTGATCCATAAGTCCATTTCTTGGTGGGTGTACTGTCTACAGCAGGGGTGGCCAACCAGTCAGAGACTAAGAGCCACAAAAATTACTGTGGTACCACAAAGAGCCACACCATATACCAGCGTTTCTCAACCTTTTTTTTCAGTCACGGCACCCTTCATGTGTTTATAGGTCTCACCCTCTGGCCTCTGAAGTTGCTAATGTCTTTTTTATTTGGGCCTCACAGGGTTAAAAGTATCCTGTGAGACCCACGGTTGCAAAATTACAAAATCACTTTTAGCCATTTAAAAAAATAATGTTTATTTAAAATTTTTTAAAGTTAACTATTTTACTATTTCTTTCACTATTTGGGCACTTTTACACAATTCCTGTGAGTCTATGGAACACCTAGGCATTTTTTTGTATTTCTAATCAAGTACTAAATACCGCATTTTTCCACCTCAAGATCTTAAGCCGTTTTGAGGCTGGGCGCCAACCACTGTGTGGCCTGGTGCCAACTGCCACATCAACTGCCACATTATTATGCAGCTGAGAAATCTCTGACATCACAGATATGCACATTTTCAGATGACTCAGTTCAGTGAGGGTGAATATTGTGAGAGGAGAATTGGAAGAATGCGCCAATATGAGAATTAGAGACATATATCCTATTAATATAAGTCCACATAGCTAAGAAACAATGGTAAACACTGAAAAAGGCCATTTATAAGATAGTTCCCCTTTAAGCACATGTATAGTCAATTGGTCCTGTTGTTCAGCCTCACAATGCTATTTTATAGTAAATGTGTTTATATGTCCCACCCTCTGGCCTCTGAAGTTGCTAATTTCTTTTTAATTTGGGCCTCACAAATTTCGAAAAACTACCCTACCCAGCTCACACCAGCCCCTGTCAATCATCTGACTTCTGGATTTACTTTTTAATTTCTCTTATTTTTTCGGATTATCTCCCACAAACCTGAACGTTATTGCCATAAAACAGAATGCAGTTAGTTTCTCTACCTTTCTGTGAACGTCTTGCAAAAAACGGTGTTGCAATATGATGAAAAATGGTGGAGAAATTTACATTATAAAAAAGATGGCAGAATTCAGTACTGTATATCTACAAAACCTTCTGTTTAATCATCTTCCCTTTATTCATTTGCTTAGATTTTTCAGGTCTGGTCAATTTTAGCATGGTGTTATTCACAGTCAAAGATAAAAAATGTTTTAAATAGAATTGATATTCTCCTTTGGTTCATTACAATTTACTCAAGCCTAGTAACAGACACACTATTTCTGACACTGATCCATTATGTCCCTAGATTCAGATACCAAGAACATGCAAATGGACCATTTAAAAAAAAATTGTAAATGTTTATTCTACGTCCTTATGGAATGAGTGACATATAAAAAAAAAAGTAAAAAAACAAAAAAAAGTAAAAATCTTTTTTTTTTTAATATTTTTTTGTAATAAAAAAAAAATAATTATGGATGGAAGAGCCGCACATTGACGGGCAAAGAGCCGCATGCGGCTCGCGAGCCGCGGGTTGGCCACCCCTGGTCTACAGTATATGTCTGTTTAGGCTATCTCATGCTTAACCTCTTAAGCCCTAGCCATATTTTCACAAAATCTGCCTAAAAATAGTATACATACCTAAGTAAATGGAAGATTTCTCCACTTCTACAATGTCCATTTGCATGTTCTTGGTATCTAGGCACATCTATGGATCTCAGGGAATATATTCTCAGTGTCAGAAATATTGTCTCTGTTACTAGGCTTGAGTAAATTGTATACATGCTAATGGACCTTGTAGAAGTGGAAGAGCATTTACTTAGGCATGTATTTTTAGGCAAAACTTCTGAAAATATGGCTAGGGTTTAACTCATTGGCCGCCAAAAATGAGTATTCTCGTGTTTCGTCGCCAACGTTTTCTCGTTTTTAGATCCTTTGATATTTTTCCTTTGATCCCCATTCTAAACAGTCACTCTGTCTGAGCTGCCTGTGTCTCCCTGGCACCGCTGCCTACGTTAAAATTGCAATGGCGATCGAATCCTGCCAGGTGGCAGTATCACCTACCTTTTGAACTGGGTATGGTCTCTCTGTCTTTCTCTCTCTGCTTCTTTTTTTGCTGCAGGAACTCCTCCCCCTCAGACGGAATCAGAACATAGCAATCGGTCTGATATTTGATGCCTCAAACCTATTGTTTCCCGTATGATAGCCTAGCCCAATATACACGAGTAATTGCGATCGCGATGGTACGACTGGGATTTATTCATTTTGGAGTACCTTCTGACTAAGGTAATGTCTATTTTAGGTACCTGCTGGTATTTTTTTAACCTAAAACATGTCATAGCTCGCAATCTAGAAAAAAATACTGGATTATTTTGGAAAGGGGCAATGTTTAGCATGGAATAGCGCACAAAGTATGTAGAAATGAACTGGTTAGTCAGTGTTGGACTATAAACAATGCCTGTCAAATGAGCTATTGTCTTCATAGCTATAATACAGAACACACGATGGGTCCGCAAACATCGCGGAAATGGTCAATAACGCTGGTGCCATTGAGTAGAGATGGGAAAACAGTGTGGCAGTCAATGAGTTAAGAGGTTAATAATAATAATAATAATTTCTTAAATGTATATAGCCTCCGGGGTGGGATGTAGGGATGGAGGAGGTCAGCTAGGTACTGGGGGGAAAGGGAGTGAAGGGATTTGTAGGTGATGAGGAGGATATTTTTTTTTATATTTAATTTTTTTATAATTTTTTAAACATGACATAAAATTAGACACACGAGCATTAACAGTAAATATCCAACGTAAATCACAGGACTATACATTCCATTTTAATCAATATAAATGTAGTTTACGAGATATATACCTAATACTTGCAATCCAATCCAATACATACATATGCTCTTGCTCGCTCTTCCCCCCAGGACCCCCACTTGGATAATCCATCCATTTTCATTTGTTTCTAACCAGGAATTACAATTCATATGCTAGCCTTTATTCTCTCCACCACTTCTAACCAGATTGCAATGCTGGTTTCACTGACACCTACAATTCTTGCTGTAGATATCTCTAGATCAGGGGTGTCAAACTCATTTTCACAGAGGGCCACATCAGCATTATGGTTGCCCTCAAAGGGCCAAAGACCGTATAAATGTTAATGTAATGTAAAATAAATGTAGCTACACATTTACATATTGTTAAACATGGTGTTTCTGTATTTATTACTTATTCAAGTTATACATATTGCATATTAATTTGCATAAATGTAAAAATATATGTTAGCTTATGTTATTTTAACAAATAATTTTAGTTTATCAGAACCCCATATTACTCCACCAATCAATGATCAAACCATTCAAGTAAATAACAAAGAAGAATATCATCAAATACAAGCTATGACATTAAGTTTGTTCAAAACCTTTTTGTCACAGTCAAGAGGGGCAGAACTAACAACTGTGAGCTGCAAAGAACACGTGGGACAGATGTAGCAGATGTTACAAAAACAAATGGCTGCACACAACCTTGCAGAGGCCATACATCCAACTAATGGAAGATAGTTAATTAACTTTAATTGACAGATTGCAGAATGGGTACAGTACAGTACAGCTCAATACACACAATTGTTAAGGGGATGCAGACCAGAGAAAGACTTTCGACTTGTTTACATCAGGGTCCCCCATTTTCAATTCGTAATGAAATTGCTATTATGTGTCTGCATGAACACACAACTGTAACTGTACTCAAAAATAACAAAATAAGGGTTGTCTCAGTTCACAACTATATTGGTCAAGTTTTGGGTGGGACTTGTTTGCGTCCCTACAGCTTCTTATTCAATTGAGCGAGATGCTCGGTTATGTCAGTTTGCATCCGACAGTTCAGACAATATTTCTTCAACCCTTTGTTACCTATTCCGCCTGGATCTTTTTTGTATTTTGGGCTGTAAAATTGTCTGAGGAGTAAGTGCTTTTGGCTTTTTTCCTTTGTTACTTCATCAATACCTCAGATGTTCAACATACATGTATGTGTAAGAATGTGTAATAACTAAGGCTGTCAAAGTTAAAGCTTTATTAACGCATTAACCCACAATTATTTTAACGTCGCTATTTTTTAACCCAAGATTAATGTTTAAAAAAAAAAGAAAAAAAAAATGTACCAGAGCTCTTGGGGGGCCACATCAAATGACGTGGCGGGCCACATTTGGCCCGCGGGCCATGATTTTGACACCTATGGTCTAGGGGATCTAAAAACATAATCTATTGTGGAGAATGTCTTGTGTCTTGTAGATCGACAAGAGTACTCTCGCGCCGTTGGGTTGAGTGATCGCCATAGGTCATTTACACCTGTATTCTTGGACCAATCCTTTAGTGCATTAGATGCATGTTTCTGATCATTGGAAATGGTGGGATAAGATTTATCCATCCCGGGATCCCAAATGGCATTCAAATCCGTGCCAATTATAAATGAGTATTCAGGAAGGTTTAACATTGTTTTGGTGAGTGTAGCGTAGAAGTTAGCCTCGTAAAGATTTGGGGCATATGCCGCTACCAACGCTATTTTCCTGTTACTGTATACAATTTTAGCTATGGTTATCCGACCATCTATATCAAACCATACGTCCTGCAATTCAATATTCAACTTCCGTTTCGCGACTATAGCAACTCCACGGGATCTCGTTCCAAAAGAAAAGTGGCTAATGTTATGATATATGTTGTCCGCTAGCTTTACTTTGTCATCCACTAAAATGTGCGTTTCGCTTAAAAGAGCCACATCAACCTGTTTGGGCTTAAGAGGTTAAAGTCGATGCAGAACTTGACTGGAAGCAAGTGGAGGTGGATGAGGGTTGGAGTGATGTGGTGCCAGGGCTTGAACCCTAGCAGCTGAATTTTGGACATATTGCAGCCTGTTCGGGGCATTGCTGGGTAGCCCTGCAAGGACTGAATTGGAGTAGTCCAGGCGGGAGGTGATAAAGGAGTGGATTCCCTTTACTCCCCCCCAAACAGCCATGGACTGACCTACTCACTTTAAATACACACCAAAGAGCATCTATGACACCCTTATGTCATTCAACGACAGTGGTTCAACCAAAGCTAAAACCAAATGGGAACGGGAGCTGGGGATGGAGTTTAATAATGACTGGTGGGATGAGGCCATAGAGAGAATACACACCACTACGTCCTGTGCTCGTCTCAGCCTTATACAACTCAAAGTATCCAGGCTCTACGAGATATACCTGGAGGTGGAGGTGCAGCAGGTGTCATAATACACCCTGCAATCTTAGTCACATGTTGGTGTCCAGAACTCCACACCTACTGGAGTGGTATTTTCGACACTTTGTCCACAGTACTCAATTTAGATCTGTTGCCCTGTCCACTGATAGCAATCTTTGGAACCCCTATTGAGACACTATCCTATCCTATCCTATCCTATCCTATCCTATCCTATCCTATCCTATCCTATCCTATCCTATCCTATCCTATCCTATCCTATCCTATCCTATCCTATCCTATCCTATCCTATCCTATCCTATCCTATCCTAACTCTAAACAAAAAACAATTAGGGACTTAGGGGGGTGGGTTACTGGGAGGGCTCTGTTTGTTTATTGTATTTTCATTGATCATTTATTGAATTACTGTATCTGTATTACGTACCCAAGATGTAAGTTACAGTTATCTAAAGTCATGTTTGTTTATTTAATTTTTTTTTATTTGCATTTTTGTAATCCGTCAGAGATGTAAGCCTTGCCTGTTCGAATCCAGCTCACAGCTCCGGCGTTGTCACCAGCTTGGCTGGCCGTTCACACTAATACAATTGGCTGTATTAGAGGGTGGGAAAGCTGGCGGGGTGGGTCCGGGTTGTTGTAAACAGCGACTCCTACAGTTCGGTCGGGGCGCCTGCTCAGCGCGGATAGGATCTAAGGGGGGTAGTGTGATCCTTCCACACGTTACCGTTACACCCTCTCAGTGAGAGTCCGCGCTGCCAGGTGAAAAGAAGCGGTTGATTGGCTAGACGTGTGTCGAAGGAAGCATGTGATAGCCTCCACTCTCCCAGACCGACTGTGGGGGGTAAGTGCGCAGCGACCAGGAAGGGGATTGGGAATTGGCATAACGACTAACATTGGGATGGGAGAAAATCGGAGGAAAAAGGAGGGGGAAAAAGATCAATAAAAATAAAAGAGATGTAAGCCTTGGGCCTCTACACAGAACACTTTGTTCCTGTTTGTGTTGCTTTACATTTTTGTAATTTTTTTTTTTTTTTTGTTATTCGTATTTCAATGTCAATCTTTTCATTTCAATGTCTTTTATCGTTTGTCGTTTGTGTAAAAATAAAATAAAATAAAAATATCTTTAAAAAAAGGAAAGGAAGGTTGGAGATTGGCCGGTAATTACCAAGGTAATCTGGGTCCAGACCAGGCTTTTTTATATGGGTGTGACACGCCGTCTTAAAATTTGAAGGTACCCTGCCCAATTCCGGGGAGGCATTTATTATTCCCACTATGGTAGGGCACACGGCAGGTAGGCCAGCTTTGACCAGGACTGTGGGCAAAGGGAGCAGGTGGAGGCCTTGGTCTTAGCCAAGCTTAGCCACCTGGAGAGCGTCAAAGGAGGTGCAAAGGAGGAGAGGGAACACTGAGGCTGACAAACAGCAAGGGAGGGTGCAGTGCCCGGCACCCCCACCCCACCACAAACTGGACTGTGAGTGGAAGGGGAGGGGGCAGGGACTGAGAGTTATAGATAGATTGCATCCACTTTTCCCTGAAAAAAGTCCTGGAATTTTTTGGAGAGTGAGTGGTGACAATGGGGGAGAGCAGGTGGTTGATGGTGGTAAATAGCCTTCTGGGGTGGTTTTGCTGGTTGTTGATGAGGGTGGAGTAATATCGGGACTTGGCCTTGGCCAGGGCATCCTTGTACCACACCACATGGTCTATGTAGGCCTCGCGGTGGACGGTGAGGCCGGATTTATTGTGGAGCCTCTCCAGCTGGCGGCCCACAGCCTTCAAGGTGTGAGGTTCAGTGGTGAACCAGGGGGCAGGATGGGTGTAGGTGACAGGATGGGTTATGATGGGGGCAATAGAGTCCAGGCTGCAGGATAAGGCAGAGTTGTAGTGGGCAACCAGACCATCCACCAGGGTGCTGGCGGGAGCTGAAGCCAGGTGGGTGGTTAGCAGGTTGGTCAGGGCTGGTGCACTAACCGTTTTAATGTTCCTGTAGGTGAAGGTGCATGCATTTCGCAGCTTGACAGGGAAGCAGGGATGGTGAAAAGGACAGCATGGTGGTCAGACACAGCTAGTTTGAGACACTGTAGATTGTATGGGGTTGTGCCAGTGGAGGACACAACAGAAAGAAGCATTTTGTATAAAAGTATTCTGTACTTCTGTATGACAACTATTAAAGAAACTTGAAGATCTAGTGTGTGGCCTTTGGTGTGGGTAATAATAATAATAATAATAATAATAATAATAATAATAATAATAATAATAATAATAATAATAATAATAATAATAATAATAATAATAATAATAATAATAATAATAATAATAATAACTTAAACTTATATAGCGCCTGTCAGGAGACCCAAGGTGCTTAACAGCTAAGGGAGGGGAACAGGGAACATCGTAACAACAAAATAATAATCAAAAGGAAAGAAAGAAAGAAAGAAAGAAAGAAAGAAAGAAAGAAAGAAAGAAAGAAAGAAAGAAAGAAAGAAAGAAAGAAAGAAAGAAAGAAAGAAAGAAAGAAAGAAAGAAAGAAAGAAAGAAAGAAAGAAAGAAAGAAAGAAAGAAAGAAAGAAAGAAAGAAAGAAAGAAAGAAAGAAAGAAAGAAAGAAAGAAAGAAAGAAACGAAAGAAAAAGAGGAAATCAGGCAGAGTCATTTACAAATTTGGTGAAAAGGTGGGTTTTGAGTTGGGATTTGCAGGAGTGCAGGGATGTAGCACTATGGATGTTTGGAGGGAGTGAGTTCCAGAGGGTGGGTGCGGCCACAGAGAAGGCTCTGGGACCAACAGTCCGCATGTTGGTGGTGGGGATGGAGAGGAGACCGGAGTCAGAGGACCGCAGCCTCCGGGGCGGGATGTAGGAGGTCAGCTAGGTACCGGGGGGCAAGGGAGTGAAGGGCTTTGTAGGTGATGAGGAGGATCTTGAAATTGATGCTGTGAAATGTTGAAGCAATCCAATAGTGAAATGGCTGTGGAGCAGCTGGTATTGTCCACGTGGATATATTGAAGTCCCCAAGCAGGAGTGTGGATGAGCACATACTGTAGTGCTTGAATATTCGGTCCCAGTGAGCTGTGGTGTTTCACAAGGAAGGAAGCATACTAGGACCTTTACTGTTCCTAATTTATGCAAATGACATGTCATCAGCTTGTGACTGCAACTTCTTCCTGTTGGTGGACGACTCAGCCCTGCTGGTCTCTGACAGGGACAAGTTGCAGGTTAAAAAAGCCCTCAGCTCGGAACTCGGCAGAATCTGCACCTGGCTCGCTGTTAATATCATTACACCTGGGAAAAACGGAATCCATTCTCTTTGGATCAAATAGAAAACTCAGCAAGGCCAACAGCTTCTCTGTTACAGTGGGTGACAATATTGTCACAAGGAAAGCGGTTTCTTCCCCTTCGGATGAATATTTTTTTATGGTCTCTTTTTTCTTACACAGTACTGTATATTTGTATGTCATAAATGTCTTGCTGAATTGAAAATGGAGAACCCTTTGTATTGAGCCGTACTGTACCCATTCTGCAATCTGTTAATAACATTTTCAATCAATCAATCAAGAACAGTAGACTATTCGAAAATGATTTTGGTCAGTCATGCACATCCCTAGCAGACAGTGGTGAGGAGTTCAGACAGGTCGGACTTGAAGGTAGTGGAGGCTTTGGGGGGGGCGGTAGATGAGGACTACCTGGAGTGGTGTAGGCCCAGGTAGTGAGAAAGCCACACACTCAAAGGAGGTGACACTGGGTACTGAGAGCTCTTTGACCAGAAAGTCAGCCCCATGTATTACGACCAGTACACCATCACGACCCTGAGAATGTGGCTTCTGGATATAACCCAGTGAGCAAAACACGTCTTTTCAACCAAGCGTCTTTGCATAGCTCTCGTATGTAGACGTATTTTAAACTATGCACTAAGTATATTATTTCAATGCATTCACATCTGAAAATATTAACAATATGCACAGAGACATCCTGCAAATGCACCTACAAATATATGAGCACGATATTTTCGAAGATTTTACATGACGTCTATCCATCACTCGCATTTAGCCCAGGATAATCTTGTCTAAGCTTAGACGTATTTTAAACTATGCACTAAGTATATTATTTCAATGCATTCACATCTGAAAATATTAACAATATGCACAGAGACAATCACAGTGGTGCGCAGTGAGTGACCCAGATGTCCTGAGGGGCGTGAGTTTAGAGAGGTGAGTGTAACGGGGAAGCCCGTGAGTCTGCTATGCAGATGGTTTGCCATTTGATCAGCAGGTGGCGCTGATAGTGCTGGGAAACCTGACTGATCACAATCCTGCATGATTAAATAACATGTCTGACCGTTCTTCTGACTGTGTGTGTGTGTGTGTGTGTGTGTGTGTCTATCCATAGCTCTCATTTAGCCCAGGAGAATCTTGTCTAAGCTTAGACGTCTACCAAACTTTCACTTTTCACCCCATTTTAGACATTGTTTAAACGTCTAAGCTTAGATGTTAAAAACACGTCTAGAATAGACGTCTACCAAACTTTCACTTTTCACCCCATTCTAGACTGATTTTAGACGTCTATGTCATGACGTTGAAACAATTCTAAGCTTAGACGTTCAAAACACGTCTAAGCTTAGAAGTTCAAAACACGTCTAGAATAGACGTCTACCAAACTTTCACTTTTCACCCCATTCTAGACCGAATTTAGCCTAGACGTCTATGGGCCATTTAGACGTATTTTAAACGTCTATTCAACGTAAAATTGCTCAGAGGGAAGCATAGCCTGGGGGTATGGCTTGGTTGAGTGGGATACAGTCCTGTTGATTTTGCCTTGTCTCAGTAAGACATAAAAATGTCATGGTTATTATGTCATGGATAAGAAGATATTTGTTGTTGAGAGAGTGAACATTCTGGAGCATGAATGTTACATTGTTGATGGATGCTGGGGCAGACAGTGATGGAGGGATTTCAACACAAACCAGAGGCCACACATGTGGTTTGTTGTGATGATTACATAAGAGGTTCTGAAGTTGCAGTATGGAGTATTCCAAAAATACCATGGCAGTAGCAGAGGAGTGCCGGATAGCTACCGGGGCCGCAAGCCAGGGAAGAGGGGTCCATCCTCAGGTTGCAGTTGCAGCTAGCAGTATAACCAGGGGGGGAAGGCAGCCCAGGAAAGTCCCGATGGCGTGGCGTCCCATCAGAGCTTTGGATGCTTTGTCTCTTTTTCGTTGCGTTTCCAACGGATTGGTGAATATGAAACTAACTGTAACCCCACACTAATCCTAACCCAACTTTAACCATAACCATAACCTTAAGCTAACACTAACCAGCACATTAGTTTTGTTTTCTGTATGGGCATTGAATAGCTGAATGATCACATTGATAATATAGGTTCATAAATCTATGACAGGACTGATGGCTCCAGTGATAATTAAACCCTCAACCCTGGCAAGGTCCATGCCTCTTGAGCTATAGTACCTACATGACCACATTTGTGCCTGAAGTCTGGCCATAATGTGACTTGTACATACTGTGACGAGCCTGGTGGTGTTCAGACTCGCCACGATTAAAAAACAAACTAATTTGAATGTCCACACAAGAGCAATATCAATCAATACAAATATTTATTGATTATGAATTCAGTTCGATAGGCAAAGAGAATGGTCGTAATACAGTCCGATGGTCAAAACACAAAACAGGCTCTCGTACAAAAAGAAGGGATTGTTCAATACTCAGAGTAGTTGTCCGGTCCAGGGTCAGTACACAAGGGGGTTTCTCAGCCAGTCTCGGGTCCAGTACACAATGAACACCTTCTCGCCTTCACCTCTCCTCTCACTACCTCTCACCCAGGGGCGTAACTAAGAGGGGGGACACATGGGACATGTACCCTGCATGTTTTCAGAATGCAGTTATTGTCCCCTGCACGATAATAAACGGTGACGCGATGTGATAGGACCACACGGAAAACGGCTGCTTGTCCATCTCTGAGCCATTGTCATGCAAAGTCAAGTAGCCAGGTGAGCACCCGGCGCTACAGATACAGCACTCAAAACTCAAACCTCTCATGCCTCTCTACCACTCTCTACCACTCCTCTATTGTTCTTGACCGGGCCAGATTTCACACCTCCACTTCCTCCCACAGGCTGGGCAGATTTTCATCTTAAATTTTTATTCGTCCCAAATGTCCCAGCCCCATCAGATTTCTTAGCTTTTTTCACTGTTTACTTATCATGCATTGCAACACTAATATATGGTCAGTACCCCAAGTCAGACTGCTCATATAAAAATTATTTTGGGGGTCTGTGGGCAGTAGCCCCCGACCCCCTCCCTGGGGAAGCACTTAAGTTAACTACTCTCCCTTTGTTCCCCCAGCCAACACCCCCGGAAAATTAACACCTGAGTAGACTTAAGTGGCACACAAGCAGCAACAAGCAGCAGACAAGCAGCAGAATTGGTTTGATTTTTGAGCGCTGCGTCTGTAAGTACTACCGACCACACCTGTCTTTGCATATCAACCACAGCCAGTGTGCGAACCATAGCATGGTCTTTGGGTGAGCCAAGGAACCTTAATATTACCTACTAGCCTGTAGTAGGTAGGCCTTGTGTATGTATGTATGTATGTGACAAATAAACCTCTTGAATCCTGTCATATATTCAATCAGTTTCAGTAACTACAGAACACATAATAGACAACTCACTTTTTGATGTTGTGGTCCGGCCGTCTGGACGGTCTGGGCTTCCACAGCACATTCCATGATACAAAAAAGTATCCATTTAGTTAGATAGATGAGAGATCATCATCCAACACTGTCTACAGTATCTCGTGATTATCTCTCAGACTCCTGACTTACTAACTCCACCGGGCGTTGTCAGAGATATAATAGTCCCCACCGGAGCAGCACCAGCAGCAGGTGTGTAACGGCGTCTCTCTCTCTCTCTCTCTCTCTCTCTCTCTCTCTCTCTCTCTCTCTCTCTCTCTCTCTCTCTCTCTCTCTCTCTCTCTCTTTCTCTCTCTCTCTCTTCTCTCTCTCTCTCTCTCTCTCTCTCTCTCTCTTCTCTCTCTCTCTCTCTCTCTCTATACAACTCAAGGTTCTAATGTTTATATTAATGAGCACCTCACCAAGAGAAATGCAGTTATTTAAGCGCTTTGAGATTCCTAATGTAAGGCGCTATATTAAATAAATGTATTATTATTATTATTATTAGATATAGCTTGGAAGGCAAGGTTACTCAGGAAACAGGGCAAGATTCAATCAACTTGGACTGTCAGCTGCAAAGTGTTTATCAAACCAAAGGGTGCACAGGAGAACGCCAGGGGGCTGTCCATCAGGAGCATAGACCAACTGGACAGGTTTGACAAAGACTAGGAGCAGGTGTGTCCAGCATAGGGTAGGCTTATAGACAAGTAGGCTACTGTGCCAATCATGGATTTTGAAAATGAGATAGACCCAGATAGGGCTGTCCCCGACTAAGGATTTGCATAGTCGACTATGATTGGCCAAAATTTGCCGTTAGTCGAATATATATATAATTTTTATTTTTTTTATTTTTTTTATCATTCCATTTGGGCTGTGGGGGTGCTTAATGTCTGAAGGAGTCGACTGAAGGCTTCTTGTCCTCTGCAAAAGCATGCAATTGGTCCACTGATTGACACATCTTGATATTTGTCTAGTCTAGTGTGTTCATTAGATGGGTGAAATCCTCTTTCAGTGCCTCTGTGCCTGTTTTCGTAGGCAGTTAGCCTCTGGTATGCGTGCCATTAGCGTTAGCCACGCTTCTAGGCCTCTTTTCTTTTGGAAAGAATGAGAATAATAATAATAATAATAATAAAAAAAAATAATAATAATCTTCGACTAATCGACTAATAGGGGTCAGCCCTAGACCCAGATTATAATCTCCTGGACAATATCCACACAAACTGCTGCTATTACACAGAGCAACAGTTTAATTCAAGTGTTACATATGAGCACGGTATATCTATAGTTCATTTCAACAGTAGAAGTCTGTATGCAAATTTCAGAAAATAAAATATTATTTAGGACATTTAAAAAACTCTTTAACATCATAGCTGTGTCAGAAACATGGATTGAGGAAGACAGAGGATCCACTTTTGTTCTACAAGGATACGGTTTTCATTGCATCAGTAGAGGGAATGCAAAGGGTGTGGTGGTGGCATTGTTTGTGGATGAAGGGCTCTCATGTAAGGTGGTTGATAACATGTCAATAGCAATTGATCAAGTCAAGTCAAGAGTTTTATTTGTCACGGCATACAAGTATACAATGAAATGCGGGTGGTCTTGCCCGCAACGATGTGCAATACAGTGGTACAACATATAATAGAATCCAATAAAAACAACATTGTGCAATAAACAGGTAACAGGTAACATGGTGTGACATCTCGGTATCTGTACATAGTTATTTACAGAGCATATAGGACATGCTAGGTAGCTTTGGTAGTGCAATGATGATGTGATGGAATGTATTACGGTTGAGATAACTATGGAAAAAATGAAAAATGTAATTGTGAGCTGTGTGTATAGAAAACCAGGATCTAACATTGACACATTCATGGTGAATATGGAGAGGTTGTTTTCCACGTCAAAGCAAAAGGTTAAGTATGTCTGTGGGGACTTTAACATCGACCTGTTGAACCCAAACAAACATGGAAAAACGGATGAATTCATGGATTACAAGACCTAGTAAAATAACATATGAGTGTGCTACCCTAATCGATAACATTTTTACAAACAATATAGAAAGTAATACGACAAGTGGATTATTAATTGGAGATATTAGCGATCACTTACCTGTTTTTACAGTTTATGAGTGTAATTATAGGAAGAGGAGGGAGTCAAAGGAAATAAAATACAAGAGAATAAGAACTGACAAAACAATAACTGCTTTCAGAAATGAGTTATTGCAATGCAACTGGAAGAGTATATTCAAGGCCGCCTGGAAGAAATGCGAGGCCCTGTGCGAGAATTAAAAGCCCCCCCCCCCCCCCCCCCCCCCCCCCCCCCTAAAGGTAATTTTTTTTTTATATACAGTCAACATATTCTTAAATAATAGCGCTGCCCGAGGCTGGGCATGATACAGTCAACTGTCAATTATAGAGAGAGAGAGAGAGAGAGAGAGAGAGAGAGAGAGAGAGAGAGAGAGAGAGAGAGAGAGAGAGAGAGAGAGAGAGAGAGAGAGAGAGAGATGAGAGAGAGAGAGAGAGAGAGAGAGAGAGAGAGAGAGAGAGAGAGAGAGAGAGAGAGAGAGAGAGAGAGAGGGGGAGAGACTTACAAAGAGCCCCTTTTGTCAACTCATAATGAAACTGGCTGACATCTCACACTCTGACATCACAAACCCTAGCCGGGCTCAGAAGATTAGACCTAACCAAATTATAACCAAAGAAAAAGATAAATACATTACGTATTGGAATCACTCACACAATCACAACACAAATTAGAAACATATTTGGCCCTAAACAGACAGTATACTGTGGCAGACTACCTCAGCACAGTAACTGATAAGAATCTAAGAAAGAATCTGACAAGGTACAGACTGAGTGACCATAGTTTGGCGATAGAGAAGGGCAGACACAGACAGACCTGGCTGCCCAGAGAGGAGAGGTTGTGCTGTCTTTGTGATGAGGGAGCCGTAGAGACATAACTACACTTCCTAACACAATGTGAATATTACAGAAATATTAGGGAGGAATTCTTTCCAAAAATTGAAATAATTTCCCCAGAATTCCAAAGTATGACAGAAGTGCAGAAATTGCCATTCCTCCTGGGGGAACAGAAATAATGTGCAGTTTTAGCTGCAAAATATGTCAATTCATGTCACAAGAAAAGGGACAACCAGTAGGACACATATATGTCATGGTTTTTGCCTTATTTCACCTTTCTGTGAGGGACAGCTGTCTATTTTTGCTTTATTTCACCTCTCTGTGAGGGATAGCTGTCAATCCCTGTTCCCTGTGGTTAATTGCCTCATGGGTCGGCAGGTGTGTGGGCTTGATTACAGCTGATGCAGTGCAGCTGTGCCTATGGCCAGGGCCGCCTGGGAGAAATGCGAGGCCCTGTGCGAAATTTAAACGCGAGCCCCCCCCCCCCCCCCTAAAAGGTAAAACAAAAAATATATATATATATATATATTTTTTTTATACAGTCAACATATTCTTAAATAATAGCGCTGCCCGAGGCTGGGCATGATACAGTCAACATATAGCAAGAGAGAGAGCGAGAGAGAGCTCCCGTTCTACAGTCAATATACAGTGTTATCACTGCACAGACCCGGCAATGCCCCTGACCCTCCACCAGAGCAAGGCCAGAGAGAGAGAGATAGAGAGAGAGCATGTCTGTTTGTGTGTGTGTGTTAGAGAGAGAGCATGTATATGTGTGTTAGAAAGAGAGATAAATATATAGAGAGAGAGCATGTAATTTTGTGTGTTAGAGAGAGATATAGAGCATGTCTGTGTGTTAGAAAGAGAGAGAGAGAGAGAGAGCATGTCTGTGTGTGTGTGTGTTAGAGAGAGAGCATGTATGAGAGAGATAAGCAAAGATGAGCCCTTAAGGATATTCAACTTTTAATGGAAGAACAAAACAGAAGGAAAAGATAACTTCACAAAGGCAACATGAATATACATAGATCCAAAAGGACAAAGATCAACACTTAAATCCAAAGAGAAGAGGGTCTATACCAGAGAAAACAAAGTAGCAAGGAGCCAATGGCCGACATCAGCTAAATAGGCTAACTGCAAATAGAGTAGCCAGGTACTGACACCAGGCCACACACAGCTTTGGCCAACGCTAACCAAGCTACACAAACGACCAAGACAATTCACACACAGCACATGTCGTATCTCCAAATGTTGTGAAGTAACATATGTTTTGCCTGGAAAAAAACATTGTTATTAGCAAAACATTCGGGAGGGGAAGGAAGGAAGAGTGGGGTAATGTCCAATGGACATCTTACCTGCACCAAGGAACGCAGGGCGAAAGGCCGCAACACAGGTCTCCACGTTGACGAAAGGCCTCTCGCTGGCGGGACAAAAAGAAGCTATGGCCGGAGCCTTGTCATGGTGCAGGCCCGACTACATCTTCTGTCAAAGATGATGTCGTAGTCAGAGTGCCAGTGCCTGCTATTCTCACGGCTAATGTCAATGGTCGTAGCACAAGCTAACAGGTAACTCTAGGCTAACTGATAGCATCAAGCTAACGTTCCCAGCCGAGCGAAAACGAGCAGCTAACGTTGTAGCTAAACAGCTAACTGGCTAACAGTTAGCTCAACCCGGCTATCGCTAACCACTAGCTAACGCAGAAGCAAACTATGCGGCTACCACTGAAAAACTGTACAACGTGAGAAAAGCAATACAGGCCAACACTTCAGACAGCCGCTGTGTTTTCCTCTTCTCATCCGAAGAGGGAAGGGAAAAAGAAGGCAATACACGTCCCACTACAGAGTGGTGTTTACCATAGCGGTGCCGGCAACAAGTCCCTTGCGGACTATAGCCGACTTGAGCATGGAGATATTCTCATAATGAAACACCAAGCTCACCTCCCTCGCACCAGGTGCTGACACCAGGCCACACACCCTTAGCTACTACAACAGCTAGCCGGCCCGTTTGGCTCCCGAGAGAGAGAGAGAGATATATCCACGGCGGGAATAGAATAGAGTGCATTAAAAACTCACCAAATGTCCAAGAGGATGGAGACAACCGCGTGGAGTTGACGAAGTTCATCTGCCGAATGACCGTCCTCTTCATCTTGGCATAACAATGCTGCACGCGCTCTCTCTAGGTTAGCTAACGCTAGTTAGCCTTTAGCTAAGCTAGCTACTAGCCGACATCATCATGGCTATCCCGACTGAACCACACGTTAGCACTCAATATTATAACGTAGCTAAAGCTAACTAGCTGTCCCTGCCTTTAGCCGGGATGGCTAGCCTGACTGAACTGTCTAACATGCAACAACTTTCATCTTCAGTCCATCTGCCGAATGACCGTCCTCTTCGTTTTGGCTGGCATAACTAAGCATAACCTCCAAAGCTGCACGCGCGAAATAGTCAAACGCAGCTGACCCACGCCGGCGTACACATGATGTAACCCCTCCCTTCTTGAAACCAATAGTATGTCTGCTGCAGAGCCCCAGAGCTCCAATAGAGAATAGTGCAGAGCCGCAGAGCCAGGAACATTCTACAAACGTGTCTAATGTGAAATATATAAGCATATAAGCAAAACTAGATTTTAGGTCTGTGATGAAAAAGGGCCTCGCGGGAAGGGGGGCCTCGCAAAAAAATAAAAATCAAAAAAATAATACATTTTTTTATTTTTTTTTTTATATTATTTTTTTTTTGTGCGAGGCCCCCCTTCCCGCGAGGCCCTGTGCGACCGCACTTCTCGCACACCCCCTGAGGTGGCCCTGCCTATGGCCATGTGGAGTCTATTTAAGTTTGGAGATCGCAGTGTCAACTGCTTTTTCATTTCCTAGTGTTGGCTGTCCTTTTGATCACGTTCATTATATTGAAGTGTAGTCTGATTTCTGATTCAGAATTGAGCTTTATGGTAGTAATTCTTATTTTAGGCTACTCACGTGATTCTACACATAAACTCCTTTAGTGGAGGTTTATTGTTTTACTTTTTCCAATATAAACTCCTTTTATTAGGAGGTGTCCTTTTGGCTTATTTACTTTTATACTATACCTCTTTATTGAGAGTAGTCCTGTTTTTTGGGACTTGATTTATTTTCTTAATTACTCACTTTGAGATTTCCACCTGTAAAGGTTGTTTTCTGTTGTTTAATTTTTCCCCTCTCCTAAAATACCTGCGTAAGCAGTCTAGTGGTTGTCCGTTTTACGGATAACTTTAAGAGTCCCTGTTATCTGCTCATGACCCACACACACACATGCACACAGCCCTCACAGAATGAAAAAGCCATGACTGGGTCAGCAGATAACACAGGTTTCGAACAGCGTCAAGGATTGCTTTCACATGAGGAAGCTATCATACAATTACAACAACAACAAGCTCTCATGGTGCAACAGCATGGGGAGATGTATGAAGGATTGCGCAAGATGGATAGTTCCATGCGTGATTTGGCTGACCGCATAGCCAATGCACAATTACATCCCCCTTACCAGAGCCCACCTAATGTCTCTCAAGCACTACTCACAGGCCCCCGGTCATTACCTTGTGAGGCTAAAGTCCAGCTCCCCTCACGCTTTAATGGGGAGTCAGGTAAATGCTGTGGTTTTCTGGCACAATGCCAAATAGTGTACAGAGCCCAGCCTTCTCGTTTTCAGTCTGAGGATTCACGTGTTGCCCTAATTCTATCCCTGTTGGAGGGACCTGCCCTCGATTGGGCTGTTCCACTCATACGGGCTCAGGCTCCAGTTTTAAACGACTCACAGGGACTCATGAATGAGATGGAGATCGTTTTTGATCATGAACTCTACGATAAAGAGGTCGCCATGAAGCTGAAGCTGACGCGCATGCGCCAGGGCGCCAGTAGTGTAGCTGAGTTTTCCATCGCTTTCAGGACACTGGCTGGGGCTACAGGCTGGCCTGAGGGACCACTCATCACTTTGTTCACCAACGCGTTATCTAATCAGGTTAAAGATGCTTTGGCGGTTGTGGGATCTCCAGACACTTTTGACACACTGGTCACTACCGCCATACGCGTTGATAACCGGATCAGAGACCGTGAGCGTGAGAGGCGGGGTCAATGTTTTCGTGTCCCGCTGGAGGAAGTGTCGTCCTTTCCTCCACAACCTTCAGTGGCCAGCTCGTCTGAACCTATGCAGGTGGACAGCACTTCTGTGCGTGACTCCAGGCAGACTGGTTCTCATGTGGACTGGTGCCGGTACTGCAGGAGAAAAGGTCACACGAGGGTGGAGTGTCTGAAACTGAAGGGAAACGGTCAGTCTCGCTAGTGGGCCGATAGACACTAGTGAGACATCACATCACCCCCTTTCGAACCTTTTTGCCTGTGGTTTTAGGCTGGAATAGGCAGTCTGTTAAGGTTGACGCCTTTTTAGACTCAGGGGCAGTGGACAGTTTCATCGATTCCAGATGGGCTGAGGACTCTAAAATACCTGTACATTCCCTCCATAAGCCCTGTAGTGTCACGGCGCTTGATGGATGGCCATTGGGTACAGGCAGTGTCACCAAAATAACCAATTATTTATCTATGCGGGTTGCTTATGGGAACCATTCTGAACGCATTCGATTCTTTTTGGTGGATTCCCCCACGTATCCCATTGTGCTGGGTCATTCTTGGCTTAGTAAACACAAGCCACAAAATAAATTGGGGTGAGGCGAGGGACACTATCATGCAGTGGGGCTCCCAATGCCTTCACCGTTGTTTCCAAATTCCTCCGTCACCCATGAGTTATGATCAGTTTAGTGAGAGCAGTTGTGATCCTGTTGAAGCAGTGGGCGGTCTTGGTTTCCAGAGCCCACTCTCTCAACCATTGCACTCCCAGCCATCTGTCGATCAGGATGGGAGTTTGGAATGGGATCCACAGTTTGATTGGGACTCCCTCGGTGAGGAGGTTCTGGCGGAGGACAGTTTAGACAGTTTAGAGGCTCTGTGTGAGGACTTCTCCTCGCTTACCTGTACAGTTGACCCCCTCATGGAGAGCACCAACATCATGAGCGTGGAGTCACACCCGTTACCAGAGGGAGTTCCCACTGTCTATGCTGACCTCAGTGAGGTGTTTAGCAAACAAAGGGTTAGCATCCTGCCACCACACCGACCTTATGATTGCGCCATCGAATTGCAGCCGGACTCTATTCCCCCTCGTGGTTCCTTGTACTCGTTGTCGGTCCCCGAAAGCGCAGCAAAGTTGGAAGGAGACGACGTCAACGCATTTTCATACCGTGGAGATGAAAAGTACCAGTCCCATCCATAATATTGTCCCCCCGGAACAGCACTCGATAACGTAGCTAGCTAACGCTAGTTACCTCTCCCTGCCTTTAGCTAATTGCTACTAGCCGACATAGCTATAGCCTGACTGAAAGTTCTAACACGCAACAACTAATCATACTTGGTATTGATAACAAGCTTATGGCACACAGTGTTATTTCTTCTGCTCCATGCTGCTTTTCAAAAGACATCCACTCGCTCCTCTGGATAGCGCTGAATAGATCCTGTACCTGGCTGACTGTAGCCCCTTCCCTCGTGGATCCGGGAAGAGCCCGGAACACTATTCTACAAACGTGTCTATCTGCAGAGCAGCAGAGCCGCAGAGCCCGGAGCACTATTCTACAAACGTCTAATGTGAAATATATAAGCATGTAAGCAAAACTAGATTTTAGGTCTGTGATTTAAAAGGGCCTCGCGGGAAGGGGGGCCTCGCAAAAAAAAAATAAAAAAAAATAAAGAAAATAATAAAAAAAAATAATAATAATATATATATATATTTTTTGCGAGGCCCCCCTTCCCGCGAGGCCCTGTGCGACCGAACTGCTCGCACACCCCCTGAGGCGGCTCTGAGTATATGTGATGAATTAGATGTTGACGTAGCTTATGGGTTATTTCTAGACAAATTTAAAGTCCTGTATGACAAAAACTGCCCACTGAAACGGTGTAGCAATAAGAACAAGTTGATAGAAAATCCATGGATGTCAAAAGGTATACAAAATGCATGCAAAAAAAATAATACTTTATATAGGATATGTATTAAAGACAAAACAAAAGAAGCTGAGTTCAAATATAAAAAATACAAAAACAAACTAATTAGTATTATGAGGAAATGCAAGAAGGATTATTATAATGTTAAAGGACATATTAAATAGTATTACAGACTGACTGACAGACTGAACACGCCCTTGATCCCCTGCAGTTTGGGTATCGGGAGAGCATCGGGGTGGACGACGTGGTCCTCTACATGCTCCACCGGGCCTACTCCTACCTGGATGAGCCGGAATGGGCAACTGTGTCTCGGAGACAGTGGTCAGCAGCACTGGGGCTCCACAGGGGACTGTTCTCGCTCCGTTCCTGTTCACCCTCTACACGGCAGACTTCAACTACAACTCTGAGTCTTGCCACGTCCAAAAATACTCGGACGACACAGCGATTGTGGCGTGTGTGAGGAAGGGACAGGAGGCAGAGTACAGGGACCAGGTGGGAGCCTTCAGCGACTGGAGCGAACAGAACGGCCTTCTCCTGAACGCAAGAAAGACCAAGGAGATGGTACTGGACTTCCGCAGGTCGAAACCACCTCTGCAACCAGTCAGCATATGGGGAAACAACATTGCGACGGTGCAGACATACAAATATTTAGGTGTGCACCTAGACCAGGGGTCAGCAACCTTTAATATCAAAAGAGCCACTTTTCCCCCGTCCCACAAAATAAAATGCTCAGGGAGCCGCACAACCTATTTACCCGTAAAATGAAGATAACACAGTGTATAACGTTTTATATATCCCAAAGCATACCCCACATTTAGCATAAAACGCCTGACAAATTGCATACCCAAAGTAATTAGCGATTTATTATACTTATAGCACACAGTTTTTTGCATTAATGGGATTATAAAGCAACAAAAAGAATAATTTTGACTTTTTATTGCTGTTTTTACCTGTTATAACAAAGGAAAACCTCAAACTCTTATGAAGAGGAGAAAAAATACTGGCTGTGTAGACCTATTTTTAAATAAAACACTGGTGTCTGTAGACCTACTTTGAAATAAAACCCTGAACTATTCAGGTATATTTGAGTCCTTCCCTTATTTGTGAAACATTTATAAAATAAAAAGTAGTCCACTTTGAAAAAAGACTACCATGTGTAGACCTACATTGAAATAAAACACAGAAAAGGAGAAAAAACACTGGCATCTGGTAGACCTCCTTTTCTATGCAGCTCTATTAGAGTCCTTCCCTTATTTGTGGAAAATCTATAAAATAAAAAGTTCATTTTTCGTTGTTCGCAAATTTCGCACCACATATCAGGCATACAGGTAAGCCTTTTGTTGACTAAACATCTTAGTTGATGAAATATTTTTTCATTTCAGTGTCACAGTATGACATCGATCTCCAAAATAAGAAAACAACAGCTGATTGGCTAAAGAGCCGCATGCGGCCTCGGAGCCGCAGGTTGCAGACCCCTGACCTAGACGATAAGCTGGCCTGGGCTGCAAACGCGGAAGCGCTCTACAAGAAAGGACAGAGCCGGCTGTTCTTCCTTAGGAGGCTCAGGTATTTTAATGTGTGTGGGGAAATGTTGTTCATGTTCTATCAGGCAGTGGTGGCAAGTGTGCTCCTCTATGCCACTGTCTGCTGGGGTGGTAATACCACGGCCAGGGATGCCAGGCGGCTGGATAAGCTGGTGAAAAAGGCTGGCTCAGTGGGTGGGAGGAGACTGGACCCACTGGGGACCGTGGTGGAGAGCTGCACGCAGAGCAAGCTGCTGGCCATCATGGACAATACCAACCACCCTCTCCACCACACCCTGGTGGGGCAGAGCAGCAGTCGTACAACAACGTAATATAGTGCGGGGGACCTTGACCTCTGACCCACACACCTGTTTTTACACCTGTTTTTACACCTGTTTTTATACACTGTTTTTCATACACCTGTTTTTACACACTTGTTTTATACACCTGCTTTTATCTCATCACGCTCCTATTGATATTGATAGATATGATTTAATTGAATTTTATCATGTGCTTATTTTTTATTCATGATGCAGATATAATGTGAAATAACTGAATGAGAACTGTCAATGTCTGTATACTGTGTGAGCTGCGAGATACCCTGAATTTCCCCAAGGGGATTAATAAAGTATCTATCTATCTATCTATCTCTATCTATCTAGAAATAAACCAACCAAACTAGCTTACCCTGACTATTTTACAGAAAAGGACAGAAAGATTACTCTTATAAATGAGGTAGTGGATGGGTTTAACAACTTTTGTGTTGAAGTGGGACCAAAACTAGCCAATGAAATAGTCAATACTGTGAAAAAAATATTATTCAAGGAATTGTGGAGCCACTATCTCATATATTCAATTTGTCATAAAAAATTTGAGTATTCCCTCAAAAAATGAAAATTGCAAAGGTTATACCATTATTTAAAGCTGGAGACAAGCATTTGTTTACCAATTATAGACCGGTATCCCTGCTATCTCAAAGATACTCAAAAAACTATATGTTGCAAGATTAGACACTTTCATTGAAAAACATAATCTCCTAATGGACACCCAGTATGGTTTTAGAACAGCTAGATCTACCTCCATGGCATTAATGGAGCTTGTAGAGGAAATAATGGACGGTATTAGAGAAAGAAATATTTATTAGGAATATTCATTGACCTAAAAAAAGCTTTTGATACAATAGATCATGAGATTTTACTGAAAAAGATGGACAGGTTTGGTGTCAGAGGGGTTGCTCTAGAGTGGCTGAAAAGCTATATTAGTAACGAAGGTTATCCTATAACCCTAGTTATATGAATTACCATCTGAACAAGCCCCTGTTCGATTTCAGCGGCCGTCCTCCTGCTACGCTCATAGCGAGGGGGGCGTACTAGCGTAGGTCAGCGGCCAATCAGAGCGCAAAACGGGAACCCGGAAACGCGGACGCGTTGTAAAAAGGCTACACGCGTCTGGGACGAGCAGCAGGAAGCTGGTCTACAAAAGACACAGACACGGGTCCTCACACGACGAGCCTGGGAATAACAACCGCATCAATTCTGCTCTCTATGTAAGAGGGGGAAGACAGCGGTTTTCCCAGAAAGACCTCAACGTGAGTAAAACAATTGAAAAAGGTTCATGTAACACATTGGACTAAATACACTACTGTTAGAGAGCAGAGCAGAAGGACCAATAGTCTCGACTGCTCGCATCATCCATCCTTTACAATGACAGCGGTCTGTAGCACAGGCCCTGTAACTCACAGACATGTCTCTTGGCCAATAAGAAAACGCGCTTGTGACGCCTTCAATGGCCCCTATTAAAATAAGGAACAATCTTTTTAAACAAAGTCCAGGACAGACCAGGCTTTCCTAGATTTAAAGAAACACAAAAACGATGTAAATAGTTTGATTAAAGGGGCAAAGAAGGGCTTTTTCAATGAAAAAATAACAGAGTATAGGAACAACTCAAGGAAACTCTGGAGGACACTTAAAGAGGTAGGATACAGTAAGAAATTAAACACTAAATCGGGCAATATCAGTTTAGAAATTGGAGACAACATTTCAGCAGACAAATCAGAGGTGGCAGACTGTCTGAATAGCTATTTTACATCCATTGCAAAAACTATATCTGAAAAGATACCAGCTAAACCCGGCAACAACATAGAGAGTGAAGTCCAGAAATTCTACCTAGATCAGGGGGTTAAAGCAAATGCTTTTTCCTTTAGGAAAGTGACTGAGATGGAGATCCAGGAAAAGCTTAAAAAACTTGACACCTCAAGGGCTACTGGATTAGACAACATCCCTGGCACATTTTTGCAGGATGCTGCAGAAATCATTGCCCCATGTGTAGCTCACATTCCATCCTGGGCGTCCTATCAAAAACCATTGAGAGGCTTGTATATGAGCAAATAGACATGTATTTCTCCACTAATAATCTAATGTACAAATACCAATCTGGTTTCAGGAGGTCCCACTCCACAGACACCTGCCTGCTGTTCCTCACAGATTACATCCGGAAATAGGTAGATGAGGGAAAGTTCTGTGGAATGGTAATGTTAGACCTCCAGAAGGTTTTGATTCAGTGGATCACAACATCATGTTAATGAAGCTTAGGGCCCTAGGCTTTAATGAGGCAGCTCAGAAATTGATTGGTTCCTACCTAACAGGGAGACAACAGGTGGTAGATATAAACGGAGTACTCTCCAGTCCTCGGACAGTTGAGTGCGGGGTCCCGCAAGGGAGTGTTTTGGGTCCGCTCCTCTTTCTCCTGTATATTAATGACCTGAAAGCAGCTTGCTCATGTGACTTTTTTTTATACGCGGATGACTCCGCCTTACTAGTGTCTCACAAAGACAAACAAGTGGTTGAGCAGACATTGAGTGCAGAACTAGAGAAGGTTAGCGACTGGCTAGGCTACAACAAGCTGTCCCTTCACGTGGGGAAGACTGAGTCCATTCTATTCGGGTCAAAGGTCAGGCTCAGAAAATCGCCAGGTTTTAACATTAGAATAGGAGATACTGTTCTCACAGACAAAACATCTGTGAAATATCTTGGTTGCGTCCTGGAAAACAGCTTATCAGGGGAAAGCATGGCTCACCAAGCACTTACAAAGATCAATAACAGGACTAGATACCTAGCCAGAATCTCTCATTTTCTAGATCAGTCAGCGATGAAGATTCTTGCTGGAGCACTCATACAGTGTCACTATGACTATGCGTGTGGCTCCTGGTACAACAGTGCCCCCAAAAGTCAGAAAATAAAACTACAGACTTCACAAAACAAGCTAATCAGGGTAATACTAAAGCTACATGCCCGAACCCACCTTGACCCATCACACTTTGAGATCATGAGATGGCTTAAGGTGGAAGACAGAGTAAACCAGATAGGGATGTGCCTAGTTCACAGAATAGTGCACAGGGTAGTGCCAGTGTACTTCAACAACTACTTCAACCGAATCAGGGACACCCATGCATACCCAACTAGGCGCAGCTCAACTGACTTTGTGCCAGTCAGATTCAGAAGCTGTTTGGGGAAGGAGTCATTTCTGTATTCAGCAGCTATCTATTGGAACAGTCTGCCCAGTGACCTGAAAATCGTAGACAATGCCGTTAGATTCAAGTCCAGCCTGAAGACATGGCTCAAAAGGGACTATACTTAACCTAGACACTTAGCTTAAGGCACCTTGCATGTTGTATGAGTCTGTTATGTATATAAATGTTAAATGGTATATGTGATGTGTTGTGATGTCATGTTTTGTATGATGCATGTATAAGCATCACACTCCCCTACCTCCCCACAAGGACCACAATGGAAATAAGCTCTGAGCTTTTTTGTGTTTCATCCTTGGCAGTATATCCTGACTGTGCTTTTCTGTCACATGTTTATTTTTTATATTGTCAAATAAAGTCATTCATTCATTCATTCACTCTCGCGCCTGGGAATAAAAAACTTGTCAATTCTGCTCTTTATGTAAGAGGGGAAGACAGCGGTTTTCCCAGAGAGACCTCAATGTGAGTAAAACAATTGAAAAAGGTTCATGTAACAATTGGACTAAGTAGACTTGTCGTATAATCCTATACAAAACCTAAGGTTTATTCGCAGTACAATGAGGTTATCTGGAAGGAGGAAAAGATCATAAGTGATAGAATTTGGTCTCCTCATCTGACTTCCAATATAGCCAGCAAGGAATAAACGTGCAGTCCAGACCACAGAGTTCGAATTCAAACTCATGTATTTATTTGCCTCGGCGGTCCAGAGTGAATTAAAAGGTTGCTTTTCACATACAAGGATTATCAGAATACATTAACATGTCTGTCTTGTACAAAGGATCAACAAGGTTTGCATCTCAAAACCCCAACATGTACATACAACAGTCATTGTTAACATCAATGAAAATAGAGAATCTACTGTAAGCCCTTTTCATATGAGTAAGCCTGGTTTCTAAGATAAGTATCTTTACATTCTATTCTAACCAACCATGGGGCCATCCAGCTTACTTACATGAAAATCAGCCGACAGCATTCTCTGGGTTGGGAGCGGGGAGCCGCAGACCTGAGGTAGTCTGGGCTCCTGAATTAACACTGTTTTGCTCTTAAATACTATAATTTCCCACCAATAGTAGCACATTTTAATAATACGTTTGGTCCAATCCGGTTGGTTCTTCTGTGGGGGTTGGTGTCAATGGCCCCCTCCTTTGGGCTGTGGCCTCTCATGTTTGGACAGAGAGGGGGGGGGGGCCTGCCTGTGGCCCCCGTCGGTGTCTCCTCTGAATGCATCAACATTCCTTCGTGTACCATTATTAATTTCCCAATCTATATGGTTTGTGTAATGACCTATAGACCTCTCATATCATCCCAGTACAGTCATTGCTTCTAGGCTGATATCAGACATCATATAGGAGACCACACCAACCTTTATTTACCAGATCATATAACTGTGATAACTATACCAGGATTCTTAATTCTAAATATCTATATAGATGTTTTTATTGGTTTCTTTATAGAGTTGTCAATCCAATCAAAGCCAATCAAGTATCATGCTTTTTCATTTAACTTTGAAACATGTCCTTATTGATTAATGATCTTTAGTACTGTCTTATACTATCAGAGCCAGTTATCTGGTCTCTGCTGTCGCTGCTGAAATCTGCTAGAAGTTGAGTGTGACTTTTCAGTTCCTTTGTTCTAGTGTTGAGTACATCTGCTAGTGGGGGTTGAAATAACTGTTCCTGCTGTTATCTGATGCAACTGTCTCTAGAATCGTTCCTCATTTAGCCCTGCAACCCACTCTGCTGCTAAAAAGTATACAAGGCATAATATTATGGTTTTACTCTTGGCTTACCTTTTGATACTAAACAGTTGATTAATAGATAACTTTGTTTGTGAATTAGTGTCCATGACTAATCATCCTGTAAGTATATTCTGCTCTTCAACAAGTCTAAGCTGGTCTGCCCTGTGTTCAACCCAGCTGTCTCTGTAACACCAGTATCAGCTCCTTACTTTAGCACTGAAAATCCATTCTGCTGTTGAAAGGTACACCTGGCTTTTACATTATGGTTCTCTAATTATTCACACATATTAGTTATGAAATTCAATGTCAAATATCACCACATTCCTCACTTTGGCAATTATTATTGTCATAAATAGTACATTTGACTTGATTTTCTATACATACTAACCATACAACATAATAACAAAAATTATAATTTTTTTAAATTTTTCTCAATTTTTTTTTCTCAATTTTTTTTTTCATTATTCTTTGGTACATATCATCAATTCGCTTTTGCTCCTCATGGCTCATTAGCCAGAGGCCCACCTTTTAAACAACAACTTTTGGGTTTGTTGAAAACAATAAAACAATTTTTTAATCTACAAATTACATTATTATATTACAAAATATAATAAATCACAAATTTAAAACCCAATTTCCTTAATTTATATGAACGTTTTTGTTCCCACACTCCTTTTCATGATCTGGTTTGAGAGAAAACATACATTAGTTATCACAATATTTTCACTTTACATTCATTTTTTCTTCTCCTGTTAATTATTTTCTTTCCTAAGACAGCACAATCACATCTGCATAATCCATCAATTGGTCTTCTCATCTATCCACCCCCCTTATGACCATGTAATGGTCATATAACCTTACCTCCTCGTCGTCACAGCTCCAGCCGGCAAGGGAACGCGGACAAACACCCAAGGAGAAAAAAATGTCACCCAATTCCTCACTCTGCCCATAATCTACCTATGTGTATGCCTCTACCCTGCGTTGTGTTAATCTATCCGCCCTCCGTCTGCGCCTTCTATCAAATCACATTTGCACAAACAGAGACCATCAGTAGCTATTGTTCAGTTACCCCCCGTTCTCCACACCAACCAAATTTCACATTCCACAGAGGCCCTTGCTCACCTTTTCCGCACAGCTCCAGACCGGCCTTGCCTCCCCCTTCCCCCTCTATGCTAGCCAGCCTCAGCCGTAGCAACTGTTGTAGGCCTGTGATCCCGTCATATTTTGACCTATGACTGTCCTTCCTCGGATTTACAGACGGCTCTCTCAGTCTGGACGCTTCCCAAACCTGTGTCTGTTTTCACAAATCAACCTGGCCTCTGTTCTCGGGGCTATGATGAAGGAGGGGCTAGCGTCCACAAGCGACCTCTTTCCACAATCTAATAATTTCCCACAGGAAATAACTGAACAGGTTCACTCCACTGTGTCGTAATCTAATGGAATGTATTCATACTCAACATTTATGACTCCTCTACATGTGTCGTTCCGCATTCCCCCCTCGACTGAATCTGTGAGGGAAAAAAACACAGAGCAAATCCTTATACACCATATGTCAAATATTTTTAAGAGAAGCCATCGATAATTCATATGCAAATGTGATGGAACCACTTAGCTTTCGTTGTCATCCTGTCCTGACGTTATTACTCCTGCCATCAGCTCTCTCCCCTCTCACCCAGACCATGAAAAGCAGTTGAGAAATAAAAGCAAAAGACAAATAATCAACAAAACATCTCAATAAACACATCCTTCAACCACATGTTTTGCATCTCCACATGTGAAATCACCATTCATACTCAAAACAGCAAAGCAATAAAAAGAACAAGCACCAAACATTAAAATTAAAGGTCATTAGAAAGGAAAGAAAACGCAAAATAAACCAAACACATCCTCCTACTACACACATGGCAGACCACTTGTGAACGCTTCATGCATACCAAGAAAATATTAAAGGAATAAAAAAGACAAGCTCCAAACCCACATGCACTCATCCCTTTCACTCATCATCATCACACAACCGTTCCATTCAAACATGTCCTTGTGACTTGACAGCTCCACAGGCTCCATACAAACACATTCAGTCCAGAAAAGGAAGTTCTCAGATAAGAAAGAAAAACAAAAATTAGTCAAACTTCACAAGTCAATTTCATTCATACGCATTCAGAGCTCCCAGGCAACTATATCTAGATATGGCCTATATTAAAAGTGGTCAGTTGGCTCACCACAAGATCTAACATCCTGTCTATTGTTAGGCCTAACTAGATAACAGACTCGGTCTACTATCTGTCATCCCCAGCCTCAATCATTCACTAAAAAGAAAAAAACATAGACAATAACAGACCACACCCATCATTCACAGCCACTCCAATCATTCCAACCACCATCTCTTCCAACATATACCACACATCTCACAAACAAATAATTTCAACCCTCTCCCATACAACCTGTTAATCAAGTTTCTTTAATAGTTGTCATACAGAAGTACAGAATACTTTCATACAAAATGCTTCTTACTGTTACACTCCAGAGACTGTGCTAGACAAGATAGTATCAAATAACATAGTATAGCATGTAATTTAGAAGTAGAAAATGAGGTCACAGTGTTCAGTATAGACATATGTACAATGTTCGATGCAGAATAGATGTAACTGAGTTACCATATAATATACAATACTATGCAGTGTACTAATGTACAATACTATATAGTGCAAAGCAGAAATGGGATGAGGTACAATTTAGGTACAATTTACAGTAAGGTGTACGAGTTGCAGTGCAATCCTTCATCAATAAATATAAAGTGTGGGGAGTGGGTGCTACAGTGTGTTTGTTTAAAGTGAGTGTGTGCTATAAAGTGTGTGGAGTGGGTGCTACAGTGTGTTTGTTTAAAGTGAGTGTGTGCGTGTGGATGTGTGTGCTATGTGCGTTTGATGGTTGTTGTTGTGTAGTGTTCATTGTTCGTTTAGCAGCCTGATGGCCTGGGGATAGAAGCTTCTTCTGAGTCTTTCTGTGCTCGCCTTGAGACTCCGGTATCGCTTGCCTGACCGCAGCAGTTCAAATAGGCAGTTGTTCGGGTGACTGGAGTCTTTAATGATTCTCTTAGCCTTGCCCCTGCACCGCTTGTTGTAAATGTTCTGGAGGGTGGGGAGCCCCCCTCCAATTGTGCGTTCGGCTGAACGTGTCACTCTTTGTAGTCTGCTTCGGTCTTGTGCAGTGCTATTCCCAAACCAGGAGGTGATGTTGCCAGTCAGGATGCTCTCTATTGTACATGAGTAGAAGTTCTTAAGGATCTTCTGACTGACTTGGAACTTCCTTAGGCGCCTGAGGAAGTAGAGGCGTTGTCGTGCCTTCTTCACAACACTGTCAATGTGTGTGGTCCATGTCAAGTCCTCGGATATGTAGGCTCCGAGGTACTTAAAGCTGTTGACTCTCTCAACCGGTGCCCCGTCGATGCTGAGGGGGCTGTAGTCCTTGACCCCCGACCTCCTGAAGTCCACAATCATCTCCTTTGTTTTGCTGACGTTCAGGGAGAGGCTGTTTTCCTGGCACCATCCCGCCAGGACCTTGACCTCTTCCAGGTAGGCCCTCTCGTCGTTGGCAGAGATCAGGCCCACCACCACTGTGTTGTCAGCAAATTTGATGATTGTATTGCTACTCCGCTGAGCCACACAGTCGTGTGTGTACAGGGAGTAGAGGAGGGGACTCAGAACACAGCCCTGGGGGGCCCCTATGTTGAGACAAGACAAGACACTGGACAAGACACTGGTTAGTTTCCCTTCCTGCTCTCAACCTCAGGCTTTCCAATATACTCCACTTAGACTCCTACCCACTGTCAGAAAGAGTCTAGGAATTCCCTCTCAACGATATAATCTCAAAGCATTCCTAGTACCCTGAGAGTCTACCGCTATTCCCTCTAACCAAATAGTTAGCCATTCAAAAGTCATAATCCAATTGAATGATTATCTTAATGATTTCTTGCTCGCCCTTCTCAGCTGTTTCCTGAATTAGCCCCCTGTCACATCTTCCTGTCACCTCCTGTCCCCCTCATGCTGTCCTGAATTAGCACCTTATCTTCCTGTCTCCCTCATGCTGCCTTTGATCCTGTATTGACCCCCTACAACCACGTCCTGTGCCCCTGTCGTAAAAATAGCTGTCATCTGTTATCACATTCTGACCCTTCCCCCCTATCTTCACCAGCTGTGACCTCCCTCCTGGCGCATCTAATCTGACCAGGCCTGCTCCGTCATCCTGTCGTAAAACAGCCACTGTAAACAACAGCTGCCCCGCTTGACCCCCCTTGGGCATATAACGTTATCAACTTCCTGCTGTAAAGATATTCTAGGTCCCTCTTGTGAGTGTAACAGCGACCATAAACAACAGGTTTTAGCATCCCCCGTGGCTTCCCGTGACCTGTCTCAAAGCATTCCTACCCCCCTGGGCAATATAATCTTCTCAACTTTTGTCCCTCTGCCTACTGGCACCTGGTGCAAGCCCTTGCACCCCCATTGTCCCCTGGCATATGCAGGCCCTCCTGTAACTCCATCAAAAGGTTAATCATTACACACATTCTACCCTGGGGGCAAATCAACCCATTCCTGCCTGCGCCCAACAGCCAAACACAGAAAATGTACAGACTAAACAGTAAAACATTTAAAAATAACTGCAAAAAACACAATCATACAGTCATAAAAATAGCATATAAACAAGTCCCTCATCACTAAATTATCCTGCTGTGACTCAAGGACTTGCAATCAATCCTAATATAAAACAACAGCCTATGTAAACCAATGGCATTAAAGATTTCAACAAAGTACACAAGCATAAACAGACTCTCAAAATAATTCTACTCTAGACAGATATAAATCACATCATTACACAACAACACGCTTCGCATATCACAAATATAAGCATCTCTCATGTAGTAAGACATCATTAGTGGTTAGTTCCCATATGCTAAGAATCAAAAAACTGTAAACCGGACGTTCTGGGAACGTTAACTCGGTACATATGTGACATATGATTCTAATGCAATCAACATGTATTTTACTTTGTAGAGCATGTTTACCAAATTCAGCCCATTGCTACTCCCAAACTAATGTCTATCTGTATGTCTGGTATGTCATAAATGTTATGATGAATTGAAAATGGGGTACCCTGTCTCTGGCCTGCAACCCCTTACCAATTGTAAGTATTGAGCTGTACTGTTTTCAATCAATCAATCAATCAAACCCCCCTTGGTCAAGAATATACACTTGTGTCTAATGTGTATATGTATGTTCCCTTTAAATACAATAACCCAGAGCAGCCAGGCTGTGAATCCCAGCTTTGTATAGGCCATGTATTAATTTTTTTATTTCCCCTTGATAGGCCACTGCCTTGTTTGCAGTCTAAGTAAACCTTTTATTGACTTCCTCCACATTAGTTTCGCTTCCCCCTTAATCTAAGCACCATACATGTTACATCACTTCTACTGTTTACACAAAAATACAATGTACAATATACAAATATATAGCACAAAGCTAAATACAAACTCACCCGTTTTCCCTCGAGCGAATTAAATGAAAAACAGCGGTTCGCGCATGCGCACTAGCGCAAACGGCGCTCACAGCAAAACGATGTATCGCGACAAAGTACAACTATCACTACAAACCACTCCGTTCCGTCCTAATATAATGCAACGACTTCCACCGCGCTCTCCAACACTTCCTAACCATCACTTTCAAATCTCTAATCATAACACATGTCGCCCGCAAACTCACAAAACAGCCGCATGCAAGCTAATAGCCTAGCCAGCCTGATGCGATGGTTCAACACTCCAAGATCCGCGCGTTATGTGGTGTCCCCACACGCTTCCGGGATCCGCACATTTCATCCAGTCCGCTCGGTACCAATCTAACTCTAAACAACTTACACATGTTTAAATCTAATCCATTTTAAAAGAACAAAACTATCGTAAAAGAATGTAAAACCTTCTAATATACCAACGCCGCCACACAGATCAACACGAATCTTAAACCAATTCTCCTACCCTTTCTCCGCCCGGCTCAATAGCCAGGATGTTCAAACGCTCCTCTCCACACTATGACGTCATCAACCTGCGACTGCTTCTCCATAACAACATCATCGTACACTTATTACCGCATTAAATATAACCATTAATACGGCCACAATCACACCAACGAACCACTCGACTCGCTTCTTAACAACAATCGCTCCCACAGTGTTTCGTCAAATCTCTCACATCGCCGCCCTAACATCCCTAGATTACCGCGGCTCTTCCACAGAGCTAAGCTAGTTAGCCCCAACTTCCAATATGACTCGCTTCAGACTCGTACACCGTTCTGATCCACGCTTAACAACATAACAACCCAGCCAAGTTTGCTCTAAGAGCGTTAGTACACAATACATGCAATGTACACTTACATTGTAAGCTGTATAATTAAACGATTTGTTGCTAAGAGCATATTGTAATTTTTGCCACGGCGTAACGTATAGAAATGAGCGCCCAAGCTAACACGTTCTACCGGGACCTTCGTCGATATCTTTGCCTTCTGAAATTAACCTTCTCTTGGTTAACAAGCAAACTCGTATCCCTCCAACCAACCCTTAACAACGGATCGGTTATGGCTAGAACGGCTGATATCCCCAGTAGAAGATCCCCCCCCGTAAATAAGCCGGAGTCCGGCTAGTCTGGGTGATATTTTCAAAAGCCTACGTGTTGTGCTTGGGAAGACCCCTCCGTACGCTTATTTCACCACTTACTACGTTAATATCCCGCGACCCGTAACGCACACCATCATATTGACGCTTTCTTTACATATCCATCTGATTCCGTGATCTGTTGCAGTGTTGGACCAGAGTCTGAAAGTCTATCTGCACCGTTGCCGACGTTTTAGACCCCCGATCCCGGTCGCTTGAGAGGCGGCTACAAGCGGAGGTCCTGCGTTGCCCAGCAAACGCACACACATAATCCACCCACTGCCCAGACACGAAAAAAATATCTCAGCTTATCATGCACTTCCTGAAAAGACATGGGTCCGTCTGTAAACCAGGTTGCATCCTACTGTACTTCCTGAACGCAAAAACGAATGTGTCCACGATCAGGGACCACACGCCAAAGCTCAGTACGGTTCCTTCAATTTGCAAGTGGCCGTCCTGGACGTCCCCGCTGGCCGATTGAACCATGTCAATACGATAGTTCGAGCGTCACGCACCTCTGCTACCCCATCATCTCTCTAACCAATCCTCGGGCCGTGGCTCTTTAAACAACAACTTTCACACACTCATCACACTTTTTACCTATACTCTTCTCTTTAAGATCTGACTACTCTGCATTTTCCATCACTGTCCAGTCACCTCACAGTCCCACTTCCTGCATTTCTGTAACTATAATCCACGTTCTACCGCTCCTCGCCGTGTCCCCTCAAGTATTTTACCTAAACTATCCTATGTGCTTTGGATCACCGTAAGCTATTACTTTCAACAAAAATAAAAAAGTACTATCCCCCTGTCCGCAAGGGCCTGGCACAAAATACGCTGCCCGTATTTATTGCAATAAACCCCAAGCTAGCAGGCCGGAAACGGCCTCCTGTGTCTAAATAACCACACAATACATCAAAAGCTCATGATTGTATATTTACTGCACAACAAGCGCGATCCCTTTACCGTTGGACAGTCTAGCTAATCACCACTCCACCATTCCTGTACGCAAAGGCTATATTCACCCCGGGCTCCAACCAGTGGCTACACAACCAGCCCCCATCTCTCCCCTGGTCCTCCATCCAGACAGCAAAACCCTGCACTGCAAACCCCTTAATGAAACGCATCAACCCCCGGCTTTTTTCCTGGATGTCCCCAACGTGCAAGCAGGGCCGTGGCTCTGAGCAGCCAGCCACACAAACCTCACCGCACATCATCAGGAGGGGCACAACAGAGCGGGTCAGACAGGCACCATTTCTGTCGTATAATCCTATACAAAACCTAAGGTTTATTCGCAGTACAATGAGGTTGTTATCTGGAAGGATGAGAAGATCATAAGTGATCGAATTTGGTCTCCTCATCTGACTTCCAATATAGCCAGCAAGGAATAAACGTGCAGTCCAGACCACAGAGTTCGAATTCAAACTCATGTATTTATTTGCCTCGGTGGCCCAGAGTGAATTAAAAGGTTGCTTTTCACATACAAGGATTATCAGAATACATTAACATGTCTGTCTTGTGCAAAGGATCAACATGGTTTGCCTCTCAAAACCCCAACATGTACATACAACAGTCATTGTTAACATCAATGAAAATAGAGAATCTACTGTAAGCCCTTTTCATATGAGTAAGCCTGGTTTCTAAGATAAGTATCTTTACATTCTATTCTAACCAACCATGGGGCCATCCAGCTTACTTACATGAAAATCAGCCGTCAGCATTTCCTGGGTTGGGAGCGGGGAGCCGCAGACCTGGGGCGGTCTGGGCTCCTGAATTAACACTGTTTTGCTCTTAAATACTATAATTTCCCACCAATAGTAGCACATTTTAATAATACGTTTGGTCCAATCCGGTTGGTTCTTCTGTGGGGGTTGGTGTCAATGGCCCCCTCATTTGGGCTGTGGCCTCTCATGTTTGGACAGAGAGGGGGGGGGGGCTGCCTGTGGCCCCTGTCGGTGTCTCCTCTGAATGCATCAACATTCCTTCGTGTACCATTATTAATTTTCCAATCTATATGGTTTGTGTAATGACCTATAGACCTCTCATATCATCCCAGTACAGTCATTGCTTCTAGGCTGATATCAGACATCATATAGGAGACCACACCAACCTTTATTTACCAGATCATATAACTGTGATAACTATACCAGGATTCTTAATTCTAAATATCTATATAGATGTTTTTATTGGTTTCTTTATAGAGTTGTCAATCCAATCAAAGCCAATCAAGTATCATGCTTTTTCATTTAACTTTGAAACATGTCCTTATTGATTAATGATCTTTAGTCCTGTCTTATACTATCAGAGCCAGTTATCTGGTCTCTGCTGTCGCTGCTGAAATCTGCTAACAGTTGAGTGTGACTTTTCAGTTCCTTTGTTCTAGTGTTGAGTACATCTGCTAATGGGGGTTGAAATAACTGTTCCTGCTGTTATCTGATGCAACTGTTTCTAGAATCATTCCTCATTTAGCCCTGCAACCCACTCTGCTGCTAAAAAGTATACAAGGCATAATATTATGGTTTTACTCTTGGCTTACCTTTTGATACTAAACAGTTGATTAATAGATAACTTTGTTTGTGAATTAGTGTCCATGACTAATCATCCTGTAAGTATATTCTGCTCTTCAACAAGTCTAAGCTGGTCTGCCCTGTGTTCAACCCAGCTGTCTCTGTAACACCAGTATCAGCTCCTTACTTTAGCACTGAAAATCCATAGGTACACCTGGCTTTTACATTATGGTTCTCTAATTATTCACACATATTAGTTATGAAATTCAATGTCAAATATCACCACAGACTAAGACTCTCTTAGGAGAAGGCTCCTCTGAGGAGGCTCTCTCACTGAGAGGGAGGCTCTGAAACTCTCTGAGGAGGCTCTGAAACTCTCTGAGGAGGCTTTGAAACTCTCTGAGGAGGAGGAGGCTCTGAAACTCTCTGAGGAGGAGGCTCCTCAAAGCGGCCCAATATACACTACTGGCAGGGAGCAAAGCAGAAGAACCAGTAGTCTCGACTGCATTGCATCCCCTCCTTTACAATGACAGCGTGTAGCACAGGCCCTGTAACTCACAGACATGTCTCTTGGCGAATAAGAAAACACGCCTGTGACGTCTTCAAATGGCCGGGGGAATCCCGTGTCCCACCTACTAATTTGGTGTGGGAAACAGGGAAATCCCCCCCCCCCTCCCCGTGACGAGAGAGAGAAAACACCTTCGTCAAGGAAACTGATAGGTAGAAAGGCACAACCTCCCGCCAAACAGTTACGTAAAGGATATAACTATATCCGGGGGAGGGGGGAGGTTTATTCTGTCCACCCCCCTCAACACCTCACCCCTGATACGACGCCATAAAAAAGCAGACCTGTGACACCAGTTGCATAGCACAGGGGTTCCCAAACTTTTCAGGCCACGACCCAAAAATAACGGGGTCAGAGAGCCGCAACCCTCACTATTATAGGAGGCCAGGAAATATAGTGCAAAGTATAGCCCCAGTCAGGCCACTTTTTAAGCAGGGGGTCTGGGGGTCCCCCACCAGGACATTTCTTGTTACAAAGACTTCATTTTGCTGCATTCTGGTGCAGAATTATTTTTTATTTGTACCCTTTAAATGCCAGTGTTTGTGATGGCATCACACATTATTGTTAAAAAACAGGCTAGCATATGTATGATTAGCAACAACACTGATTTTGATGGATTTTCAGTTTTTTTGTAATTGATAAATACAATATTTTATTCAACATATTCATTTTATAATTGAGATAAGAGCAAGAGAGAGAGAGAGAGAGAGAGAGAGAGAGAGAGAGAGAGAGAGAGAGAGAGAGAGAGAGAGAGAGAGAGAGAGAGAGAGAGCGAGAGAGAGAGAGAGAGAGAGAGAGAGAGAGAGAGAGAGAGAGAGAGAGAGAGAGAGAGAAGAGAGAGAGAGAGAGAGAGAGAGATATAGTTCTCCAACTTGTGTGAGTTGCAGTGATCTCCTGGTTGTTCCCCACCTAGGTTGAAGACCTTGCTGTCTTCAAGAGGGGTGTGAAGCGACATCTGCAACAATAGGTTGCAGAGGGTGCTTGGCCACCACTCTTGAAGAACAGGAACATGACATGCTGTAATGAGGCTCTTAGAAAATTGTGTTGTCTATTTTATCTACTTGTTGTATCTATTTTATCGTAACTCTTTCTTTGTGATTTATTGTATTTTTCTTGGGACCATGTTGGAAACAAGTCGACAGACTTTCACATGTTATCCTTGTACCCCTTGTTTTTATACTATTGTATAAATTGTATGTACTAAATAAAAATCAAATAAAATCAAATCATCTAACTATTGCACTGCTACAACTAGAAACACTGTCCTGGCCTGCTTCTAAGTTCAGTGGCCTGACTGCAAAAAAAAAAAAAAAAAAAATGTGGATAAAAAAAAATTTAATCATCTGGCGACCCCCCCCCGCGGCGGCTTGCGACCCTCCTGTGGGTCGCGACCCCGACTTTGGGAACCCCTGGCATAGCGCACTACATGAAAGCACATACTTACCTGTAGAGTAAAAGCTTTACATCATACGTGTCAAACTCACGGCCCGCGGGCCAAATGTGGCCCGCCACGTCATTTCATGTGGCCCGAGAGAGCTTGCTGGTTTGGCCGTCCGCTAAAAAAAAAAAAAAAGCAGCAGCCATTTACCATTCATAAATTCAGAATCTAGTGGCGTGAAGCTGCCATTCATTCAGTCGCGCCAGTCAGTCTGTTCACAAATGTGGGCGTGGTCACTCGTCCACAGCGGCTTGTAACTCGAAACCCGAAGCACTAGCAAAGTTGAGTGAGGTGACCTGCGAACACGCAGGCGGGACAGCCAGATCGCAAAATGTCCAGGAAAAGAAAGGTTGATGCAGAAGGAAGGCTGTTTCAAGACAAATGGGAAAATCAATACATGTTTGTGCTTCAAGGAGAAAGACCGGTATGTCTGTTGTGTCATGAAGCAGTGTCCGTCGTAAAGGAATATAATTTACGTCTGCATTTTGACACAAAACACCAAACACACGCCAGATTTAGCCTCCAGGAAAAGAAACGTCTTGTCCAAGAATTAAAAGGCGGACTGAAATGGCAGCAAAACATGTTCACAAAAGCTACAGCTAAAAACAATGCGGCAGTGAAAGCAAACTTTATTGTGGCTGAAGCAATAGCCAGGGCTTCAAAATCATTTTCAGATGGTGCGTTTTTGAAGCAGTGCATGCTTAAGGTGTGTGAGCAGGTGTGTCCCGACCAGGTACAAAGTTTTAAAAACGTCAGTTTGTCAAGAAACACCATCGTAGACAGAGTTAAGGAACTAGCAGGAAATCTGGCAACACAACTGTCCGAAGAGTCACGCAGTTATGAGGCTTTTTCATTAGCTGTTGATGAAAGCACAGACAACACGGATACAGCACAGCTATCCATCTTCATCAGAGGCGTTAAGTCGGACCTCTCTGTCACAGAGGAGCTCTTGGATATAGCTGCCATGCGTGGGACCACAACGGGGCGGGACATTTTTACTGAGGTGGAGAAGTCTGTAAGTAAAAATAAATTACCCTGGGAAAAGTTGGTGGGACTAACTACCGATGGTGCACCTGCAATGTGTGGATGAAAAACAGGCTTGGTTGGACTAATGAAAGAAAAAATACAAAAAAATAACTGTAACACTCCTTTGATAACCTATCACTGCATTATCCACCAAGAAGCTCTGTGTGGAAAGGTTCTTGAGCTGGATGATATAATGACCACAGTCATGAAAACGGTGAACTTCATCCGCGCACGTGGTCTGAATCACCGCCAGTTCCAGCTGTTCTTGGAGGAGATGGGCTCGGGGCATGGAGACGTGCCGTACCATACAGAAGTAAGGTGGCTGAGTAGGAGCAAAGTCCTCAAACGATTTTTTCAGCTTAGGGAAGAAATTGCTCTTTTTGTGGAAAGTAAAGGAAAACCCTTGCCTGAACTGTCAGATCCAAACTGGCTGTGCAACTTTGCCATGTTATGCGACATAACCGCGCACCTCGCGCAATTGAACCAGAAGCTGCAGGGACGGAAACAAGTCATCACGCAGATGTCCGACATGATCACAGCTTTCCAGCGTAAACTTGAGCTATGGATGTCCCAAGTGAAACAGGACAATCTTGCCCACTTTCCTGTTTGTGAGAGCATCTCAGCCTCACTCCCTGGTGCTTTTTCATGTGCTCGGTTGGCTACCAAACTGAGCCGGTTAATACATGAGTTTGATCGGCACTTCTCTGACTTTAAAGCACAGCACACAGGCTTTGCCATCTTTGCCCATCCTTTCACCACAGACGTCGGCAGTGCGCCCCATCACCTTCAGATGGAGTTAATAGAGCTGCAAAGCGACAGTGGTCTGAGATCAAAGTTCCAGGGTGCTGCAATCGAGGACTTTTACGTCTACTGCCCCCTGGTTTGATGCCACAGCTCCGACTTCATGCTGCCCGTGTTCTGTCCATGTTTGGGAGCACCTATCTGTGCGAACAGATGTTTTCGATAATGAACGTAAACAAGACCAAGCACAGATCACGCATCACCGATGACAACCTCCACGCTGTGTTAATGATTGCCACAGCACAAGACCTAAAACCAGACATTGACACACTGGTCACGGGAAAACGGTTTCAGACATCCGGCCAGAAAACATAGGTAAGCATTTTATTTATTTATTTTAAACCCAAATAAAAAAATAAATCTAACCAAGAATAACAATTAATAACAGAACAATTGAATGATTGTGCTTGCATTTTGTTTTGTGTTTGTTATTCTCAGAATGATCTGTGGATGAGGATGGTATGATATGAGGGATCTACTTGGTGTTAAAGAACAAGCAGCATCATCTCATCAACACACACAAGCAACTTCCTTTTCAGTGTTTTTGGCACAATGGTATTAATAGGGATACAGTGCCACCATGTGTTTAAAAAAAGAAAATAGTATTTATTTTTCTTTTAGCAGTGAAAGTTTGGGGCCAGCTTATTTGGAACTTTTTTTTGTGCTATTTTATTGAAATTTGTCTTTAGTTGACAACGGACAATTTGTCTGGTTTGGACAGATATCCATTGAACCAGGGTGTGAGAATAACATCTTAAAACTCTTTCATTTTGGTGGTTTTCCCCTTTAACACTTTGGTTGCCAGGCTTATATTCATAATAAACAATCCCACGCCAGCTCTATTTGTCTATGGAGAAGTTCCCCTTCTTTGCAGGGCTATAACTTTTTAAATTGTATTGCTAAATTGACATTACTATGGCCCATTCAACGTCAAGTATCTATTGTTCATGGTGTAGCAACGTTATACTTTTTCATTCACATATTCATACTAAAATACGGTCTAAAGTATAAGTATGTTTTTATCATTTTCTGCAGCATTCTCCAGAACGTGATTTATAGCCCTAAATGTATTATATTGATGATCAAATACAGTTTGATAGCGATCTGCGCGATAAAAAAATTCAAATGGACGTGCTTCTAGAAGTTACTACTTATCATCTGATGTTGACCGGATGGGGGGGGGGGTCGTTTATAATTCCGTGGCCAACGTTAGATGATTCATCTAGTGTGGGTGATATGATCATTAGAGCAGTTTGTATCGAACACGTTAAAAAATAACGCTGAAACTTACGGTAGCTTCCTCGTAGCGTTGGGCGATGAGCCTGGAGCAGAAATATTCCTATTATGGGATGTTGAAATATGCGATCCATCTCCAGGTTGTATAATAGTATATACGTCCAAATCATGTTGTTTATAGAGTTATTGGTAACGGATTGCTATCCATTGTGTCTAGCTTGAGTCCCGGGACTATTAGCGAGTGATCGGACCGAATTGGAATGAGCACCAGCTTCCGTTTCCGGTTTGAGCGATCCGCCGATCGGCCACCAGATGGCGCTCTTGAACCGTTGGAAAGTTGATCTCAAGTCTCCGGGGGAGAAATATGATTGCGATCACAGATTTTTTAAGTATTGATCTCAATGACGTGGTACGGCGTCTTTGGCAGAATGAGCATGGCGGGGAATGACGTGTAAGGCGTTTTTGGCGACCAAAGTGTTAAACATGTTATGCCTGATTTGATGTGGTATGTATAACTTCTTCTATATAAAGTTCTATAATCAAACCATTGTGCAGACATTTGTTTTTGTAAAATGTTCTTAGCAGCTCACAATTGTTGGTTGCACTACTACCCCTCTTGACTGTGACAAAAAAGTTAATGTCATAGCTTGTATTTGATTATATTTTATTTATTTGAATAGTTTGACTATTGATTGATGGAGTAATATGGGGTTCTTAACCTGACATTAAAATGATTTATGTTAAAATAACAGAGAAACATATACCACGTAACAGTGTGGGACATCAGTACACAACAAGAGGTGCACCACATTTCAATACAAAAAACAGAAACAATATGTTTAACAATAGGATTAGTTACATTACATTACATTAATAAACGTGTTGGCCCTTTGAGGGCAACCATAATGATGATGTGGCCCTTGGTGAAAATGAGTTTGACACCCCTGCTTTACATCATGCATGCCAGCCACAGCCGATAACCTCGTTTGTGTAAAAAACTGGTTTTATTTCACGGCTCTGGCTTATGTGTGAAAAACTTGCCACCCGCTATTTTTATCATTACCCTTTTAAAAAATTTTTTTAGATGAATGCGTTAATTATCTTATCGCGCAATACTAGTATCGCGTTAACGCAGCACGTTAACGCCGTTAACACCCAGCTCTATTTTAAACACAAGCTAGACCGGGGAAACACAACATGAACAGAGGCAACAAAGCATTAAAGGTATTAATCATAACATTAATAGAATCCAGCAAACCTAAAACTAAAGGCCTGAGAAGGTTCAATATCTGGAGCTGTTGCGTTGGCCACCAGAGGGCGGCAGAAAACCACTGTTCACATTGTTCAAGGAGGGTCCCCGGCTGGGACCATGACAGTACCCCCCCCCAAAGGGTCGGCTTCCAGACGACCGGTAAGATTGTCCGGGAACGGGTGAGGCGGGGGGCCGAGACCCCGGAAAAAACTGGGGGCGAGGACCCGGAGAACCGGCGCCGGGGACCCGCAAAAAGAACCCAGGAGGGGCATGGCAGCAGGGGAACTGAGGAACCGGACCAGAGGGGAGCCCGGGGAAGGGCAGGTGGGGCACAGGGCCAGGGCGGCCGGAGACGGGGACAAAGGGCCGACGACGGGGGCCGGACACGTGGACAGAGGCCCGGTGAGGGGGACTGGACATGGGGACGGAGGACCGGTGAGGGGGGCTGGACACGGGGATGGAGGACCGGTCAGGGGGCCTGGAGCAAAGGGGTGTGGGCGACAGATCCGGAGCAGGACCCTGGACGAGGGATCCTCCAGGCGCAGGACTCGGGCCGGACCAGAAGGACCGGAGCGGAGGTGCGAAGATGACAACCCTGGAGCAGGACCCCGGACGGGGACCACCCCATGTGCAGACCTGGGACCGGGTGTAGAACCCCGGACGGGGGTCTCTGCGGATGTAGACCACGGCGAAGACCACGGCGTAGGGCTGGACCAGACGAGGAGCCGGGGCCAGACGAGGAGCCGGGAACAGACGAAGAGCTGGGACCAGACAAGGAGCCGCGACCAGACGAGGAGCCGCGACCAGACGAGGAGGCCGGGCTGGGCGCAGAAGCCGGACCGGGCGTAGCGGCTGGGTCAGGCGTGGGAGCCGGACCGGGCGTAGCATCTGGGGCTAAACTAACAGGGGCTAGGCTGGCAGTAGAGGCTGGGTTAGCTGAAGAAGCCTTGCTAGCTGTAAGGGCTTTACTAGCCTTTCTAGACATGCTAGCAGTAGCAGGGGGAGCTAAGCCAGTACTAAAAGCCGGAACCACACTGACTCTCCTAACAGAGGAAGCCATAGGTTTAGCTGTAGGGCCTGTAGGACTAGCAGTGGCTGTCCTAGCAGGGGATGCTAAGGAAGTAGCTGACACGGCTATATTGGCTACAGGGGCTACAGGACCTGTGCTAGCAGGGAGAGCTGAGGTGCTAGCTGTAGATGCTACACTAGCAGGAAGGACCATGCTAGTCTTCTTAGGTTTGCTAGCCTTCTTATACTTGGTAGCAGTGTGTGCTATGCTAGCAGGTGGGGCTCTAGCGGACTGGGCTGGACTCGCTGTGAAAGCCTGACTAGCTGCAGGGGCTAAACTAGCAGACAGGGCTGAACTAGCTGTGAAAGCCTGGCTAGCTGAAGAGGCTAAACTAGCAGACAGGGCTGGACTAGCTGTGAAAGCCTGGCTCGCTGAAGAGGCTAAACTAGCAGACAGGGCTGGACTAGCTGTGAAAGCCTGGCTAGCTGAAGAGGCTAAACTAGCAGATGATGCTGGACTAGCTGTGAAAGCCTGGCTAGCTGAAGAAGCTAAACTAGCAGACAGGACTGGACTAGCTGTGAAAGCCTGGCTAGCTGCAGAGGCTAAACTGGCAGACAGGGCTGAACTAGCTGTGAAAGCCTGGTTAACTGCAGGGGCTTTGCTAGTGATAAAGACCGAGCCCACAGTGAGTCTCCTAACAGAAGAAACCATTGACTTAGCTGTGGGGGCAGAGGTTCTGCTAGCTGCGCTAGCTACGGTAGCTAGGCTAGCGGCTATGCTAGTAGCCTGGGCTGTGTTAGCAGTGAGGGGGCTAGCTGTACTAGCTACGGAAGCTAGGCTAGCGGCTGTGCTAACAGTCTGGGCTGCATTAGCAGAGAGGGGGCTAGCTGTACTAGCTACGGAAGCTAGGCTAGCGGCTGTGCTAACAGTCTGGGCTGTATTAGCAGAGAGGAGGCTAGCTGTACTAGCTACGGAAGCTAGGCTAGCGGCTGTGCTAACAGTCTGGGCTGTATTAGCAGTGAGGGGGCTAGCTGTACTAGCTACGGAAGCTAGGTAGCTCTCACCTCCATAGCCATGAAGTGCGTTGAGAAGCTAGTAAAGGGCTACATCTGCTCCTCCCTCCCCATCAACCTGGACCCCCTGCAATTTGCATACCGCCCCAACAGGTCCACGGAGGACGCCATAGCCCATGTGCTGCACACAGCAGCATCACACCTGGACAAGAGGAAGGGGAACTATGTGAGAATGCTATTCATCGACTACAGCTCGGCATTCAATACCATAGTCCCCTCCAAACTCATAGCCAAGCTCAGGGACCTGGGCTTGAACTATGACCTCTGCCAGTGGGTCTTGGAATTCCTGACGGGCAGACCCCAGGTGGTGAGAGCAGGCAACTGCACCTCCTCATCCATCACCCTCAACATAGGGCTGTGTTCTGAGTCCCCTCCTCTACTCCCTATACACACACAACTGTGTGGCTCAGCGGAGTAACAACACAATCATCAAATTTGCTGACGACACAGTAGTGGTGGGCCTGATCTCTGCAAACGACGAGAGGGCCTACCTGGAAGAGGTCAATGTCCTGGCGGGATGGTGCCAGGAGAACAGCCTCTCCCTGAATGTCAGCAAAACAAAGGAGATGATTGTGGACTTCAGGAGGTCGGGGGTCAAGGACTACAGCCCCCTCAGCATCGACGGGGCACCGGTTAAGAGAGTGAACAGTTTTAAGTACCTCGGAGCCCACATATCCGAGGACTTGACATGGACCACACACATTGACAGTGTTGTGAAGAAGGCACGACAATGCCTCTACTTCCTCAGGCGCCTAAGGAAGTTCCAAGTCAGTCAGAAGATCCTTACGAACTTCTACTTATGTACAATAGAGAGCATCCTGACTGGCAACATCACCTCCTGGTTTGGGAATAGCACTCACCTTAAACAAACAACACACTGCAGCACCCACTCTCCACACTTTAGATCACCTAAACACACTTTATATTTATTGATAAAGGATTTGCACTACAACTCGTACACCTTACTGTAAATTGTACCTAAATTGTACCTCATCCCATTTCTGCTTTGCACTATATAGTATTGTATATTAGTACACTGCATAGTATATTGTATATTATATGGTAACTCAGTTACTTCTATTCTGCATCGAACATTGTACATATGTCTATACTGAACACTGTGACCTAATTTTTTACTTCTAATTTACATGCTTTACTATTTTATTTCATACTTATCTTGTCTATCACAGTCTCTGGAGCGTAACAGTAAGAAGCATTTTGTATAAAAGTATTCTATACTTCTGTATGACAACTATTAAAGAAACTTGAAACTTGAAACTAGGCTAGCAGCCGTGCTAACACCCTGGGCTGTATTAGCAGAGCGGGGGCTAGCTGCACTAGCTGTGGAAGCTAGGCTAGCGGCTGCTGCGGTGGCAGTAGAGGCCTTACTTGTGGAGGAAGGCGTGCTGGTAACCGGAGCTTCACCGGGGGCAATGGACAAGAGCGGCCGAATCAGCCATCGGATCACACGGCCGTGCGCCTCCAGCTGAAAAGCCTGCTCTGCGCTGCACTCACCGACAGAGGTGAGCAGCGTATACATAGTCCACCTCTCCTCCGAGGATGAGGAGAGAAAATCCCCCTTGAAGAACCTCCCCATAGAGAGCAGCGCGTCGCTCGCTCTGACTGTCTCATGTCCGCTGGGATCAGGACTGGTTGCGCCATTCTGTGAGGGTTCAGTGTGAGGGTAGGTGAGGAGACCCCAAATGCAGAACAAGATCAGAGAAAGTAGAGGCAGAGACGACGGAATGAAACTGAACAGGCTTTTACTTTGGCAGTTTGCAAGCAATAATGATACAAGTTAAAAATGGTAACAACAAAAACGAACGGCAAAACCCAAAAATAAAACTCAGCAGTGCTGGGAAAAGTGGACTAAGAATAAGGAACGGACTCACTTGGAAATACAGGTGACAAAGGTAAGTACGTGACCGAACACAACGGTAGACAAACAAAACCGTGGCAATGGCGCGACAGGGAAGTGAGAAACGGGCAGGAATAAATACTGCCCGTGATTACTAATGAGCGCCAGCTGGATTAAGGCCAGGCATGGTCAAGACTGGTGAACACAAAGTATTAGTAAAAATAAATTTCACACTAAAAATAAAGGCATGTGTAAAGGGATAACTTACTGGTAACATATGTAAAGGAATGAACCTTTAAAGGAAACATATGTAAAGATATTAACACTTACTGAAAATATATATAAAGGGATGAACCCTTAAAGGAAACATATGTAAAGATATTAACACTTACAGAAAACATATGTAAAGAGGTGAACCTTTAAAGGAAACATATATAAAGATATCCTTTTAAACACAAGCTAGACCGGGGAAACACAACATGAACAGAGGCAACAAAGCATTAAAGGTATTAATAATAACATTAATAGAATCCAGCAAATCTAGGACTAAAGGCCTGAGGAAGTTCAATATCTGGAGCTGCTGCGTTTGGCCACCAGAGGGCGGCAGAAAACCACTGTTCACATTGTTCAGGAAGGGTCCCCGGCTGGGACCATGACAATAACAGGCAGCAATTTGTTCTGATAGGTCAGCATAAGTCACAATGCTTAAACATTACCTGTGGTGTTCCACAGGTGTCAGTATTGGGACCCAAATTGTTCATTTTATACATAAATGATGTAAAGTATCTGACATACTGAAACTGTCTTTGCGGATGACACAAACATTTTATGTTCGGGGGATGACCTTAAGCAGCTTTTAGAAGTGGCAAACAAAGAAATGGACAAATTAAAAGGTTGGTTCGACACAAGTAAGTTATCACTCAATTTGAAAAAAAAACTACTTCATGATATTTGGAAATTGTAAAATAAACACTGATCCTCAACTGAAAATTGATAATGTAAAAATTGAGAGAGTACATACAAACAAGTTTCTAGGGGTTTTAATAGACCACAAACTGGAAACCCCATATAAAATATTTTTGTTCAAAGTTAGCAAGAAGTATACTCTGCAAGACTAGATATATCCTGAATCAGAAAACTCTATATACATTATATTGCACACTCATTGTACCAGATCTATCATATTGTATTGAAACCTGGGGAAATACTTATAAAAGCAACTTACAAAAGATATGCACACTGCAAAAAAGAGCCATACGGATAGTATATCATGGTAGATATTTAGATCACACAAATAGTCTGTTTGTAAAGAGTCAAACATTAAAATTCATAGACTTAATCAAATTCAAATCTGCACAAATTATGTTTCTGGCAATAAAAAACGAATTACCAAGCAACATTAAAAAAAACATGGCTAGAGAGAGTGTTTATAATTTTAGAGGGACATTAGCTTTAAAGCAACCTGTGCTTTAAAAGTATGTGCATTGCAGTTTGTGGGGTATCACTCTGGAATGGTCTGTCAATGTGGTTTCAGTGCTGGGTTAAGTACTTCTATTCTATTAACTTAATATGCTTACTTCATATATCTATTCTATTCACATATATGCTTACCACTTGTATCTATTGCTATGTCCGTCCATTACAATCACACAAGCTGTCTAACGCCTGTCCTGTCTCCCTGTCTCCCTGTGAGTTGCTGTCCCGGAGTGATGACCGGAGTGTCGGACGTCCCGTGATGAAGACCGGGAGGATGCGACCCTCTCTGCGTGCCCTCCTGTCTCCCTGTCTCCGGCTGTCTCGGAGTTATGACCGGAGTGTTGAACGTCCTGTGATTAAGTGGGGAGGATGCGACCCTCTTTGCGCCGCCCCTGTGCCTCAAATAGATCCGCTATCAGCTCTATCTTTAATCTTTCAAAATGTTCAGCTGCTATCGCTATCAGCTCTGTCTTAAATTTTTCTAAATGTTCAGTTGCTATTGCATGCACTCATCTGTGTTTCACTACACACATGAGTGCATGCTTACCAACTGTCCGTCTGCAACCACATGAGTGCATGCTTACCAACTGTCCGTCTGCAACACTACTATCACCGACATCTAAGAAGGGAGATCCCCCCTTGAATTGGCCCTTCTAAGGTTTCTCTCCTCCACATTGCCTGTGGTGCATTTTTTCCTATTGCTAGGTTTTAGTGAGTTTTTCCTTACTTTCGCGTGGGGTATGTCTGGGAGTGTTTGCATTGCATTCATTTATTTTGCATTTATTTTTAATTTGTTGGACCTTATGGTGTTCCTGTTTTGTTTCTTGACTTATTGTGATGTTTCTTCTTGACTTGTTTAAAGAAGATGTGTCCGGCCCATGGGGACATTAACGTGTGTTGTCGGGTGTTAAGATTCCTGGAACGTTTCGTTGGCATGTCGATGGTAGAGAGGAGGAGAACCCAGAATGCAGACTTGAGGTAGTGACGGATGAAATAGAGGAAGCATGAGTTGTGGAATAAAGTAATAAGTTCTTTACTGAACGTGGAAAACAATACAAAACCGACTCACAGGGAATACGAAGAACATAAAAGGTTGACAGCACACAGGACGAGGGTAACATGAACAATGGTCCAGCACAGGAGGGCAGGGCAAACAACACTAATATACACAGACTAATTGACACATGAGGATGATTGGGAACAAGCCCCAGCTGTGTGGGAAAGACTGAAACAACCTGGGGTAACATACTGAAACATGACAAGACTAAATAACACATAGATACAGACACAGGGGGAGAATACACTAGACTAGACAATGGGGCACAGTCAGGTCTTACAAATACATTTGATTTGATTTGATTTATGCAAGTATAAAATTAAGCAAAAATATCAATCAATTTAAAGGTAGCTATAAACAAGCACTTATGGACACATATAACAGAGGGGAGCTTGAGCAGTAATGTGACTGCCTATACTTTTTTCTCATTTGGATATTTGGATATATAAAAAACAGAATACATTTTATATTTTTCATTATTTGTTATATTATTTTTATTAAATTATAATGTCAAATATTGTAAGGAAGGGGCAGGGCTTGTTTTACTTCCCCCTGTTCCTTCTCGAACACTTACTGTATGGAAATAGTCTCTGACTATTTACCTTTTTGTTTTTTAAACTTGTTTTGTTTCTATGTTCGAGACAAATAAAAATCAAATAAAATCACTTCTGACTAACCTAGTGTATTTTGTAGTGTGTGTGTCTGGGGTGTGTGCACGTGAGATGTGGGTGAACTAATGATGCACAAGTGTGTACTAATCAGCTACCTAATTGTTTCTAATCCTTCTGTGGCAATAATATCTCCCGTCCTTCACATATCCATGAGAGGGGGGGTGATATCTGCAACAATACAATGTATATAAAATGCATAACTTGAGAGACCCAAATATGTAAAAAAATTTGTAGACTGACATTCAGGCAATTTTTTGGTCAGTTGTTCAATTTATTTACAACACTCATGCACTGTGTCTTAAATGTATGGATTAATTATTACTTTTGCACAAATGAGGACACAAAAGTGTCCTCAGCACAAGGGCATCCCCTTGTCAGCTGCTACTGTCATATATTCTAATCAATATCTAAGGTTATTTACAGTACAATGAGGTTGCTATCTGGAAGGAGGAAGGATCATAAGATAGTGATGGTCTTCTCTACTGAAAGAGAAATAAACTGTGCAGTCCAGACAAAAGGAACTATAGTTCAACTCCAAGGGCTCAGAGCGAATTCAGAAGGTTGTTGTTTACATACAAGGATTATTTCATAGTACATCAAACATGTTTGTACATAGGCTTAATAAGGTTTGCACATCAAACCTAGTATGCACATAAACAGTAGTCATGGTTATCAAATGAAATAGAGAATCTTACTGATCATTACACATGAGTAAACCTGGTTAAACAGATAGGAATCTGTACATGTTACTCTAACCAACCATAATGGGTCCATGATTTTACTCACATGAAACGGCAGCATTCTCTGGATGTGCGGTGGAGAGAGACGCAGACCCTAGGGGGGTCTGGCCTGTCTCTCTAACACTGCGTTTTCTATTATATACCCTGATATCCACCAATAATAGCAGTCTAGTAGTACATTTTGGTCCAATCAGGTTTGTCTTCTGGGGGCGGTCCGCCCCCCTCCCTATCTTCCTCCTTGGGGTCTTCTTCCAGTATCAACAGCGGGGGGTCTTCATGTGGCTTCTTGATGACTGGACAGTTTAACACTAAAACCTGTTCTAATTTGTACCTTAAATGTAAGAAGTTACATATGTATTCAGCATTAACCCAATGTGGAGTTTGTCTATATTTTAATACCAGATTTCCTATATAAAGTATCACAAGCCTGCTTTTTCCCAGACTGAATTTATAGTTCTAAGGTTTAGTTTCTAGCAAGCTTTACAACCAGAGTGAAATAGCATTATTACTTAAATAACCAGTTTGACATTCTAAATGATATTCAAATACATTTTATCTACTAAGTCAGTTTAATTAATATGATCTTGTTTGTGAATTAGTTTCCATGAACCTTTAGCAAAAGCAAGTTAGGTCTGTGACCAGACCTCTGTTTCTCTGCCTGTAATCTGTTCAGCTGTCTGCTGCTGAACTCTGCTCTCAGCTGGGTGTGACCACATTTACATACAATCCTCAGTCACACAAGTGGGGGTTGAGTGGCTGTTTCCTTCTGTTGCAAGCAGTTGAGTACATTTGTTTAGAGTGGGGGTTTGTTGAAATGACTGTTTCTGTAACACCAGTATCACTTCCTTACTTAGCAATGTAAATCCACTCTGCTGTTAAAAAGGTACACCTGGATTTTGCATTATGGTTTTCTAATTATTACACACATTAGTTATGAAATACGCAGTCAAGGATACCACACTACGATGCACAACGCTGACACAGGACAAAACAGGAAAGTCAGAGCGTTTGCCAACTATGAGCAGGGCTATAGGGTTTAAAATGCCCTCATAGCTGAGAGAGGGAGACACATGTTTACAGTCTGGAATCATAATGTATATCTGTATATCATAATGCAGATCACATAAATACAAAGGAGTCCTCTACTTTGTCAAAGTGGACACGTCAGGGCATGATAAATTAGTACAACGATTTCATAAATACCCAGGGAGAAAGGCATGGGCCTGGGACACGCGCCCAGGATCCACTTAGAGCAGCAGAACGATTTATTATCTGAATGGGGTGAAGGAAAAGAGAAGACATGAAAGAGAGAAAGAAAGAAAGAAAGAAAGAAAGAAAGAAAGAAAGAAAGAAAGAAAGAAAGAAAGAAAGAAAGAAAGAAAGAAAGAAAGAAAGTGTTACGGATGTGTTAGCAGAGGGCCCAGTCGCAAACAGATACAAGGGAGAGGTAGATATGGATTGTCAAAAAGTGAGCACTGCTCCTTTAATCTTGAACACTTCGAGCCAGGGGTGAAGTGTGACAAAATAATCCAATTTAAACAGAGGGCAGCAACAAAGATATTTACAAAAATACGTCCAAAGGCAGCAGCAAAAATACAAAAACAAAGAATAGCACAGCTGAAGAACTGGCAGAGGGCTAAATACGAAAAACAAATAATAATCTCATAAAGAGAGCAAGTCCAAAAGGCACCAACAAAACACTGCAAGGCAGGCTAGGAAAAACATGAACAACTGACTACAAATTAAAACCCTAACAAACAAAATGAACATTCCACAAAAAACAACGAAAGGAGGAACAAACAAAATAAACACTAGGAACACTTACTACAAAAATACTGGAAGGAGTAACAGGATCACAGGAACAGAGGAACTAGACAGCAAACACTAGTAGGGAATCCAAACAATGAACCGACAAAGAGAGAATGGCAAACGAGGCAGATATACACACACTGATTGACACAAGAGGGTAATTGGGAACGAGACACACCTGATGGGGAAAGCTGAACTAACACACAGGGGTAAGGAAAACAAAAGGCCAAACACACACTGGGGAATAAACTAGACTAGAATCAAAATTACAATTACAGAGAGAACACCATACAAGGGACAAATAAAACAATTACAAAGGGAACGAGACTAAAGACAAAACAACGCTAAAACACACTGGAGACAATACAAACGCCAAGAGTACAAGAATGTCCAAAGGTGGGGGCTGGTGAAGAGTAGAGGAGAAAAGTCCTCTCAAGGGTGGGGGCTGTTGAGGAGAGGAGACAGGGAAAAAGGGTCCAGGGACAGGGGAACCCTCACAGTACCCCCCCCCTCCAGGTACAGCTCCCATACGTCAAAAGGGACCGTCTGGGAATGGGCAGTACAGGGGGCCGGGAGAACACAGGGAGAGTCCGGGGGAAAAAGTCAGGACGGACAAGGCCGGGACGAGCAACACTGGGGCAGGGGAGCGGTGACAGAAACCCAGGAGGGGCACAGGAGAAACGGGGCAGAGGAACGGGGCCGGAGAGGGGGCTGGAGAGGGGAGAACGGGGCACGGGATCAGGAGGACCGGAGACGGGGACAGAGGCCAGGAGAGGGGGGCTAGAGATGGGAACAGGGACAGGGACACGGTGAGGGGGGCTCGAAACAGGGACAGAGGGCCGATGAGGGGGACGAGGGGAACTGGAAGCAGGGACAGAGGGCCGATGAGGGGGTTGAGGGCAAAGGGGCGAGGGTGACAGGCCCGGAGCAAGGCCCCGGAAGCGGGACCCACCAGACGACGGACTTGGGGCCGGACGCAGAACCCCGGACGGGGTTCCCTGCAGCCGAAGACCACGGCGCAGAACACGGCGTATACCACGGCGTAGACCACGCGCAGACCACGGCGTCGGACTGGACCAGAAGAGGAGTCGGGACCAGAAGAGGAGTCGGGACCAGATGACGAGCCGGGACCAGATGACGAGCCGGGATCAAACGAGGAGACGGGACCAGACGAGGAGACGGGACCAGACGAGGAGACGGGACCAGATGAGGAGACGGGACCAGATGAGGAGCCAGGACCAGACGAGGAGCCGGGACCAGACGAGGAGCCGGGACCAGACGAGGAGCCTGGGGAATAAACTAGACTAGAATAAAAAATGTATTACAGAGAGAACACCATACAAGGGACAAATAAAACAATTACAAAGGGAACGAGACTAAAGACAAAACAACGCTAAAACACACGGGAGACAATACAAACGCCAAGAGTACAATAATGTCCAAAGGTGGGGGCTGGTGAAGAGTAGAGGAGAAAAGTCCTCGAAAGGGTGGGGGCTGTTGAGGAGAGGAGACAGGGAAAAAGGGTCCAGGGACAGGCGAACCCTCACAGAAAGAAAGAAAGAAAGAAAGAAAGAAAGAAAGAAAGAAAGAAAGAAAGAAAGAAAGAAAGAAAGAAAGAAAGAAAGAAAGAAAGAAAGAAAGAAAGAAAGAAAGAAAGAAAGAAAGAAAGAAAGAAAGAAAGAAAGAAAGATAGAAAGAAAGAAAGAAAAAAGGAAAGAAAAGTGATAATCTTGGAGCAAGCCAGGTGGGTTGCTCTGGAGCAATACAAGACCTTGCTATGGTAAAGCTGAAAGATCACCTGTGCAGAACTCTGGAAGGCAGACGTTTTTGGTCCAGTCAGTTTGTGATGTCCTCCTGAGCCATTCCAACCTGTTCAGCTGGAACCTGGTGGACTCACCTGCTTGCCAACTCGGGGTCATCCCTATGTTCCCGGGGTCCTATGTTCCCCGGGTCCTATGTTCCCCAATTGATTGATTGATTGAACATTTTATACATTTTTATTATTTTATTAATTATTAATGTCCGCCTTGTTTCGAACTGGTTAAGCTTAGGCCCTCTTTCGAAGTTGGTTAAGGTTAGAGTTTGGAATCAGGGCTGGTGGTCTGACTATCTATCGCTACCGGGGAACATAGGACGCGGGAAGCGTGAATTTTAAAGGCAACCAACTTGCGTCTAGCCACGCCCCGCCATGCCCCTGCGGCAGCGGCAGAGCGGAGCGGTAGAGCGGAGCTCTGCCGCGGAGCTCTGCCATGGCAGCATTATGTAGCGGTAATTCCCCCTCTTTTAACATCGATGACTAGCTCAACTGGTTTGCCGCCTTGCTATGGATCCTAAGTTCGATTCCCTTCAATTTTTATTTTAAATTTTTTTTAACATGCATTCTTTCGCCGGTTAAGTTTAGGCATGTTAAGTTTAGGCATTGTTTCGGAGTTGGTTAAGGTTAGGGTTAAGGTTAGGCATTGTTTCGGAGTTGGTTAAGGTTAGAAGGTGTCAGGATGGAGGTAGGTGAGTTCCAATTGTTGTAGGCAATCACAGAGACGGAGAAGGTATACTCTTGAACAGGTTCGACTTTAATAGTAAAGAACACAAAGAGTAATACTAGGATACTATGCCAAGGCAAGAGAACGAGAGAATTAGATAATGGAGCTTAGTGGTGGTCCAGAACAGGAACCGCCCGCGTTATCTCCGAACGCCTATAGTGAAGACCTGACAAATGACAAGCAGAGGAAAGGAATGTTATATAGCCACCAAATAACAACATTCCACACACACCCCCGTGACAGCCAATCAGAAGCCAACCCCTAATTGACAGCACTAAATGACAGGGAAAACAAGTGACAGTAACCAAGTGACAGATGACAGAGAAGGTGGGAGGTTCCCGACCGTAGTCAAGAACCAGAATCGTAACAGTACCCTCCCCTGACGAACGGCACCAGACGTTCACCTGGGGGCCTCGGGATTCAGCCGCCGGAAATCATCGATCAGGCTGGGATCTAAAATATCCCTTTGAGGCACCCAAGAACGCTCTTCTATCCCGTACCCCTGCCAATCCACCAAGAACTGAAACCCCCTACCCCTCCGCCTACAACCCAGTATCCTCCGCACCGTGTAAATGGGCTGACCACCCATAAACCGAGGCGGAGGAACCGTATGCAGTGGCGGGGCCAAGGGCGATGAGAGGAACGGCTTCAACAGGGACACATGAAACGTCGGATGAACCCTCATAGAACTCGGAAGCCGTAGCCTGTAAGCCACAGGATTCACCCGACATACCACCTTAAAGGGTCCTATAAAGCGAGGAGCCAGCTTCCTGGATTCCACCCGGAGAGGGAGATCCCGGGTGGAAAGCCAAACCCGCTGCCCAGGACGGTAAACCGGAGCCGGACGACGCTTGTGGTTAGCCTGCCGCTGGGTACTAACCGAAACCTTCTGCAGCGCCGCCCGGACCCGCTTCCACGTCCTGCGGCAGCGAGCCACATGTGCCTGGGCCGAGGGCACCTCCGCCTCCTGCTCCTGCTCAGGAAACAAAGGAGGTTGAAAACCATACTGACACTGAAAGGGAGACATACCGGTAGAGGAGGAGAGGAGGGTAGTATGCGCGTACTCAGCCCATGCCAACCTCCTACTCCACGTTGCCGGGCAACCGGCTACGTAACATCTCAAGACCCCCTCCAGGTCCTGGTTGACGCGCTCCGTCTGCCCGTTCGACTGCGGATGAAACCCAGAGGAAAGGCTGACGGAGGCGCCGAGACCGGCGGCAAACGCCTTCCAGAACCTGTCTTTCGTGGACCCGAAAGACATGCTGTATCACCAGATCAGCAGTCTCCCGAGCCGATGGAAGCTTGGGGAGAGGAACAAAATGAGCCGCCTTCGAGAACCGGTCCACCACCACCAAAATGGCGGTGAACCCGTCCGAAAGGGGGAGGCCAGAAATAAAGTCCATGGATATATGCGACCAGGGCCGTTTAGGAATAGGAAGTGGCCGGAGGAGACCTGCCGGTGCACGGCGAGAGGTCTTACTGCGCGCGCACATCGGGCAGGCCGCCACAAAGGAACGCGTATTCCCCTCCACTGTCGGCCACCAGAACCTCCTACGGATAAATTCCAGGGTCCTGGTGGCCCCAGGGTGGCTGGTGAGGGATGAGGCATGTGCCCACTGCAGCAAACGTGAGTGTGCCGCGTTGGGCCGCCCCGGAGGGCCCCCGCCAGGATCGGGCTCCCGCGTCAGCGCCGACCTTACCACCTTATCTATGCCCCAAGACACGGGCGCCAAAATCAAGGCCGGTGGAATAATGGGATGGGGCTGCTCCTCCCGGCCAGGAAGATCAAACTGGCACGATAACGTGTCGGGTTTGATATTCTTGGACCAGGGTCTATAGGAGATGGTAAATCGAAATCGTGTGAAGAATAACGCCCACCTGGCCTGGCGAGCGTTAAGGCGTTTAGCCCCTTGGATGTAAGCCAAGTTCTTATGATCGGTCCAAACAATGAAAGGATGTGCCGCGCCCTCCAACCAATGTCTCCATTCCTCCAGTGCCAATTTGATTGCCAACAACTCCCGATTACCCACGTCGTAGTTGCGCTCGGCTGATGACAGACGGCGAGAAAAAAAAGCACACAGGTGCACTTTCCCATCCTTTAAGCACCTCTGAGAGAGCACCCCCCCCCCCACAGCGATGTCAGAGGCATCCACCTCCACAATGAACGAAACATCTGCATCGTGGCGGATCAATACAGGAGCGGATGTAAACCGACGCTTGAGATCGCAGAAGGCCGACTCTGCCCTAGGCGACCATTCAAAGCCAGGGAGAGAGGCCTTAGTGAGAGCTGTTAACGGATTGGCTAAGGCGCTAAAGTTGCGAATAAAGCCCCTGTAAAAATTTGCAAAGCCCAAAAAACGTTGTAACCCCTTGAGCGACGAAGGCCGTGGCCAGTCCAAGACTGCACTCACCTTGGCCGAATCCATGCGTAGATCACCCTTCGTCAACACAAAGCCCAGGAAGGAAACGGTATCAGTGTGAAACACACACTTCTCAGCCTTAACGAATAGTTGATGCTTGAGGAGACAGTCTAGCACCTCCCGAACATATAGTTGGTGTTGCACCATATTGCGAGAAAAAATTAGGATATCATCTAGGTAAACAAACACCGACACCCCAATCAAGTCTCACAGCACGTCGTTAACCAGGGCTTGGAAGACTGCCGGAGCATTAGCCAAACCAAAGGGCATCACCAAATACTCATAGTGACCATTGGGTGTATTAAATGCAGTCTTCCACTCGTCTCCTTCTCTGATCCTGACCAGATTGTATGCATTACGTAAGTCAAGTTTAGAAAAGACCTGTGCCCCCTGTAAGCACTCAAAGGCCGTGTCCATGAGAGGTAAATGATATCGGTTCTTGATGGAAACGTCATTCAATCCCCTATAATCAATGCACGGGCGCTGATCCCCATCTTTTTTGTCAACAAAGAAGAAACCAGCGCTGGCCGGGGATGTGGAAGGACGTATGTGCCCCGCAAGCAATGCCTCCTCAATGTAGGTGTTCATGGCCAAGGTCTCGGGGTGTGAGAGAGAGAACATTCGCCCGCGAGGCGGGGAGGTACCGGGTAGAAGATTAATGGGACAGTCGTATGATCTATGAGGCGGTAGTGCTTTAGCACGCGTCTTGTTAAAAACGTCCGCCAGGTCCCAATAGATCTCAGGAACCCCTATCAAATCGGGATTAGAGGGTGGAACAGAATCTGCGACGCTCCCCACCACCCTGGAGAGAGAAGAAGGAGAAAAAAGAGAAGAGGGGAAGGGAGACAAGGGTTGTGGACAAACTCTCGCCGACGACCGACTTCACGTCGACCTCCGTTGAGAGCTTGCCCGTGCTCCAATTAATATTCCGTACACATGAAGACAACCAGGGATGACCCAACACCGTAACAGAATAGGGGGAGACAATAACAAATAATTGAACCCACTCCCACCCGCCACCCGGATGTGCATAGGGACAGTACGTTGTGTGACGCTCCCACTGCCCAGGGGCTGACCGTCCAGGGCGTAGACAGGAATGGGAACCCCCAACTCTTCTACCGGGATTCCCCATTCTCTCACCAACCCCAAGTGAATGAAATTGCCCGCCGCCCCTGAGTCAATGAGAGCCTTCGTTCCCCTAACGTTACCCCCACAGTTAACCGCCACCTCCAGAGATGTACGTGAGTCAGATGGTAGTGCTGGGGTGAGCCCACCTGCTGGCGCCCTCTCGAGGCCCGGCGGAGCACCTCCCCTTCCCGACTGGCGCTGAGTTGAGCCAGCCTGTTCCCGACAGCTGCCGAAACGATGACCGGTGCGGCCGCACCGGAAGCAGCGTCGCTCCTCGATGAAGCGCCGCCGCTCGTCGTCTGAGAGCGACAGCGCCCCAAGCTGCATGGCCCACTCGTGTAATGCGGGAAGATGTCAACAACGGGAGGAGAAAGGGCACGTACCTGGGTAGTATCTTCACGCTCTCTCTCCCGATGTCGGTTGTCCATCCGTATGGCGGTGTTGATGAGCGTTTCCAGCTGCTCAGGGATCTCACGCACGCAGAACTCGTCTCGCATCCGTGCGGAGAGTCCCTTGAGAAATAGGACCACACAAGGAATTTCCGGCCAAGCCGCCTCCCGAGCCACGATCCGAAATTCGATGGCGTATTCTGAGACCGTGCGAGAGACCTGCCGGCAAGCGAGGAGCCGCCCACCGGCCTCGAAGACCGAGAGTACTCGGGAAGTGTCGAATACCCTTCTCAACTCCCTGGTGAAGTCGTCCACACAGTCGCAGAGAGGCGAACCGCTCTCTAATTCGGCCGTAGCCCAGGAGAGTGCTTGACCGGTGAGGAGGGTGATAATATATGCGACTTGTGCTCTGGAAGAGGGGAATGAGCGTGGCTGCAGCTGGAACACGAGTGAGCACTGGGTGATGAACTCCCTGCATCCCTCCGGTGCTCCCGCATAGCGGCCTGGTGCGGGTAGCCGTGGCTCCTGGTTCCGATCCTGGTGCCCAAGAGCTCCCCGACTCTCCTCGGTGTTGAACATGGTGTTGAACGCCGCCTCTCCTGCCGCCGTCTCACCCACCGTCGTCCTTACCCCCGCCACCTCGACTTGTGCCTGCCGGGCTGTGCTGAGCGCCGACTGCGCCGTCTCCTGCGACGCGCTGACGATCCCGCCCAGCCGAACCAACTCGGCGCTGACCAGATGTTGATGTTCCTCCATGCGCTCCTGTGCACTCTTCTGTGCCTGGAGCATCTCCATGATTGCCTCCATGGAACTCTGATGGTCAGGTCTTCTGTCAGGATGGAGGTAGGTGAGTTCCAATTGTTGTAGGCAATCACAGAGACGGAGAAGGTATACTCTTGAACAGGTTCGACTTTAATAGTAAAGAACACAAAGAGTAATACTAGGATACTATGCCAAGGCAAGAGAACGAGAGAATTAGATAATGGAGCTTAGTGGTGGTCCAGAACAGGAACCGCCCGTGTTATCTCCGAACGCCTATAGTGAAGACCTGACAAATGACAAGCAGAGGAAAGGAATGTTATATAGCCACCAAATACCAACATTCCACACACACCCCTGTGACAGCCAATCAGAAGCCAACCCCTAATTGACAGCACTAAATGACAGGGAAAACAAGTGACAGTAACCAAGTGACAGATGACAGAGAAGGTGGGAGGTTCCCGACCGTAGTCAAGAACCAGAATCGTAACAAGAAGGGGTAAGTTTAGGCGCTGTTTCGGAGTTGGTTAAGGTTAGAGTTTGTCTTAGAGCATGGCAATATTTTTCGGAGTTGGTTAAGGTTATGGTTAAATTTAGGCATTGTTTCGGAGTTGGTTAAGGTTAGGGTTAAGGTTAGGCATTATTTCGGAGTTGGTTATGGTTAGGAGGGTTAAGTTTAGGCGCTGTTTCGGAGTTGGTTATGGTTAGAGTTTGTCGCAGAGAACGGCAATAGAATGCAGTCTATTATCGCACTGCAGCTCTCTCGCGCTGCCGCGGTCACATGGGCGTAGTGGCCAATCAGAGAAACGCTGAACACAAGTTGGTTGCCTAAAATATTCACGCACCCGGGGAACATAGACATGCTCCCGCCAACTCTACCAGAAAAATAGATCATGGGAGCACATCCTCAGCTGCTGTCCAACAGCCTTGGGAGAGGGGTGGTATGGTTCCTAAGCCATTAAGAACATCTTGGAAGCTGCTGAAAAGATTTCCCATTGGCTCTGATTGAAGAGGGGTGACGAGCAGTGATGCCAATAACTAGTTACTAAGTAACTAGTTACTCTAATCTGATTACTTTTTTCAGTAAATAGTCATCTAACTTGTTACTTCTTACAAGCCAGTAATCTGATTACAGTTACTTTTCCAAGTGGCTGTGCGTTACTATTTAGTTACTATCTCATAATGCTGATGATAAGAGAGCCAGGGGTACAGTCAGCTAGACCGGAGATGGGACGTGCGCTCGCGCACGCATGCACACAGCCACACACACATGTTTATGTTTATAGCTGATTTTAGAATGGCTTCAGCATGAAGTTAAATCAACTATCCAGTTAGTTTTATAGTGTAATTTGGCTACTTGAGAGAGAGTGAGAGAGTGAGAGTGAGAGAGAGAGATTCATGTTACGCACGACTTGCGGAGTACGCACTGAGTCCGTTGTCTCAGAATGGATTTGGTAGAGAGAGAGAGAGGTAGAGGTAGAGAGAGAGAGAGACTGGATAACGTTATCACTTACCTAATGAGACGGGTGATGTTGCTTCGCAGAAGCAAAAAAGTCCCCTGAAGACTCCGATTGAGTCCATTCAAATGCTCAAAAATATCTGCCATGTATGCCAATTTGACAAGCCACTGAGCATCACAGAAACAATGTGAAAGATCACATTTTGAGTCAAGTAAAAACATCATCACGCAACTCGTAGAGCCGCAAGCAACTTTCCTCTCGATAGCCAGCGGACCTCGGTGTGGAGAAGTAATAGACCTATCGCTCAGCCACGCCCCCTTTGAAAAGTCGGACAAACAAAGTCGACCGTGAATGACTGTTGACGATGGCCGCAGGCAGCCCCTTTCCTGACTGTGATGCAAGCCTTGCTTCACAGTCACGAAAGGGGCTAGGCCGCGGGAGATTTACCACAGCAGGAAATAGACCTGTTTTTTTAAAGATAACACAAATATTTCATCTAGAAGCAGACAGAGAGGGTTACAATATGCAGTGTAAAAGTACGTTCATGAGATACACATTTACCTTAGACCTCCATGGTGATGCAAGCATTAGCTATATATAACGTTAGCTAGCCACTCTCAAGCATTACTTACAGTTGACTTGATTGAAGATTACAAGAACTATGACGATAATCCATGATTACTACTATTGCTGATACATTTTAGTGGAGAGGGGAGCTATATTCAAGTAGCAGCTAGTACGAGCAGTGTTCTCAAACAGTAGCCTATTTCTTTTCTCCCCTTCTCATTTCTGTTGAAACCATAGGGCACCAGGGTACTGTGCACACATCATTGGGCTCATGTACAGTTTAGACATTTCTCGTGCATAAAATGAAGACACTGCCTCCTGTACAAGTCAGCCACAGCAGAGGGTAGAAGGTAGCAGGCCAGCCTATAACCTCTGCAGTGGTGGCAAAAGTGATCCCCACCTACACTCCTAACAGGTAGTTTCAAAGCACAATAAAAACACATACATTTGGTAATGAAGGCAAAATGGTGCTCATTCACAGTTTATTAAAAAATAAAATGTGCACCGTCATGCAGTTTGATGTGAAAGAATAATAGCCTAGGCACAACATCCGATACATTTCTACAGTGAATAGTTAATACTATGCATAACACAGTTAACCGTAACATGTATCTTTCTGCCTTTAGGAAAGAGTCAGGAATCAGTGAGGAAATATATAAGACACAGAGGAATGAGAGGCACACCTATAAGCTACATTGTTAACCAGACCCCTATAGGTAGCAATAGGTGGAAAGGACTACCCCATTGGTTGTGTTATGTTAGGGATCCTCTCTGACACAATTTAAAATGTCTTTATCTTTGATATAGCACGTTCAACATGTATCCTGTGTGCAGCCACTTTTTTTTGTCAGGCAGACATCTGTAGAGGGCATCTGCCTTTTTCCTCTGACGAAGGGTGGGATGTTTATTTCAAGTCCAATTTCTTGTAGGTAATTTTTTATTAAAAATCCTTTATCTACCATAAGCCCATCCACTTCCTGCAGATAGCCATGTTTAAGCAGATTTTTCATTAGCTTAATAAAGTTGCTCTGCCTAACTATTTCTTTGTCAGACCAGTGAAAAGAGTTGAACAAAATATTACAGAACCTCGTGGATCACATGCTATGAGGGATCTCAATGTGTTTGCAGACTTGTAGGTTGAGTAGCTTTGGAAGTTGGGGTTTGAATTTTTTGCTCTGTACAGTCTAATATTGCCATCGTTGTAGGAAATTCCTCTCTGTACTTTCCTGGCATTTGTGCCATTAATATGTCTCTATGAGGCCATGCGGGTAGTTCCCCTAGAACTGTGAACATGTAGGCGACCCATGCGTTGAACAAAGTACCAACACTACGTTCATCAATCATAAATGCCAAATCTTTTAAGGCGAGACACCCCAGGTGAATAGTCAAATATACTTTTTTTGTTGATTTTGAGATTTTGTTATATTTTGCTTCCTAAACATGTCTTCTATGAAACTAGTGACAATAAAACGTCGATAACACACATTTAGTTGTTTATTTTACTTCATTTTGCCTTATTGCATCCATAAATGTGCACATATTTAATGGGGAAGTGCCTCATTTGCATATATAAACATACATTTCAGAAAACTTGCAATATATTTTTTCTTAGTTTATATGTACATAACAAACTGGGAAAGTTTCATAGTGATATCTATTTAAATATGTTTTGCCTATTAGGGGGTACTACACTGTACTACACTGTTTGTAGCCTGTGTGTAGTTCTGTTCAGTTCAATAACATCATTATTATTATTATTCAGTTATCAGGCATGTGTTTAGGTTGTCTATTACTAATGGTTTGATTAGATATTGTGTTTGTAAATATCTGTTTAAAAAAAAAAGTATGGCATTTTACAATACAGAACTTTGAAGGCGTTTTCCCAAAAATGAGTTTTAAGAGTTTTTCCTCATACTCTGAGCCATAAATCTCCACTTCAATAGCACTCACATACACCAAACCTTCCAGTTCTATTCATATCTATGTTCTGAAGGTATTTACAGAAGGGTTTGTTGATATCGCATTCATACCCTGATTTATATCACATTTTATTCCTAAAAACATGGCGAAATATGGAATTTTACCATAAAAATGGACAGAATGGAGTATTTTCTGATTTATGGAGTGATAAAAAGAGATATCCAAAATCCCCTCTGTAATAACCTTTGGCTCTAATATGTCAACAAAACGAAACTATAATTTTGAAAATGGCTTTATCCAATGTTCAGATTTCTGTCCTGGAATTATATGCAAATTAGTGCCTATTTAAGAGGATCATGCCTCATTTGCATATTTAAACATACAATTCCAGAAAACTTGTAATAGAAAAAAGTCTTAATATAAGTAATCAACTGGGGAAGTTTCATTGTGATATCTATTAGTTAATTTTTTTACCCTATTCACCTGCAGTGTCTCCCCTTAAATCATGATTTTGTCTCAGTTTCATAAGAACAAGCAAGAGCTGCACACGCAGGGGCATTGTGTTAATTTGCCAATCACTTCTGCTATATGTCAATGGGACTGAAGTTTGCTGTGCTGTTTCAAGTTTTAAGTTTCAAGTTTCTTTAATAGTTGTTATACAGAAGTACAGAATACTTTTATACAAAATGCTTCTTACTGTTACGCTCCAGAGACTGTGCAAGACAAGATAAGTATGAAATAAAATAGTATAGCATGTAAAATAGAAGTAAAAATAGAGGTCACAGTGTTCAGTATAGACATATGTACAATGTTCGATGCAGAATAGAAGTAACTGAGTTACCATACAATATACAATATACTATGCAATGTACTAATATACAATACTATATAGTGCAAAGCAGAAATGGGATAAGGTACAATTTAGGTACAATTTACAGTAAGGTGTACGAGTTGTAGTGCAAATCCTTTACCAATAAATATAAAGTGTGTAGGTGATCTAAAGTGTGGAGAGTGGATGCTGCAGTGTGTTGTTTGTTTAAAGTGAGTGTGTGCGTGTGGATGTGTGTGCTGTGTGCATTTGATGGTTGTTGCATAGTGTTTATTGTTCGTTGAGCAGCCTGATGGCCTGGGGATAGAAGCTTCTTCTGAGTCTTTCTGTGCTCGCCTTGAGACTCCGGTATCGCTTGCCTGACCGCAGCAGTTCAAATAGGCAGTTGTTCGGGTGGCTGGAGTCCTTGATGATTCTCTTAGCCTTACCCCTGCACCGATTGTTGAAAATGTTCTGGAGGGTGGGAAGCCCCCCTCCAATTGTGCGTTCGGCTGAACGTGTCACTCTTTGTAGTCTGCTTCGGTCTTGTGCAGTGCTATTCCCAAACCAGGAGGTGATGTTGCCAGTCAGGATGCTCTCTATTGTACATGAGTAGAAGTTCTTAAGGATCTTCTGACTGACTTGGAACTTCCTTAGGCGCATGAGGAAGTAGAGGCGTTGTCGTGCCTTCTTCACAACACTGTCAATGTCTGTGGTCCATGTCAAGTCCTCGGATATGTGGGCTCCGAGGTACTTAAAACTGTTCACTCTCTCAACCGGTGCCCCGTCGATGCTGAGGGGGCTGTAGTCCTTGACCCCCGACCTCCTAAAGTCCACAATCATCTCCTTTGTTTTGCTGACGTTCAGGGAGATGCTGTTCTCCTGGCACCATCCCGCCAGGACCTTGACCTTTTCCAGGTAGGCCCTCTCGTCGTTTGCAGAGATCAGACCCACCACTACTGTGTCGTCAGCAAATTTGGTATAGGTATACTAAACACAGTACATAGATTGTTGAATTGATCATAAGTGAATCCAGTGGCATATTTGAAATAGGCTGGTACACGGCTGTGCTGCAAGACCTCTGAGGTTAATCTATTTGGTACTTGATTATGTCTCAGAACAGTATTTATACTCGTCAGTGATTCGATTTGTGCTTGTTGATTTCTCAATCTTTCATCTCGCTCCTCTTGTCCACCTTCCATTGGGGGAGCCTGCTCCACAGGCCGACGCTCCTCATCTGGAGGCTCCTCTACACCCTGACCTTCTTAGAGAAGAGAGAGGAGTATGAGGGGAGGAGAGAGGGGTGATGGATAAGGGGAGAGGGATGAGGGGGAGAGGTGAATGAGGAGAGAGGGATGAGGGGGAGAGGTGAATGAGGGGAGAAAGAAATGAGAGGAGAGAGGGATAAGGAGACAAATTACTCCTTGATGTTTCAAAAGAAATTCTCTCGCTGCAGCTCCCACTGTTGCAGCTCCCACAGACCAACCCAGGCTTGCTTGAGGTGAAATGTCCCTTTGCAGCAAGGGACATGATGGTAGCAGAGGCAGCCACAGCCATAAAAGATTTCTATGTGCGTAAAGACGGAGAAGACATGCACATCTCAAAGAGGCACAACTGTTATTACCTAATTCAAGGGCAACTACTACTTAGCGGACTCAACTTCTGTGACTTTGTACTTTTTACAAGAAGAGATAGTGAGAGAGTTCACAGAGATATTCAGTTCATCAATGACATGATTGTAAAGCTGCACATAGAGCTGCCGCGGTATTGATGTTTTCCTTACCGCACACATTTGCAAAATATTTCCTACCGCCGCGGTTATTACCGCACGCACACAAAATAAAAAATAAAAAAGTTTGAATGCATTTTTTTTTAGTAGTAGTCTACTCTTTATAGCATATAGCCTGCCTCTAGTCTAAATGTCTATCTTTAGAGGATGACTTTGCAGCATGAATATTGTTTGGGATTCGGCAAGCACGCATTAGTTATTGAAAGTGAAACACGGATTCGAAGTTTCCCCTCTGGTCGTGCGCAGTTCACTCGGTGTCGCGGGCAGGGGTGGTTACCCCTAACCCCCCCGACCCTTTCTTATTATTATTACTATAAAGTTACTACTTTATAATAAAGGCATTCATTTTGTGGCAATAACATTATATAGTTATACGTTCAATAACATCAGCGTATTTACCGGACCATAGCAAGGCAAGCAATACTCTATTCATATCGCAGTTCCTTTCTTTGCTCAGAGCGTGCTGAGTTGTCCCATTCTGCGGTCTGTTAATAAAGTTTTCAATCAGACAAGTGTATAGAACGAAGGGCTTTTATTATAACATTCGTTGCAGACAGTAAAATCATTATGTCTCGTTTAGTACTCCTGAGGAGCGATGGTAGTCCACTCCGGCGGAGAGTTAAAGCTAACGTTATTAGCCGTGTTGTGATGAGCTGACATTCAGGACGTAAAAAAACTAATACGCGCTTGCCGATTGGTGGTAACACACTGCATGACGCTACAACGTGTGACGCGTCTCTCTTCTGACCAATCAGTGGTCTGCAATGTTTCACGTGACTTTTCTGGTACCCAATAGGGTCGCTTGGAACCTTGATAGAGGAGTAGGGTATATCTGCAGAGCCGCAAGCCCAACGAGAGGAGGGTAATTTATTATTATTATTATAAAAAACAGCGGTGACGCGGTATTCAGCCTACTCTGCGGTCGCCGTGATGTAACAGCGATACCGCGGTAATGCGGTAATCGCGGCAGCTCACATTCCATGATGCTCACTTTAGTCCAAAAACATAAATCAGACCTCTTTCATTGTCACTCATGTCCTGTCTTGGGTTGACCTGTGTCATCTCTGTGAGGTCAGTAACATCTCCAGCACACCTCATTCTGTGAAAAAAACACAAAAAGCTGAGTATTAGCTAAGCATAGACAGATAATAATAATAGTTCATTTATGGAGCATCTTTCATACATAAAATGCAGCTCAAAGTGGATTTTATTGACAACAAACATAACAACTTACTTATTTACATCATTGTCCCTTGTTGTTACTGGTTTCAAGTGGCACTATGGCATCTGAAGTGCATCAAGCATTCTTAGTGCATAATCTAAAGTGCATGTAGTAGTATTCATGTTTCAGTTTTTTTTTATTATATAAAAAGCATCATTCATGCTCATTGGTGCATTAAAAACAATTATTTTCATCAACAAAGTGCATAGAGACATTACTCATCGTTCACCAGAGGTTCACCAGGTTCACCAGAGGTTCCTCCTGTGGTTATAACAAGTTTGTCCTTAGCCTTATTTTTAAACCCATTAATATGGATTATGTCTTGTTGCCTAGATGCAGTGACAACCTGTTGTCTGTTAGCCAGTTCTTTATACTATCAATGGTGGTCACTACATTAAATCTATAACTATAACTGTCCTTGTTGGTCATCATTTCCACTGTTATGCACCTGGCTGACTGGCAGCTAACATTAGCTAGCTGGGCTGGATATACGCTAGCTAGTTGGCAGTCAAAGTCAAACGTTAGCAAACTAATAGTTTGGTCTACATTTCTAATACATGCCGTCAAATATTATGTCTTTATGAATTGACCTTACCTTTGAGCAAACATAAGTGTCCTTGGAAATGGTCTTCACATTCAGTTGTGTATGTGGTCGACGACACAACAGAATCCACCGCTTGCATTTCTCAAGTTTTCTTTTGGGCTTCGGAAAAGGTACAAAATATACTCCTCCATCCAGTCTTTCAGGGTACCTGGTGTCCGAATTACAGGTACCACACGCACAGCGTTTCACCATCAGATATTAGGTAGATAATAACATAGAAACTGAACTCTTCACAATGGTTTCGATCACAGACGTTTGGTTTAGATGCGCCCTAAAAACAGCGTTTCTGTTGTTGTCCGACTCTTCTCCCAGCGAGATTTTCGCTGTGATATGATTGGACAAATTCTATTTGGGGCGTGGTTTAGCGACAGGTCTATTGCCGGTGATCACTGCCCATCTCATCGCATAAAGCTGCAAACAACCGTGAATTCAATGGACGGGCTTGATAAAATGTACAGTTCTTACCGCTTCGTCCAAAACCTTTTTTGAGATCAGCAGGCATTTTTGTGGCAGCTAGGGCCTCCCTGTGGATTCAGCAGTGAATATATTTTGCTTGCTGAGCCACTGCTTTTACGCTGGTAAGTGCAGAGCAGAGGAGCAGGTGCGTCAGTAAAACTGTCATCACGCACAAGCGCCACTATTTACCCATAATGATAAGCCTAATTTGAGAGAATAACAAACTATAATACCATGTTTTATATTACACAACGGTTTTACAATTAAATTTTTAATTAAAATTATATTATATACATTTTCTATTTTATTTAGTTTGGGAACCACTGTCCTAGAGTGCCTGAGCACTAGCAGTGGACAGCTGTGACCTTATATGCCTGATGGCTGATGACTAGGGATGTCCGATATTATCGGCCTACCGATATTATCGGCCGATATCGGCATTAAAATGTGATATCGGAAAATATCGGTATCGGTTTAAAAAAAAAATCTTTTTACATTTCTATAACCTTTATTTACCCAGGCAAGCAAGTAAGAACAAATTCTGATTTAATTTATTGTCAAAAGTATGCATAATGTTGTGTTAATTCCACAACAAGAGATATGTAATGTTAATTACCTGATATTATTAAATGTTTGGGGGGGGGGGGGGGGGGAACTCTGCATATATCGGTATCGGTTGATATCGGTATCGGAAATTAAGAGTTGGACAATATCGGTATATCGGTATCTGTAACTGAGGGGTTACAAAACCCTGACTGTATTAAAGATTGTGATAGATTAAACCACTACTAGTTATGTACTTTAATTACTGGCCAGACAGTACATCAAATATAGATGGTGAACACCCACAAGAACACGGCATTGACAAAGAAATAGTATTTGAGGGTATTTTATTATTATGCAACATTAGGTTACAGAATGAGAATTAGGGTCGCGCTTGTATGGCGAAGAATATGCGTAAAGTCAGTCAATAGCATGAGTCACTAAGAATAGCAGGAATACTACGATGGGTCTAAGTTGACACCACCTGTCGTATAATAGCAACTATATAAGGCAACGCTGGTACCGCCTGGAGACAATGGGTTCCCTCCGGGGTGTAAGGCCTGGAGGGTAGAGGAATGTTCGGATACTCAGTCTGATTCAATGAGGAATAAAGAGACTCCAGGTACAGGAGTCGGTCCTTGTAAATCCCTTGATCAGCAGCAAAGCAATAATTGTAATCCAAATGCTCGATAGCATTGATGACAGCTAGCCAGCCTCCGTCCACGAGGCCAGCCCGAGTTGTAATCCTCACGAGGTTGAATCCCAAACGATAGTGGAAATCAATGATGCTCTTCTCCGGGTAACACGTTCCAAATCAATATAATCCAACCAGTAATGGTTCTGCAATCACCGACGCCGGTTCTCCTGTGCACATGTCCAACGGTTCTCCGACTAGGACTCCTCGGGTGTGGGCGACGTATTTAGGCCACACACCCTGGCTAAGTACACTAGCTAAAACACGACGAACCGCTGGGTAATGCTACACACGAACGAACTGTGGCCGCACGATATACAATAAATGAACGACTATTTACTTCACATTAGATTAGGTCGAACTTGACGTTACTACATTAAACTCTGATACTTTACTATTCTATTCGCACATGTTCTCAACGCACGAGTTGCTCACTTCACCACGATGAACTACGTTGGCTTGTTTAGATGGACAAGCAGGTTGAAGTTAACGTACTGCTGTGCACACCTTGCGCTGTATATATACTTAAGTGACTATCTAGTCCCAAACCGCAGTCTTTGTCTGGTATCAATACGCTGTCTCCGGGCATGTTCTGACATGCCTGAGCTTGTCTTTGAACCTGACGTTGGGGGCCTGCGAGCTGGCGCCTTGGGGCGCTGTCCAATAAGGAGAGCGAATATTACTCTGGTTTGAACGCAGGTAAAGGGATATTCCGCGTATATATAAATAATATACAAAGTATATCAAACAATAAAGGTAGATTCTCAGTTTAATCTGGCCCTTCACAACAGTATCGGTAAAAAAGCCAATATCGAGCATACTGATGACTGATGACCTGTCTGAGTAGCCAATCATGATTTATGACATTATGCACTTTCAATAAAGCATTATAAAAATTAAAAAAACGGTTGTCATTCTTATGTTGTGGCAGCAGCAGGGACGACGACGACGACTTCATAACCTATTACTTTCAAAGTAACTAAGTTACTTTGATAATCATATCATCAGTAAAGTAACTAGATTACTTTTTAAAGGAGTAATCAGTAATCAGATTATTGGTGACGAGTGGCGTAATGCGCTACCTAGACGCATGTCAGGGCTTGATCACCCCCGGTTGTGTTGCCCGGGTGGTGTCTGAGGGTGTCTGATGTTAAGACCCGATACACCTGATGACCCTGGCTTCATCACTGACAATGTGTCCACCACAAAGTGTATCAAAACACTTGGGTATATAAAATGTTTGTGAAAAGAGGCTGGCTAGAGCCAGTTTAGCTGAAGAGAGAGAGAAGTGAGTGAGAGATCGGAGATCAGTGTTTGGGTGTATTGGACTATGGCACTGATAGCATCTTGTCTCAACAAAATCCGAGACAGCGTGACAGCATGAAAACTATTGGCTAAAATAAGACAGCCAATCACCTGCAACTTTCCCTATCTAGTTGAGCCCTTTCTATTCCTTCACACAGCCTCTCCACCACTCCACCCTGTCTCCGCTCTAAGGATTAAAACTGAAATCCTACAACTAAAGGCACAAAGGGTGAAGAAGAAGGGTGATAATAATACTAGTGCTGGGCAATTCAATTTGTTGTATTGTATTGTTAATTTCAAGTTGATTCATTCAACCCAGATAACAAAGTGACATTGATTCAATGTTGAAATTAGAATCATCATTTTTGTTGAGGTTGAAAACTACATTTTCAATTAATTGAATTAAAGCAATTAAATTTCAACAAAATGTCAAAGTTGATTCAATTATATTTACATTGACGCTTCAACATTGATCCAATGTTGTTTCTACAATATTAGTTAGTTTGGTATCTGGGAAATGAACCTTTAGTTTTTCGTCTTTTCAAACTTTTTCTTATATTGAGTTCTCCGAGATTCCTGGCTCCCGAACATTGTAATTTATGGCCCGTGAATGGATTTCTAATAGACGCTCGTCATTGTGTGTGTTTAGTCTATAGGCTACTTTGATCATTTAGTGAAGCCTTCGCTTTAGTTTGTTTCACTGGCATAGCAGCCAACCATCACTGCTTTACTCCATTCCAGTGCTTATTACTTGACTGAGTGAGTGGGCTGGGGAAAGGGAAGGAATGAGAATGGGAAACTCTACTATTCTGAGCTTTCTCATTGGAACTCATGGGTAGGACAGGTTTGATTCTATTTTACCAGTATGCACCACTGGTGACTTGGTACATACCCAACTTAAAATTAATTTGTTAAAAATCATTATTTGTTCCTTTTGCCCGGCACTAGAAAACCGCTCTTTGCGCTGTGCTTAGCCCTGGCACATGCAATGCTTTCACAGCACCAACGTCATGGTACGCTGCTGTGCCACCTTTCCTAAATCAGACGGCGCCCCACTGCTTTTGTCCAGTAAAAAGGCCCTCACCATTTTGTCACGAATCATCTACTCAGGGTTCCTGTTAATGAGGCGTTTAATTATCTCATCACTTTGTCCTTATAATTTTTTCTAATGGAAAAAAATTACGACAAAAAGGCAGTTACTGTGGCGTTGCCAGAGTTTTAACTTTGGGGGGGCTCGGCCCCTCTGGGGGGGTCTAAGACATAATTTGAGATGCAGCTCAACACTGTAGTGTGTCAATATTTTATGTATATGAATATGTAACAAACATGTTTTGAATCTCACCCCCTTTAAAAGGGTCTGGCGACACCACTGGTACATTTTGTAGGCTTTCCATAAAAGAGAGTGAAATCAGTGTTTGGAGTCATAGCTTGTTAGACAAATGGACAAATAGACTAATGATCACGAGTAAGTGATGTTTCATTGGAGGTGAAATGGTGTGTTGTACTATAACCTGACATTGTGATGTTCCTTGGGCCAAATGGATGTGTGGGTCCGAAGGCCTTTCCAGGCATCTGTTATGCAGTCTAGGAATAGGAAATGTTTTTTTCTGTTCTCCCGGAAACAATCATTCACTTTTGATTCTTTTTGATGGCATTTCTTTCGTGCTCACTAACTCAGCGCTTTCCCTTATTCCCAGTTCCTATCTACGTAGGCCTGAATGTGCCTTTTCCCGGAACGTTGCTGCTCCGCACTGCTCCCCCCCCCCCCCCCCCCCCCCCTTTGGAGGGGGAGGGATTCCCACATCTGACCTCGTTTTGATCTGCTGGGGGGACTCGTCATGCCATCATTCCCCCTCTGACCCCACCCCACCATCCCATCACCTGTCCTGCAATAGCGTGGTCAGCCTTGTGGGGAAAATCCTCGGGCGGTAGTTTGCAAGTCGCACCGGCGGGTTGGTCGTCAGGGGTGACAGGGAGACCAGATACATGTCCAACAACAAAGGAATTCACCTAAACCTGGCTTTGTAATCACTGCAACCTAAACACAAGTTTGTCACACAACCACTGTGTCATTTACGCTGTCGCTGCGTAATAATTTCTAACTGAAAAGCTACACGTCTCTACGATCACCAAAGGATCAGGCGGGGGGCGGAGGTGAGGGGTGAGGAGGAGGTGGGGGTACAGATGAAATAGGAGATGAGCAACCAAAAACAACCATATGAGAGAGAAAGGGGAGAGGCTGTCAGACTGTTTTTAAAAGGCTCATGGAGAGTTCAATGAGTTGGCAAAACTACAGGGACATTGTTGATGTCGTCCAACTACAATTCCCTGCGCTGGAAATACTCTATAAACATCTTGCCACCACAGATATCATAAAAAATATTTTGATTGGGCCATCAAAACATCCCAATTGTGGCCATATGTAATCAAACAAACATGGTATTTCAGCATTTCTCCTGAGTTTAATTTATGAGCACGGGGTAACATCCACAAATTTTCTTCAGGCCTTGTGGGATGTGAGTGTTTCTTTGGATTGTGTGGCTCTTTGCTAAATGACTGTTTGAACAACCCCTGACTTCAGTTGGAGCAGTAATCTCCAACATGTGATGTGTGTTTTGAGTGGTTCCAACCCACAAATTGTGATTGCATTTCATTGTTTTGTCAGTCAAAGCTGAACCCGACTTGGTTTTGCGGACAGTAAAGCTAACGAACACCACTGCAAGACAAATTGCATGAGGGAAATCTCCGAGGCACGGCCTGCGGTGAACATGCAGCTGTGGGTTGAGACAGGGCTCGAAGGACGTGAGTGGCTGACTTTGTTCTGTTGGGTTTATCTCTGTTTTTGGCAGTTATTCCAGCACTACACCATCTATAAGAAATAGAGGTCCTGAGAAAAACTGACGTGGCCAGACTGTAATAATCCCAGTGGTGTAGAGCAGTGGTTCTCAATGTCCCCATGGGCCGGACACGTCTTCAAGAAGAAACATCACAATAAATCAAGAACAAAGCAAAAACATCATGAAGTCCAAAAAAGATTTAAATAAATGAATGCAATACTAGTCCCAGACATACCCCACGCAAAGGTAAGGAAAAACTCACTAAAACCTAGCAATAGGAAAAAATGCATCACAGGCAATGTGGAGGAGAAAAACCGGCCATTCAAGGGGGGATCTCCCTTCTTAGATGTCGGTGATAGTAGTGTTGCTATAAAACAGGCGAAACAGTTGGTAAGCATGCACACATACATGGTTTTCATTGTCACAGACCCACAAAGAGACACGTAATAGCTCAGTGACCCCCATCCCACATAAAAGTATCTTGTATCTGAGAAGATATGTGTTGTAGTTGGGAAAACTAGAGGGTACCATCAGAGTAGTAGGCATATGCATTCTCTCATTGGGATAATTTATTCATACAATTTCAGTGAAATTAAACTATTCACCATTTTTCTGGGGATTCCCTGGGACCCTCTCAAGGACCCACTCTGAGAACCATTAGTGTAGACAACCTCCCCATCAGCTGACTTTTTATGTCAGATCAAAACCTAGTTTCTCCAAAAAAGTATTTATTTCCAGGAATTAAGAAAAACAGTCAGATTTTCAACATTATAGCCTATCATTCCGGGGGGTCATGATGCTTACTCAGCACAAACTGTAAAGGACAATGGGTCTCATTCTCCAACGGATTTACAACAAAAAAATTGCTCTTATGGCCATTTGAGACATATTAGGGCCGGTTGTGGGATTCCCCAACCGTCCCTAAGATTGGATTCGGCCGTGACTGAGAGCAGGATTTACGAGTGCTGAGGAGCACTCTTAACTTGACAGACTGCTGTGCTCTGTGTTCTTAATGGCTTTATTTGGGAGTAATCATAGTGATTCCTTCATGTCAACCCTACAGGCCTCCTTGGAATTCATTAATTAATTAATCATAATTAAAATAAATATGACAATATTTGTACGATAACAAATTACGCATTTGATGTCGGAAAAATAAATAATATGGATTCATCTGATCACAGGGCAGCTGGATTAACCATATCTGAACAAGCTATTTTGGACAAATGTATAATTACTTAATTACTCAGATATTCAAACACAATTATGCAATTATTGTGAAATGATTGAAAAAATTATTATTTAATGCCTTCTGTGGCATTTGTATTTCTTATTTGTTAGATATCTGTTTTATTGATTAATTATACATTTGAAAGAATGCAGGTTATAGCCAACATGCAATATATCCCAGACATTTGTTTTATATAGCTATAACCTGCATTCTTTCAAATATATCATTAATCAATAAAACAGATATTGGAATACACTATGTAGCCTATACGTGTCTAATGAATGAACAGGAGGCGTATATTATTATTATTATTATTATTATTATTATTTTTTTAAATCTTTTTCCCCCTCCTTTTTCCTCCATTTTTCTCCCATCCCAATGTTAGTCGTTATGCCAATTCCCAATCCCCTTCCTGGTCGCTGCGCACCTACCCCCTACAGTCGGTCTGGGAGAGTGGAGGCTATCACATGTTTCCTCCAACACATGTGTAGCCAATCACACTACCCCCCTTAGATCCTTTCCTCGCTGAGCAGGCGCCCCAACCGAACTGTAGGAGTCGCTGTTTACAACGACCAGGACCCACTCCACCAGCTTTCCCACCCCTAACACTGCCAATTGTGTTAGTATGAACTACCAGCCAAGCTGGTAGCAACGCAGAGAGCTGGGCTCGAACCCAGCGTCTCCTGCGTTGGTGGCGAGTGCCTTGCCCACTACACCACCTAGCCGCAGGCGTATATTATTCTAATTACTTGTTTAATTAGGATTTAGTAGATACTATATATGATCTGACCTATAGGCCTACATACAGTAAGTACAGTACACATATTAAGGCCGCCAGAGTCGGGCAGTGGACTGGTGGACTGTACTACTATAGGCAGCGCGGTATCTGTGATTTCCAGATAAAACAAGTCATTAGAATAATATAAGCCTACTGCGTTCATTCATTACGCACGTAGACTATACAGTACTGCGAGCGTGTGTGTCAGACCAGGCTGCAGAAACAAATGAGTGGGGGGGCATAAAATGTTCTCGGGGGGGCAATGATTTTTCAACATAACAGGTTCCCTTTCATCTGTTTCAGCTGGGACAGTGGCGCTGTGGCTTGCTTGGTGCTGCCCAGTGCTGAACTAAACAGCAGGGAGGCAACTGAAAAATCTAATTTCTCTCTCTCTTAAGAACATTCACTTATACAAAAACAGACTGAACGGATATATATCTTTGGAGGGTCTCCATTTATTCAACACTTTTGAATTCACGGACAAACTGAACTGACAAAAATAAGGTGCATAAAAAAGCTAACAAAATTCCTCCACAGGCTACTCACCCATTATTAGTAGAGCCGAGCGGCAGTTAAAACACTGTCCCTCCACTCATTCCTGAACTTTTTTGTTAAGTCCTTCTCAAACTAAACACCTACTGTATGTGCTGCTGAAACTAAACACCTACAGTATGTGCTGCTGAGACTAAACACCTACTGTATGTGCTGCTGAGACTAAACACCTACTGTATGTGCTGCTGAGACTAAACACCTACTGTATGTGCTGCTGAGACTAAACACCTACTGTATGTGCTGAAACATCCTGATTGATTGAAAACTTTATTAACAGATTGCAGAATGGGTACAATACAGTACGGCTCAATACACAAAATTGTTAAGGGGATGCAGACCAGAGAAAGACTTTTGTCTTGTTTACATCAGGGTCCCCCATTTTCAATTAATCATGACATTTATGACATACATACAGATATACAGTACTGTACCTGCATGGGAAGCAAAATGCAGCATCTGCCTGAATTGAGTATTCCAGCCAGTCAAATCTTCCATACCAGGAGCTACAGAGTGCACTGCAGAATGATATTTTTTTCCCAGAGAAAAGGCGTGTAGGAAATGTCTTGCTTTATTCTGTTGTTGAGCTTCTCAGTACCAAGATCTCTTGGCGCTGTAGTAGCCTGCAATGGCCCGTAGCTGCTCCTAGCATGAATGCTAGCAGTGTTGTTGTTGACATCAGAGTCGTGTTATTATTCAGATGATCAGATCAGTGACAGTGCTGCTGTGGCCCGAACTGGCACATCCTCCCGCGCTGCCCGTTTTCTCACGATTCTCCGACCCAGCTGTCGTACTAAAAAAAATAAAAACCTCTGATGTCCATAATTATCCATTATATTTAGCTACGCTAACTTTTCAAAGATGGCGACGCCGGTATGAGTACAGTACACACTACTCTGCCTGTGATTGGCTAGTACGTTACATTTGCTATGTAGTAGCAGAGCTCCAACTTGGTAGTAGGAAACTAGGAATCAATGTAGGCCAATCACAGGCAGAGTAGGGCGGGTCATTTCGTAGTTCTTTGAGTAGGGTATATCTGCAGTGCCGCAGCCCCATACGGAGTTCTTTACCAGGCTCACGGAGGAGATAAAACTGGGAACGAGGATCATTTCGCCAGGGCGTGCACAGCTGACTCAGTGGGCGGGCCAGGCCCCCTAAAGCCCGCCCATGGCGCCGGGTCTGGTGTGTGTGTGTCTGTGTGTGTGTGTGCGCACGCTCGCTGCGGCAGGTGGCCACGAGCTGTAGTAGCCTGTATATGATGACAATACATTAATCGAATCTAATTTTGATCGGTCGCAAATCGCTTCCGCCACCATTTTTACACGCCTGCATCGCATCAATTGCATTTAATGAGCTGGACAGGTGTGTCTAAACTCTCAACTTTTAGCGATTTCATTTGCAAACGGCACAGAGCCTGGCTTATAAGGAGTTCTCGGAGGCGTGTCTTGTATGCAAATTACCTAGACGGGAATGTGCGTTCATAGTGACATCCCTCATCGCCGGCATCCCAGCTGTGATCGTTTGAGACACTTAAGACATCTTCCCCACCAGTTGGGGGATCAGAGTGAACTTTTAGATTCTGTCTCAGTCGGTTCCAAGATGGTTGCCCTAAGAGAAGTCTTTGGAAAATGTTGGAGAATGAGACCCAATGTCAACTATCAATTCAGATACAATATTAAGACACTGCAATTGGAGTTATGAGGATTTGGTCTGGAGAGGAAGCTATCACATGGCCTCATCGCCAACCCTTTGCCTTGACACAGGCTCCTATTTGCCAGGACCTGTCTAGGAACCCCTAACCACCAATTCCCAGTGGCGGATGTTCAAACCACCAAGGCCATTAATCTTGTTGCTCGTGAGGAGTTGACACTTGTGAGGATGGATACTGTCTCACAGAGTATTGACCGGCCTTCAGTGAGTGTCTATACCCAGAATGCCACCCTGAAACCCTCAGTAACAACTGAAGTTAATGGAAAACCGCTGTCACGCACTAAAACCACCCCTGAATTATGTCCATGGCCCCAAGTTACAATAAGTCAAAAGACCCAAAGTTTGGATCTCTTAGAATTCAGAAAACAGCAAGCAAACACGTTACGTCACAGCCTTCATGAGAAGACCTCATTTCTTTCTATGGGGAAAGCCCCAACGAGATCACGACAGGAGGCTGCAGCCATCTGCCTGTGATTACAGCTTGGGAACAACAGTACACCGATGGCCACTTGGGCACAGCAAAAAACCACGGGAGAGCCCGGCAATGATCGCATACAACAATTACTAAGGAACTAAATCCCCCAAGTCGGCTGTTTGTAGGGTTGAAACCCAGAAACTTGGCAAAGCACAGGTTGCGTATAGCGTCCAACACGCAGTCCAAGCCAACCAGCACACTCCCGCACGGATCAACGCCATGCATGGTCTCACACTGGGGTCCTAATCAAAGCCGCGTGGAAGAGACAGTCACAAACTCACATGCACGCACACACACACAACACTCACAAGTTCTTGATTAGCTCTGTGAGGCCGATGTCTGGTCCCAGAGGGCTATGCATGACGTGTCATGGCTTTGGTTGGCTGGTGTGAATTTGCCTCAGCAGTGTCAACGCTCTCTCACTTTTCCTTGCTAATTTCGGAGGAGAAAGGATGACACAACTGTTGTGGATGATGCTTTGCATATGTCTCCTTTACCAAAGAGTTCCCTCCCAAAACATATCACTACTTAATTAATTCTACATCTGATGAGGTCTCTCTTAATCAAACATGTATTACAGTACCATGTTTGTTGCCTAAAAGTGTGAGTACAGTGTAAAACATCAAATAAGTCCTTCACCTGACACATCAGATGCTACACTGTCATGCCCCCTCTTGAGTGCAACGCAAAATTAATGTGAATCCAATAATTTTGCATCTTCCATTCCATCTTCCGTCACTAAGCCATATACAAATAGTGATATATATATATATATATCACTATCAAAGTTATAGAAAGACAACTTATGCAAATGAGCCATTGTGACCTCTGAAAATGTGATGGTGTCTTTTAGCCAGTAATCCAGCCAGCATAGAGATCATCTTTGCCAGAGGCAATGTCTATGTTTATTATACTTTTTTAAACCCTCTATGTCCCTGACAGAAGCTGCTTAAGCTCAGACAAATAAGTTTAAATAATTTTGAAAAGAGAGTAGGCTATTTGTACACTCCGGCCAAAAAACACATTTGTTCCAATTATCCACTTTTACCGAGCAGCTTATGGGACTTTGGCTGAAAAGAGCAGTTTAATTTGATTAATAGAAGTTTTAAGTGTTAAGATTAATTCGTTGGCACATATCTGATGACAGGCCGCTTGAAGGGAAGAGGAGATCTTGTTTGATTTTAACGACACCATTTAAGGCGAGACCTGGAAGCGAAGAGAGAGAGAGAGAGAGAGAGAGAGAGAGAGAGAGAGAGAGAGAGAGAGAGAGAGAGAGAGAGAGAGAGAGAGAGAGAGAGAGAGAGAGAGAGAGGAAAGGGAAAAGGCTGTTTGATGTGCTCTTAGGTTTCAGCATGAGCATGTTTTATTGTCATTATCCACATTACGGTTGTTGGTTTACCTTCATGACATGTGTAATTTGATTTGAGAACTGTCTGTACTGCGTTGCATTCGAGATAGGCCGTAGGGTGTTATGCTAAGTACTGTAAGAAAAGATACAGTCTGTGTGTGTGTGTGTGTGTGTGTGTGTGTGTGTGTGTGTGTGTGTGTGTGTGTGTGTGTGTGTGTGTGTGTGTGTGTGTGTGTGTGTGTGTGTGTGTGTGTGTGTGTGTGTGTGTGTGTGTGTGTGTGTGTGTGTGTGTGTGAAGGGGGGGGGGGGGGGGTAAAAAGTTTTTCTGTATGTGAAGAAGCAGTGTGTGTGTGTGTGTGTGCCAGGGGGTATTAAAGTTTTTTCCTCTATGTAAATATAGTTTGTCTGTCTGTCTGTCTGTCTGTCTGTCTGTCTGTCTGTCTGTGTGTGTGTGTGTGTGTGTGTGTGTGTGTGTGTGTGTGTGTGTGTGTGTGTGTGTGTGTGTGTGTGTGTGTGTGTGTGTGTGTGTGTGTGTGTGTGTGTGTGTGTGTGTGTGTGTGTGTGTGTGTGTGTGTGTGTGTGTGTGTGTGTGGTAAGTTATTTCCTGTATGTAAAGATGCAGTGTGTATGTGTGTGTGTGTGTGTGTGGGGGGGGGGGGTGAAGTTATTTCCTGTATGTAAAGATGCAGTGTGTGTGTGTGGGGGGGGGGGTAAGGTTATTTCATGTATGTAAAGATGCAGTGTGCGTGTGTGTGGGGGGGGGGGGGGGGGTAAAGTTCTTTCCTGTATGTAAATGTTCAGATAATGGTTGAAGAAGTGCGTCTTTAGTCGACGGCGAAAGATTGGACGGGTTTCGGCTGTTCTAACTGGGGTGGGTAGTTCATTCCACCATTGTGGGGCAAGGACTGAGAATAGGCGACTTCTCTTTGATGACCCTCCCGGAGCTTGGATGGGAGTAGGTCTGAGGCGGCCAGAAGATGCAGAGCGTAGGGGTCTTGTTGAGGGTGTGTAGTTAGAGACCATAGACCGGAGGTAGGCGGGAGCGGTTCCCTTTGCCGCACAGTATGCTAGATCGAGGGCCTTGAAGCGGATTCGTGCAGCAATGGGGAGCCAGTGCAGGTCCCTAAGAAGTGGGCTGACATGGGCCGACTTTGGTAGGTTTGAGATCAGGCGGCCCGCTGCGTTCTGAATGAGTTGAAGAGGCTTGGTGGCAGTGGCCGAGAGGCCAGCAAGCAGTGCGTTGCAGTAGCCGAGGTGGGAGATGACTGTTGATTGGACGAGGAGTTGGGTATTCCCCCATTCCACGCATTCCAAGATGGCCGCGCCTGTGTTGGCAGCTAGTCATCTGAGCTGGATGTTTGTTTGGTTTGTCCTGTTCGTATGTTCTGTGCTATGTGTAAACAGTGTACAATCAGTGGCCGTGTATGATCGACATACCTTGCTGAACATACGTGAGACGGTGTTGTGCTCCCTATCCCACAGATCTGAGCAGTGGAATTCCCACTGGGCCCTGCGCAACGGAATCCCCCGAAACATCTGGGCGTCCTCCTGCAGCTGTCCTAGGACTAGGCGGCCCAGAAGATGCGGCAAGCGAGCTGGATCTGCGGTGAAGCGTCAGAGGTTAATCCGAGAGCGCACATCTCTGCCCAGTCTCTGTGCCTTTTCCACAACCTGGGACTCTGGCGTGGGTCTGTCCTGCCTCCGGCCCATCCTCCCTGCGTCCCCGTCGCAGCTATCGGCCCCCACTCATGTGATCCACCAGCGGCGGCTTACGAGTGTGGCCCCGGTGTCTGCGTGTCGGCGTCCTGGAACCCGGCCCGGCTGCCTGCGGCCGCTACCCCGAACCTCTACGTTCGGCAGAACTGGATCAGACTCTATCAGCTTTGGATTACTAAACGCTAGATCCATAGCCAACAAATCGTTCTTTTTGAACGACCTCTTCGTCTCAAAGTACTTGGACTACATGCTAATTTCTGAAACCTGGCAAAAAACAGATGACTTTGCCCACCTCAATAAACTGTGCCCACAGAACTGCGCTTATTCCTGCGCCCCGAGGTCCTCGGGCCGAGGGGGTGGGCTGGCTGTTGTCCACCGGGACTGTTTCTCCTCACGGAGGGTGAGTTCTGGAACTTATTTATCATTCGAGGTACTTGGGCACACAAACCCCTTTCACTGTGTATTGATCTACCGACCCCCTGGGAAAAATAGCGTGTTCCTCGCTGATTTTGCTGACTTTCTAGCGTCCATTATTCGCTTGGACAGGGTCTTGCTGATTTGAGACTTTAATAACCATGTAAACAAGAGCTCTGATAACTTTGCCACTGACTTTTTAAATGTTACGGACTCGTTTCATTTCACCCAGCACATCTCCGGTCCGACGCATTGCAAAGGCAACACATTAGACCTTGTGTTCACGATCGGGTTAAAAGTCAGCAATGTTAGCACCGAGGAGTTATTGGTGTCCAATCACAGCTGTATTTTGTTTAGCATAGCGTTTGATAATGACTTTGTTCCAGTGAAGTGTGTTAAAAGCTCTCGTATTGTCAATAGCACAGCTATAGATAGCTTCCTTGCTAGCTATGATAGAAATGTTTTGGTGTCCTCTGTTGATGACGTCAATTGTTTGGTTCACAAATTCAACACACACTGCGCAGCCATTTTAGATGCCGTAGCGCCCCTAGCAACATGCAGCGTTCGTCCTGTGAACCCCTCCCCCTGGCTTGACAACAACATCTGTGAGCAGAGAGACGCTGGAAAACCTCTCATTTAGAAGTTCATCGTCTATACCTCAAAGAGCTGAGGGCTGAGTTTAATAACTCAGTAAAGTCCGCCAGGGCTGCCTATTTCAGTAATTTAATCTCATCCAACAAGCACAATCCCAGAGTATTATTTAAAACCATTTACACACTTGTCAGCCCCCCCCTCCCCCTACACCAGTGCTGTCAAATGAGGACTGTAACCGCTTTCTTCAATTTCTTTTTTGCAAACATAATGGCAAACATCACTCCTTCGCTATCCCCCCTTCCCCTCCATCCCACCACTCAAGCATCCCTGAGCAATTTCTCACCTGTCTCTCTGGATGATCTTACCATCTTAGTCACCTCCATGAAGACCTCCTCGAGCCCCCTAGACATCCTTCCTACATCCATGTTCAAGGAAGTTGTTTGCTCTGTTGGCCCCTATCACTATCATAAACTCATCCCTAGCCTCTGGTTCTGTCCCAATCTATTTTAAGGAGGCAGTCGTACAGCCACTCCTTAAAAAGCCCAACCTAGACCCCACCATCCATAACAATTTCAGACCCATCTCCAAGCTGCCTTTTGCATCAAAGGTGTTAGAAAAGGTTGTAGCCAACCAGCTCACCACCCACATGGTCACAAAATAACATCTGTGACAAATTCCAATCTGGCTTCCGCAAACTCCACTCCACTGAATCTGCCCTTCTCAGAGTATCCAACGATCTCCTGATGTCTGCTGACTCTGGTGAATGCTCTGTTCTGGTCCTGTTAGACCTGAGCGCAGCGTTTGATACGGTCAACCACAGCATCCTTTTGGACAGGCTCAGGGAGTGGGTGGGCATCTCTGGGAGCGCTCTAAGCTGGTTTGCCTCTTACTTACTTAAGGGAGAGAACTTTCTCGTGGCTGTAGGTCCTTTTAAATCTGACCCCACCCCCTCTCATGTGGGGTACCACAGGGATCAGTGCTAGGACCACTCCTTTTTGCCATTTACATGCTTCCCCTAGGCCTCCTCATCAATAAATTCACAGGCATTAAATACCACTGCTACGCAGATGACATACAACTACTCTGCTCTTTTAAGCCCGATAATTTGGAGAAACTCAGCCTTCTCCAGGAGTGCCTGCTCGGCATTGAGAGCTGGATGGGGAGTAACTTCCTCCAGTTAAATACAAAAAAACGGAGGTGCTGATCGTAGCAGCTGAAAAGACTGCAGCTAGAGTGGCCACTCACTTGGGGTCCCTTAAAGACAACATACGTCCCCACCTGAGAAACCTGGGTGTTGTCTTCGACCAGGCCATGAACCTAGACAAACATGTCAAAACACTCACACACACCTGCTTCTTTCACCTCAGAAACATTGCAAAACTACGCACCATCATATCTCACTCTGAACTAGAACTGTCCTTGCATGTGTAGCAGTCTGAAAATATTGTATATTATTCGAGACTGCTGACTGGTGTTTTATATTCCCTTTGTACACAAAGACATCATTGATATTCACACGAACAATGACACAAGCGTCCCCTTCCGAAGAGCACTGGAATATGGATTATAAATGACAGTACTGGATCATATTCTACAATGCGTTTCCCCTTGTGACTGGCAGGCGGGACCAGCAGGGGCGGTAGCAGGCAGAGAGTGGCGGAGAGAGTTGGGAGGAGATAAATGGAGGAGAGAAACGGAAGACGCTCTCTTCGGCAGTGAACTTGGACAACGAGTAGTTGCAGCTAACGGGGGCTCTGGAGAGCCCTGTTGCTGACGTTATGCCAGAGGGCCCCGTGAGATAGCAACGGGTGATAACAAGTACTGGCTAGTGGACACGATATCCTAGCAGTACCAGCGATAGTATACGAACAATTAGTGCAGAGCCAGGCACCAGCAATCGGGTTATGATAGTTACTGTGTGCGGTATAAGTAACGTGCGGTTAACCAAGTATCCAAGTCTTTAACCACCGAGTTATAGTAGTTACAGTGTGCGGTATAGAGTGTGCGCACCAGGACGAGCGTGGGCCAACAACCATTCTGCTCTGGCTGACTTCGATCAGACCTGCACCCGGCTGCCTGCATTCAGCCTGCTCCGGCGGACTTCACTCAGACCTGCACCAGGCTGCCTGCGGCTTACGGGAGTCCCTCCCATCCAGCATGGGTCGTCATCGCTCAGCACACGCTCTCAGCCGGCGCTGCCTCTCTGCCCAGCTCCGCCTGCTAACATCCTAGCCGAGAGCGTTCAACGCCATCTTGCCTCCCGGACAACAGTGGAGTGGCGAGGCGGCCATTTCGGATGAGTACAAATGAGCATTGATGCTCCCGATTCCTTATACAATACACAGTGTGGTGCAGCCTGCGGGCGAAAGTAACATTGCTACTACCATTCCATAGGGGTACCCCGAACAATATATGCCGGCATTAAGATAGGACTTTACTGGTATTTTGTGGGCTCACTCTTTTGTTTCATTCCTTTTCTTTGAGCGTGATAAGGTGTGTGTTTCATAATATTTCCCGTTCAGTGAATCCTTCTATTTTCCTCCCCTATGTTCCCCCTTCCTTCCCCATATTACCGACCTGGAGCAGTATATGTAATCCCTTAGAGAAGGTCGATACTGTGTTCAGCCCAGACGTGGGCAGCACTTAGTCTGGGTACCGTGAGAGCACTTGGTGCCTGGGTGTAATGATATAATTGATTTATGCCAGTGTAATCATTGTGTGTTGATACCCATGGTGCAATAATCACCAGACGTAGCATTGTTGTAACTAGGCCACGTTACAATACCACTCATCCAGAACGGGAGCACTGTGTGTGTGTCTTTTATTGAGCCTAACCCTAACCCTAACCCTTTGATGCAGGTAATATATATCCATTATTAACCCCTTCCTATTCAACCTTCCATTTCCCACTGTAAGGTTTCTGGTGTTACTGAGGGAGGGTACTGCTTGCGGGGGGAACCAAGTTATTTCTTTACCATCCAGTCATTAGGTGTGGGGGGGCTAAGGAGACAATTGTGGAGGGTGAGGGTGTGTTGGGGAGTACTGCTGACTGCCCAAGAGAGAGGGAGGGAGACCAGAGTACCGGACCAGGTTTGTAAATCCTGGGCCTCATACACTCCCACTGCCAGCCTCCAGTTGACGCTCCGGACCCCAAAGACGGAGGTGCAGCTGGCCAGAGTGCTACTGTGTCTCGCTACCTAGTGACCGTGCACCACAGTTCCCACGAATGGCAGGGATAATCCACCCTGCTACACATGCTTTTATTTCCTCTAGGCTTGACTACTGCAACTCACTTTTCACCTGTCTCACCAAATCATCCACAGACAAACTACAAATGGTCCAAAATGCTGCAGCCAGGCTACTCACAAGGTCAAAAAAATCATGTCACATCTCCCCATTCTGGTATCCCTGCACTGGCTCCCGGTACACTATAGAATTCACTTCAAAGTCCTCACTTTCACTTTCAGAGCACTCCACGGTCAGGCCCCTATCTACATCACTGAACTCATCCATCCCTACACCAACACCCCCTCACTCAGATCTGCCGATCAGCACCTCCTGGTGGTCCCCAGGTCCAGGCTGAAAACAAGGGGTGACAGCACCAAGGCTCTGGAACGCTCTCCCCCTGGACCTGCGAACTGCCCCCTCTGAAAACTCTTTTAAAAAACAACTAAAAACACATTTGTTCAGACAGGCCATTGGTCATACATAGGCACTCTTTCTTGTCCTCACTGTTCCTATAGTTTTGTTTTTTAATTAGTGACTTGTGATTTTATCCAAATTATTTTATTCAACTTTTTTTTAATCTGGTTTCACTGTTTTTTAACTGCTGTCTGTTGTTGTTGTCATTTATTTCTGATTTTGTTTTGTTGTGTTTTTTATATTAAGCTGTAGTGTAAAGCACCCTGTGCATTCGTGCTGTGAAGGGTGCTATATAAATAAAAGTCATTAATTCATTCATCCTTCTGACGTTGCTCAGGAGGAATCTGCAGGTTCTGGTTGTCGCTGCGATGTGAGCAGAGAAGTTCAACTGGTCGTCGAGGACAACCCCAAGGTTCTTGGCGGTCGGGGACGCGGCCACAGCTACATTCTCGACTGTTATGGAAAGGTCGGTCAGGGGGGAGGATTTGGCCGGCAGGTGGAGCAATTCTGTTTTGCTTATGTTCAGTTTGAGGTGGTTGGGCGTCATCCAGGCGGAGATGTCGGACAGATATGCCGAGATCTGCTCAGAGATGTGGACATCTGAGGGAGGGAAGGAGAGGAAGAGTTGAGTATCATCGGCATAACAATGATACGAGAAGCCATGAGACGTGATAATGTTACCCAGTGATTTAGTGTAGAGGGAGAAGAGAAGGGGTCCTAGGACCGAGCCTTGGGGGACATTTCCAGTTTCTTTGAAACCTCTCACCTCAGGATATCTGAATGCAAATGGATTCTACAGGTAGCCACAAGTCTCCCCTTTACATACACTTTATGACAGGGACGTGCACAGGACTTTAGAGGGGCAGGTGCTCAAAGGCTGAAAAGGGCACTGGGCCTGTGCTATTTTTGGGGGCCCTTTTTGGGCGGGGAGGGGCCTTTTTATGCTTTTGGGGCGTTTTGGTGATCAAATATTGAATATTGAACTATAATAATCAGTGCAGGAGCTCACTTATCCTTGAAAGACACTTTTATCACTGACTTAAAATGCCCATACATCTCCATAAATGTTCAGGGCGGAGGGAATAAGTGCTTACCCTACAGACCCCAATATGTTAGGACAGCAGACTCGGTTGGCACTGCTCAAAACTTACCTCTTTAAAATAGCTTTTAAATGAATTATTATCTTTATTTCATTTTTCTTTATTTCTATACATTTTACTTAAATATTTTATTATAATTTGTATCATTGTTTTATGTAGTTTCTTTTTCCATTTTATTTGTTCTTTTTTTAATTTCAACATATTATTTAAATTATTCAAATGGTACTCAAACATGTTCCGTTGTGATGTCACCAGTGTTGGGCAAGTTACTTTTAAAAAGTAACTAGTTACATTTACTAGTTACTTCTTCCAAAAAGTAACTAAATTACTTACGCAGTTACAAATTATAAAAGTAACTAGTTACTTCAGAAAGTAACTATTGCGTTACTTTCAAGTAAATTTTTTACATAAACAACATACACAAATCTAAACTATTTTAATGTTGCTGTGGGACAAAGTGAGACTAGCCTCCAATCAAATGCCATGTATGTAGATATTATAATTACTATGTTTATATAGTGGATCATACAAATACAAACACAATAGATGTTTTGGAACTTTTGATATGTATTGCCCCTCAACAGGCCACAAATGGACAACATTAAATTATGCTTGTTAAGCACTATACCAAAAATAAATAACAAATATATACTGATTGATTGAACATTTTAATTAACAGATTGCAGAATGGGTACAGTACAGTACAGCGCAATACACACAATTGTTAAGGGGATGCAGACCAGAGAGACTTTCGTCTTGTTTACATCAGGGTCCCCCATTTTCAATTCATGACATTTATGACATACACAACATACAGATATAAGAATCTAATCTAATCATCTAAACTAATCTAATCGTGACATTTAAGACATGCATGACATACATATATATATATATATATATATATATATATATATATATATATATATATATATATATATATATATATATATATATATATATATATATATATATATATATATATATATATATATGAGCACCTGAAGACTATGCTATTAAACCAGGAAGTGCATCACTGTTGATAAGGCTGTAGCCTCCACTACTGTAGTGCCCTGCTCTGCAACACAACTAACACAAGAGTGAACAAAAAATGCTCATGGTCTGTCGTTGACTGCTCGCTTGTGTTGTTCGTTGGATGAATTAATGAATGAATGAATGAATCGCGCACTGCCCACTAACCAAGGAAAAAAGGTATTGCTTCTCGGCGCAGAGTTCTGTCTGATGAAAAAAACAGCTTCAATCATAGTAACGCGCCACATTTTTGGCAGTAAAGGTAACAGCGTTATTAAGATTGGAAGAGTTTTATCTTGATATAATGTAATTTAGCTTCTTGGTGAATGCCACATGCAAGCCCCTAGAGGCTTTTTAGGTAATTCTCCTACACATCCCTTGTGGATTATATTGTATTATATATGTAATTGTTTTTATATGTGTAAATAAACAAACAAACAAACAAACAAACAGTATGATGTCATAATAGAACATTCTAGAACATTTGTGATGTCACAGTATGATGTCATAATAGCGTTTCTGGCTTTCATGGTAGAGGTGGTGGCGGGAGTGAAGGACGGTGAATCAAAGTCTAACGTCTGTCAAACGGTGGCTAATGCAGCTGAGAGGTTTTTGGGGGTAGGGATAAGGGGAGATGAAATCCATACTGTACTGGAGAGTGGGGTGCTGGGTGAGGGTGGGCAGCGGCCGGGCAAGGGTGCTGCACTGGGGGCAAAGGGGAAGGAGAGGAAAAGTGGGGTTGAATGGCAGAAACGCAGGAGTGGAGGGGCAAAGGAGAGGGAGAAGAAGGAGAATGAGAAGAAAAGTGGGGGTGAACAGTCGTGTGCACTAGGGGCAAAGGAGAAGGGGAAGATAAGTGGGCAGATAGGCAGGGGGCGGACGACAGACAGGGAGAGTGAGGGGGACAGCAGTATGGAGGAAGAAGAAAGAGGATTAGATCACTGATGTTCTGTATTCTTCAGTGGAATGCCCGGAGCCTGATCGCTAATGGACAGGAGTTAAAAAGATTTGTGGAGGAAGTCATAGTGAAACCTGAGTTAATTTGCATTCAGGAGACGTGGCTGAAACCTAGCCTTGAGTTTGTTATTCCAGGATATGAGTGTTTAAGAAAAGACAGAGTTGGTAGAAGAGGCGGAGGGTGTGCAACTTTCGTTAGAGAAGGGATCCAGTATAGGGCATTGGACATAACATCTAACCTTGAGTGTGTGGCAGTGGAAGTTTGGAGTAATCAGAGCCATAGTCCCATAACGGTGCTTAATTTATATAATCCGTGTAAACAACTTATTTTGCCTGAGTTTGATGAAATTATGCAGAAGGTGAGAGGTCCAGTTATATGGGTCGGTGATTTTAATGCTCGTAACCCATTGTGGGGAAGCAATAGTAAGGACAGTAATGGAGTCGTGGTTGAGGAGATCCTGGATAAGCATGAGCTAGTTATGATAAATGATGATAGACCGACTAGGTTTGATGTCACAAGGGATACTTGCAGTCACATAGATTTGTGTTTTGCCTCCTCGGGTTTGGCTAGGGTTGGAGAGTGGGAAGCGCTGGATAGTAATACTATGGGAAGCGACCACTGTCCTATTCTGTGCAAATTTGGAAGGGATCTGATAATAGAAATCGAGGAGAGGGTGCCCAGGTATAATTTTTCTAAAGCTAATTGGGAAGAGTTCTTGGAGGCGGCCCGAAAGTGGGTAGGAGAGATTGACTCTGAGGGGAGTGTAGACGAGTGGAATGCTTCTCTTAGTGAGATGATACATAGGGCAGCGCAGGGCACAATCCCTATGAAGGAGGAACCCAGAGCTAGAAGGATGGTTCCCTGGTGGAATAAAGAATGTGACGTAGCTGTAAGGAATAGGAATAAAGCATACAAGAGGGTGAGACAGTATCCAGGGTTGTGCCAGTCAGTAGAATATAAGAGGTTAAGGGGAGTAGCACGAAGAGTTATTAAAGATGCTAAAAAGAGTAGTTGGAGGAAGTTCTGTGAAACACTAGGCCCTGAGACTTCTGTGAGGCAGATGTGGGCAGTCGTACACAGAATGGCTGGAATATATAAAAAAAGCTCGATTCCAGTGATTCAGAAGGGGGGGGTAGAAGCAGTAACCAATAAAGAGAAGGCAGACATGCTGGTGGAGGCATTTCAGGCAGTGCATAACTCTGGGAGTCTGGGGGAGGAGAGAGGGAGAAAGAGGTCTGAACTGCTATCGCAGAATGAGTGGAAGTTGAGAAGAAGCTCAGAAAATAATAATCTGATTAATTTGTACTTTACAATGAAAGAGTTAGGGGATGCTATCCAGGCTGGTGCAAATACGACGCCTGGCAGAGATGGATTATCCTATGAATTATTTAAGAATTTGGACGAATTTGTAATGATTGAAATACTGGGTTTGTTTAATAATGTGTGGCTAGAAGGCTGCTTGCCAAAGGAGTGGAAGCATGCCGTCATCATTCCTATTTTGAAGCCAGGTAAAGTAGCGGCTGACCCAGGGTCTTACCGACCCATAGCCTTGACGTCTGTATTGTGTAAAATTATGGAAAGGATGATTACTAATAGATTAGTTTACTTTTTAGAAAGTAAGGATCTTTATGTTGGGTATCAGAATGGGTTTAGAAATGGCAGGTCTACAATGGAATCAGTAGCTGTTCTAGACCAGGACATTAGACAGGCTTTTGACAATAAGGAAGTAGTGATAAGTGTATTTTTGGATATTGAGAAGGCGTATGACTCTTTGTGGAAAGAGGGGCTGCTTTTGAAATTGTATGACCTAGGAGTTAGAGGGAGATTGTTTAATTGGATAAAGGATTTTCTATTAGACAGGACGATCCAAGTACGTGTGGGGGGGCAAACCTCAAAAACTGTAAAAATAGAAAATGGCACCCCGCAAGGAAGCGTGATTAGCCCGGTCCTCTTCGATGTGATGATTAATGACATTTTTGGGCAAATTGGAAAAGGATATGGGTTGTCTTTATTTGCGGACGATGGGGCCATAATATGGAAAAGAGGGAAGAATGTTGAGTATTGTTTAAAGCAGGTACAAAAGAGCTCTGGGGGATGTAGAGGAATGGGGAGACAAGTGGGGTTTTAAAATATCCGCCTCTAAGTCTAATTATATGATTTTTGGTTTTAGAAAGAGGGTGCCTAGGGGAAGGCTGGTTATGTATGGATCTCCCTTAGAGAGAGTAAAGGTGTTTAAATTTTTGGGAGTTTGGTTTGACGAAAGATTGAATTGGGCTGTTCATATAGAGAAAATCCTGGCAAAGTGTGAAAGAATAGTGAATGTGCTGAGAAGTTTGGCTGGGAGTGGGTGGGGAGCGGATAGAGAGACCACGTGCATGATATACCAGGCGATGATCAGGTCAACAATTGATTATGTGATGTGTACGGCTCTGCGGCCAAGTTTAATTTGCGAAAGCTGGATGTGCTTCAGTGCAAGGCTTTGAGAATCTGCTGTGGAGCTTTTAAGACCACCCCTGCTTCAGCACTATTGGTGGAAATGGGGGAGTTGCCCCTAAACCTGAGGAGAGTAAAGTTAGGGCTACAGTACTGGGCAAAATTGAGTGGGACAAGTCTGTCCTTCCCAGCTAGGTGTTTACTTTCAGGAGATGGGGATAAGTATAAACCTTTTTTGGCCAGTATTGATCAGTGGGCCAGGAAGTTGAGACTGCATCAGGGGGGAGTGGCGGAGCACACTCGGTGGCTATCAGTGCCATTTTGGCTATTGCCTGATCGAGTCATTGAACTTAGGTTCTTGAAGGAGGAGGATAAGGGCGAGATTGTGGAGGAAATAGAGAGGTTCCTTCTGGAATCAGGGGCTCTGGAGGTGTACACTGATGGCTCTGTGGATCCTGAAAGTGGGAGGGCAGGATTTGGGTGGTGGGTGCCTTGGTTAGGGATCGGTAAGGGACAAAGAATATCCGATGGCAGCTCAGTATTTGTGACAGAGTTGCTTGCCATCCTCTGGGCATTGTGGTGGGTGGAGGAAGTGGGACCAAGCCAGGTGATTATATGCTCTGACTCGGCTGCTGCACTGATGGCTCTGAGTGCAGGTGGGTCTAAAGCTCGCCCTGATCTCATTCAGGAAATAATGTTGGTTTTATATAGGATTGCGAAGGCAGGCTGGTCAGTGGAGTTTTGTTGGGTCCCGGGACACGCTGGGATTGCGGGGAATGAGATGGCTGACTCCCTTGCCAAACAGAGCCTGGGAAGGGAGGAAGAGATAGGTATTTCAATGGGAAGAGTAGAACTCAGAGATAAGATAAAGAAAGGAGTTGAGGCTGAGTGGCAGGATGAGTGGGAAAGGGGGACCAAGGGAAGGCACTATTTCTCTCTGCAGCCTCGGGTCAAGATCAAGGTGGAGGGATATGGGTCAAGGAGTGATAGGGTGAAGATGTGTAGACTGAGGCTGGGGCACTGTGGGTTGAACAGTAGCTTGTTCATTGTGGGCAAACATCCAGATGGGGTGTGTGAATGTGGAGAGACTGAAACTGTCGGGCATGTCTTCCTAGAATGTGAAAGGTATAGGAAAGAGAGGGAAATCTTTTATAAAAGTCTGGTAGAGCTGGGAGTATCTTCCTTCTCTCTTAAATCATTCTTTGGCATGGATAATGAGAACCACCAGTTGATCACAGAGGCAGTGCTGACATTTCTGCATGCTTCAGAGTTGTACCAGAGGATATAGCGTTAGTGTATGTATTAGTATTGGACAGGCAAGAGGAGCAGAGAAGAAGGAGAAAGTGTGAGTTGAAGAGGCCTAAAGATGGAACACCACTAGTGTAGTATAAGAAATCCCGCGGAGGGGGGCTCAGACAGGAAGTAGCAGCAGTAGCTGCACTCCAATGGACAATGTAGGTGATGACGGGGTCCAGTAGAAGAAGAAAAAGAAGGAGAAGAAGGAGAAGAAGAAGAGCCCATAAAAAGAATTGCGGAGGGCAGTAATACGCCTCGATGCGTCTACTCTGCCGGAAATTCAAATAAGAAGAAGAAGAAGTATTGTGATTGTATGACAAGAGGAGCAGAGAAGAAGGAGACAGAGACGATAGAAATGTGTTTTGAAGATGAGAAGAAGAAGAGGAGTGTAAACTTTCTCAAGTGTGGGCGAAGCAAGAATTGTGGAGGGCAGTAATACGCCACGATGCGTCTACACTGCCGGAAATTCAAATAAGAAGAAGAAGAAGATGAACTCAGATCTCAGAAGACCAAGTGAAGATATCACTTGTTGTTTCCGGCTACTCGTCTGTAAACTTGAATATATTCTGTAGATACAATTTAAAATCACCACATGGAAAAGGAAACAATGTCCTGTACAATCCTTAATGAGCTGCATCTGGAGGGAAGGCTCTGTGATGTGGTTATTAAAGTCAACAGCACTGAGTTGAATGCCCACAAGGCCCTCCTGTGTGACTGCAGTGACTATTTCAGGTAAGTTTAGCTTGGTTCAGGTTAGCTTGGTTCAGGTTAGCTTGGTTCAGCCTAGCTTGGTTCAGGTTAGTTTGGTTCAGGTTAGCTTGGTTAGTATTTGTCAATTTCCGTAACATCCATAACGCTGTGTATTTTGTCACCTATCTCAAAATCCAGAAGGTCAAAACATTTCTTACTGCAGGCTCTTTATCTCAATAAGTGTAACTAAAATGTGTAAATTATACTTCCAATTCAAATCGATGCCTTGTCAATGTTAAGTTAAGTTTCCAATGCCCAGATAGCAAAAAATGAGTGAATCAACATTGAAATAGGGTTCAGCAGAAATATTGAATCTATGTTGAAGCCTGACATCTAAATTATATAGATTGTTGTCTATGACCCTAACGTTGAATCAACGTTAGGTGTCAACCATAGCTGATACTATATCAATGTTGATTCAACCATCATCTAAATGGTAATATACATGCACATTTTAGTTGATTTTATATTGAATCAATGTTAGACATCAATGTTTATTCAACCATAATCTAAATGGTAATCTACATGCACATTTTAGTTGATTTTATATTGAATCAATGTTAGACATCAATGTTTATTCAACCATAATCTAAATGGTACTCTACTTGTACATTTGTAACTTGTACATCTACTTGTAACTTGTAAAGTTAAGGAATCAATACTGATTAATGTACATTTTACATTAAAATATTGCTGCTGATATGTATACATCATAACATTACATGTTTTTTTCCTGCTGTTAAACACACTATTGTTAAATAAATAATAATAAAATTCTTATATGACCATATTTCCAAAAATGTGTGAACAAAAATGACAACATGGCTTTTAAAATGAAAATTTATTTTTTTCTAGGGTATCAGAACTTCCAGTGACTAAAACTTTACAAAAAACAAATAACAGACCTTATAACAGGCTTTCATTAACAATATAGCCACTGCCAGAATAGTGACACACATATTGTGTGTGGTGAGCACATGCATTCATGCACAACGAAGACAAGATTGCAATCATTTTAACTATAAATTTATGAGCTCAAAGTATGAGCTCACTACTGACTGAAATGTCCAACAAAAAGCATCAATTGTCAAATAATATTGATCACATTAACTAGACTAGATGTTTGAGGAAATTAGAAAGGGAACAACTTAACCCTTGTGTCTGATCAGATTCGTATTTGTTTGATAACTTTTCAGTGATGAGCCAACATAATATTTGGCATAATCTTTTAATTATCTTGTATTTTTTTTTTTACTCTTCATAAATTGTTTATTCCACTTCAGCCCGATCATAACCACCACATATTATTTTTTTTGTCATATTTAACAACTCTTTTCAGAAAAGTGGGAGTATTTCATTACAAAAATAATATAAAAAATGGTTATGATCAGGGCTGAAGTTGAATAAAATATTTATGGAAAAGAAAGTGGGAAATTATTTCAACATAATCTTTTTATGGAGTTTTTCAATTTAGTCCCATAATAAGAGTATAATACTTTAGTTTTCAGACACAAGGGTTAAATATAAACAATGGCATAGGATTTGAATTTAAACACAGTGGAGCTTAGATGGACTACAGTTGTCCACGACTTATCCTCCAAGGCATCTGCTATATAATAATCTTCAGATTTACTTAAGTGTTATTAGTAGGTTACAGCAGTAAGCATTAGTTTGCTCAGTCAATTATGGCCAATTCGTTTTATATTGTTTAATACAGTTAAATAAATAGATAAATGAAAAGCAATTTTTTTTGGATTACCCCCCCCCCCCCCCCCCCCCCCAATGTACCGAAAATAATACCGAACCGTGTCTTCAAAACCGAGGTACGTACCGAACCGTGGATTTTGTGTACCGTTACACCCCTAATGTTTCGATAACTCTCTCCCATATAACTCTCTCCCATACCCTTAACACCAACCGCTGAAGTGCCCTTGAGCAAGGCACTAAACCCCCAACTGCTCCAGTGGAGTTGCTCAGTGGCCAACAGTGTCAGACTGTGGTTGTACTGGGGCCTAACTAAATTAATAGTTGGTTTCAGGTTGGTTGTCAGTTTGGCCATGGGTAGGTAGGGAATTTATTTTATTTTATTTTTTTATTTTATTCTTTCCCACGGCGACTATGGATAGGGAATTTCTTTATTTAATTAAAATGTTCACAACAACATGGATGCATGTACTCTGCCAGCATGTTTAATATCCATAATACTAAATGTTTGACTAAGATTTCTATGAAACTTTATTAAAAAAAAAAAAAAAACGTTTTTTTTTTTTTCTAAAAACTCATAAAATATATTGGGTCGCACCTAAATCGGCAGGGTCGGTCGGCAACCTGAAACCAACTATTAATTTTGTTAGGCCTGGGCAGCTCCCAGGTGTGAATGGAACTCTGTGAATGTGAAGCAGGGCGTAGCTGAAAAAGAGCATCTGTGCTCAGCGAACCTACCCTGGGTAAATAAAGGTTAAAATTAAAAATTAAAAAAATAAACACTGCAAGAACAGGCTGAAGCATAAGTCATTCAAGTAGATGCCGTCCATGGAAGAACAGTGTCCAGGGTAATTCCTTGTACTGTATGAACCAGGGAAACAGTGTGCTGGGGTACCCCAAGTTTGACTCTGGTTCGCTTGACAATTAAGTTTGGGTCACTTCGGTTCCAAGAACAGGCTGAAGCAGCATATTCAAGTAGATGCCGTCCATGGAAGAACAGTGTCCATCAGGGTAATTCCTTGTACTGTATGAACCAGGGAAACAGTGTGTGCTGTGCTGGGGTAGCTGTGCTGTGCTGGGGTACCCTAAGTTTGACTCTGGTTCGCTTGACAATTAAGTTTGGGTCACTTCGGTTCCAAGAACAGGCTGAAGCAGCATAAGTCATTCAAGTAGATGCCAGGGTAATTCCTTGTACTGTATGAACCAGGGACACAGTGTGTGTGTGCTGTGCTGTGGTACCCTAAGTTTGACTCTGGTTCGCTTGACTTAAGTTTGGGTCACTTCGGTTCCTTGAGATGCCTCCCTCCCGGTCTGGCGCATAACGAAGCCACTTCTTGACAGTTTCGCTGTAGTCCTGGTCGGTCAGCTTGGGGTCAAACTGTCGAGCAGCAGCTGATAGACACAAAAATAAAAAAGGGAGGAAGAGAGGTGAGATGATGTACGATGATAAGAGCACCCCTCACTTCACACGAGTGCGATTTTTTTTAATCACTCAATTACTCACTCTGTAGGTCTACAGTAACAAGCTACAGTCAGCATCCAGTTAGACTGGACAGGAAAGAGAATTAAGCAATCGCCTAGCCTGACACCATCTAGGCAATACAATGTGTATCCATGCACTTCTAGATCTATCACAGTGTTTAGAGGGTCTATCACACCCTCTAAACACTGCTAGACCCTCTAAACACTGTGACAGACCCTCTAAACACTGTGACAGACCCGACAAACACTGTGACACCTCTAAACACTGATAGATCTATCAGTGTTTAGAGGGTGTGATAGACCCTCTAAACACTGTGATAGACCCTACAAACACTGATAGACCCTCTAAACACTGTGATAGACCCTCTAAACACTGATAGACCCTCTAAACACTGTGATAGATCTATCAGTGTTTAGAGGGTCTATCACAGTTTTTGTCGGGTCTATCACAGTGTTTGTCGAGTCTGTCACAGTGTTTAGAGGGTCTGTCACAGTGTTTAGAGGGTCTGTCACAGTGTTTATAGGGTCTATCAGTGTTTAGAGGATCAATCAGTGTTTAGAGGGTCTATCAGTGTTTAGAGGGTCTGTCAGTGTTTGTATCAGGGTGGGTGTCGTCTTAGTCTAGTGGTGAGAGCTGTGTTTGTTTCAGGGTGGGATGCTTAGTCAAGTGGTGAGAGCACTCAAACCACAACTACAATCATTGTTGGTTCGACTACCGGTCACTTTTTGACTTTTGCTGACTTATACAAGACGTATGAGGATATAACATAATGTACATTATGTACCTTTTTTCCTGTGGTCGATCATTTACATCTCTCTTGAGACTTGTGGTGCCAGCTAGCTAACATCTATGATGAAATGAAACCTCACCAAATCTTTGCTGATTTTGATCGAGTCCTTGAACACGGTCCAAACCACAGCCTCGTTGCAGGCGGGGGTGGTCAAGGAGCCCAGGTAGCGGTAGTACTTGGTACGATCCACTCCTTCTAGCAGATCGTCCAGCGAAAGGCCTGCTGGCAGGGACGCGTGCTGACCTGAAGACGAAGAGACACAGACACACTTTCTCAGAGACGAAGAGACACACGTCCTCAAAGAAGAAGAGACACAGACACACATCCTCAAAGAAGAGACACACATCCTCAGAAAAGAGACGCAGACACACATCCTCAGAGACACAGACCGGTTAACTGTCTGTCGTGTGATAGTGAAAGGGTTAACCGTCTGTAGTGTGATAGTGAAAGGGTTAACAAGTCTTAAAAAGTATTACGTTCATAATTCTCCATTTAAAGCCTTAAAAGGTCTTGGTTTAACTTGTTGAACCCTGCAGACAGTCAGCCTGATAGGAGATGATTTAACTTGTTGAACCTGCAGCCAGACAGGAGATGATTTAACTTGTTGAACCTACAGGCAGACTGATAGATGATTTAACTTGTTGAACCTGCAGCCAGACAGCCTGATATGAGATGATTTAACTCTCGTTGGACAAGGCAACACATATCGAAACATCCTCTTACCTTTCAGCATGACGTTGCTCAGGTGGGAGGTCAAGGCGTTCCAACTGGCAGGTGAGTTAGTCGCATTTCCAGACATTTCCTGTCAAAACGCAGTCATGGTTTAGCGCTCGAGTCTATTGTACCCTGTTCTCTCACACACACACACTAAAGCTGTCCCCGAAGCCTGTTTTTGGGATTCGAACTTCGTCAGGGTTTTTCAAACGGACATTTGATCCTACGTTTTTAATAAAAAAAAATCTTTAAAAAAAAATTTATTTCTTTTTTTATATATATAAATATCCTCAAACTAAATCCTCAATTTGAATAAAGTGAGTCTTTTTCTTTTATTAAATCAACTTTCTTTAATGAATATAATTCATCAGTTTTTAATACTATAATATTAGTGTAGCCTAATCTCTATCTGCAACTGTGAAGAAAAACCCCATTGGTTTAAACAGAATGAATAGACATAAACAATAAAAAATAGATTTATTTTTTTAATTAAAAATGAAAATTTTCTAATGTTGATTTAGAATTTGAATGCCAACGTAATGAACGAAGGTCCGAACGCCCAAACACACACACACACACACACATCCTCACCTCATTGAAGAAGCCGAAGGCAGCCAGCCCGGCGGGGTCGGCGACGCCCAGCGACGTGTTCCCGCCGTAGGACGACTTGAGGTTCACGATGTGCATCTGAGGGGAAGCCATGCGGGGGTTAATGAACATCTGGGGCTCAAAACGCTTGCCTGCGCCCACTTCTTTGGACTCCTTTTTCAACGCACCTGCATCTTTTTTCTATTGTTTCAATGGTTTTATATGAACCTACAGGCAGACTGATAGGAGATGATTTAACTTGTTGAACCTGCAGTCAGACTGATAGGAGATGATTTAACTTGTTGAACCTGCAGCCAGACAGCCTGATAGGAGATGATTTAACTCTCGTTGGACAAGGTAACACATATCGAAACATCCTCTTACCTTTCAGCATGACGTTGCTCAGGTGGGAGGTCAAGGCGTTCCAACTGGCAGGTGAGTTAGTCGCATTTCCAGACATTTCCTGTCAAAACGCAGTCATGGTTTAGCGCTCGAGTCTATTGTACCCTGTTCTCTCACACACACACACTAAAGCTGTCCCCGAAGCCTGTTTTTGGGATTCGAACTTCGTCAGGGTTTTTCAAACGGACATTTGATCCTACGTTTTTAATAAAAAAAAAAATCTTTAAAAAAAAAATATTATTTCTTTTTTTATATATATAAATATCCTCAAACTAAATCCTCAATTTGAATAAAGTGAGTCTTTTTCTTTTATTAAATCAACTTTCTTTAATGAATATAATTCATCAGTTTTTAATACTATAATATTAGTGTAGCCTAATCTCTATCTGCAACTGTGAAGAAAAACCCCATTGGTTTAAACAGAATGAATAGACATAAACAATTAAAAATAATAGATTTATTTTTTTAATTAAAAATGAAAATTTTCTAATGTTGATTTAGAATTTGAATGCCAACGTAATGAACGAAGGTCCGAACGTTCGAACGCCCAAACACACACACACACACACACATCCTCACCTCGTTGAAGAAGCCGAAGGCAGCCAGCCCGGCGGGGTCGGCGACGCCCAGCGACGTGTTCCCGCCGTAGGACGACTTGAGGTTCACGATGTGCATCTGAGGGGAAGCCATGCGGGGGTTAATGAACATCTGGGGCTCAAAACGCTCGCCTGCGCCCACTTCTTTGGACTCCTTTTTCAACGCACCTGCATCTTTTTTCTATTGTTTCAATGGTTTTATATGAACCTACAGGCAGACTGATAGGAGATGATTTAACTTGTTGAACCTGCAGCCAGACTGATAGGAGATGATTTAACTTGTTGAACCTGCAGCCAGACAGCCTGATAGGAGATGATTTAACTCTCGTTGGACAAGGCAACACATATCGAAACATCCTCTTACCTTTCAGCATGACGTTGCTCAGGTGGGAGGTCAAGGCGTTCCAACTGGCAGGTGAGTTAGTCGCATTTCCAGACATTTCCTGTCAAAACGCAGTCATGGTTTAGCGCTCGAGTCTATTGTACCCTGTTCTCTCACACACACACACACTAAAGCTGTCCCCGAAGCCTGTTTTTGGGATTCGAACTTCGTCAGGGTTTTTCAAACGGACATTTGATCCTACGTTTTTAATAAAAAAAAAATCTTTAAAAAAAAAAATTATTTCTTTTTTTATATATATAAATATCCTCAAACTAAATCCTCAATTTGAATAAAGTGAGTCTTTTTCTTTTATTAAATCAACTTTCTTTAATGAATATAATTCATCAGTTTTTAATACTATAATATTAGTGTAGCCTAATCTCTATCTGCAACTGTGAAGAAAAACCCCATTGGTTTAAACAGAATGAATAGACATAAACAATTAAAAATAATAGATTTATTTTTTTAATTAAAAATGAAAATTTTCTAATGTTGATTTAGAATTTGAATGCCAACGTAATGAACGAAGGTCCGAACGTTCGAACACCCAAACACACACACACATCCTCACCTCGTTGAAGAAGCCGAAGGCAGCCAGCCCGGCGGGGTCGGCGACGCCCAGCGACGTGTTCCCGCCGTAGGACGACTTGAGGTTCACGATGTGCATCTGAGGGGAAGCCATGCAGGGGTTAATGAACATCTGGGGCTCAAAACGCTCGCCTGCGCCCACTTCTTTGGACTCCTTTTTCAACGCACCTGCATCTTTTTTCTATTGTTTCAATGGTTTTATATGTACAGTACAAATGTCATTCAATCAATCACAGTGAAGGTGATTGATTGATTGAACATTTTATTAACAGATTGCAGAATGGGTACAATACAGTACGGCTCAATACACACAATTGTTAAGGGGATGCAGACCAGAGAAAGACTTTCGTCTTGTTTACATCAGGGTCCCCCATTTTGAATTCATAATGAATTGTAAGTAAGGGTGCAATTAGCACCGTGCAATACATTCTTTGTGGATCTAGCCCCCAGTCTGATCCCTAGTCGAACCCGTACCTCCATGGCGTAGCGCTTGCCGTTCACCGTGTGCTCGGACCCCTTCACCTCAGAGCCGTTGCCCCAGTGCAGGTGGAACTGTAGGCTGTCGTAGGCCTCGGACAGACCCCCCCCGGACACCTGCACGCCACTCCTCAGAGTCACTTTGACTGGAAGACAAACAAACAGAGGGTGGGTTCAGCTACGTACCGCGACGCTACGGGTTCAAATCCTGGCTTATGACCTTTCGTCGAATTGTCATGGTGCACAATTCGTCTAACTAAACTGTCCCTCTATTCATAACTGCCCTCTATTCATAACTGCTAAACTGTCCTCTATTCATAACTGCTAAACTGTCCTCTATTTATAACTGCTATTTGCTAAACTTCTCCGAAGTTGCCTACTGCAGCTTTAATAATCCAAAACACAGAATAATGCATTGAGTTTTAAAGCACATTCTTGCATACAAAAAAATAAGTTATTCCAGAAAGCCAGGGCACAAAACGTTGAATAATAAACTGAACAAGCATAACATGCACACAGAGTCAGACATGATGGGGTTGTACAAGAGCATGTGGATGAAAAACATCTCCATACAGGCCTACATGTCCCCGTCCTTAACCACCCCTAGGTCAGGGGTCTGGACTGGGAGAGAGGTCCTCTAGTCTAGGTCAGGGGTCTGGACTGGGAGAGAGGGCCTCTAGGTCAGGGGTCTGGACTGGGAGAGAGGTCCTCTAGTCTAGGTCAGGGGTCTGGACTGGGAGAGAGGGCCTCTAGGTCAGGGGTCTGGACTGGGAGAGAGGTCCTCTAGTCTAGGTCAGAGGTCTGGACTGGGAGAGAGGGCCTCTAGGTCAGGGGTCTGGACTGGGAGAGAGGTCCTGGACAGGGGTCTGGACTGGGAGAGAGGTCCTGGACAGGGGTCTGGACTGGGAGAGAGGTCCTCTAGGACAGGGGTCTCCAGGGGGTCTTCTTGTTGGGATGGAGGTGATGCACTGAACACAAACTACACCCAGATTGACTGGAGACTCGAGTGAAAGGAATCCTGTTTCTCCTCAAACTAGAAACTCTTTACAAACAGTCTGGTGGCGTTGTTCTAAATGACTACTAATCATCCTGTTTATTTTTGTTCCTCTTTATGTGACTGAATACTATCGTTTATCAATACATGTTCCCTATAGTTTATCAATACAGGTCCCTATCCTTTCTCAATACAGGGTCCCTATCCTTTCTCAATACAGGGTCCCTATCCTTTCTCAATACAGGGTCCCTATCCTTTCTCAATACAGGGTCCATATCCTTTCTCAATACAGGGTCCCTATCCTTTCCCAATACAGGGTCCCTATCCTTTCTCAATACAGGGTCCCTATCCTTTCTCAATACAGGGTCCCTATCCTTTCCCAATACAGGGTCCCTATCCTTTCTCAATACAGGGTCCCTATCATTGCTCACCTGTCTTGCCGGTGTTCTCGCTCTCGTACAGGGCAGAGGTGTTGCCGTAGTTGACGAAGGAGAAGGCAGTGAGGGCAGAGTCCTCGGTGGCATTAGCCTACACAATGTCGATGGGAGACTGTCTGGAACCATTGCAATGGTCTGGGGCGATAGTGGGCCAGTGGCTGTCACCTGGATACAAAATATAGTATAGTTTAGTAATACATAGATATTATATGATGGAGTGTTAAACATTTTTTAACGTGTCTAAAGTGAATGTTAAAAGTGAGTGTTTAAAGTAGAATGCGCCAACATTATGGGAAATTATCTTATCGTCTTCTCCAGAGTCAGACAAGAAGATAGATACCAGTTTCCTCTCTGTGCATTCAGTAGAAAGATATCCTGCTGAAAGCTAGCCTAGCTTAGCGCAATGAATGGAAACAGAACAGGCAAGCTAGCCTAGCTTAGCACAATGAATGGAAGCAGGTACAGACCAGCTAGCCTAGCTTAGCACAATGAATGGAAACAGAACAGGCCAGCTAGCCTAGCTTAGCACAATGAATGGAAGCAGATACAGACCAGCTAGCCTACTGTAGCACAATGAATGCAAGTGGATACAAACCAGCTAGCCTAGCTTAGCACAATGAATGGAAACAGAACAGGCCAGCTAGCCTAGCTTACTGTAGCACAATGAATGCAAGTGGATACAAACCAGCTAGCCTAGCTTACTGCAGCACAATGAATGCAAGTGGATACCCACCAGGGGATCATCCCTATGTTCCCCCGGTCCTATGTTCCCCGGGTTCTATGTTCCTCGCTTTGATTGATTATAATATGACACTCATAGCAGAATTAGTTATCAATAACCTACCTGTATAAATGTTAAAAGTTGTTGCAAATATTTGTTTTCCCTCATAAATATACCACTATATACATTAATTTCTTATATTAGTTTTAAAATGACCATTTAACAGTTTAACAGTGCTCTGAAAATGCTCTGAGAACATGCGGTCATCATTCACTGTTTTAAGCACAAACACATTAGGGAGGGAGGGAGAGAGACAGGCCCGGCCTGTATGCCTGCACCCTGCCATGTTGGTTTACCATGACTTTTTAGCAAGCAAGGTAGCAGCAATGCTAAGCTAACTGATTGTGCCAGTGTATCCTGTTAAAGAATACATCATAAGCCACATTTTGAAACGTTACTGACGTTAGCCTACATAAAATGTATAACAGTATATACAACAGGTGGATATCACTAAACACCAAAATCAAGAAACAATCATAGCTAACTGCTAACGCTACTAGCTAAATTAGCTTCAGCTAGCAGGCATGAATAACTGTTAATATAATATTCTCTACCATGTAAAAACGAACACGGCACTACTCCGCTGGCGTTTGCAATCGAAAGCATACATATAACATACAACATACAACATACAACATAATCGACATGATTGCCATGCAGTACTCACCGATGCAGAGAGACATGAGGTAGCAGCCAGGAAGCTGCCGCACAGGTGCATTCTGGGAGGCGGGGCAGCACAAGTGCAGTGCAGTCTGGGTGATGAGACAATGACGACAGCATGTTGAGCAGCATCCGTTGATTCAACATTTATTAGATATTGGCATTTCAATCATTAAAATGCAACCACAAAACAATATTGATTCAATGATATGTTTTCAACATTAGTCAATTGCTTTAAAGGTTAATGGGTGATTCAACATCAATCGTCGACCTTAACCAAAAATCAAGCATTGTGACCATAAATCAACATTGAATTAACACCTTTTGCTATCTGGGAATGTAACATCCATAACGTTGGAATTGCCCAAGCTTTTCGGACTCACTGAACACATGATGAAAACTCTGTGAATATCTTTTTCAAAGAATAACATGTTTACTATCGCTTTGTAGGGAAGGCTTTGAGGTACCCAAAAAGCACATTCAGGAAAACCTGTCATTTCCTCTCAAGGAATGAATCACAAAAAAGTGCCGTTATGGATGTTACATTTTTGCGTTATGGATGTTACACGTCTGAAATAGACAAAAAACACTATAAAAAATAGGGCTTTACCCACATGTGTTTGACTTCGGTGGATCATTTTGAGGGTCAAACCAGTCTGGATTCATGTTGTAGTCTGAAAAAATTCCAGGAAATGCTGAGAGAATGATTGAATATATATAGAACACAAATGTTCTAGAATCTCGATTATGACATCATACTGTGACATCACAAATGTTCTAGAATGTTCTATTATGACATCATACTGTGACATCACAAATCTTTTCTTTTTTTTTGGTCTTAAATCGTTTCAAAATATCAGTCACTTCTGAAAATAAATTACAAAAAGTTTTTGGAAAATTGCTCTTTATTTGATTAACATAAAAAAAGTGTTTTCTATACAGAGAACAGCAATATTAATATCAGTTAAATCAGAAAATGAGTTTTGGAGCAATTCCATGAAAATGTCAACCTCACCATGAAAAAGAAAGTCCAATTCATTCTGCCTGGACTGGTTCAGAGAAATGGTATCTCCCTCTGTTATCCATGTGAGGATTGAGGTGTTCACGAATCTGATTAAAACTGACCCAGGACTTGTCCTCTTTGGTTGGAAGTGCAGCGGTAAGCCTCCATAAGGGACATGGACATGTGGCGTTTCTGAACCCTCTGCTTGACTCCTTCTCTTATGGTCACTGCATCCTTCATTCCTGGGGCCTGTCTTGAAATGTCGTCCCTGGAATAATACTAATTTACTTTATGTTTGGTTTCATTTGGGGTTTCTGTGTTTTTTGGGGTGGGTTTCTTGTCACGATACTCGGCAAAACAATAACAAATACACATGTAGTCTGAGCAGACGCGAGGGGGAGATGGCCGACAGCAGCCGATTAGCAGTAGGCTAACGTGGACACTGCTCTGCCTAGATAGACCAACAATGTGTGAAAAAGTTGTGTCTGGAAATATGTTGGATTTTAACAAGGAGTCATAAAATACTTCTGATTTAAATCAAACAAAGGGGTCATAATCGGACTTAACAACACACATTTTTGATAGTGTTTTTTGTCTATTTCAGATGTGTAACATCTATAACGCAAAGATGTTGTGATTCATTCCTTGAGAGGAAATGCCAGGTTTTTTTGGGTACCTCAAACCCTTCCCTACAAAGTGATAGTAAACATGTTATTCTTTGAAAAAGATATTCACAGAGTTTTCATCATGTGTTCAGTGTGTCCGAAAAGCTTGTCAATTTCCATAACATCCATAACGCTGTGTATTTTGTCACCTATCTCAAAATCCAAAAGGTCAAAACATTTCTTATTGCAGGCTCATCTTTATCTCAATAAGTGTAACTAAAATGTGTAAATTATACTTCAAACAAAGGGGTCATAATCTGACTTAACAACACACATTCGCAATGTAACATCCGTCACTTGCAATGTAACATCCATAACGGTAACATCCATAACACTTGTAAATAATACAAAAAATAAGACCAGAATGACTAATTGTTGCTAATATGTCATCTTTATAAAAGTTAGCTTTGCTTAGGAAGTTTGGTTGACATTGCATTCCAGATGCATGTTTTATGACAACATTTCCTGGAAAACGTTATGGATGTTACATTCGCTGTCCCATAAAGAGGCATTATAACAGCATGCTTCACTTGCCAATGGAAAGACACAAAGTACATAATTGATTCACATATTGATACAACAGCCCTTCATGACCAAAGTTGAGGTTAGAAAAATATCTGTTGATTCTTTTTTTTGCCATTCTGGCCATTCAGAAAGTCATACAATTAGGTTAATCAAAAAATTTATTTTTACATCATTGTGTCTCCTTCTGTAGTGTGAAAAAACATGCATTCTCATAAATATTACGATCAAATCTATTTTGTACTTCAAAGTATAGACCTTGATGATACATTTGAAATTGGTTTGGTTATGATCATGTTATTTTAATTTTGTCATGGTGAGGTTGACATTTGCATGGAATTGCCCTAAACAGATGCCATACTGTACTTTTACTGTAAACAGATACTATACTGTACTTATACTGTAAACAGATAATATACTGTACTTATACTGTAAACATATAATATACTGTACTTATACTGTAAACAGATACTATACTGTACTTATACTGTAACATATAATATACTACACTTCTACTGTAAACAGATATGATACTGTACTTATACTGTAAACATATACTATACTGCATTTCTACTGTAAACAGATACTATACTGTACTTCTACTGTAAACATATACTATACTGTACTTATACTGTAAACAGATAATATACTGTACTTCTACTCTAAAAATATACTATACTTCTACTGTGCTAAGACCCTATACTTCAGTGAAAATAAATTACTACACAGGACAGAATGTTGCTTACTGTTTACTCATCAGATATCTCTATAC